>NC_064919.1:1328916-1928916 GCF_929443795.1 Astur gentilis
GGGTCCCGTTTCCCACCAGATATACGATTCACCTTGCTAAAGGTGAACAGTGCAAATCTGCTCGAAAAGGAATAATATACTGGGCTTGCCTGAGTGTTCATGTTTCATTTGTGGGCTCATAATATCTGCCAAGACTGCTGTAAATTGCAAGAGCAGAAATCGGGCTCTTTCCCCCCCCCCCCCCCCCCCCCCTTGATTAAGTCAAGGCATCTGGAAAAAAAAAACCAACCCACGTATTTCATTTCAGGTATCTCGTTCTGTGCTTAGACACAAACAGCGTGTAGGCTGAGCGATCGCCCAGCCTCCTTTCCAGCTGCTTTCCTAGCCAGAGGCTCAGGAGCATCCTCTTCTCCACGGGCCAGCACCAGGCCTGTTCCCAGAGTTTGCAGCCGGGCAAACGCGGCCGCTGGCTTCGGGAGGAAGGTGGCCCGAATCCGGGGAGCTGGACGCATCGCTGCGTGGTTTCCCGTGGCCATTTTCCCACACGGGGCCCGATCTGCCTTCAGGCAGGAGGGTCCTCCCCTCCGGCGAGTGGCATTGCGGCAGCGCGGCCGTGGCCGCCTCCGTGCTTCGGGTCCGGCAGCGCTCGGGGAAAAGCAGCCGGAGGCTGGAGCGAGGCTGGGGAGACGATGCGCGGAGCCGGGGAACGCTGGGGATGGGGGGGGGGGGTCTGCCCTGCAGAAACGTCCGAAACTCTCACACAGCTCTTCTTCTCCTGCCCTTCTCCCCCTCCCCTGTGTGTTCCAGGACATGGAGGCGTGAATCAGCTGGGGGGTGTTTTTGTGAACGGCCGCCCCCTCCCAGATGTCGTTCGCCAAAGGATCGTGGAGCTCGCCCACCAAGGGGTCCGGCCGTGTGACATCTCCCGGCAGCTCCGCGTCAGCCATGGCTGCGTCAGCAAAATACTTGGCAGGTAAAGGGGGGACGACGAATCCTTCTGTGTCCGTCGAGAGAAAAGTGTCAGTGCTGGTCCCTGAATCGAAGGTTGCAAACAAATGGAGAATAGGAGAAACCTCAGGAAATCAGCCCAGTGAGGACAGGGGCTTCCTGACCGCTTGGGGTTTTATATGCCTGATGCGGGAAAAAAGTGTGCCACTATGCATATGTCTGGTTTGCCCTTTCACAGTTTCTTGTAGGTAATTGTAACGCAAAGCGCAAAATGCCATGTGGGGTGTATTTGCTGTATATACGGCGTATATCCCGCACCTGTCTCTTCTGAAGAAGTGGAGAAATCCGGAGTCATCTTCAGTAAAATGCCAAAAAAATTAGAAGTTGTGGAAGTTACTTGTTTTCCTTTCTGAAGATGACTCTCTTTTAGCAATAATGTAATTACATATTGCGTGAACGTTGCCGTGTGTTCATTCACACAGGCTATACTGCAATCTGCCCCACTGTTTCATTGGACACCTTTTTCTACTCTTGTGAGGAATACGTTGTTAAATTAGAGCACGGAATACCATAAGTAACTATTAGCCATCTTAATTTTGGCCGTTTTGGGAGTAGCCCTCTGTTCAGTCTGGAGCTGCTTGAACCGCTATGGCAAGAGGAAATTAAACTTCAAATTCATATAATTTCCTGATTTCATTTTAAAATTTGACATAGGTTCAGGTGAAAAATACCATCCTTGCTTCTTTGTAACTTGTGAACAAATCTGAAGATAATTTGTGTCAATTAGAGCGTTAAAATGGTTTTGGACCCCAGGTATTCTGAGGTACTTGAGCAACTTGTGTTAAGGAAAACATTTTTTTTGGTTAGACTGTGTCTTTCTTGATAATCTGGAAAAGTTAATTCCTGAACTATTCACTAAACTTTCACAGTTCACATCACTGCTTAGAATTTTACTTTTTTTATTTTACCATCATCTTCTTTTCCAATTTTTAGCCGATATGCTTTCCTGGACATAGCATAGCTGCAAAGGCTGTTAGGGCAATTTTTTTAATAGTATCACGCAGAGGATCTGCTTGGATTAGCAGCATTTACGATCTCTCAATGGCCGTTTAAGTGTTCAGAATCGGACCGACTTGGCACAGTCACAGGCCCCTGGCTTTGTAGCTCTTGGCACTCTTTTTCCCCACAGGCCCCTCTTACCTCTTGCTCGCCTTAACTGGCTGAACAGCATCTCCACGGCCCCGCGCTGCGTCCTTTTAGAGAGCCGCACGAGCCAGCGTGCCAGTTACGCTCAGCATCCCTGCTTTTTTTCTCATGCCTCCGTTGCAGGGGGATACATTCCCCTGCAAGCTGCACGCGTTCCTCCCGGTGTAGGTTTGAGGGCACCGATGCCTTGACTGTTTTAGAGAGGGTAACTTTCCGCGGGCTTTATCCGAGACCTGCCTGCCCATCACAGCCCTGTTTTCCTCTGTTATTGCCTTGCATCTGCTGCCGGCACAGGCTCCTGCTCCCAGCCTGGCTGGCATGGTTCGGCTGGTGATGCTCTCTCTGCTGCGGCGGAATCGCCACCAATTCCCATCAGGACCAGCGCACAGCTAAGGAACGGGCAATGTATTTACCTACCAGGCGAATGTCCAATGGTTTTACTTTTGATAGTTTGAATAGATTTACCATTAGATATATTTGCCCTACAGAGCTAAGAGTGAGGCTCCAGAGCTTTGTCATTAAAGTTGTCAACAATAAATTGGAATTTCATAGCTCATTATTTTCATAACTAGTAATTACAGTGGGTAAAATGTCACTGTAATTGCAGCTCTGTGTGTGGGGTGTTTTTTTTTTTCATGTACGTGCGTGTGTGTGAAAAACGGGAGTCCTTATGATAAATCCTTACATTTGGAATTTTGTGGTTGGAATTTTTCAGTCCTCGATACAGACTTAAAAAACACCCAGAGGCAGGGAACCAGCAGTTGCAGCGCAAGGGAAACTCTCACCCCTTGGAAGGGGGGTACCGCAGGGGTGCCCACTCTTCACCTGCATCGGCAACTTGCTGGGAGCAAAAGGCCTGGACCTGATGTGCATAAAATGAAGCCGAGTGCAGCCGTCCTTGCCATTAAAATGGAGACGGGAGTCAGGGATGCCCGTGCTTTGGCTGCGCCCAGGTTCACTGCGAAGGCGAAGAGGAGGCAAGCGTCAGCCGTGTCGCTGGGCGAGAGCCCTTCCCCTGTCGCAGCGAGCTTTCCCGGCTGCCCCGGGGGAAAAGGGTCCGGGCCCAATCCTGCACCCTCCCGCACGAGGCAACTCTCGCTGTTGACCTGTGCGTGCCTTTGCAGACCTCGAGGTGGTGAGGACGGGCGGGTAGGCAGTGGTTAGAGGATTTGGGACCGGAGGTCTTGCTGTCCAGAGGGTACCAGGGCTTTGTCCCCTGGGTGAGCTCGCTGCGGCATCATGGCCGTGAGGGCTTTTGCTGTCATGGCTTACCTACCGTGGTGAGCCTGCCGTGGGAAACGCCGCCTCGTCTGCGGAGCCGTGGCTTTCCCGAGCCTGCTGGCTGATGCTCTGCTCAGCTGGGCTGTCCCTGCATCGTGGGGTAGTGACTGCGGGCACCACGCTGCACGGTGCAGCAAGGCGCTGTTCGAGAAAAGAAACGTTACGGAACGTTTGTAAAAAATCCGTCGTTTTGACTGGAACCAAGGAAATGGAGACTTTGTGTTTGGGAGCATTCTACGGTATTGTCTGGCTTCCTTCCGCACCCTCCTCACGGGAGAGGTGCCAGCAGCAAAGGTTTTGAGGCCAGGGGTGCAAGGTTTTAGTAGGTTTATGGTCCGCGTTTGCCATCGTTTTGTCACGTCCTCGGGAAGGATGGGAGGAGCTGAATTGTACCCCCCTGCCCTAAAGCTCGCTACTAGGCTGCGTGTGGGGGCACCGGCAGGGTTAATCCACCTCTTGACGCTTGACGCTTTCCCTTAACTAGTATTGCTGAAGTGGCTCATGGAAGACTGTTAGATCTGTGTCCACCTCTGCATCCAGAATATCTGAAAACGTGTACAAACAACACGGTGTCAGTTTCCTTAAAGGAATTTTAGGCCCTGCACACAGGGCTCTTCCCAGAAAGACTGAAAACCAGTAGCCTGGCAGAAATTTGATGAACATGGTTGCGTGTTACAGTGAGACAGGCTTCGGCTGCGCAGCCTGTTTGTGTTCTGCTCACGCTGGAAAGATTGGGGAATTAATTTTTTTTTTTCTCATATAAAGTGTATGTCAAGTAGCTGCAGAGAAAAGATATTAATAAGCAGTCTTAGGTTCTTACCTGGGAGTCTTTTCTGAGCTCCTTACTAGAAATACAGGCATGGAGCACTGAGTGGACACGTTAAAGCTGCTGAGAGCGTGGAGCTCGGTGGGTGTCTGCTTGAAAGGCTCACGAAGTCAAGGTCTGCTCTGTACAGAAAGGACGTGCTGGGGCCAGGGCAGTTGGGGCAGTTATTGCAGGTAGGCACGGGGTTTGTTTTTCATCGGGTCACGAGAAAATTCACAAGGTACAAAGAAGTGCATGGCCGGGAGGATGCCTCGTGTGTTGCGCTCCCTGACGGCACAGCACAGGGAGGCACGATCTCATTCTTGGTCTCCGTTCTGGCCCTCAATGGATAAGATATGACTTCTGCTCTTAACAGCATGCTCAAGGCTTCGCTTATTAAAAGGGGAGACTTGTGGGGACCTCAGCTGCGATGTATTGTTGCAATGCTACCAAAAGCAGTTGCTCTTGTGTGATTTACACGTGAGGAAATCTGGCAGATTTCTGTTGGTTCAGGGATCCAGTCCTTCACCTTTCCTGGTGTGGCATCAGCAGAGCTGCTGGTGTGGGTAAAGATGCTGTACCTGAGGAAGGGCCACAGGACTGGTCCCAGAAACCACATCCCAGATCAGCTGGACCCCTCCAGAGTGTGGGCAGCTCCCTTTTCCTTGAAATTCGTGGTTGAAACTATGGAAAACATAATGTTAAAAAGAATATGTTTTGGAATACATTAACTGTTAAAACCGTAATATGTGTATTAAAACCATAAAATGGTAAAAAGATATGCCAGCATATTTATTCTGGAGATGCAGATAAAATACAATACCCAGCCTTCATTTCACTATGAAATGATAACAAGCCGTAGATATTAATGACAGAGGACTTCTGTAGAAACAGTAATTTACTACAAAAGAGTCCACTGGAAAAAGTGGTCTTTGGTGTGATTTGTTTCTATTATTGCCGGTACTGCTGATTAATAACACACATTTTCAGTTAATTTTGGATCCCGGCATGCCCTTTAATCTTGCATTGTTTCTTTTGTCTTGCTATTACAGAAAAATATATATTGTATCCCGAGGCCCAATTCCAATTACTATAAGTTAATCTATTAGGTGATAAAGCACTACATAGGCAGAAAATGTGTATGTGAAAGTGAAGATGTATCTGAGGATTTGCTGGGGTTTGGTTACCTTGAAATTATGTTCTCTATAAATCTCAAAGCATGTTCTCTGTCTATTCGTGATAACTAAAGCTTTGTTTTGGATGTTGTCCCAGGTATTACGAAACTGGGAGTATTAAGCCTGGAGTGATTGGAGGATCAAAACCAAAGGTCGCCACACCCAAAGTCGTTGAAAAAATTGCAGAGTACAAACGCCAAAATCCCACCATGTTTGCCTGGGAGATCAGGGATAGACTCCTTGCTGAGCGAGTGTGTGACAACGACACTGTGCCCAGCGTCAGTTCAATTAACAGGTAAAGATACGTCTGGTCATGGGGAGGGATGCTCCTCAGGAGGACTGTCACTGGGTCCTCATTTCTTAGTAGGAGTGGGTGTTTTGGGCTGTTTGCAAGAAATGCAGCTTGTATCTGTTTCCCTGATGCGTTTGGGGCTGGGGAGCAGCTGTGGGCTCACCTCATCGACTGAAGCATCACCGATGATGAGCATTTTCTAAGAATGGGCAGGTTCTGCTGCTGGCCTTTGCTTCTTTCCCATCCTTTCCCCAATCTGTGAATTGCAGTCCTCACTGGTAATGGTCCTGCACGTTTGCTTTGAATGAGGCCTCAGTTCTGCTCGACTGGGTGGGGGTTCAGTGGGACGTGCTTTCCCCCGGGGGGGTGGAAAGCTCAGACGGCCACTAAGTGGGGCGGCAGTCATCTGGGAAAAGGGGGGGCCCAGGTGCCTGGAGGAGGGGACCCAAGGCATGGGTCTAGGGTACCACTTCTGTCCTCCTGACGTCTGCTTGGTTTTGTTGAAGTTGGCCCAGAACCGTGGTGACCGCTGCCCGCTACTGTCAGTGTCAATATCACCAGGGGAATTTGGTCGGTAGCTTTCCAGTGCCTCAGCCGTCTGCTTGTTACAGGGTCGCACTTAAGTGGCCTTGAATTGCTTTTGTAAAAATGCAGGAGAATCTTATTTGGAGCCTCAGTCCTGCATTCGGGAGTTTTGCCATGACCTTGCCAGGCAGGACTGGGTTTGCGGAGGGGTCTGGAGCTAGAATAACCTACTGCTATCTCAGTTACACCTTCTGTACTCGCCTGCTTCCTTCTGAGTCAAAGGATGTTTATAGCTAGTGTTGAAAAACCCCAGTGAAATAGTCTGTTATGTCTTCAGCCCTGCCAGACTGATAATAAGGGATTAATACTTGGAAGGCAGAGAGCTTGGGCAGCCTCATGCACACCTACACCCCTGGCAAGCAGAGTCCTTTCATTTTTGCTCGGGGGTATGCTCTGTGCCAGGCTTCAGCCTCACCACGCTGGTGAGATGGTTTTCACTTGTGCGATTGCATGCAAATTCTTTGAAGGCAGCTAGCTATAAAGTCCCATCTGTGTCCATGGACGTGAAATAAATTGATGCAATATTCTTTTATTGGCTATCCCAACCTGATTTGCATTCATGGAGTTGCCGCTTGAGTAGCCGGAGTGGCTTCCCCAGCGTTAGCGGAGAGTGGTGTCTCTGTCTTGCCGAACTGAACGTTGAGTCATATGTTCGTGTGTTTAAGAGCAAAAATGGGTCAGTTCATGCGCAGCCTTTGCTGCTCCCTGGGAGCTCCTCGCCGAGGCTCCAGAGCAGTGTTCAGTAACCCTACAGGCATGGCATTTTCAGTTTTAAAAAGGATTTGGGGAATAATATAGACACCAGGAAAACTGAAGGAGACTATCACTCTGACTGACCTCAAGTTACTAAGGGAAAACTCTGCTTCCATAAAAGTCAGCTCGAGCCCTGCCATGTCAGAAGCATTTGCTGCTGTGAGCAGCCCTGTGTTTGTGTAGTAGGGCTTCCAGCATCCTCCAAAAAACTACCAAAAATAGGCAGTCATTGCTCTACGAAAAAGAGACCTTAAGTAGCTTCCCATCAAGTTTTGAGCCAGTTTCCATATTCTGCCTCTTGCTGCGTCCTTGTGTGTTTCCACACTGGCAGTGTCCACACACTCACTGCCTTTGCATCAGAAACCCGTTTCATGATCTGCCACCAAGTTTTTTGGCCAGAAATCTCATCCTTTCTCATCTGCTTGCGGCTGTGGCCAAGGTCTTTTCCTTCTCGTAAAAGTGTGAAATCCCTTTCTAAAAACAGTTGCAATCTTTTTGAGTCGGGCTGTTTACCCAGAGAATTGTTTTTGCCAGCCTAGGAGCACATCCTGAAAACCCAGACCAAGCTATCACAACGAGAAACCTGGCATTCACACCAAAACACTTGGCTTTAATGCTAAATCCTCCCAGTTCCACGTTGCAGTCTCTGGGTTTTATCCTCATATTTAAAATTAAGCGTATACTTCAAGGCTTTGCTGGTGGGGATATTACACACCAAAGATGCAGACCCCTGCTCACAATGCCCTTATTCGCTGCCGAGGTGCAGATCAGGTGTTAGCCCCGTCGCTGCAGGTCCTGAACCCATCCGAAATCGCGCAGGGTGGTTCCCGTCCTACTGCAGGGAGGGCAAAGCCGAGCAGTTGGTGTTCCTGCACAGCAGAGGATGGAACTACCATGCTGCTGCCCCCCATCCCAGGATCCCCCCGGGACCCTGCTGTTGTCTTCAGGGGAGCTCTTGCTGGAGAACCTGGGGGACAGAGCGCGCTCAGCACATCCCCGCTGCCGAGGGTGCCTTTTAGCAGATGAATTTGAGCTGCTGCCCCCGTATATGAATGAATAATAACTATTATTATTAATTAATAACATTAATTAATATTAATAATAGGCCACTCTTCCGCAGCAGGAGCAACTCTGTGTGATTAAGGCTTAATTAATCATTGCGATTAGTTTTGCTCAAATAAGCCGAGAGCTGCCCAGCTGCTTCGAAGTGCTCCAGTCCTCCATCCCTCCAGAGATGAAGACGTTTAAGTGTCAGAAGGACCCGGACACCCTTCCCTTGCCACAACAGCAAGGATGCCTTGTGCAGGGGGTTGTTTCCACTCCTCCTCACATAGGATCCCAGCTTTTTTTGGCTCTGCTCCCCAAACTGCAGTTGTTTGCAAAGCTCCCCGCGCCAGGCTGGCTGCTCTGGCCCTTGGCGGGGGAATTTGCTGCCGGGGACCCAGCCGCAGATGTCTAATGCCCAGGAGCTTCGCTGTGGGACTGGTGGCTGAAAATGGGCTTACTAATGGCCTTAGCCCCTGCCACTTCCATCGGACTCCGCAGAGGGATGGGAGGGGAAGGGGACGGCAGCGTGTCCTCTTTTGGGATGGGGCCAGGCATCACCGGTGGTGGTTCCTGTACCAGCTCACGAGGTGACTTTCAAGCAAGCAACTGCTCTTTGTTCCTGGGAATGCATCCCCATGCCAGCTCTGTCACACGCCTCCCCTCCTCGCCCCTCTTCCAAATTCACGGAGAAGAGTTTTTTAGGTAAAGAGAGGAGAAACGCTTGCTGCAGCATTACTGCTGCGTAAGCAGCGCGTCAGGCAGGGAGATGTGCGGTGAGCGAGCTGCGTGTCTCCTTCAAGCCCGGTCTGATTCCACTGCAGTCGGTGGCAGAACTGTGTCATCTCCAGAGACATTTCAGACCCTGTCTTGTCTTTTTTCACACTGCATCGGCAGGTGAGCGCTTGGTAGAGCACCTCCCCTGGCCGCCTTAGCAGCTGCCCTCTGTCCTGCCGCACAACACATGCCTTCTAGTTTTTCTGCATCTCTGAATTTTTCCTGGTTGACATCATGATGAATCAGAGCAGAGGCCGTCCCCAGTGATGACAGTGTAGTTATTCAGCTTTTAATATTAGCATTTAATCTAGCACAGTTTTGTTTTAATACTAATTTGGCTAAGCAGCTCCTTTTCCAAGGTGGTCAAGTTCTTTAGCTGCACGAGTACTGTACCCAGGGCGGTCTAGAGACAGCCTTGCAAATGTGTCTGAGCACCCAAGGGTGCAGATCACAGCCTGCTGGGATGTCTGGACTCAGAAGTGTCCAGCTCCCTGAGGGTGAAGTGCTGGGCCCAACGGGTGCCCGAATAGCAATGGATATCTCTTTTCTGGGGGGTGAGGACTATGTCCTCAAAGGCACCAAAGCACCAAACTCTGCAGCATCCTGAGGAGTGTGTAGGAGTCGGTCACCCAAACGTCGCTAATGGCAGGGGCTGGAGGCAAAAACACGATCCGGGGTCCACCCGCCAAACTTCAGTCTTTCAGTGGATGACGAGGGGATAGTATGCAGAAGGGCATTTTTCTATTGATGTAGGTGTCCTGAACTGAAAAAATAGTGTCTGATGCCCCCTGCAATTGCATCCTTAATGCTAAGCAGTCATTTTCTTTTCAACTACACACAGGATCATACGGACGAAGGTGCAGCAGCCACCCAATCAGCAGGTCCCAGCCTCCAGTCACAGCATAGGTAAGGAAAACTTTTTTTTTAATATAAAAAAAATAGCATAATAGATTACAAATATTCTAAAGAACTTTTAATCATTCTTATGGACAGATAATTCTGCATAAAACACTTCAGCACACGTGCTAATGCGCCTTCTTTGTCATTCTCCAAGGGCTGAACATAGTAAATGAATTTTATAAATACTGCTAAAAGGTTTTGAATTTTACTGATTATTATGATAAATAGCTTTCACCATGAGACAGAAAATTGAAATCTAAACCAAAAAACCCCCACTAATGGGGGTCTATAGAATGTCAGATAATTAAAGTAATAAATCAAGAAAGGGATACTTATTCATAACATTTTCTGCATCATTAGTCAGTAAGTAGTTTTGAATGTGTTTTTTTCATCTATCAACCATCCCTTCCATAATTCTTTGTGCACTTGCAGTCTTGAGTGGAGAGGTAGCAAAACTTTCCAAAACTTTAATTCAGCCACAGATGAGTGACGCTGCACCCCGAGGCAGGCGATGCTGGTGGAAGGGGTCCTTGGAGGGGTGGCGGGGCTGGTGAGGCATCCTCAGCCCTTCATGAGGCTGATGGTGTCTTTTTTTTGGGGAGGGGGGGCAGCCGCTCTGCCATTTTGCAGCAGGGATGGAGGGGTTCAGTCAGGGCTCAGGGCTGGTCTTTTTTTTGTCCTTGTTTTGTGAAAGCGGCTGGGGCACCCGTAAGCTCTTGCTCTGTAGGCAAAAGGGAGGTGGGATGGGGGCCCTGGTTCCTCTCTGCCTTTATGCTGTTACCAGTGAAATGGGGGAATTATAGCTGCCCCCCCCACCGGGCAAGGGTGGGCTCGTGCTGTGAGACACAGAGCGTGAATGCAGAGTTGTGTGAACTCTTCTTTCTCGCCAGAGAAATCACGCTGCAGCCCCATGTCCTGAGCCTTTCGCTTTGGGAAATGCCAAAACAATCTCAGCGGAGGAAAAGCATCCCTCATTTTGCTTAAGGGGTGTCTCTCCTTGCAGAAAACAAGAGCAGAGAAGAGCCGTCTCGTTTCTCAGGGCTTGGGGTTGGTACAGGCAGCGGGGATTTCCGACACAGGTTTGCTCCGTGTGGGCTGTGGCTTGGGGGGGGTCTTCAGCGTGGTCCTGCAGAGAAGCCCCCTGTGCTCAGAGGGTCTGCACGGTGCTGCCTCCTCTGCCCGCTTGCGTACAGCCTCAGCCTCCCGCAGCATCACGCAGAGACAGCATCTGCAGCCCCGGCCGACATCTCCGGGCTTTGTGTCGGCTGTGATGAATGAACAAACCCCCCTTGTCTGGACGCAGCCAGCACCCTTTCTCAGGGCTCTGTTAAAGCAAAAAGTGGATTGAGTGAGTTCTTATTTTGGGGAACCTCAGGGCCTTTCAGCCGTGTGGCCCACAGCTGGCCGTTCCTGGGTCGCTGGGGAACCCCAGCTGTCTGGGGGTCTTCGCTGGCTGGGGGCTGTTGGCTTGGGGCGGCAGGATGCAGGCAGCAATCCCGGCGCAGCGAGCGCAGGCTGCTCCGCTCCCACGAGGTTCCTGCGCCGGGAGGCTGGCAGCATGTCGCGAGGGGAATGAGAGAGAGGGAGAGAAGTGGGGTTCGGATCACTTAAAGAATCGCCTCTAATCGTGTTAGCAATAGAAAAGTGATTTAATAGAAATTCATATAAAAGTGGGACTTCACGGAATTCGATCTACTCCATTACTTAGTACGTGGATGAAATGCACTCAGGAAAATTAAGCTAGAGTCAGACTGAACTTATGTATATAGAGACGGAAAACATAATGGGTAAAAGGAAATATTACAAAGAAAAATTGTTAGAATTAATTTCTTGTGATTTGTGCAAAGATCGGGAATGGCAAAAAGGGTAAGGGAGACCCTCCCGTTGAGTCACGAGGTTCAGAGAAGACCCCCTTGCTTTCTAAACTCCTGTCAGAGTCTGGGTATGGCTGGATTGACTCCTAGTTCCAGACCTGGGCAATGGTTTATATCTAAAGGGATTATGAGTATAATAGCAGCTTAAAATTCATTCACAGTTGAATAAAATTCATGACAGTAATTTAAGTATAAATTTGGAAGTAATAACTTATAATATACTTGCTATAATGTACTTGTTATAGACTATTCCGGTTAGTACGTGCGCATGCATAAAGAGACTAAGTGATATACATATAGGAGGGTAAAAGAGTAAAAGAGGTATGCCTGTTGAAAATTCCCCTCGAGGTCAGGGAAAAGGTTCACATCAAATGCTTCAGGATCTTTCTCAACGGGCAAAGAGTCGAGCCTCAAGGAGCAGAGAGAATCAGCCCAGGTTATGTCGGCTTTCGGCAACAGACCTCTGATTTTCGCAAACAGGAAAGTTTGCGAGCTCTGAGAGGCATCCCACTCAAAGGGAGATGCTGGTCACAGCCGGCTGCAGTCCCGGAATGCTCAAAGGACCTCAGTGTCGCTGTTGACAGGTTTGGGAGGTGATAGACTTTTGTCATCAACAGATTGCAGGAATCCTGGCTGCGCTGGTACCGTTTCACATGCAGATAAGGAAAGCTCTGAGGCTGCCTGAGACTAACTTAAAACATAGATACGAGATGCTCCAAGGCTGTCAGGGGACGACTGTGGTGTCCCAAGGTTGTTAGGAGAGAAAAATGCCTGCGTGTTGTTATGAGAACTGGCTATCTCTGCTCCCGTCCCTCTGCCTCCGCCGGGCAGCAGGAGTCCTTGAGACGCTCAGCCTATCTCCCTGCCTTAGCTGCCTAAGAGTTCCTGGCACAGCCACAGCTTGCTTAACCGCCCAACTCATTACACTTAATGCAAAGGGTTACCCAGCCTTCCCGAGTTCGTAAATCAGCCTGGAGAAGGGGAAGGAATGCACGGACATGCAGCCTGCCCCGGCACCTCGCTGCAGACCCTGTGCGTGGAGGATTTTCCCTCTGCGTGGCTCTGCTCCCCTCCAGCTCCGTCCACCTCGCTGATGGGGACGAGGGGCGACCGTGTCTCTGCTCACGCATCTGCATGGGGATGCTCTGGCATGGCGCCGGGCTGGGCTGGGCTAGTTGGGGGTCCTTCCCGAGCTGGAGGGGCCATGGTGGCCAGCAGAGCCCCTCGGCCACCCTTGGTCATGCCGGGGGTTTGGGGGGGCAGTGGCTTTTGGGTAGGCTGGTGCTCGTGTTGTGTTGACCGCTTGGCCTTGCCTTGCAGCCTCCACGGGCTCTGTGACCCAGGTGTCCTCCGTCAGCACCGACTCCGCCGGTTCGTCCTACTCCATCAGCGGAATCCTGGGAATCGCCTCCCCTGGCACCGAGAGCAACAAGCGCAAGCGGGATGAAGGTAGTGGGAGCTGTTCTCTGGCGGGGAGGGGGTGCGTGCAGCGATGCAGGGCGGGATGCGGCCGAGGCCGATGCTGTGTGCTTGTGACGTGACGGAGCTGCGGACGTCCCCCATCACCATCTGCTGCGGTGGGGTTTGGTCCCGTTTCGGCAGGTGGGACCTTCGGCGTGACCTGGTGGCCAGAGTCAGGACCTCTTTGAGGAACGGGGGCTTGTCTGGGTGTTTCAGAAAGCACGGGGGGTTGTGTCACAGTTTTTAAGCAGACCCTCCTCCCGACCAGGGAACATTTCCCTCCTGCCAGTGGAAAGGGGAAGAGTCACCATTGTGTTGTTGACTCTGTGGCCACATGAAATATAAAATGTCAGAGAGGTGTCCCCAACCACAGAGACAAAATTAACAGCAGAGCTGTCTGCCGTGCTGCGTCTCTGCAGGTCCCCCCGGCACTCGGGGTCTTTGTTGGTCTGGGGGGTGGAAACGAGCAGAGTCTGGTTGGGGTTGGATATTGCTGGTGCTCCTCTGGAGGGTTTATGGTCCTGTTTTGTTCTGTGTCCTGGGCATTTTCCTAATGAAAACACTGCTTTGGAGAAGAGAAGGATGCCAGGTATGAGCAGAAGGGAAAAGAGGAGAGATTCCGCATTGGTGTCTTATAAAAGTGCCTTTAATCTAGAGCATCCCTTTCATTTAGCAAGAGCTTACAGAGAGGAGTTGAGGCCAAGACTGCGGCCGCATCTGCGGTAGTGAAGGGGACACCAGAGCCTTAGTGAGGATGCTGTGGTTGAGGCTGTGGAGGGCACCTGGAGGAGGGGTGACTGCCCTCTCTGCGGCACCACCGGTGGGCTGAGGGGGTCTTGTTTACTCTTGGCGGGCTTGATGCCATCCTCCTTTGCTGTGGAGCACCCGTTGTCCCCAGCTCCTGTGCTGCAGGTGCGGGTCCAGCACCATCCTGCAGCCAGTGCGGGTCCGCATCCCTGTTCCTCCGGCTGCCCCCTCCACTGTTCCCCCATTGCTTGGCCCCACAGGGATGGAGAGGGGGGGTTGTCGGTGGGCAGAAGCCCTAGTGGCATTAACCGAACCCCTGGGGAAACCTGGCTAAAATTGGGTGAGCAGCCTGGTGCCTGAGCTGTGCAAACAGGGTCGTGTGTCTGCAGGTGCACTGATGGAAATGCCTGGTCAGGTCGTGGGGTAGTGCTTGGTTTACTGAAACTGGGGGAAAAATGCAAGAGGTTTGTGGGGCGAATTTCAGCCACTTGGGGACTGGTCTGATGGTGGGAGTATAAAACTCCCTATGCTCAGGTCCTTGCTGAACATGCTGTTGTTAGTTAACACTGCGATTGTACATCTGACATTTTTTTTCCAGATCAAGGCCACAGGTGCATAGAAAAATACACGCTTTAAAGCAGGTAGAGAAGAAATTTTGTATTTTATCAGCCAGGCAGGAGAGAAGCCGTTTGTGTTGAAACCATATGGCTGTGTCACAGCCCTGTCCCGAAGCACCAGTTCTTGGGTGCCTGTGATTACAGAACACTCTGGTTTAAATGTAGATGAAAGAATTAAATGTTGCCTTGGAAGGATCAGAAGCAGAGCTGAGAAACTCCCCGGCTTTTGCCAGTTCACATTTAGAAGAGAGCACGTGATTTCTAAAACAACCCCCATCATTTTGTCAGGATGAGTCATGATTTTCGAGCTCGTAAGCCGGACAGTAATGCTGTCCTCAGCAGACCATTTAAACTGCTTTTATAATAGGCTCGGGGCTGCAGATTTGGAGAGGCATAAACAGATCCTTCAATGTCTTTGTTTGAGGGGATCCCCGGGAACGTCCACAACCCCTCCCCATCCTGCTCAGCGCAAGGTCCTTCTGCTCCAGTGGGCGCGAGGTGCCCGCAGAGGCATCCCAAGGCTCCACGCTGCGGGTGATGGGGAGGTGGGTCGTATACGCTAGCCTCTAATGTGAAGAAGAGAAGCATGTCATCTAATTATGGCCTGTATCATGATGCAGATGCACAAGGGGGCAGAGTTAACTTTACCATTTCACGACTTCGGAGAGCCGGAGAGGCACTACCTCCATAGCGAGACCCTCGCATCGTGTCTTCTGCCGTGTTGCGCTGCTTCTCGGTAGGAAGGTTTCTCTGTTGGAAGGTGCGTGCCTGCTGCTGTAGATCCCTGCGTACGTCTCCTGGAGCCACGGGCTGTGCAGTGCTCGTGTGGTGGTCCCGGCTCCCGTCGCCCAGGGAGTGAAGCGGGGTGGACTCGACCCTCCAGCTTCCAGCTGCATCGAGCGCTCAGTGTGATTCATTACCCGGTTTTGTTCTCCTCATTCTTGACATTTTTTTAGCAGATGTCACCAGTCTTTAACCCAGTGGGGAGCTCGCTGGGTAGCAACAGGGGCAAACCAAATCAGACAGTCTTTATTGGTTTATATAGCTGAAGGTGTCATTTTTTTCCCCCTGTTGTAATATGGACTTGGAGCAGATGTGCCTTCGTGGGGGATCGGTTGCTTTCACTTGTGGTTAAAGGACATGCTACTGGAGACTGACACAAGAAGCAGGCTGTTCCGTAACAAGGCAGAGAGATACAGTCAGCCGCCGCAGCCTCAAGCAGCAGAGGCTGCTCCGCAGCGGTCTCGCTGTTTTGCTTGCAGATTGCCTCCTTTGAGTTCTGTGGCTGCACGTTTGCCTGGCCCCTCTGCTCGGGAAAAAGCTGTGGAGGTGCAGGCGGGTGGCAGGGATGTGCAGAAAGATCTTGCTGAGCCGCCTGCTAGCGGACGGGGTGTGTTTTAGGGAAGCCAAGGGTGGGCAGCAAGACCCCGAGACAGAGCGGGCTGAATGGTCTGTCCAGTGCTTACAGCCGGTGGCAGTGCTGGGACTGGTTTCGGCTAGTCGTGTGGCTGGTGACGGTCCCGTAATGGACACGTGACAGGGTCTGCGTTTTGGGAAGTGCTGAGCATCCCCAGTCTGGAAGTCCAAGCTTTCTGGAGGGGGCTTAAATAACCCTTGGCGAGCAGTGAGAGGAGAGCGAAAGGGAGCTGCATCCCCAGGCAGGTACACAGGAGCCTGGGCCAGAGATGGTGTGCGGGGCACGTTTTGGGGACGAGGAAGGTTGCTGGGCTGGGGGAGGTCTGGAGGAGGATCTGAGGATGGGGTGGGGAAAGGCCAAAGCATCGCAAGGCAGAGCCCACCCCTCCTTCTCCCTTCCCTCCTCTCTCCCCTAGCCCTGGTTTCTGTCCTGCGCGCTGCAGAAGAGCTTAAGCCCAACAGAGCGATGCTCTGGCACGTTGGTGCCGTCCCAGCTGAGAGAGATCCCAAAGCAGGACCGTGTGCCGGAGGCAGGGAACGTGGCTCTCACCTGGGATCTCCTGGTGACCTGGTGCTGTCCCTGCAGGAGAGCAGCATCTTTCCGTCAAAGCAAGGCAAAGCCCAGCGCTCCCGCTTCCACAAGAGCCCTGTGCTCTCTAAGAGGCACGCTGTGTCTGCTGCTCCTTTCTAAGCGTGCTCACGTCCCCAGAGCGGGGGGATCGCATCGGGGGCGCGATGCCGGCTGCCGTAGGGACAAGCTTGGTGGGGAAGTACTGTTGCACCTTGCGCAGAGCCCTCTGCTTGCCAGCCCACAGGCCGGGGGAAGAGGCTTGGTCCCCATACCCTCACAGAGAGATGTGACCAGCTCCCAGTGGATTTACGAACAGGGCTTGGAAGAATGATGTGAATATCCGTGGCTCTTCCTTGCTTTACGCAAAATGCAAACCATTTCCCTACATGGAGCAAATGCTGCATATTTTGGTGGGGGAACTGCATCGCCTAGTTGGGAGTCTTCTGCCAGCCACCTGATTCTGCACCCCTAGACATTTACGTGCCTTTAGCATCTTAGCTCAGTCCAAGACCCATGGACTGGATGACGCAGAACTATGCTTGTGCCCTCACCGCTGACGCAGAAACATGCAGAAATATCTGATACTGGCAGGTAATAGGTGCAGTGTGTGAACACGAGCAGCAGCCAAGCCAGGCTGAAATCTGTTTGCATATGGTTGTTGCTCCGTACGTCCCAGGCGTGCGTTGTGTCACTGACGCTACATCTGTGCTGCTAAACTGGAGACCGTTGGTGCACAGGCACAAACTTTGGCTGGCCCATCCTGCTATGGTTAGCACCGCCCTGGCATGATTTTGGCGTGTGCAAGCTGGCATCTTCTCAGCCAGTGTCTGCTAATGCAGGGGTTGGCACAGGGGTGTATCACTCTGTTGCTCAGCTCAGGTGCAGCTGTGGCCCCCGCCAGGAAATGCTGTCGGAAGCAAATTGAGGAGGACACCCTTAACAAAGCACCGTGCAGGATGCGAGTATGTGCTATCCACCCACCCACCCCTTCTTGCTGCAGAAGAGGTTTGGCAGATCTAAGTACCTGCACCGAACAGCTGCACAGACCATATTTCAAATTCACTGGTATAGAGTCTTCTCGGCAGTGGAGACATTTGGGGAATTGAAACCAGCAT
Source organism: Astur gentilis (assembly GCF_929443795.1). Classification (NCBI taxonomy): domain Eukaryota; kingdom Metazoa; phylum Chordata; class Aves; order Accipitriformes; family Accipitridae; genus Astur; species Astur gentilis. Next base: position 1,346,424 of record NC_064919.1, read on the forward strand.
AGCAGGAGACCTTCACTCATATGAGTTGTTTTGTTTCCATTCTCACCAACCATAACCCTACACTGCTGTCAGCATCTGGTGTGGTGATGTAGGTGCTTGCGCTTTGTTTTCTCAACCGAACTCTTTGAAAAATGCCTTGCGTTTAAACATAGACTTGGTATATTTAAAGGCGCTTGGGTCACAGCCTTCTGTCTGGGAAGATAAGCCTCCAAGAGGGGCAGGGACGCTGATGGGGGTGAGAAGAAACTGGGGCTGGGTGCAATCCGACGCTTTATAAAACCATCCGATGTAGCGATCACCACATTTTCGTGCAGGGATGCCCCAGGTTAGGCATGTCTGGGCACCCAAGCAGCACCAACCTGTGCAGCCGGCTGAAGCTGCTGGACACATTTCTGGTGATGCCAGCACTGCAGTGGCTGCGGGAGACGCCTGCCTTTGAGAACGGCCGATGAAATGCTTTGCACTGACAAATGCGGACACGAGCTCGCTGTGTCAGTGACACGTCTTGGGGGAGAGAGACCAGGAAAAGCAAAGCAAGCATGACTAAACATGAGCGAGGACTAATAATACAGACAGTATTTCTGCATTTTGTGTCTTTTCCTCCATACCAGGCCCATGAACTCTTTTCCCAGCGGGACAGAAACAAGAAGCTACGCTCACAGCTAGGCAGAGACTTGCAGGGCTGTGGGCATAAGTGCCTTGGAAGCTGCACGGCAGATGGTCAGCAGCCTCAAAAGGGAGCCCACCACTGCGTGGGTGCTGCCATAGTCTTCTGTCATCTCCTCTTGTGGCTGAGGGAGAAGGCGGCTTCCGTGGCACCTACTCTAGGATATTGCTGGGAAGGCTTGTAAAGTATTTCTCGCCTTTGGTTTAGCTCCATTTTTTTAGGTGTTAAACACCAGAACCCCAGCTGGTACCCAGCTCTGGTGAGTGTGGTCAGGTGCAACGTCCACAGCTCTGTCCCCATCGGAGTTTTGCCCCGTGACCTGCAGCGTACTTACATGGCCCACGAATCGTGTCCAGGGGCATGCTGCTGCTCTGTCTTTTTGCAATGCAGACAAGCATCTGCCCGTTCTCCCCTCTTGGTCCCACTGTCCTGCCTGTGCCCTCCATCCATCCTGCCAGCAGAGAGCTCCCACCTTGTCACGGAGCACCGTGCCGTGGGGATGCCCTGGCTGGGCTGAAGCCCTGGATGGTAAAAGCTGTTGCATCAGGCTGCAGCTGACCCGGAGGGGTTATAAGGAGACCCCTTCCAGCCATGGGGTTAGTTGTGAGCCTGTAAACCCCCCTTTCCAGCCATGGCGTTCCAAGTCTTCATAAATACAAATTAGATCTCATTGTAGCTTCCCTGGCAATGGAGGATCTTTATTTTTCTGTCTTTGAGGGCTGGAATGTGGGACTTCTCTGCCCCTCTTCCTGGCAGCCAGTGCTGGTGGAGGACCTGGGTCCTGGCTTCGCGGGTGCTCTTGGGGTATTGCTCGTCCTGGGACACCCCTGGTGAGATACTGCTCTGGTGTAAAAGCCATCTCCTCTCCTGAGTAGGGGTTGGGATCTCCTCCCACTCCAGACTTACTCCTTGGAGTTACCTGAATGCATTTAGGCACTTCTGGCCTGGCAGGGTTTGAGCATCCCCATGGGGGAAGACTTGCTGAATGAGGGGTCACAGCACTGATGGGGACCACAGGGCGTTGGATGGTCACTGGTGTGGGAGTGTGGGATGTGAAGGAGTCCACAGACATGCTTGTACTGCCTGTCTACGCTCTGGGGCACAGCAGGAGGAAAGTATGTGTTGCAGCTACCAGATGATGGAGTTCAGTGCAGAAGTAAAACACTGGCGAGGTCTTGTGTTGACAGAAGTCCCCATAACTCCTCTCACCCCAGATAAGGACCTGAGCCTGTCAGTATGTGGTGGGGATCAATATTGTCTTCTCCAGCTCTTCCATGGGGTCTTCCGCACCGTGCAAGTGATGTGCAAAGGACTGAAGCCTTTGGGGATCTGAACTGCAAGGGAAGCAGTCAAAACCAGAAAGACTGAGAGGGGGAAAAAGCAGGATGTTACGGAGAGAAAAAAGGTCACCTGCTGGTAGAAACTTGAACGTTATGATGCCAAAATGCTGAACGGTAAGTTCAGGTGGTGACAAGTGGGGAAGGGGTACCCAGTGGGACTGGCCGTACCTCCTAGCTGTATCACACTGTAGGGGTGATGCTTGCCTGGAGCATGGGGGGAGTCGGGCACAGACCCTGCTGCCAAGTCAGCGATGGCCAGAAAGAGGCGGTGGAAAAGTGCATAAAAAAAATCAGAAGCCAAACTCTGTGTAGTGCAGGCTGTCAGGTGAAACAGGTGGGGTTACCCAAGTCCATGCGGAGGTTAAAGGGAAGGAACCCCCCTCCAGAATCCCAGGGAGGTGCTGGAGTTTACTTTAATAATTTCTAGGTTGACTTCAGCGGTGCTTAGTCACTGGAGTTGTCTTTACTCCTGGGGATAACTCCAGTGACTATAATGAGATGAAGCCTTTGAAGGGAATGAGGTTTCGCAGGGTCAGCAAGTACTGATTTGAATTTCTCCTGCTGATGCAGGTTGTCCTTTGCGTTCAGGAATCCTTTCCCGGTGTTGCAGAGTGGGGTGAGCTGTTCGTCCCGTCGGTTCATTAGCTCCTCGAAAGAGACCGTTTTCCCTCACCGCATGGACACTGAAATTATCCTTTTAGAGTTTGATCTGGACTTTCCTAGTTATGCTGCAGTGATGGCTTCATCTGTGCTATATCCAGTGCAACCTAGGGCTTGGTGGAGGTTTTAATTTTTTTTTTAAATTTCATTGAAAGCTTTTTTCCTGAGTCCTTGGATATAATTTCCCACAAGACTGGGGCTTTTGTTTGTTTCGTTCTTTGCATTTACCTTTTGTGCACCTTACACAAGGCATTCTGAATGTGCTGAAGCGGCAGCAGCCACCGGCCACGCTGGCAGTTTGACACCAGCACTGATGGTGTCGCCAGTGGATCATGGTGAGTGTCTGAGGGAGGACTTTGACTCCCCCCAAGGCATGAGACTAAAACCCTTGGGTGTTCCTAAGAGCCACCCTCCATTTGTGGGGTTATGGGTGCTGAGCTGGTCAACCTGGCCATTAACAAGTGGAGCTCAGCTGGCACAGGATTTCTCTTTGGGAGAAAAAGAGAGTATTTTGACATTCCTCACGAAATTCTAGGGAAAAAAGAATAAATGCGGGTCAGTTCAGATCTCAGCTACGGCAGCTTTAAAATGCTGTAGCCTGGGCTTCTGAGAAAACCCTGCACATCTAAATTCATGAAAATGAAACAAAAAGCCATTTCAGCACCCAGACCGAGCTGTTCTGGCACTTGAGGGCGATGCGTTCCCATGAGTGCTGCTGAGGCAGGATGGTGTTTTCTGGGGAGGGAAGGACCAACCTCTGTGCCGCTGGGTGATAGAGCCTGCAGGCTGAGGTCTGGTTGGGACAAATCCCTTCAGCTCTGTAGGACAGTGGAGCATCCCGTGCTCTTAGCCATCTGCGTGCTTCCCAGCTTCCCCGTAACACCCTGAGCTGCGAGCGTGCTGAACGCCTGGGGCTGCCTGCATCCCTATGTTCTGGGGTACCAGTGCCAGCAGGGGACTTCTTTGGGGTCCCTGTGGACACGGGGCACGGCCGGGCAGACAGCAGTGGCTGGTGGGCAGCCGTCCCCAGGGACGGACATCCCCGTACCCGAGGGGTTCGGAGGGATGGGTTGGTTCTGCCCTGGCCATCGGTGATGCTCGCCCGTGGGTGGTTTTACGTGTGCACAGCTCGAGGCAGGAAAACTCCCCGCCAGCGCAGCTGCCCTTTCCGAGTGAGCGGGTTACCGGCTGTCTTGTGTGCACGTCAAGCATGTTTGTCACTTTTCTCCTAATGCAGTCCCCGGGGCTCCTATTTTCTAGAGAGCTCTCCTCCAGCTCCGGGGTGAAGCCCTGCCGGTTTGCCACTGGCTTCGTCGGAGCGAGGATTTTCCCGGAGCTATGTTAATGAAAAGCCCAGACTTCCACTACTCCTTACAGCCCTGCTGTAGCTCCAGCTGTTCTCATCAGGAGCTGTCGAGTGCTAGATGCTTTTCAAGGAATAACCTCTTCATATAGGTTTAGCTAAAATCCAGTTTAGGGGTAGATGTCTTGTCAGATTGTCCTGATGGTGTCAGAACGGAGCTGGCCAGGATTCTTTTGTGGGAATGCATTTTCCAAAGAAAAAGCAGTTTTGTGGAAAAGCAGGACTTGTCAATTTTGATGGATGTTTGTCATAAATGATAATATAAAATAAAATAGAATGGTCACGAGCAAGATGAATCATTCTGATTTTATTGAGAAATTGGTAGAATCCAGAGAGGAGGAAATACTGAGGTGCAGTTACGGTGCATGTATGTACCTATGTGTCTACACAGAGCATGTATGTACATACCTCTAATGTATCTATCACCTACATAGATGTACAGAGAGAGGTGATAAAAGTTTTGCCTTAGAATGGATATATTATATTACTCACAGACATTCACAATTAGCTTTCCATGTCCTAAATGATGGTAGTGATCTTTAAGAGGACTGAAGAACAAAACCGAGAAGAGAAAAGGTTGTCATTTGGGTGTTTGTTGGTGTACCCGGTTATTTTTGTGGCTTTCTTTCAACCGACACGCTCGAGCGAGGTGCTTCTGTGAGAGGAGGGTCGTACGCTTCGTGTCCCCTTTTTACCCTGCATGTAGATCCGTGTCGCTTGGGTCTGTCAGGATACATCCGCGCTGTTAAAATAAATGCTTCAATTTCAGGCATGTAAGGGGAGCTCTGGGGAGCTGCGGCTGGCTCAGCCTGCGTTTACTCTGGGAAGAGAGAGATTTGGCCAGTTGCAGACGGTGCTTGGAGAGGCACAGGGGCTATTCCCAGATGACAGATCCAATGCCAAAGCATTAAGTAAATGATTTGGCACCTCCGTGGTAGCAGGAACTCTCCAAGTATCACGTATTTCTGTGTCAGGCTTTCTCTGTGCCCCCTGGAAAAGGTAACGGCTTTCCCACTGCCTCGTCCCGTGGTCACTCTGCACGCCGGGGTGACCGCCCGTGGGGGGGCACGGGTCGGCTAGGGTCTCCGTCCCACCTCCCGAGGCTGCTCTTCTTCCCGGGTGAACAGTAAACTGGATTTTCCTGCGGGTAACGGCAGGTTAGCTGCCTTCTCCATGGCTGCACACAATCCAGTGCTAGCACCAGGATTATCGTGTAGGACTGAAGTCTGCTGCTGTCGCAGCTGGTGCAAGATTTGATTCGCGCTTGCTGGGATCTTAAGGTCAAAATTGTTTTCTTGGCTGAAATGACCTGACTCCTGGAGTCCTGAATAGTAGTGGAAAACCATTTTTTCTGTTGGTGCTTTGGGAAGAGCCGGAGTTAATATTTTAAGCTGTAATTGCTGTTGTTGCCAATTGGGAAGTTCCTGGTAAGCAGACGGCGCAAAATCAGTGAGACGCAGAAAATGGAGGTGTCCTAAGACTGGAGGTTTTCTCCAGTTCAGTGTTTGTCTGCTGTGGCCTTTGTGTGTACTCTTTGCACCGAGGGTTATTTATTGCTAGAGGTAGTTGTGCGGTATTGACTGAATCCTGCCGATTTTGTCCTCTCCTAGCATTTGCAGAATAGTCCCATTATTTACAAATCTATCCAGTTACGAAACAAGCATTGGAAGGAAATGCAAGACAGGCTGTGGGCTTATTTGCAGCAGACTTGGTGACGGCATTTTGCACTTTGTGTGGGTTTTAGCTAATTGCATGAATGGCTGGTCCTACTGAGTTTGCAGAAGTATTGGACTCATAGCTGCAGGCTGTCCAAATTGTCTGGATGTGCCTAAGTCAAGAAGAGCACCTTTACAAATTTGTCACGGTGCAGTGACCAGGGTACGGCAGAGCTTGGAGCGAGCTGTAGCACATAAAAAGGACAGCAGTTCACTCACTGTGTGCCGTGCTGGAGCACAAAACCCTGGGGCAGGGCTTGTTCTGCTGTGGAAATGCAGGTGGAAATAGGGGAAGATATATTTTGCAGTGCATGTGCAGTGGCTCCAGTGCAGCCAGCATGAGCAGGGGACGTGTTCATGCCCTCAGCCTCCAGTGCTCAGGCTTTGTGCGTGCCCTGCATCTCTCGAGGCACAGGCAGCCCGTGCGTGCCCAGCAGCTGTCTGGGGTCCCAGACATCCAGCAGCCCAGGCAGAGCAGCAGCAGCCGTCATCAGCAATCAGCAGGAGCTTTGAGCAGACGGCAGGACATCCAGATGTGCTGCACAGATAGCCAAATCCCTCATTTTTTTTTTTTCTATTTTTTTTTTTTTTCGCTTGAGCAGACTTTACAGATGGAAAATGAAGATGTAGTTGGGAAAATCCAGAGATACAGTGTCCCTACTAGCCCCAATAACATGTATATGCCTGATAGATGAAGTCTTCCACTGGTGTTTTGCTGAACTTCCACAAGAAGATGAATTTCAACTTGTTCCCCCACTTCCTATTCAGCTAGGCTTTTTTTTTTTTTCTGTCTGTACCTCTGGGCAGCTGTCCTGGGTGGTCTGAGGTTTGTTTTCCTGCCCTCCAGCTCTCCTGTCGTGGAGAGGACTGGCGCTGGCGCACCCCAGTGATAACTCTGGAGCAACTTTGCAGAAGCTTCTGCTTGGAGTCAGTTTAAGAGCCACGGCCTTTGCTTTCTCTGTTTTCTTCATGAACCTCAGCTGTGGAGGCTGACGTGTACCTGGAGATGCCAGCATAGCTGCTTCCTCCTTTTTCTGTGTTCTCACTTCTGGGGCAGCAGCCATCCACGTAACGATGCCCATGACTTCAGAGATGGGAAGAGTAGTGGAAGTGCTTGGACTTCGGAAAGCAAACGTCTTTTCTTCTGGAAGATGCCTAGAAAACTTGAGTGTGGAGTTTCCCCATGTTTTATCTTCTTTGAGAATCTGCTGAGAGATATTTGTAGTCAAAGTATACTTACAGCAATTACTTTAAGGTTATGGCTCTAGCAGGAGACTGATTTTCCTTTGCTGCTGAAGTTCCACGTTACAGGTGGAGGTTAGAAACTAAGGATCTTTAGCTGAGATGCCTTGTGTTGAAAGGAAATCCAGTTAAAATCTCCTATCACCTGGGCGCTGATCTGGCTGATTTGTAGCGTGGCAAAAGAGATGTCTACAGCGGAGGTCAGGGTATTGGAAATCTGTCAGGGACTAACATCAGTGAAACGCGACGGCTTTCTGGTCACATGGACGCTCCATCTTCATAAAAGAGCTTCCCTGTATCCGTGTACCGGGGTGCTGAAGCAATGAAACATCTGAAGGCTGCGTCTGCTGCTCTCTGAATTTCTTTGGTCACAGGCTGGGTAAGGATGTGCAGCTGTTGCCAGCACTTTGTTCAGAAACTTTCTGCAGCCCTGTCGTTGTGATACTCCCAACACCTTGCAAACAGGCACAGGGTCAGAGAAAAGATGTCCCTCGTAGGACCCCAGAGGTGCTGACGAGCAGAGCAAGCCAAGTGGTGTAGGGATGCTGTTTTTGTGGGAGCGATGGGATCACGGAGGGAAGGTGCTTCTTTCAGATGCTTTACACGAGTCATGTCAACTTGTAGTCAAAAAAGTGAAGAAAGCAAACTTGCAGCGAGGAGACATCTGGAAAAACAACTTTGGTTAAGTGGTGGCCATCTCACACGGCAGAGCTTAGTTTTGCCTCATTGCAGCAGTAACTGGTGGGGCGATGGGTTTTGCCTGGTGGGCTGTCATGCCCTGTGGGACTGTGAGCTGGTTTCACCTCCACACCACCACTTCTAATGGCTGGGATACGTCTCCTCTTGGCTCATTTCAGTGTGTCATGAGAGAGAGAAGGCGCAGCCCCAAGGGAGAAGCTGTCAGATGGTGCACAAGTGCACACATCGAAGGCTTCGTGGTGGCTGCACATTTCAGTTGAAGATGCCAGAACATCTTATATTGGCTAAGCACACCTCAGTTTCCCCCTTATAATTCTGAGCAATTACTGTTGGACTTTGTGGTCAAGGTATTCCTTCTGGTTTCGCTTTCCTTGCAGTATGATTTTCTGTAGCTGCTATCTCTGGGCCATTTGCATATCAGGTCGTTCTTTGGAAGGTCTCATAACGAGCAGTTTTCATAGGTTGTGGTGGGCTGCAGCTGCCTGACTGCCTTGAACATGGTTCCTTTGAGTTGGACAGCTTTTGTGGTGGAGGCTTTTAAAAAATTCAGACTGTTCAGATGTGGTACCAGTTTCTTGACGGTCTGATGGAAGGGCTCAAAGTGCGTGCCTGAATGCGGGCAGCTGGCGCAATATCTTGTGTGTTAACTGGAAACTCTTCAGCAATGCCTACTGGTTTGGGGTCGGAGCCTAGCAGCGTGGGGATGGACGCGTTCCTGCTCCCTCTGCTCGGCCTGTCCTCTGCTGGGGCTGAAGGGAAGCCCCCAAATAAACCAGCTAGTCATCTCCCCGGCTCAGAGACCGTGTTCGCTAGCTCCTGCAGCTGGAGAGAGCTCAGGAGCCTCCCGCCGTGCCAACGGGGCTCCTCCGCATTTCCTCCCGACCGCCTGTAATGGATTTTACACCTGAGTGGTTATTTTTGGTGGTACAATTCTTACCTGTCCCAAATGGGACATTTTGTCTCTTGTTACAATTCACAGAGCTAGACGGGGCTGCTGGTTTCATGCTGTGCAGCATCGACACATGATGCCCTTGTAAACATTACTGTCAGCAGTGGCAATTCCATCTCTATTGTCCCAATAAGATTTCATGCTTGACAGTGCCTGACTTTTTTTTTCTGTAAGTTGACTAATAAGAAAAAGTCATGTAGCGGGTTTTCCCTTCTCTGATTCCTCAGTTTTCCAGTTGCTTCCCTGAGAACTGGCACCCGGCCATTCTCTCCCTGTTCTCGCCCAGCTTTCCTCGCAGGCAGGAGGATGCAGGAGGTGGCATTTCTGGAAGAGTGAGGTTTTGTGACACAGCAGACCCTGTCTTCTCCTGCCTAGCACCAGTCGGGGGGGACAAAGAACAGTGGCCCTCCATCATGCCTTTGCTGGCAATGGGGAGAGTGGCCAAGGCCTGGCGCAGGTGGTCCAGGATGGGAAGAACAGAATTATAGATGTGCCTGAATCCAAGGAAGGGTTTTTTTGGAACTGTTTAGGTGTGTGGCTTTGAGTTTTGACCTTGCCTAACTCTTCAGTTGACCCATTCTCCCTCTTTACACCCACGTGGTCCTTGTTGCAGAGGCATTTGGTGCCTGACAATTCAATCACCACAGCACCTTAGTGGGTCAGCTTGCTTTAAAGAGGGCACTCAGGGTGTGGGGATGCTGAGAAATCTGTCCGAGGTTCCCCGAGAAGTTAGTGTCCAGTGTGTGAAATCAGTGTAAAGCTCTGGGACCTCTTGGTCTTGTTTCCATTTGCCAGGTCACCCCTCCAGGGCCTGGTCACAGCCAAGTTAATTTCCCAAGTACGCTCCCTCCTAGGATGCCGTGGATGAAAATGGAGCCATTGAGTCAGTGACTTGGCTCCGGAGCGTGAAACTGGTGCCACTTCACCACTCTGTGAACAGAAAGTTTGTTTGGCAGCAGGATATCCACATGTGGTTCCCCTGGCCACTGCTGGGGTGGGAGACCCTGGTCGACAGTGGCCACCAAGGATGAGCTCTCACCAAGCTTCCCCAGATGCTCACGTCCTCCATCCCACCCCCCAGCCCCCCTCATGCAGACCAGCGTTTCCCCCAGCAAAGCGGGGGCTGCGGACGCTGCTGGAGGAGCTGGTGCGGTGATGGCGGTGGACAGGGGAAACTGGGCAGACCTGGAGGGGAGCGGGGGGGGCTGCCCTCTGCACATTGAGCCGGTCCCTCGGACGGCGTTGGAAGTGGTGATCACCGGCCAAACCAACCTGACTCTGCTGAAGCTGCCAGCGCTGTCCTCGCTTCAGGAGAGACACAAATCTTCCTGCACTAGCTGTAAGCTTCAGCATCGCCTTGCACCACCGGCCGTGGCACCATGCCTGCTGTGCACCCGTTTGTCACCTTGGAGATGAAAACAAGCCAAAATCGTTAATCTCTGTTCTGTCCTGTGGCTCGCCCAGCCGGGAGGCTTTCCTCACCTCTGATATTTAAAAAAAAGTAATGGTGCTGCTTGAATTTGCTTCCTGACGCCCATGCTGAGTTTGTAAGCTGGTCACATCTAACCAGTTACCACAAAATTGATTCTGGAGCCTTCTGTTTAGAAACCTGCAAGGTACATCCCAGGCAATCACGCTATCTCCATCAGGCACTGAATGAACCAGTCAATAATCACCATTGCAAAGGGTGCAGAGGTCTTTCCTATTACCCTTGATATTTTTTTATGAGCATCTCTACATAGGGAATAGCTATATGGATGGACAGATGGAATATAGATGGTCACTGTGCGTGCGTATACGTATAGTATATATGTGTATAAATGCACGGAGATGGTTCTAGGTATGTATATGCACACTGGTGCGTTCCTTGTAGCTCGCTCTCTTGCTTTCTGACTACGTCGTTCAAATACGTGCGCCCAGATTTTTAAACCAACTTTAGCTAAAACCCTAGAGTGTCTGTCCCAAACCTTGTGCAGGTAATTGCAAAGACCATGACAATCACCCTGGTAGCTGGCAAGCCCGGAAAAAAAAAAAGCCACCTGTGTTTTTCTGAGGTGCCATAGAATTTTAGGATGTGCCACAGACAATTTATAATGGGTGGGACTTTGCTGATAGGAGATTTTTACTGCATTACATGTTTGGTTAGAGTGTCCTCACTTCACGAGCGGGGAAACTGAAGCACCAGGGGCTGGAGAAGTCTTGGTACCGGCTGCCAGCAGTGCTGTGGAAGAGCCAAGGCTTGGAGTCAGGTTTGTGGAGACCCAGTTCAGGGCTGCCCTCGCCATGCCGACCCATCTCCGTGTGTCCCAGGGAGCCAGCCCCTCCTGCCCTCAGAGGATCCATCGTCCCAGGCAGCCATGGCTGAATATCTGTGCTTGCTCGCAGAGGGACATCCTTGCTGACATGTGCTTGCACGGAAGAGAAGCAGTGGCCTGACAGGCAAAGCTAGGTCTGTTTTCTGGTTGATATGATCCGTTCCCTCTTGGTGGGTATCGTGCTTGTGTGGGGATGCGTTTGCTCTCATGCTGTACCTCTGTGTGCCCTGTGCTCCTCACCAACTCATGGACCGAGCGTCGGTGCACAGCACAGGGGAGTGATGGAGATACGTGTGTACGAGCTCCCTCTGCATCCAGAGAGGTTGAGACTGATTTTGTTTGGCCATTTTCGCGGGGTTGTGCTCTCCCCTGCTTTTCCCTGGGCGATCCCACGCACTCTGAGGGAAGCTGAAGGTGGCGTGGGCAGGACAAGGCAGGTTGGGTTTGATCCTGCTCTGTGCCCGTGGCTCAGGTGCGCTCTGCATCCGAGGGACCTTTTCATCGCTGATTAGCATTTGCCTGTTCGTTCTGGTGTGGCATTTCGGCTCTGCTTTACCTTCCCGGTCATCCTCCAGATCCCACCGCTGCTGTTGACCTCTGGCTGCTGGTGGTGTTCGTTTTTATCGCCGAGACTCGTCTGCCAGCCGTCCTACCTCACTAGCGTGACTTTGCCCCCCATCCCCTTTCCCTCTCTCTTGCTGGCACAGGCGGAGGTGCTCCGCAGTAGGACACTGTGATGGGGCGCGAGTTTGCTTGTGAAGTGGGATGTTTTGGGGGTCTTGTGCCGGCAGCTGTCACCGCTTCTGGAAGGTCGCAGCGGTGAGGGGAAGGTGTCTTCCACGTTGCTTTGGTACGTAAGCACCGCTGGGTGCCTTGTCTTGGTTAGACCTTTCTCCAGGTGCGAGGAGACCGAGCGCTGGTGTGACGAGGACCGTGTGTCAGATCCTGCTCACCCAGCTGTTTGTCACGGGAACAGCTTATAACCCTCCAGCAGCTCTGGCCGCACCGTTGCATCCCGAAATACGGCTGTTTGGGAGCCGCAGCCTGAGCTAATGAGGATCTCTGACGATGGGACGAGCGGAGATGTCCGTCAGCAGCTGATGAGCATCGCGGGAGAGGACGTGGCCGCCCCCAGGAGGGAGTGGGGTGGGCACGCGTGTGAGAACCGAAACCCGGCCGTCTGGTGGGTACTGGCAGCTATTAGAAACAAATCATAAATGGCAATACCAGATACAATTGCATTGAGATAGCAGAGGTCCTGAGGAGTCCTGATGGGCTGCCGATAGTCGGTTGAAACAAATTGCCCAGTGCTGTGATACCTCAGCTCCCAATAACAGAGGGCAAATGGCCTTCCAGGGGGAGATATAGATTTTCCTTTGAGATATGGAAAGGGAAATAAATTAAATTATGTTCAAACATAGGGTTGTCTCTCTCGCTCTCTTCTTAAGAAAAAGAAGGGGAGAGAGAAAGAAGGAAGGGAAATGGGGGGGAAAGAGAAAGATACAGAAAATAAGCTTCAGCAGGCATTTGCAATTTAATTGATATTTGGCGGCAGGAAGCCAATCAGTATAAGTAAATTGACGTTATAAGATAAAAATAATCGCCTAATGGGATGCCTTCCCCCACGGCTGCAGCAGGCCAAATAAATACGGCATCGCGTGTCGAAGCAGCGTGGCGGCCGTTCCTGGGCACAGCCTGCTGCCGCCGCGCTGGCGGGGCTCGGCGCGGGCTGCGGATCATTTTTATGGCATCTGTCTCCGCTCCCCGAGAGCAGGCAATGAGGGGTTGCGCATTGATTGCCGCTCCAGCCAACGGCGGCTGAGGGAGAGACCGTAATTAATGGCTTTATTTGCTGGAGCACCGCTGAGAACAATCGAGTGTGTTATGGTAACGACCGGTGCCCGCGTTCCGGCGGCGCGGGGAGGTGTCGGAGCCTGGTGGGTGCCTTCCCGAGGGCCAGGCGTGGGGCACGATGGTGGATGGGGAGAGGGAAATTGGGAACCGGTGCTGGTGTGCTGGTGGAGGGATCCCTCATTTCCCACCGGGTAAAGACCCCCCCTCCCCGGCTTTACACCCACCCCCCCGGCCACTGCCCTTGTGCCTGCTGCGCAGCGGTAGCCGAGTTAGCTTTGCACGTCACAAGTTTCCTTTCTTTCTTTTCTTTTTCTAAAAAAAGTCTCCTTCAGAGACTCCACCTGGAAGCAGAGTGGTGCAAACCAGTCATTTTTGCGAACCGTGCGTGGTTTCGTCTTGCCGGCGCTAGCTTTAGCTGGGGTGTGGGAAGGTGGCTGTGGCTTTGCAGAGCATGCCTTGTGAAGAACCCATGGCTACGTGTAAACGTTTGTGTATATGCATGTGTATGTACGTAAGGAAGAAAAATTTTAGGCAGCATGCATCCTGAGTGTGCTTCCTTTCTTCCTAAAGGGAATAAAGTCAAGAATAGAGTTGAGGAAGTAAAACCGTGAAAAAATTACAATGAACTCCTCCTAGAGATTCTGTAAATCTTTTTAAAGGAAAAGTACTTGTCTTTTACTTAACTATTTGTTGTTCGCCACAAAGTACAAAGTTGGAGGTATTTTTAGTTTTTTATTAACTGAAACTAATTTGTCTTAAAAATTCGCTTAAAAAAACTCGCCCTAAAAAATTTTATTTTTTTGTCTTGCAAAGCATTTTATACAAAAGCTACAATGAGAAATAATCATGCCTTGCACAAGTCATGCAAGATAACTTGAAGAGTTTGCTTGCACCGAAAACACTGTTATATTTTAAATATGTGTTCTGTTGCCCTGGTTGTGCAGAGTGGCAATCCAGTCGCTTGGGTTATGTACATTTGCACTAGCAATGAGAAGAATGCCTCAGAAAGCATCCTGCACTCCACGTGACGTGCTGCACCACAAGCACGGACAGCAATGCAGTAAACTGCAAGAAGGGCTGACACACTCGAGCGAGACCCACCTGGGCCAGAGGATGCTCCCAAAATGGGAGCAGATGGCAGGCGAGGAGGGGCTGGTGCCCAGGACTGATCAGTCGTGAGGAGTGAAGGCTTATTTACTTCTTAATACTTCTACATGTATGTAGATAGATACGTATAGATAGATGATAGGACGAGAGGAAATGGCCTCGAGTTGCACTGGGAGAAGTTTAGATTGGATATTAGGAAAAATTTCTTCACTGAAGGGGTTATCAAGCATTGGAACAGGCTGCCCGGGGAAGTGGTGGAGTCACCATCCCTGGAGGTATTTAAAAGATGTGTAGACGTGGTCCTTAGGGACATGGTTTAGTGGTGGACTTGGCATTGCTAGGTTTATGGTTGGACTCCATGGTCTTAAGGGTCTTTTCCGACTTCAATGATTCTGTGATTCTATGATTCTATAGAAGCTGATTACTTCATATTTAAACACTAAAATGATTTTGAACTGGAAGGCTAAAATAACTTCCATTTGAAAGTCTCGGGATGGGCTCTCTTGACACGTTCAGGATTTTCCCCAGTAGGGCTTTGTGTCATGCAGTTCTTCAGAAACGATCCCCGCTTGCGAACAAGATTCAGTTTCAGTCAATCAGTGTTTTCATATAGAAGAAAAAGTCTCAAAAATTTCCCAGTTGCTGCAGGTTTGCAGCACAGTCAGAATTGCAACCCCTGCCCTTGACTGCTGTCGCACCGAGCAAACCCAGAGAGGTGAGACCTGTGTCTGCCATGCTGGACGTTTGCTCTCAGACCACCATTACTGATTCATAGAAAGTATTGGTTTGCCAACAGCTGCCTGTCGGGAGCAGAGAGGGAACATACAGATACAGCAGTCTTCAAAAACTATTTGCCAAGCTCTAGCTATATATATATATATATATATATGTATGTATGTATGTATTATTTTTTTTTAATTTTTATTTTTCCTGGAGGAGGTATCCCATTAGATGGGAGGAAAATAAGTGAGCTTAGGAAAACTGGTGCAGACATGAGTGAGAGGGCAGTCTCAGCTGGTGGTGTGGTGGGGCTGTTCCCAGTGTGTTTGTCTGAAGTGAAGTTGCAGGAACAGGCTTGCCCACCTGAGAGATCATTGGCAGAATTCCTGTGATGCAGCCCAAAAAAGTCACCCACTCAGCCTTCCTCTCAATGAAAGCAGGTTTTGAAATAACAGAAATACGTGCGGTGAGATTCCCCCATACTTGCTTAGTAAGGGCATCCGTGTGATAAGCACAGTGTCAAGGGAGTTGTACTGTAGATTGCTGAGTTTACTGCAGGATAAATAATTAATGTTTAGATGACACTAATTAATTATGATAATTAGCAAAGAGCTACGCTGTTTTTCCTTAAAAGTAAAATCTTGGCTGATTAATTTTGTTCTGCGTCCAGTGCATCAGAACATTTAAGGCAGAACCATAAAATACAAACATATACAGGGAGACGTCATTTTCGTTGGGTCACCGACTGCCTTTTCCATAGAATCATAGAATACCAGGTTGGAAGGGACCTGGAAGGATCAGCTGGTCCAACCTTTCTTGGCAAAAGCATGGTCTAGACAAGACGGCCCAGCACCCTGTCTAGCCAAATCTTAAAAGCGTCCAGTGTTGGGGAATCCACGACTTCGCTGTGGAGATTGTTCCAATGGCTGATTGTTCTCATTGTGAAAAATTTTCCTCTTGTGTCCAATTGGAATCTCCCCAGGAGTAACTTGTACCCATGACCCCTTGTCTTTTCCGGGTGACTCCTTGTAAAAAGGGAGTCTCCATCTTCTTTGTAGCAACCTTTTAAATACTGGAACATGGTTATAAGGTCTCCCTTAAGCCTTCTTTTCTTAAGAGGCTGAACAAAATCCAGTTCTCAGCCTTTCCTCATATGGCAGGCTTCCCAGTCCTTTGATCATCTTTGTGTCCCTCCTCTGGACCCCCTCCAGCCTGTCCACATCTTTTTTGTATAGCCTGAACCAAAACTGAACACAGTATTCCAGGTGTGGCCTGACAGGTGCTGAGTAGAGTAGGATAATGACTTCTTTATCTCTGCTAGCGATGCCTGTGTTGATGCAACCCAGTATCGTGTTGGCTTGCTTTGCCGCAGCAGCAGCACACCGTTCACTCATACCGAGCTGCTCGTCCACCAGGACCCCCCAGGTCCCTTTCCACAGAGCTGCTCCCCAGCTGGGTAGATCCCAGCCTGTGCTGTACTCCTGGATTATGTTTTCCCAAGTGCAAGACCTTACATTTGTCTTTGTTGAACTTCATCAGGATCTTGGTAGCCCACTCTTCCAGCCTATCCAGGTCTTCCTGCGGGGTGGCTCTCCCGTCTGAAGTGTCCACTCCCCCCTCAGTTTGGTATCATCAGGGTACACTTAACCCCATCATCTGGATCACTTATGAAGATATTAAACAGTGTTGGGCCCGTTATCGATCCCCGGGGGACCCCACTTGTGACAGGTTGCCAGTTTGAGAAGGAGCTATTTACCACCACCCTGGGAGTGTGGGCTGGCAGCCAGTTCCTCACCCACCGCATGGACCTTGTCTAGACTGAAACGCATCAGTTTCTCTAGGAGAAGATGGTGGGAAACCATGTCAAAAGCCTTGGAGAAATCCCAGTAGACAAGGTCCACTGCTTGCCCCACATCAATTGAGTAGGTTACTTTGTCGTAGAAGGCGATCAGGTTTGTCAAGCATGATTTGCCCCCAGTGAATCCATGCTGGCTTTTCCCAATCATGTGCTTCATTTGACTTGTGACAGCCCCCAGGAGGATTTGTTCCATAACTTTCCCAGGGACTGAAGTGAGACTAATGGGCCTATGATTTTCTGGATCCTTCTTTAAGCTCTTCCTGTAGGTGGGGGGGTGACATTAGCCTTTTTCCGGTCTTCAGGGACTTTTTCCCTGATCTCCACAACTTCTCAAAGATTATGGAGAACGGCCGGCCAACTTGGTGAAGCAGGCTGTAAACTGGAGGACTTGGGAGGCAGGGTCCAAAGTGGCAACGCTCACACCATTGCAACCAACCGGGGAATAAGCCAGGCCAACCAGAACAGCGACAAATGTTCATTAGCTGCCTCCTCAGATGAGAACCAGAAGACCAACCGCCTCAAATGTATCTGTACATGCTTTTTGTCACCTTCCGCTCCGCAGTTTTAAGATAGCCAAGAGCGCGGAAGCACGAATGCATTCAGAAAGCTAAAATAGTGGTAACAGAAACGGGATTTTGCCCTGTGCCCCCTTCTCGTTCACAGCACCTCCTGTGTGGGCAGGCAGCATCTCCCAAATTGCAGCTGTGAGAGCCGGGGTGGTGGCAGCGGCGCTGCGCCCTCCCTTCTGGAGGAGGGGGCTGGGGCTGGGGGATGCCAGAGGTTTCCCCACGCAGGGTGGGTTGCAGCGGGAGGACCTCCCGTGGGTGCTGTCCCCCTGGGCACTGGTGGGAGACCTCCCTGTCTGTGGGAGCTGCTGGACCGTGCAGGCAGAAAACTGCGTTATTGAGCGCCGTGGTGGTGGGTGGCCCTGGGGGAACCGCTCCCAGGCGGAGATCGGGCATCGTCTCACCCGTCTCCGGCTGACGGCAGCAGCCGACTTCAGCGGGATCCAGAAACCAGCCTTGGCATCTCCACTTCAGGAGCTGGTTGATGGACCTCCTCCATCGTCCACCTCCACTCAGAGGAGGAGAGAGCGTGGGGAAACGCCGTGCTCCGCTGGTGTGCTGAGCCGAGTAGATGGATGCTGCACCAGCCAGCAGTAACGGCAGCGTGCCCGGCAGCACCCGCATCCCAGCCTCTGTGCCGGGTACCGTTTAATCACGAAACAAATCCAATGGTGGGCCCAGGGCTGGGGATGCCTGCGGGTTGGGGCCAGCGCTGGAGAGCACACCTGCATTCAGGCAGACAGAAAGCACAGCTGAAGGAGGATGGATGCACAGGTGCAGCACCTGGATGTAAGAAGTAAACTGAAATTTTCGAGGCGTAAAAACCCACATTACACAGCTGTGAAGAGTGTTTAAAAGTTAATTTCTCCTGACTAATGCATGTGGATAAAATATATAAAAATACCATTAAACTTGCACTTTTTGTAACTTGTAAAAATCTGTAGGTGCATATTATATTATATTTTATAACGGTGTTTTATTGCTATGTTTTGCATTATGCCTGTAAGCCGTTATGCTGAATTCAGTTGAGACATTTCTTGGCTTTGTTGTAAGCATGCACGTTTGCAGGTCCGAGACCACTGTTCTTGATTTTGTAAAACGAGGCTCCGTTTAATATATGCTCAAGAAAAGTCTGCAGGTATTAACAGCTTTTTCTGAGTTCTGTTTGTGGATAATTGGATAGAGAGTGTGGATGGACACCTTCCACTTGTTGGATGGTGCACAGCATCCGTCTGCAGCTTGCAGCCACGCTGCCGGTGGAGAGAGCTATGTCCTCCACAGTCTTTCTCCTTTGCATATCGTAAATCCAGCCTTGTCGCAAACTGATGGTAATGTTTGAATGTTTTGCTAGGAATTTGCATTTTAGGAGAAGTAACATCGCTGCTTGGGAGTCCTCTGCATTTCTTAGGAGCTTTGCCAAGGTCTTTGGCAGTGCCGTGGAGAAAGGCTTTCCTCCCCGGGAGAGCTTGCCCGGGGTCTGCCAGCGGTCAGCCTGCTGGGAAGCAGGAACGCTCTTGGGGCTTCTAAGTTCTGCTCATCAAGTGGCTGGCATGTGGGCGAGCTCTTCACCACTTTTATTTTCTTTGGGTAAGTTTCCCAGGTAGTGCGCTCTGCGAAGAATTCGAAGTGTTAGGTGGAAATTTTGCTTTGCTGTTTTTAAGCTTGCACGGAAGGGTTAGTTTTGACTGATGACAATTGAATAGCCTGTATTTTTCTCATCGAACATCAGTTCTTGGGGAGGGCAGAGGTTTGACAGTCTCTGTCAGGTCCACGCAGGCTGTAGCTGTTGCGGGGTGTGCAACGCCAGCCGCTCGCGGTGTGCGAACTTCCCACTGGCTCCTGTGGGTCTGTTTTCTGCTCCGGTGTCTGCTGCATTTCACTCCACTGGGATAGCAAATGCCCCAGCGTTATTGTACTGAGTGGTCACTCTTCTTTGCGCAGACCGCGTTGGGCTGCGTTTGCATGTCCTACCACTGCTTTTTCCTTTGGCTGTCAGATTTTGGTCCCCCAGTATTTTTCAGAGCTGTAAATCCTTTCCCAGTCTGTCACAACCAGAGGCCAGTTTGGCATCTCCAAAGCTACACAGAGCACAATTTCATCTTCAACCTACTTTAGTCCGTGTCACCCAAGCATACCTAGAAATGATTTTTTAAAAACAATGATGAAAGGATGTGTTATGGCAGGGTATGGAAGTAGGTATAAACTATGTTAAAATTTCTTCGATGAGCTTTTAACAGCCATTTAAAAGTGCACCTTGAGCTGGGAGCGCATGACAAAGTGTACATCTCCACGGCTTGCTGCTGAACACAGCTTACAAAAATGGGTTAGGAGAAGAATCAGTTCCTCACAATCATTTGTTAATAAACTCATCATGACTTATTTTGTATGTATAGTTACTGCAGTTATATCTCCCCTTAAATACTATAGAAGTCATAGAAATGGAAGCCCATTCCCATGTTATGCTGCAGTTGGCCAAGGGGTCCTGCTGTCCCGGGGGCTTATCCCGCAGTCCCCCGAGGCCCCAGGAGCTGGAGGGGGATTCCGTGTGCCCACCGTGTGTGAGTCAGGTTTGGGGCATCTGCTCTGTCCCACTCAGCCTCTCCCCTTTAAGCTAGGTCTCCGCATTTCTGAATTCCCCACCGAGTAGGGGGAGGCATCATTGACGTAATTTTTCCTGCTTTTTAAACATCAAACTGCGTTGTAAGAAAACCAAAATCCGCAGCAAATCCGCTCGCAAAACCCACGGCAGCTCCATCACTCCCTCAAGCCACCGTCCTCAGATGAGCTCGGCGACCCAGGGCAACGAGCGTGGCTCCTCGAGGGTGCTGGCATGGAGGCTGACAGCTTGCAGGCTTAGTTAGGGTGGTCTGGATGACAACCCGTGATGCTCAGCAGATGGCTGTCTCCCATCTGAGACCCCCTGCTGGGGTGGGAGCATCTGCACCTTGAGCTTTGCCGCTGCCCCAGAGCATTGCAGGCGATGGTCCGGAGACCCCCAAGGTGCCCGGTTCCCCTCCGCCTCCGCAACCCTCTCCTCATGGAGAATGATCCCAGACCTGCCTTAGGTCGGTCTGCAGCTCACCGGGGAGCTGTGCAGCGAGGTTTGCTCTGACCCGTCTGGAAGCCCCCCCCAGCCCGCAGGCACCATCAGCCAGCCTGCGAACGGCGCGGTGGGTGGCAGGGACGGGGTCTGCGTCCTGCACGTGCTAAAACTTGCGACGCTGGCGAAGCCCGTCCTGCTGACAGCCCTTGCAGGTGCACAACCAATCCAGCTCCACTCAGTGGCACTATTTGCACAAGTGTTTCTTCAGATGTATAGGCTGTCAGGTTCATCAGCGTTAGGGCTGCTGAGGTGCGAGGCCCCACCATGCCTTCCCTGACCGCTCCAGAGGGAAGTTAGGGATGGGGGCAACTGCAGGTTTTTCCTTGCACAAACTAGGAGATGTATAAGAAGATTTCTGGGCGGCTGCTGCGGGACTAAAATCACTGTAGGAGGAGATGAGCTGTAATCTCAGGGAAATCTGTTCTGTTAAATAACCCTTTTTTTGGTGATGGACCCGTAACCGGTTTGGTGGTGCAGCTTTGCAACAGTGGAGTTGCACCCCAGGTGTGCACCTCGTGGGTGTACAGGCACAGCTCCAGCTCGTACATCTGGTGGGTATACAGCGTGGCTCCAGCTCGTCCATCAGGGAGGACCTCCAGCTGTCCTAGAGAGCAGAGACAAATGTTCTTGCAGTAGAGAGGAGCTCCATCACTTCTCAGCAAAAGACCAGAGGTGGCTGGTTGATGATAAAACTGCTAATCGGCTGAGCATTTTAGGAAGAGCAGCACTGACAGGTCAATGATGCAGCTCAGCTACCGCAGTCTCGCTTCTTCCATTTGCTGGAGCCGGTGCAAACGCAGCGCTGGGGTGTGCAGCTGCTGCCAGATGTGCTCTGCAGAGCAGACGGCCGCCGACGGCCGCGGCGCGGCACGGTGAGGATTCACCGCTGGGAGCCAGGGAGATCCAGCCTGGTTTGCAAAGACCGCGCGTGGGGTGAAGGCAATGTGCGTACCCGCTGACGGCGAGTTTGCAGCTCGTGCCGTACACGGGTAGGCTGGAGCGTGGGCCTGCCAAAAAAACCTGGTATTTTCCCTGCTTGTCCCAAGTTAGGAATGGGGTGGGGTGGGAGGTGGTGGGCGCTGAGCAGAGTGCAGGGGGCTCAGGGTGCTCGGGCTCCTCGTGTCCTCACACCCATCCTGACTGTTAATTCGGTAAAGTACCCATAAAAACAGAATGCAAAGGTGGGAGTGTTCGGCAACCCCCCCTCCCAGTTTTTCCAAGCCCGGAGGCAGGACAATGTGCTGCCGTCGGCAGATGCTGGTCTCTGTGTCTCCAGGAGGAGCAGAGCTGGTCCAAGTATATCTAACAGGTCAAGCCTTGAAATGAAGAAGCAATAAGCCACTGAAATGGTACTATCACCGAAACATGATTGATCAATTGAATTCTATCAGAGACAGTGGGCAGTGAGATTAACTCAGGCCTGATGGGTTCAATGAGTTAAAGCATGATGTTCATTTCAGCTTCATTTCACCAGTCTTTGCTTGTGAAATTGGTCAATCAATAGAGGTTGAAGATCATATATATATATATTGGTGACCATCTTATAGGGAATATAATCTAGCGTAGTCAGCTCCTGACTCCGGCTGCCTTCAGTGGGTAATGGAGACAGAGCAGAGACTCTATCAGTGCCATCGAAATGGCCTGATATCTTCTCCAAATGAAAAGTATTTTTGGATCTCTGATGATTTATCTTTTTTTCCCCCTCTTTCTCACTTTGATCTACAGCAAAACCCATACCCATCTTTGTGAAATATAGTGATTTCTCTTGAAAATATTTGTGTGATGATCACCTATATACACTTCAAAATATAAAGCTTCTTTTTAGTGATACTGTCCTTTGAAAAAATAAATAACAGTGCTTAGAAAACTCAAATAGTGTAAATGCAAAGATCTCTCACCGTGTATGCGGTCCTGAAGCTAATGCTTTGCTGGGAAGAGCATGAGGCTGCTGGCTGCCAAATGCACACAATCCTGAGAGGTGGCATGAAAATTCTGTTTATGTTTTAAACAAAGCCTTCCAAATGGTAATTAAACAAAGTCTTTATCTTCTCTGGACTAATTTACAGGCATGCTACAAGGAAACAAATCACCTTTTTGCCTTCTGGTAATATTTCATTTGCTTCATAATGTTTTAAATGTGGTGAATAACATCCTTCCTAATTAGCCTGCATTTCCCTATAAGGTGGAGTAATTAGGTATGATACCAGGTAATGAAGTTGGACAGTACAAATTAGAGACAGAAACCATGTCCTTTACGAATATGGGTTGTTCATGGTACTAGCTATTTACTCCCTTGATTAACCCTGTAAAACCACATTGTTTAAAAAAAGAAAACAACCTGAAAACCTGAAAACAGAAGATTCTCTTGTTCTTCAGAAGCGCAATGCATGAGACAGATGTACCATGGAGGTGTGCACTTCATAGTACATCGTTATTATTAATAACACTGGAAATATTATTGCAGCTGAATTTGTGGATGGCACCCATTTCTCAGCTGCTGTCACCTGGCTGAGATCCTCGAGTGGAGCTGTGCTCGCTCAGACCAGGGCAGGGTCTGTCCTGCACTATTTCACAGTAATGCTTCATAGCACGGCAATTAAATGGTGCTGCTGTCCCACTCTGAATAAAAAAAGACAAGATGGAGTTGATCTTTTTGTTTATTTTAGTGTTTTTTACTGTTTTTTTACATTTTGCCTTTTTTTTAATACTAAGCTTTAGGTCTTTTAAACATGCTCTAGTGTTTTGTGAAGATAGGGTCTAGGGTCACTTGCTCTCCTTATTTTGGCCTGTAGTCTTAGAAATCTTAGAAATGTATAAACAAAACACTATTTTAAATCAAGTGAGTTATGCTGTGTGTATTGCTAAAAATCTGTTTTAGATGTATTTAGCGATCTCAAATACTCTCCTGCTGTTTCAGAAAACATGTCATGGACAAGTATTTAACTGTAAAAGTATGCTGAAAAGAACGAGATCAGAATTTGTCAAATTTTTTAAACTGATCTTGACATTTGCTTAGGTCCTCAGAAAATAATTTGCTCTTGATTAACAAAGACACAGTATTTCTGGATGATATCCACACCGTTTAGGCAGCCTTTTGTCAGCCAGACCGTGCATGGCACCTCTTCCCAGAGATGGATCTGTTCTGTGCCTAACGCTTCCTAGACGGTTCAAACTTTGGCTAGCTGTAGGAAATCTTTGCTGGTGTGAAATATTAACATTAAACCCAAGTCAGGGCAGTTTCTTTAGGAGAGTGTCCGGCTTTTGTTGTGAAACCATGGGTTGCTTTTCTGGGTAGGATGCCAACAGGGATGAAGGTGTCTGTGCAGTTCAGAGTGAGAAATAATTGCTTTTTCCCGCACCTAGCAATTGCCTGCCGGTGAATTAGGAACCGGGGAGGTGTCGCTGGGACTCTGCCCCGTGCAAAGTCGCATGCACTGCGGCGAGTCCTCCAGCTGCAGATTCCAAGCTGGATCACACGCCGAGCCGTGCGCACCTAAGGGGAGCCAAGTCGGTGTCCGGAGCTGGGCTGGATGCCTGGGAAGGACTTGGATCAGACCGGTGGGGAGGCAGCCGGAGCAGGTCTGGCACGTGCTGGAGCTTAGTGCTGGCAGAGGGTGGGGGGCACGGGCTCTCCGTGGGGCATCGGGGCAGGTCTGGGTGCAGGGGGCTGCCAGCATACCCCCAGGAATCACGGTGCTTTCTGGCCTTGGGCTGGGAGGGGAGTGCGTCGCATCCGAGGAAGTTCAGAAAGTTGTGGTCTGACGGCACCATCTTGTCCCGCCTGTGTAATCTGCTAGAGGTAAGGGATGAAACATTTGTGTGAGAAGAATGTCCTCTTTTGCATTAAAGAGAGTATTATATCTGTGCTCTTCATTTGCATTTCTGGAAAGATGCCATTGGACTGGGAACTAATTGTTTTGCAGAGTAGGTAGGTACACACGTAGTGCTACTGTCAACAAAACATAACCCTCCTAGGTGGATGCATTGATTATATGAAAAATGTTTTTACCACTCCCTGGAGCCTATTTATAACCCAAACTGTTTCAAACCTGCCAACAGTATTTTAATTATCGAAGATATTCTAGTGTATTCAAACAATGCATAATGCTAATGGTAATTATCTCACATTCATATAATGTCTAACAGCCAAATGCATCCCAAAGACCTTCACGAACTTTCAGGTGTCATGTGCAGTGTATAGAAAGTCCCTTTACTTGTGCAGTGAAATCCAGCGCTTAACCTGCAATTAGGCCGAGTTTGGGAAACGCAGTGCAAAAGAACAAGCTATCCCTTCGTTCACGGGATGTGCAGAGGGAGCGATAACGAGGGCGACTGAGGTTTGGGTGGTTCCCAGGCTCCCCTCACAAAGGTGCTGGATCCTCTGGGCAGTGACAGCCATCCAAGTGGTCCCAGCCCTGCCCCATTCCTGCCCGGGTCCCTCCCTGGCAGCAAACCCTGCGTGCATCGCGCTTTCGCCTCAGCACGGCCTGGCTGCGCCGGGAAGCACGTGTCGGAGGCTGATCCCGTCTCGGGTCCGCAGGATGGCATGCGGAGCCACCAGCAGTATCACCAGTGGATAGCGGTGGGGGGTTCAGCCCCCTCTGGCTGGCTTGCGCAGGCAGCGCTCCCAGCGCCGTACCAAATCCTGACCCTCCAGAGCCCCACCGCCATCTCCATGGGATTTCATCCCCTGCCGTATCGCCCAGCGCCGTGCAGCGAGGCATCTCATCCGCTGGCTCCCTCCTGGGTTTCTCCGGTCTGGTGGTTGTCTGTGGATTTCCCTTGCAGAGAGACATCTCCTCCTCTTCCTCGTATTTCTCGGGATGCTTTGGTGGCAGGCACCCAGGGTGGTCCCCTGCCTCGCTGCCCCTTCGAGGACGGGCAGCCGGGGATGGATGTGGCCGAGCTGGTGCTGCGGGAACTTGGTGATGTCTCTGTCTGTCCCCATCCGGAGCCGCATCTCTGGACATCGTGCTCCGGCATCTGGGGCAGGAGACCAGCTCCCAGCATGGTGTTGCCCCCAGCCCAGCCCCGAGCCTGTCCCTGGCTAAGGCTGCCGCACCAGACTTCGCCTGTGTCTGGCTCCTCTTCTTCAAGATATTCACCCCCCAAAAATCCAGAGCTGCACTCCGTAATAAAAGAAGTGCTGCTGGTGAAACACTGCTCGGCTGCTTTGTATTTGAATACTATGGAGTCTCATTATACACCTGATCTCTGGGTGTGTAAACAATGCACAAACTATACTGGCGTCGCCAAGAACATTTTCCAGGTCATGCCACGTCTTGGATCATTTCACTCCCTTTCATCACCCCCTTTAGACCAAAACTGCATAAAGCTTTAACTTTGATGCCAAATTGTGAATAACATTAGTTTAACCTGAAATTTAAAGCCAGCATTTCCATGCTCCAGAGACAGGGTCTCCCTGGCCTTTTGCTACCATGCAGCTAGCAACCAGAATTTTAATTTTATAAGCCATGGTTGACTAAACCCAGCACTATTAGATACTATTTGATTTAGAATAGTAAAAAAAAAAAAAAAAAAAAAAAAAGATTTAAAGATACGCTGGTTTCTTATATCCCTTTGTATTTTTTCACAGCTTTCTACACACACTTAGACTTTATATACAGAGGACAGGTTCCGGGTTTTTTTCCTGCGTAGAATAAACTGATTCTTGCACTTTATGAGAACCAACATTGTCTAGTCTTCTTGTAAGTTGCACGACTTTGTCTAAACATACAAATACAAAGCTGTTGATTTGTATTTGTATCAGCTGCCTAAATTGCTGAACTAAAATTTGGAAGGAAGTTTCCGGTATTAATTGCTAACATCAAATGCCTGTTTAGTGTAAGCAGTTTGTTACAGAGTGACCTAGGTTGAAAAAGTATTTCTGTGTGTTGGTCCCGAGTTTGAAAGATCTGTATTAAAGCAGCCTGGTTGTCTGGATACACAGCATTTTCTGCAAAATCCAGTTGTGCTGAAGGATGATCTCAAATCAGTAGTCCTTTGTGAAAAATCTTGTCCACTAGGCATCACCTATGGTACTGATGGCCAGCGCATGTCTGGGCACAAAACTGTTGTTTACAGCAGCAGGGTGTCTTTGCACAGCTTGTCTCTGATCCGTGCCATAAAAAACCTTGATGCAGAATCTACCAGGCAAGGTCTGAGTGATGTTATTTGCCTGCAGACTACTTGGACAGTAACCCACTGCAACGTTCATGAAAATCTTGTTGTTAAGGATGCATTTGAATTCTGCTCCTCAAAACTGTCTCGGCAGCGAGATTCTATTTTTAAAATGTTTCCTCCCTCTGTCTATTGCGGCGTTGCCATCTGGAGAAGAAATCTGATATTTACTGTTGTTCTTGGAGTTCCACCTCCTGGAGTCCTGGGAATACTGCAGACCTCAGCTTTCAGTGCGTAAAAGATACATTTCTAGCACTGACAGGTGAAGGAAAAGTAGAAAACCACTGTGAATCTGCAAAAAGCAAATTGAAACAAGCCCCTGTATTGCAAGAGTCTTCTGGAACTGCCAATCTAAACGTTTCTGAAACTTGTCTCACGGCTTTTCAGCCATGGGCAGTCACTTATGACTTCTGCTAAAAATCTCTGCCAAAGGGGAGAGAGAGAAAAGCCTGCGTTGGAGCCTAGGCTTTCATCATGCCCGTAAGCTTAAGAAATACAAAGTGAAACTGCAGTGCCAGGAGAGAGCACCGATCCGCGTCTTGCTGAGGGTGGTGCAGTGGTGACGCTCAGCCCCGGGGACATCCCATCTCCGTGCGGTGCCAGTAGCGCCTGTGCTTTGGAGGTTGTCCGGACAGCCGCTGCCGGCGGGATGTGATGGTGGACGGAGGGTCCGTGCTTGCTTGACACGGGCATGCTATAGCTCAGAGCTCGGCACGGGATGGAGCTGAGCAAGACTTGCAGGTACCACGGGAAAGGGGGTGAAGCGTACGGGCGGTGACTGGGCAAAGCGGATCTGCTGGAGCTGACCCAAGTTGACTGTGGCTGTAGCATCAGGTGGTGTACTTGTCCTCCCGTGTCCTCTTGCACCCAGACCATGAACCCGACAGGTTCTCAGGTGGTGCAGCACAAGCGATGCGAGCAAAGATGCGACCGTTATCCTTTGTCCTGCCTTTAAATTATGTGTGAAATCATTGATGGTAAATTGCGTTGGCGGTTGGCTGTAATGGAAGGCTGCTCAGTGCATCTTCTGGCAGTGTGTGTCTGGCTTGTAAACTCCTCTCAAAGAGCCTTCGCAGTGTCAGCGTAATGGTACCCACATCTATGCAAGGGATAAAATGAGACACTCCTCTGTAGGTCTCATCATTGTGATACCTACTTACTCTCCGTCTTCTCTCTCCTCTTTGAAAGGTATTCAGGAATCTCCAGTACCAAATGGCCATTCTCTCCCGGGAAGAGATTTTCTTCGGAAACAGATGCGAGGAGACCTTTTCACCCAGCAGCAGCTCGAAGTGTTGGATCGTGTCTTTGAGAGGCAACATTATTCTGACATTTTCACAACAACTGAGCCCATCAAACCAGAGCAGGTACTATTGCAAATGTTCCATGCTTTCCTGATATGCTTTCTGCTGGCAGAGATCTGCTTGGTGGACATCACCAAACACTTCTCAGAGTCTCAGTAGAAAACCATGGAGAAACAGGTGTCATATCAAGCTCTTCAGCCACGTGCACATTAGCCATAGAAGACTAAGTATTAAAATAGGAAGGGAAAAACTTGTTGTGTAAACATTAGCAACTATTTGGGTATGAAATTACACCTGATCTGGACCAGTTACAAAATGGGACCTTGAAGAGCATCACAGCTTCTGATGCTTTCATTAGACCAAAAGCAGGCTATGCAGGTAACAAGGAGAAGACTTGCAAAACCCAGTGCCCAGTTTTGGTTCATAGTTAGCGTGATTGTGCACACAAATTAGATTTTTGTATCCAGAAATGGCTTATTAGGCATGTAATTGGCCATTTGCTGAGAGAAACAACCAATTAGTATGTGAAGGTAAATTAGTTGCACCTACAGATTAGCAGTGTGTTTGAGAAGGACTTGGCACTAATTTTTTGGGAAAGTTCCATTTTTGCAGGCACAATACAGAAGCACATGCAAAAACTGATGAGCTGTGTCTGTCTGTCGCCTTCTTCTTCTTGGGCAGCAGCCTTTAATAAGCTGCTGAGAGGGAGGTAGAAATGCATATATTGCTGTCAGCACCAATATCGGTCTGGCTGGCTACTTAATGATGTATTTGGCCATTAATCTTCAGTGTTCTTAACACTAGACCTGCTTTTTAGCAAGGTGGATGGACTCTCAAACTGCAGACAAATACCTCTTTACCTTAGAGGAATCTATGCATTAGAGGGCCATGGGAGATTATCTCATGGCAGCCTACTTCCATTATGGCTCCAGTTTAAGGAGCATGTATTGGTATAAATTTTTTTGAAAAGTACTTCCTTATGCTGAAAGTCATACGGTAGAGTAGAAATTTCTCATGCCTTTAAGCTCACATCTGTCATTTGTTATTTCATTCATCGAGCCATTTGCTTTTCACCAGCTTCTGCTGGTTTTGTGGCTTCCCTGGTTTGTATTCACAGAGAAACTCTGCAGATCTGAACTCAGACTGGAAAGAGATGGGGAAGATGCTGAGGTCAATTTGATTTTTTTAAAAACTCGTTAGGAAAGCTAAACAGGCGGTGCCTCTGGAAGGTGAAATGGCCTTCACATACCACTAGATGGTGGTTATCCCATCTGAACACGGGTGGTACTGGAGAGGACAAGCACTGTGCCCACTACTACAGCAAACCTTTTCAGTGGTGGTCACTTGGAAGTTGTGTGACGTTAGATCTGTCCCTGTGAAACTTTTATATGCCAAAAAAGTCATTGTAAAGAGAGCAGTGATGGAAGAAGATCGTTTATTTGTTTCTGTGTTCTGAAGTCTCTCAGTCATGGAGAACTGTAGCTTGAGGGATACGGTCCAGCAGTGAGTGAATGTTTATCCAAAGAGACACTTTTACTGGTTTAATAGGAAGAATGGGAGAACTGAATGAGGATGTTGCTGAAGTGTTATCCCAATTGTCAAATATGGGATATTCGGCTGTTGGTGGAGCAAAGATCTCCCTGGGTCCATGTAAGCAGCTGTAACTAGAACGGCTGTGCAGCCAGATTATTAAGATTGGCGATATGCTGCTATTAATTTGGTTGACAGGGTACGCTCTGCATGCTCTGGGAAGTCAAACAGATGCCGAGAAATGTGGTATTATGATGTACAAAAGGTGTTTAGCAGAACCACCTTGCCTAGGCATTTTAAAGTTTAATTACAAATGGAGCTTGTAGTTGTTAGCTTTCATATAGGCTGGAGCATTGTCATTTGCTTTCGGAAAGCTGAGCGATGGTTATGGGCTTGTGGCTCTTTGGGGTTGGCTTCTGCTTTTTGGTGGCATGTAAAGTGTAACTTTCACCACGAACGCATCTGATCTGTATGGTTAGCTCTGGTTCGCGAGGATGGGTTATGAACTCCAGCCCTTACCGAAGCAGTCATGTTTTACCTCTTTGGGGAGTCAAGCAAAGCTATCATGATACTTAACCAAAGTGGAGAAGCTGTCTGGATCAATCAGTAAGGCCAAAGAAATCAATGAGAAAGAAAATACCGAGAATATTAGTGATGTGACTTCAAAAACCAGAGTTGTCCCTGCAACAGTTTGTCATTGTAAACCAAGACCTGCCTCTGGCATCTGGCTGTCCAGCGTGCTGCTGAACCCAGGAGCAGTGGTTTAGGAGCTAAGTCAGCAGTCCTGAGCTAGTTCTGTAGAGAAAATAAGGAAATAAAATATGTTGATGGGCTGTGTGGGAGTGCTTGCCCACTGCTGCCAAACCCTTTCCTTTGAGTGCTTCCAACCTCTTCCCTTTACTTTTCCGTCTTTAATGTTTCCCTTAGTTCACCTGTATAAAATGGAGACTCATGAGTTATTTCTCACCTCAAAACATGTTGTGCTCTTGACAAGCATCATCTGAGTTTTCACATCTGCTGCGAGCTGTGCCTTCTATAGAGAGACCCACAGGGAATGAATACTTGTCTTTGGGGAAGGCCTTATCCAGTGTTGAGAGAGAAGGCAACCACTGGACAATGACAGGAAAATAAAATATCAGACAGTCCTTTGTTCAGAAACAGTGCCCGCTGTGTGTGCTGGGTGAGACAGGGATCCCACCGTGGGTTCGTATAATTAAAACTGTGTCAGACTGTGTGTGTTGGGGGTCAGAAGTAAGGCATCTCCTACTACGTGCCTCATTTTGCAACCTAGTGCCTGGCGGTGCAGCTGTGCATGCATAGGTGTGTACTATGCAGCATGGGTATGTGATACCTGCACATGTAGTCCATTTTAGATTGGATATTAGGAAAAATTTCGTCCTGAAAGGGTTGTCAGGCATTGGAACAGGCTGCCCAGGGAAGTGGTTGAGTCACCATCCATGGAGGTATTCAAAAAATATGTAGACGTGGCACTGCAGGACATGGTTTAGTGGGCATGATGGTGTTGGGTTGACGGTTGGACTCGATGATCTTAAAGGTCTTTTCCAACCTAAACGATTCTATGGTTCTATGTAGAGTGTGAGAATTGTTTGATGGCAAGTGAAGTCCAGCGGCTGGGAGCCAGGAAGCCTGAGGCTGAGGGTTGGGTCTGCAAACGGAGTCAAATCCTCTCATGTCTCTATGTTATAGGGGAGTAACCAAGGCATAAAGTCCGTACTCTACAAGCACCCTGGCCCACCTTCCCCTTATAGAACCCTGCTGTAAGCATGAGTTCTTGTAGAAAATGAATGCCTTTCCCTCACGTTTGTGCCCTTTTGTGCTCATTTTTTCAAAATGTGCTCATGTTTTGAATTTTTTTCACAGCCCGTGATTGATTTGCACTGGCTGCAAATGTTCACGGAAAACTGATTTCATGTATTTTTGGGCACAGATTTGGAAAAACACATAGCGGTATATTTTGCAACACCACCATTGCGCTGCTGTTCTCCTCATGGCTGCTGGCCACCAGCACTGCGCAGTTCTTTCATCGGCTGGGACAAAGCCTATGGCTTGAACGTTGTGGTAATCCTCAGGTCCCAGAGAAGGAAAGCCTTCACGGTGTCTGCCTCCTGGACCGGCAGCAGTTCCCGTTCTCCACTCCATGCCTCCTGGTGTGTGTGGGGACGGGCTCCGCTGCTGCCTGGTGTGCCGGCTCTGCAGCGCAATTCCCCTTGCCCATATGGAAGGCTGTTTGTGTTTGCTTGCACAGCCGACATCCAGGCTTCCCTCGGAGCAAAGCCGGACTGACACAGGGAGAACACGGCTACGTCCATGGCAAACTAAATCCTGTCCCACAGCAAACCACCATGCTCCCACCTGGCCCCTGCCGTAGGCAAAACCCCACCGTTCGTGGTCACCGCACTGACAATTCAGATTTTATCCAGAACTGGCACTCATCCTGTGCCCTTCCTATGCACAGAGCTGTTAGACCAAGTGGCGTAATTTTCCAGCGCCTAGTCCATTAGGAGCATCCAGCTAAAGGAACGGGAGGTGCTGGCTGTACTCAGCAAACCCCTCTGCGTGGCTGTGAGGTCGGTTGTCCTCCGGTGGCTTTTGGTGGCTGTGAGAGCAGGATCAATACCTCTACGGGGGAAAACTGTGGGATGAAGGATATACAGCGGGATCAGCTCGACAGGAGAGGCAGTGCATTAATTTCCTCAGAATAAAGAAAAGAATTATCTATGCTGGATTTCTGTCCACAACTGAAATGGATTCTCTTGTATTTTCAGCTTCACACATGGGTCCAATCGAATACTCATTGAAGCCAAGAGGAATATTTCTATTGACTTCAATAGACTTCAGATCAGGGCCATAATGAGGCATAACATGATGTGACCAGATTCAACGCTATGTAGGTCACCAGTTTAGAAGAGAACTGCTTGCCACTAATAGCAGATAATTCCCAGGCCCTTGCTGATGCTTTCCCATTGCTTTTAGCTAGAACTAAACTGAATACCTGTTCTTGTATTCACTTCTGGATAAAGTATAGATATTCTGGGATTAGGTGGAAACCAGGCAAACATATACTAATATATGTATTCATGACATGCAGTGCAGATAAGTCTGGATCTGGAGATAAGCACAGGCAGATGACATTCAGACAACTAATGAACCTGAAAAAATTACGAATAAATTGAAAAAAATTGGAAAAATTGTACAAGTTCAAGACCTGATTGCCCCCTGTTTCAGAGAGAGTTGCGATGAAGAAGTTCTCTGAACTGACCAAGAGAGGGGCATAAGTCCTTTCAAAAATCTTCAAGTTTTACTTTTATCTGGCCAAGTATTTGCCATCTTGGAAAGACTAAAGTTTGTTTTTCACCGTATGGGGTTGTGTTGGGTGGTGTGTCCACAGGAATGCAGCTCCTGAGAGTGTGGAGATGTACGGTCCTCCTTAAAAATGTTGGGGTTTCATCTTCAGGAGTAACAGGGAAAAGTGAGAAACATGTCGGGTAAAAGAAAAGTTAGAAAAAGTCTGTTAAAGCCAGGAAGCGTGACTCATTTTTCTGTTTGTGTGAATAATATGTTTTTTCCTAAGGGACACTACATTTAGGTGGATGGTGGCTGCTAGGATCTTCTTAATAGACCCCAAGACTTGCAATGAGAAATGCAAAGCTAATATTTGCTTGTATCTTCCCAAAATTTTATGTTGTCCCTCAAGCAGACAGCTCCTGGTGTGCAGGCAGGAGTCCGGCAGACATCCACTGCTGGGCTTGGGCACCCTGTGCCGTGGCAGAAGGGACCCTTGGCTCCGGTGGGCTGGTGTGGGATGGACGTGGGGGGGTCGTGGATGGGGGGTCGTGGGGCATGGGACAAGTTTGTGGGCGGCTGCGTTACCCTGTGCCATCCTGTGCCATCCCCTCTGCCGGTCCCACGCCAGCGGAGGTGGGACAGGGTTGGGAGCTGGATGGGCTGTGTCGGTGCCGGCCGGGGGGGCAGTCGGTGGGTGCTGCCTGCTCGCCCCCGTTTTGGCCGTGCTGTGAGCCCCTCTGCCTGCAGAAACGAGAGAGGAGAGCAGCGAGCGAGGGCAGTTCTGACATTTTTACATCTGTGCCGCTTCCAGCTGAAACCTCCTCTGATCCAGTCTGTGGCTTTATTGGTGGGAGGGGAAGAAAAACAACTCTAAAATCCAGCCTAGGAGAGCACGTCAGGAGAGGAAAAACCTTCCCATATTTACTCTCAGTAGACTATTAAACAACACCAGGCTATTAATTTGGCTTTTGAGTCTTCACTAAAGCCTATAAAAGCGCACAGTTGTCAAATGGAGTTCATTTTAATTTCCTTTCAATCACAGTAAATTATTCAGGTGATAAATCAGCTGGGGCAGCCTCCTGGCTGTAATAGAAACCCTAATTCCTGGCTAATTATCCAGCCCATTGCTGCCAGCAGATCAATACCCCTACCGAATGGAAAGGGCGCGGGGTCTGGGCGGGCAGGGTGGCGGAGGGACGGCAGCTGGGAGCACCGGTGCCCGTGACCCCCGCTCCGTACGGGGGGCTGCGGGGGGGGGGGGGGCGTAATCTGTGCAAGAGCTCCCTCCTTCCCTCACTGCTTGTAAGGGAACGTGTCCCCCTCCGGGCTGCAAGGTGGGACAGGGCGACCATGGCTCGTCCACTTGCCCGTCTGCCTTCGCCATGCCGGGGTTCTTCGTGGGGTGGGAGCGGGATGCGAAGCCCCCGCACGCAGGTGAGGGTATAGGAGATGGAGCCCGACGGGGGCTGGAGGGGATTTCGGTGCTCTCCTTCTCCGGGGTGACCCTGCTGCGTTTTTTGCCTCGGTGGGACGCGGCGCTGGCCCTTTGCTGTGGTTGTTCCGTCGGTTCCCGGAGCGTGGGACTTTGCTGGTGATCCGCAAGATAAGCTGTGACGGGGTGCTCGGGTGCTGTAGGAACGGGGTGCTTGCATCCCAGGCAGCACGTGTGTGCGCTGCGGAGATGGGATTGCTCCTGGTGCTGCCTGTCTCTGCCGGCTGGTGGTTAAAACAGGCAGAGACGGGGAGAGTGTCCTTTGAGGGAGTCAGGGGCTGCTCAGAAGGAGATCTCGGGCTGGTAGTATTTTTTCTTGCCATGGAGTGCCTTTCAATAATGGTAAAATTTAAAGGGGTATAAAAAAGACTGGAGAGGACCAGTGCTCAGCCGTGACACAGGGCATTTCACTGGGAACCAGCAGCAGGTCTTTGGAGATGACATTTGCACTTACCCCCATCTCCTTGCATGTTGCATCTCCTTGCGGTTGTTCAAGAGCTGCTCCCGTGCACAAAGCCCTTCAAGCCCTGAGATGATGCTGCTAGCCATGGCCTCCGGTTCACAGGGAGCCATCAACTCCTGGTGAAATAACAGGTTATTCTGCAGAGGTGTTGGGTAGAGCTCCTCCATCTGCCAGGACACCCTGGATGCTGTGGGGAGCTCAGAGCTCTGAACTGCCCTCGGCTTCTGGAGGCTGAGCCTTCAGCACGTGGGACTTTGTGGAGGATCCCTGTTCCTGTTCGCCGTCATCGGGATTGTCGCTTATTCACATTACAGTGGTACTGGGAGGGCCCAACAAGCAGCATGGGGCGAAAAGCTTTGTGCACTGGCCGTCTAGGGAAGAACAATGTCCCCGAAGGTCATGCTTTCTGGATGGAGAAGGTAAGCAATGGCTGGGGAGAAGAAAGGTGTTTCACCTGCAGTGCAGATCGAGAGAGAGCAGCCCTATGCAGTGACTTGTGCGTGGTGCCGCGGGGACGCTGAAGCCTGCTTGGGACAGAGTCTCTTCTCTGAGCCCTCCATCCTTCCATTGCACCACTGGGGTGGGGAGAGGGGGACGGGGTGCACCACCTTCTCCTTTGGCTCTGCCCTGTTTTAGGGTCAAGAAGGAGGAAAGAAACCTGCCATGCTGTTTCTTCCTCCTGAAAATCAACTTTTATGAGTAGAAAGCCTTTTCTTTTAGAATAGCAGCAGAAAGCACAGCTTTTTGGGCCAACACTTCCCATTTGTGTCCTTGCCCTCTGCCCTCCCTTGGAAGCGTCCTTTTCTTACACCCATGTGCATGAGCTTCTGAAGACTGCACAAAGTTCCCCATGTGTGCCGCCTTGTTGTGACATGTTGTGTTGGGTGGTGACAGTCACAGCAGACTGTTGCATGACACCGGGTATTTTGCGTGACAGTGAGGCTGTGGTGGCGGTGGGTTTTCTGGGGATGGAGTATGACATGAGCCATGTATCCTGCTAACATCTCTCTGCATCAACATCATCTTTGCAAAGAGCACCCTGCAGCTCGCATGGACACCCAGGTGTGTCTGTCTGAGCAGGGGCTGGAATTGAAACATCTGGTCTTTGAGTAAGCGAAAGAGGTGGGAAGAAAACCAGGTGGGATAACCCAAGGAATGCCCGCTCTCCTGTCCAGGCAAAGAGCCAAGGACACCCCATGCCCCCACCTGAGCTCGATGCCCCTTCCAGTGGGTCCCTCCCTGCGGAATCGGCTGGTGACCGGCTTTCTCACTTTGTCTGGAAGCAGCAGGCAGCCTGGGGTCAGGATTTCTCCTGCAAACTATTCCAGAAGGTGATACGGAGCATTTCCAGGCATCGGCAGCGCCCAGCGTGCGATGCCCTGGCAACGCTGCCCTGCCGAAGAGAAGCTGCTGCCGGGGTTTTGCCGCACGGACCCTGCTGTGCTGGCAAAGCGTGGAGGTACTTATCGTCGTGTAAGGAAACCCACAGGCTGCTTCTTGTCCTTCTGGCTCACTCTCTCTCAACCAGGCTGCAGTGAATCGGGGCCTGAAGAAACGGACCAAAAAACAAACAAAAAAGAGCCACTGCCCCATGCCTGCTACTTCCCTCTCCTCCCAGCAATGTCTGGCCAAATCAGTGCAACGAAACCAAGCTGGGGGAGAACAGCAGCGCACGGGTCTCAGGGATTTCAGGGTGTATTTGAAAGACTGGAGCTCTCCCAGTGCCTTTTACTGTGTTGGAGAAGCCCCAGCGGGTTTGTGCTGATGCTGCTTCCCTCCGAGTCCGCCGCATTGGGCTTGCTGGGGCTCATCCCACAGCTCACATGGCTTTGTCTGGGGACCACATCTGGCTCCGGTGGGGTAGTGGGTCCGTTTCACAGAATACAATCATAGAATCTTAGAATCATTTAGGTTGGAAAAGACCTTCAAGATCGAGTCCAACCATTAACCATGCCCACTAAACCATGTCCTGAAGTACCCATTTACTCGCTTTTTGAATATCTCCAGGGATGGTGACTCAACCACTTCCCTGGAGGAGTCCTTGTCGCCTCCTCCCCTTGCCCCAGCAGGGAGGGGGAATCCGAAAATACCGAGGTAGACAACACCTTCGCAAATTGCAGTGCATTCCTGGATTTTAACACCCGCTTTTTTCCTCTTGACTGCTTTCAGATATGACCATATGTGAAAATACAAATTCCCGAGTTAAAAGAAAGGCCAGTTTTGCTGTGTCTGGAGCTCCAGCATCTCCTTTGTCCTTGTCACTTTTCTCTTTGCTCTGTACGGATGCAGTGAGGGATGATTTTTTTCCCTGGGCGGGCTCCCCAGTTTGTGCATAGACTCATGCAAAGGGGATGTCGGTGATGTGTGGCGCGGCTGGTCAGCAAGTTTCATCTCAGCACTTTACACCAGCTTTACACCCGCAGCTTAGTGACGACAACGGGACACAAAGTCCTGCAAGGGCGTTGGGTGATCTCCTTCAGGAGACTTGCCATGGCTTCTGTAAGTGTGGTACAGATGTGGGAAATTTAAGAAAAGCTTTCCCCTCTTGTTGCCTTGCCAGAAGTGTCCACATTTCCTTGCAATTTGGAAGCTGGCTTTGAGTAATTGTATCTCCTTGTTCATCATGTGTTTTGCCACACATCGCTAATTTTTTTCAGTTTAGAGAGATAAACCAGGTCCATTAGGTCAGCAAGTTTTAAATAAAACCCCACACCTTTGTCTTCAGATGAGTCTTCCTTCCAGGGTTTCATGTCACCAGCAGACAGCTAATGGAAAGTCTGTCATTGCAGAAGGAGTCACAGACAGTAGCCAGTCAAACAGTGGACTCTGCCTGAGAGCTGACGAGCAGTGATATACTGGCCACTGTCAGATTTTCAATATCACATCAAAGCATAATATATGAGTCAGATGAGTAGAATTATAGTCGCTCGTGTAGTCTTTGTCCCTTTGAAAAATAATAGGGGAGTCATCCATGCGCTTTACAGTGTGTATGTATGCGATGCGCCACTTGCATAGGAAAATAGATCTGGAATTGTCCTGAAGCTGGTTTTCTCTGTGGAAAAAGACAACATCATGTAATGGCACTAGTTGGCCAAGATTATGTCATAGCAAAATTGACCGACCTCCTAATGTCTGAGTTAGCCCTGCAAGAGAGGGAGAGACAACACACTTGCTTGTTGATTTATTTAATGCCTGACCTGCTCACATTGTATTTGAGGGGAAGGGCTTGCACCAACACTTGAAAAATGGAAGTTCTCTTCTTAGTCCCTGGTAAATGTCTGGATCCTGCAGGCTTTGAATAGTTTCGAATACAATTTCCACCCTTTGGTTTGGAAATCAGTGCTGTTTTGCTCTCATTCCGTAGGCTTTCTCTAAATCTGTCCATCACTTTAACCAACAAAGATGGGTTTCTCAAAGTATGTTCCCTACACAACTAGTGAATACCTGGAGATCACTATGTGCTAAAGCATCTTGG
Organism: Astur gentilis; assembly: GCF_929443795.1. Taxonomy (NCBI): domain Eukaryota; kingdom Metazoa; phylum Chordata; class Aves; order Accipitriformes; family Accipitridae; genus Astur; species Astur gentilis. The sequence continues at coordinate 1,384,329 of NC_064919.1, forward strand.
AAGGAGCCAAACTCTTCATGGCGGTGCGCGGTGGGACTACAAGAGACAGGGGCGTGAGCTGATGCAGGAGATGCTCTGCAAGGTCCAAGGGAGCAATTCTTCCCCCCAGGGACAGTCAGGCAGGGCAGAGGTTGCCCACAGAAGTTATGCAGTGTCCATCCGTGGTGGTTTTCAAGACCCAGCTGGATAAAGCCCTGAGTGACCTGGTCTGGTCCTGCAGCTGGCCCTGCTTTGAGGGACCTCTGGAGCTTCCTTCCAACCTGGATTATCCTACAACCTTGATGTCCAGCTACCTGCTGTTCATTCCAGCTGTCATGATGTGACTTAGGGAAACTTTTGCACGGTTGCAATGGAAAATGTGAACAGCATGATTGGGGTGGGAGAGCAGCACCCGGTTCACACAGTGTGCAGGATGAGATGGAGAGCTGTCTGGGATGAGGTGCCCAGGAGCCTAAGCAACCTGCTTAATGCAGATGCTGGGTTTTCAGAAGAATGCCATGGTTTTGTGTTGCCGTTTGTTTAGGAAGGGATTGAATGAAACAACCTGCAGAAGGTGTTGTATGATGACAAAAAGCAATTGTGGCGCTAAGCCACTTCCAGAAAAAAGGGCTAGTATCAAAATTCCTCTCTGCTCATACGAATAGTGGCTGCTTAAAGATCTGGTGGCAGCAGAATTTGCTGAAATGAAAAAAAACCAACCCCTACATCTGAAAGGAAGCAGACTCTTAAGCTAAGAGAGCAGCGTAGCGTGTAGGGGGATGGTTTCAGCCCTGCTGCTCTCAGCTTGAACATGTAATTGAATAAGGGCAACCTCAGAGGGGCAGGGGTTTCCTCTGCTCATTCTCTGTGCCGCAGGGGTCCCCTCCAGGCTCAGAGTCAGTCCAGACGAGTCATATTCACAGAAGTACACGGAGAGCTGTGGGAGAGCAAGGTGCTGGAGGCAGCGAGTGCCTTTCCGAAATGGGAGCTGGGCAGAAGAACTGCACTCATCAGATGCTGTTTTTGGCTAAGAGTGTTTGGCCAGTTATTGAGATCTGACTAAATAATTGAAACACACAATGAAATAATGGATAAAATTAAGGCAGACAAGAAATTGTCATTACATTATGTGGCTGATGAGTGGTTTCCAAGCATTGCCAAGTTGTGAGGCTTTGCACCAGTGGGAGTTTTTGTTGAAGGCACAGACCCCACATCCTTGTTTTCAGGCAAATGGTTGTTCTTGTGATTGTAGAAAAAAGTTTGAAAACGTAACCCCAAGTACACTTCTGGCATAAGAACTGGGGTGGCTCTTGGGTGGAAGGGATGCTCAGGTCATACCAGCAGTGGGTTTTCTTCTTGTTGTCTGATGCTGTTTTCTCGTTGTGATATTTTACTGCGTGTGCAGCGCCCGGGCACCTCCACCACAGCTGACGTTTTAGCAGCAAAATGATGAATATTACAACAGCACTGTGTTTGGCTGAACCTGTCTTTCCAACAGAGAATGTTTTGATAAAAACTGAAATGTTTCACTGAAAACTGTAATCTTTGATGATTTTTCTGCATAGAAGGTCCTTCGCTGGAGCCTTTCATGATAGAAAGGAGGTGCAGAGCCTCCAGCAGCGGCAGGCTTTGGGTCTCATCAGACAGAGTCTTTTTACCTGGAACCAGCACCCTATAGTTACCCTGTAGGTACCACACTCATCGGTCAGCCTGCCTGTGTTCTGCTTCCTTTTCTTACACCCGTGTGCAGACAATTTCTGATGTTTCCAGGTGTTTTTTTTTTCTGAAGCTGAGGAGCCCGTTTCCCTGCCCTGCGGACAGGCAGCGTGGACGGGGTGTTTTAAGTGCAGAAGTGGGTGTCTCTGGGGTGGGTGATGCTCTCTTGCCCACTCTCTGTCAGGGCAGACCCTCCTTCTCTGCCAGCTCCTTGTTCCGAAGCCTCCGCACTCCAGACCTGCTGCCAGTCAGGTTTCGTTGTCAGCGGGTCTCAGCTAATTAGCAAAGGGGCAAAACAACTCAAGATTTACCCCATGAGATTAGTGGGGTTCAGTGCCCATTTATCCTTACTGAATGTCACAGCAAAGAAATCACTGCATCGTTGCCCAGGTTTTTGCCCTGCCAGGCATTTCTGTTGACATGAAGCGTGCCTGCAAAGGGGAAGGAGCGTCTCCACACCTCTGCATCCCCCAAAGCCCTCCCTGGCACATCTTATTTGCTGCACAAAACACTCTGGTTAAGGGATCCAAGCCCAGGAGCGTTGCATTGCATGGGTTGTTCACCACAGAGACCGGTACCTGCTGCCTCCCTAACCCTATGCCCACCAGGACTTGTACCTGAAAGTGCTTTGTAAATCTTACTAAAACAATGTTTGTGCTTGTATTTCTGGCTTTTCCATAAACACATTGTAATGAAGACTGGCTTGCAATATTTTGGCCCTTCCTGTTCCAGTCGGGTACAGGTGAAGAAATGAAAGAAAAACTTTGGAAAATTATGTTTGTTTATTTGGTTTTGTGTTTTTTTTTTAATGAGGTCAGTTCCACATTGGGGATTTGATGGGGAAGTCAGCATTGTAGGAAAAGCTGCCACCCTCAAAATGGAAAACAGAAGACTCCTGACCCCTGTAGGGTCACCAGGATCCCAGGGGCACTAACAGGAAAAGTGAAAGTCTTTTGGAAAATAAAAAAATTTGTGTTTGTGTCCAGCTTTGAAAGTGGCCTGAAGTTCAGGAATTTATGGGTTGATTTGGATTTGTTCCGGTTGGACTTTGCAACACACCACTAGACACAGCAAACCTCCTTGGCTTTCTCTGTTGGCTTCCATCTGGGTGGCGATTCGGTGCACCTGGAGCTGCAGCAGCTGCCAGGACTTTGCCTACCTGGGAGGCTTGGTCCATGGCAAACACTGCCCAGGGTATTTTGCCTTGAGTATGGCTTTGAAACCAGTTTATTGTACACAATACGTTATATGATACAGAGACTTATGAAAGGATTCTCAGATGGCAGTTGTGAAATACCTTCAGCTAGCTCATCTGAAAGCATTACAGAAGTACAAATGGTGTTCTTGCAAATTCGCCCAAGACTTCTCAAGTGTCAGGAGCCATTGGTAGGATGGATGGAAAATCTGGCCGTATTGATGTAAACTTCATGCACATTCTGAGTGTGCTTTCATACTTCTGCTTCGTGTGTCTCCATAGGGAAATACTTGACCGTGCTGCTGGTTGTGTTTTCTTCCCTGCTCATGCATGCCGGGTGCTTCAGTGGTAGCAGTGGAGCCACTGTGATGGGTGATCATCCATTTTCCCTCCTCTTGTGGCAGAAATTGTTATTGTTAGGGGTGAAAGTGTCCAGTTCCTGTCCTGAGAAAGAGCAGTTTTTAGCAATATCTTGTGGCAATGAGTGGCATAACGTGATTATGTACTGGATTTACAAAAAGCAAACTGCTTTTTCCACCAGGGTGGGATGTGTTATGCTTTATTTTAACTGTGTTACGCTTTATTTCAGTTGGGTGCCCCTCTTTTTAGTGTTGTGTATAGGGTGGTGGAGGGTGCTGAGAGAGCAGCCAGGTGGCTGGTCGGTTCGTGCTGGGCTGAGAGGAGCCACGGGCAGGAGAGCGTGGGAAGGAGGAGAAGAGGAGAAACACCCTGTGTGAATCCACAGGAGAAGATGGAGAGGAGCAAGCGAAGGGCTGCCCCAGGGGGAGGAGGAGGAGGAGGAGGAGGAGGGGGAAGGCTTGGAGAGGAGAAGTTGGAGAGGGCTGGGGGAGATGCTGTTTCGGGGAGGACGCCTGCCCGGCCGGCTGCGATGCCGCTGTCAGGATGGATGTGCAACACCAGCACCAGGAGAAGGCTCCTGCAGAATTTGTTGTGTCATTTCTGCATTCCTCAGTAGAGGAATTCCTCCTGAACTGGGTGGTTCTGGCATGGAAACGGTGGGAAGAGCCCGTGCAGGGGCTGTGAAGGCAAGCCTGGAGCCTGGTCAGCGCTGACGAAGGCGGGAGTGAGCTGGGGTGAGTCGTTATTTAATTTGGTGTCCTGGAGGAAACAGAGCGTATTTGTTCGGAGAGAGGAAGGAGCTGTTGGGGATGAACGTGCGATGATGAAACTTGCTAATCCTGGCAAAAGCAGAGGTCGGCTCTCACCACCGCTGTGCTGCCGCTGTTCATCCAGGTGCTTGTTATTGGCTTGATGAGGCTAGAAAGTGGAAAGCCACCTTAGCTGCCCGGATTGTATGTGTCCGGTTACTTCCCTTGGGCTGGCTTTACCATGATTTTCTATGGAGGCTTCTGCTTACAAACCAGAGGAAAAGACTCTGCTGGCCCCCTCTGCCCCAGTGGGGCGACTGGGATTGCAACGGCTGGTGAAAATCTTGGTTGGAAAACACCTGCAAGTGTCTGCGGGTCTTTGCTTTCTTCCCACCAGACCTTCCAGGAGACGTTTGAGTGTGGGTGTGAGGAGCGGCCAGGCAGGGATTTGGGGGACTTAGGGGTCCATCATTGCCCCTGTACACATGCTCAGACACCACGCACACTATTCAGACCTTGCCTTTATTTAGTCTGCTAGCTCTGACTAAGAAATAACAATAATAATAAAGAAAAAAGGGGCAATTTCAGCCACAAGCGTGGGGTGTTTTCTGTTCTGCTGTTTTGTGGGGTTTTGTTGTTCACCACGGGCAGCCGTGGTGCATGTGTGTGCGTGCGTGTGTGTGTGTGCACGGGTGTGATTTACTGGCCTGTGCAATGCCACATGTCTTTAAAATTACAGTGCCCATTTCCTGCTGAAATAATTTCTACAAAGAGAGGCTCCTATTACAGCAAGAGGAGCGTGGACGTCATGATTTATTATTATTTATGGTCCCAGGGCCTTGTTTATGCACGATGGGTTAGGTGCTCAGGATAGAAATGCCATTATGCAAATGACATTGAATGTCCTTACTGAGCCTAAATAATTTTTGTGTTGGACGATTAAACCTCATCTGTTATTGATATGGGCTGCAGTCGGGCTATTAAAGAGTCCCAACAGTACTTACTCCCAGTAATGGGAAAATTGAGAGGAAGAGGCTAAACAATTGCCTCAAGTGTGCTGTGATTGTCTGGTAGGAGTGGAACATAACGAACCCCCTGAATGGAAATCGTGTTTACTACTTAGGGATAAATAAAAAGGGAGAACATGCAATAAATTACGCTTTGTGATGCGATTCGGCACACCAGAGAATTTGCGTACTTTCAATTTATTTATTTGAATTTTTTGGGGGGGACGCGGGGTGGTGGGGGGGTGGGTTGGATGTAGGTACTGGGAGCAGCCAGGAAGGATTCCCGCAGCGTGTGCCCCTGGCCAGGCGGCTGGGGAGAGCCGTCGTCCTCGGGAGCCGCGCCGCCACCGCGCCGTCCGCTTTGACACAGCTGTGCGGTCACATTTTGATCAGTGTTGATAGCTTATGAATTCCAAAATTGACAAAATTTACAGAAAAATGAGGATAATCCATCTTCCTTAGCAGCCTGTCAGGAGCTGGCTATACTTCATAATCTTCAATTACAGATGCTATTTTCAGACATTTACATGCAGATATTAGAACAAAATGAAAATGAGAAACAAAGAGCAAATGGAAATGCAGCTATTTATATGTATAAAAGAAAAACAACAGGTAAATTCTAGGCATTTAGATTGGATTTGGGGGTCCCTTCGGAAAATCCGGGAATGGCTGTGTCCGCTTATGGATTGCACTGCGCGAATGTAAACTGTAGCATGTCGTTTCCCACATTCAGATAATCTGAAGATTGGGTCAAAAACAGGTCAGTTATTCTGACGTATGAGGGTAAATCTGTTCATGGCAGGGTGCACTAACTAATTCCCGCTATCTTCAGAGGAATCTCTGGGGATATGCACAATCCTAATTGGATTTGGGCTAAAACAAAGCACAGCTGTTAATTTTTTAAAAACATGTATGTTTTGTGAAAGGGACATTCAGAAATGTTCCATTTAAACCAAGGGAAGAACGTTGTACCGCTGAAATCAAAGTTCCGTGCCCTGTAAGACAGCAAAGAGCCGGACGTTGCCGGAAACAAAGAGAAACTGGGGTTCAGCCCCAATTAGCTGTGTAAATAGGTTTTGCTCCAAAGCAGAATTGGTTTTGGTGGCCGCAGTGGGCAGCGCAGGGAACGTCATGTAAATTATGAAATGGAGAGGTGGCTGGCGGGCGGCAGCGGCGAGGCTTTGATGTATAGGTTTTCGGATGCCTTTCCCATCCGGGTCTGAGGCAGCTGAGGAGGAAGGTGTTAGGATGGATTTTCCGTTCCCATAAAATTTCAGGGAGAGCAGCACTGGTGCCTGTGCGGCTGTGAGTGGCTCTGGGTTTCTGAAAGCCTGGGGAGATTAATTAGAGCTGCTTTGGATTAAACTCTCCGAACCATAGCTAATGTTACAAATTTCTTCCCTTTGTCAGGCTGAGGTGGGGGTTTCCATGGACAACCTGCCTGGTGTGCGCCAATTCTGCCTTTATTTATTAATTTTAAAGTATTACAATGCGATGGCTTGGGGATATTAGGGATGAGGTCCGGCTTGCTGCCGCCGTGAGGGGCGAGCAGGGGGTTTGGTGGTCGTCACCTGGGGGACAGCGCTGGCCTTTCGGAGACCTCAGATTAATGCAAGGCTTAAATGAGGAAAAACGTTGTTTTTGGCAGCGAAGGTGCTCTTGCGCACCGTGCCTGTCGGTGCAGGCGGTCGGCGCAGGGGCAGACCAAGTCCCAAAGCCCCAGCTGGCGCGTCGCCTTGATGGTCGGAGCCCCTGTTGCGATGCTGCTGCTGCTGCTGCTGCTGCTGCTGCTGCTGCTGCTGCTGCATCCCCAGCAGTGCTGCGGGTCCGGGGAGGGGGGGCAGCCGTGCCAGCGGCAGGAGGGCACAAGAGGCGTCGCTTCGTGCCTGCGCGATGTTTTTGCAGGTGTGATTTGGAAAGCTGAGCAGATGCAAAAAGCAACATGTGCGAGTCCCAGTGGGTGCTTGCCCCGTGCGGCAGATGCCTCTTTTCTGTCTTTGCTTGGCGCGGTTCTCGCGAGAGGGGTGCGGGGTCTGTGCCCCACAAAAGGGACGGGGCAGGAGGGGGATGCATTTGTCTCCCACCGCCCGGGTCACGTCGCTGCCGCAGGGCTCATCCCAGCCTGTGGGACCTCCCTGAGTTTCCCACGCCGGCACCCCAGAACCAGGCTGCTTCAGGGAGCAGTCTTGTTCCCCGCTGTGGGTCCGTCTCTGTCTACCACTTTGGGATAAAATTCCAGGTAAATCTCAAAGAGGAAATTGCTGTGCATGTAGGGTGGGTTGACCTTTCGGTGGGTTATGCTCAGGCATCTTCTCTAGGAAAAGCACAGGGTGAAGCCATCGATGGGCTGTCTTGCGACTCCACTGTAGCATGGCAGGAGACAGCAGATCCTGCCTCCTGCCACGCTACGTAAACTGTTTGAAAACGGTACTGAAACGCTCTTGCACCCCTTTTCCCTCCATCTGCCCCCACCCCGGGGGTTTAATACTTAGAAATGAAGCTTTTGCAGTGGAGGAGGTGAAACTTCTCCCAGCACAGAGAGCTTCCCATTTGCACTCTGCAGTGAAGGCTGGCGGGGGACGAGCCGTGCAGACCCCGCTGCCCGTCGCAGGGGGGTGTGCTGCTGCCCATGGGCGCGCAGAGACCACCCCTCTCCTCCCCACCCCAACTGGGCACCGTGCCTGCTGGGGGGGGGGGGGCCCGTGCCCAGCCCCCTGCCAGGCGCCCAGGTCCCGTGTGCCCGAGCTGAGCGGGATGGGGCAGGGGGAGCACGTGAGACCCCATCTTGCCCCTTCTTCCAGTTTGTCCTTCTCGGTCTCTCCTTTTATATATTCCTCATTTTCACGTGTCTGTGTTTTCTCTCCTCCATGCTATGGCAGTGGTGCTCCATGCTGATGAGACAGTGCGTGGTACAACCGCAGGCAGTCATTTTTCAGGTAATTTCTAGGGTACTGAACACCCGACTCTTGCTTTTTCACCTACCGAGCAGCAGGTCAGGCTTCCCACTGTGCAGGGAGGGACCCCTGGCCATGCCCGGCCATCCCGAGCTGCTCCTTTGCCGGGTCCCTCCATCAGGATTGTGTGAGGAGGTGGGGGGGTCAGCAGCGGTCGGGGCTGCCCGATGGTCCGGGCTCGCTCCGCCTGGGTGCTGGGAGCAGCGACGGTGGTCGGTGCATGGTCGGTGCGGCTGCTGGTGGCTCCGAGGAGGGATGTGGGCAGAGTCTTGCCAGGGCAACAGGGAGGCAGCTGGAAAATCCCTGAAAATCCCACTGTTCTTACCCCTGGGAAAGCTTGCTGGGCCATTGCAAAAGAGGTGCAGCTCCTGTCGGCAGCAAGCTACGGGGACGAAAAGCAGGGAGGGAGCCCAAATCTCCATTTCCCACACCTCCATCTCCTGGATCCCTGCAGCAGTGCTACCCAGCCGTGGACTCTCCCTCCGCGCTGTGCCAGGCAGCCGAAACTCGTCCAGTCCCTCTGGTCTGCAGAAGTTGGGTCTGCGGTTTGGGGCCGTCCTGCTGCAGCTGGTGAGACGGGGCAGTGCTGCTGGCGGCAGGACTGTGCTGCTGCACATCACTCCATCTCCCGGTGACGTGGGTGAGGACGGGGTACCACCGTCCTGGCCCACCGTTGGGGTGTGCTACACCCTGATAGCTGCTGGCTTCTGACAAACTGGTCAGTCCCTCCGAGCTTGAAGAGCCAAGCTCGCGGTTCGTTGATGTGGCGGTGCTTCCAGATCGTTACAGTTAAGAGGTGAGACCTGGTCCTGCATCCTCCGAGGTCGGTTCCTCGGACCTGAGGAAGGAAGCAAGCTGTGGTGTTTCGACATCTGCAGCCTGCTTCGGACTCCCGCGTCTGGGGTTCGCAGCCAGGGGTCTGGTCCCGGTTGGGTCTGTGCGAGGAGCGGTGTCCTCAAAAGCCGCTTTTCGCTGCGGTCTTTCGACGTGCATGTGGCCGAGCCGGTGGCACAGCTGGATGCCTCCCTCCCAAACTGCAAGTGGCCAGCTCCCCCTTCATCAGCTGGAAGCCGTGTTCATACCCTGCCTGTGGGGAGCGGTGTATCGGCGTGCTGTGGAAAGATAGGAAGACATTTTCTAGCCTGGATACGTTGCAGTTACAGCTTTCTGAGAGCAGCAGGGGTGAAATAAGGCGTCCTTCCCCGGGGAGCGGTGTGTGCTCTTCTGCAGACAGCAGAAATAACCAAACAGCGGTGCACAAGGGCAGCTTTTTCCTCTGCTGCGCTGCCGGCCCGTCCCATGCCACTCGTGCATCGCCGGCTGCCCGGGATGTCCCTGCAGGCCTGCAGCCGTGCTGGTGTTCCTCCGGTGTCTTGTCAGATGAGGGCTTTGGGGAGCGAAAAAATGCAGCGGTGCCGCTGCACATGCACGTGGCCAGTGCAGGGGGAAGGTGGGGCTGCAGACGTAGGACAGTGTGGAGTGGTGTGGGAAGGCTGGAAAACGCACCTTGGTAGGATGTGGAATGAGAAGAAGGAGCTTTGGTTGCCCTTGTAGGAAGGAGGAAGGCTGGGAGCATCGCTGGCATCCTCTGCAGAGGAGGGATGCTCCAGGGGCTGTCCTCCCCAGGGTGCAGAAGTGGGGCTGAAGCAGAGGTGTGGGCAGCGGTGGTAGAAGAAAGGGGCTGGGTGCGTGAAGGCAAGGGAAACGTGAGGGCTCGGAGGGTGTCAGAGGAGGAATAAGCTGAAAGGGCTGAGGAATAGGACGAGTTTAATGAAAAGGTCAGGAGACAGGTCACTGCTGAGAAGCCTTTGGTCCAGAGGACCCTGTAGCGCTGATCCATGGGCCAGGTGAAGGGACAGGGTGGCCAGCAGCTGGTCGCCGGCAAAATGTATTTGACATGCTCATCTGCAAGAGGTTTGTGTGGGGGATCCTTCAAAGTGACAGGGTGTGCTCATGCCTCGCACAGATTGCATCCTCAGAAGAAATATGCGTATTAACACAGACCTGCTAATACAAGGTTATCCATGTAAATTGACTTCTCTCTGAGTGAGAACTGAGCAACAGAGACACAAACATATATCTGACCCAAAGTGCTGAGCTCGTGGCAAATACCAGCTTGTGTGCTGGGTTCTCAGATGCTTCCGAGAAACTTGCAAGAGGGAGAAAGACGTGGTCAATCAGATCAGCTTTTGTTTCCTCAAAAAAAAAAAAAGGAGTTAACTTTCTGATTTGGTCACTCAGAAGAATCACAGGGTCCTTGGTTGCCCTACATTGCTTCAGCTCTGCACAGCTTCTGCACTGACTTAGTCTGCAGAAATACAGTGGGAATCAGCCTCAGGGTGGGTGTCCTTCAGTTTATCTGTTCCTCTTGCCATTCTTCACTTAAAGTTGTCATCGTCCGGTTGTTACGGGCATGATTATGATCTCACAAATAAGGGATTAAAACTTAAAGTGGCAACTTTAAGTAACAACAGGGAATGGAGAACTTTGAAAGGAAACTTCCCAGTTTTGTGTGAATGATCCTGACAATAAGAAATCACGGAAAAAGGCAAATGAATATAAACTTTCTGCTGTGTACATGGAAGTCCTTCTGGATGTGTGGATTGGCCTCACTTGCTGTAGATTGCTGTAGCGACACGGACAGAAACAATCTGATTTCTGAGGACCTGTGTTTATTTACCGTAGCTTCAGCTAATGAGATTATAAATTCCCATGAGATGAGAGAGCATCCTTATAACAGTCAGGTGATTTATTTTTAAATAATTTGGATTTAGAAACAGTTGGCTACAAATTCATCCATTAAGCAAACACTTTTATTTACGTGCGCTTTATTTCTTGTGAGATGATGGGGAAATACAGCATTCCCAAGAAAATGGGGGAAATGGGACACCTCATTCCCACCTGCTCGTTAGTGCATGTCTCTTGAAGTGCCACCACTGAAATAAGAAGAGTTCAGGTAAACCAGCACGAATGTTTTTCTCTAACAGGCAAGTAACTTACACTCAGCATTTACAGCCCCCAGTTACTCTACAAGATTTCCTCTTTAAGTAAAGCCTTATTACATGTTGATGAGTTTGGCTTCGGTTTTATAAAGAAAGCCCATTTTGGTGTTCTCCAGGAACATCGGTGATAAGCACAGACCCACTTATTGAGCATTTTGAATGCTTAACAGTCCCGTGTAAATGGGTATTGCCTTTAAAACTGACTGAACAAAGGATTTTTGAGTTCTGTATTGCATCTACTTTTTGTCATACAGGCAAAAGCTCTTGAACAGTAAATTTATTATTGCTAAAATGCCTTTTGTTTCTTTTTCCAGGCAACTGAATACTCAGCCATGGCATCGTTAGCTGGGGGATTAGATGACATGAAGGCCAATATAACCAGCCCTACTTCTGCAGATTTGGGAGCGAGCGTTCCGGGACCTCAGTCGTATCCTATCGTCACAGGTAAGCAATCTTCCAATGCCAATAAGTGGTGTGAAGTGTGTGTGTGTGTGCACATTGCAGGGTGATGCCCTTTATGGAGGAGCTGTGGAGTCATTTGCTCAGAAAGTCTCTTTTTAACTGCAGTTTCGTAGCAGATGTGTTGCAAGTCAGGTGCATGGCTTGTGTAAATCAGCAGTGTTCACTTGGAGCCAACAGAGGCCAGAAGCATTCATCCCTCTTGGCCGGGAAGGGATATGTCCCCTCCACCCCAAACCTGCATCCCGAGTACCAACATGCAACCAAAAAACAGAATGCTTGCCTCTGCTTTTGGGCTTTGTTGCTCATTTTTCATAAAGGCACCTGGCATGTTTGACTGGATGGGGTTTTTATGACAGTTCAAACTAGCCTGAATTTTGGATGCATTTGATTCCTACAAATGCTCATGTGTTGTACCATTTCTGGAATTGTAATTGTGCACTAAGTCTAAGCATTTAAATGAAAAGCAAAGGTTGTTTGTTCAAGGAATTCAGCATCATCTTCATTTATTTAGCAGGTGTAGGGTGAGAGTTAAGGACCAGCTAGAATTTGATAAATGCTTTGGTCACCTAGTTATTTGGGACTGACCACATCTCTTGGAATGAGATTGCCCAAATGGTAAGAAAATGATGAAATTGTGTCCTGAAGGAATTGTGGGAATCAGAAAAAAGGGATTTTAAAATTTAAGGCTGTATGTTTCATATGCATATTACCTCTGTGCATTACTTCTGTCTGTGTGTCTAACCTGTGCAGATTTTGTCATCGAATTTTCTCTGTTTTACCAAAGATTGCAGTTACTTGTTTATTTTGTTGCTAAAGGGAAGGTGATACTGTTGTTAGTATAATATTATTGTATCTTGAAAGCACTATGATGTCGTGTAGCAGGTCCGTTTTGAAAACTAATGTTGCAAAATTGTTTTAACCCAATATGGCATCAGTCTTTAGCTTTTCTTGCCAAAAGTTTAGGATTATTCAAAAGAAATTAGAGAGTTACATGAACCATAAGGAAATCTATGTTTCCCTTGAAGTGGGAGGGAAGACTGTCCTTGAAATAACTGTTGAGTACTGGATGGGTGGTTTGAGCGGTAAACCCATAGATAAGAAAGGTGTCTAGGGGTGGATGGATGGGCAGAAAGAGGGATTTCTGGACATGTGTGGCTTATAACAAGTAGGGAGATAGAGCATAGATATAGATATATAGAGACAATCATAGAATCATGGAATAGAAGGAATCTAAAATGAATACAAAAGAAGGACCATGAACTATCATGTTTGGGGTCATAAGCAACTCGTACCGCCTATTTTCTTTCTTAAAAAGAAATGCCTCCTAAGTCAAATTATTCTGTAAATGTTTGCCACAGAGGTCCCTGTGCTTTTCTTTGAAGCCTGAAGCTCATTGCAAGGCTGCCTTGGCCCATCACGGGTGTCCTGCTGCCCTTTGTTCATCTTCTGGGTGTTTGTCTCTTGCTCGTCCAAGTCCGTGCCCCCGCGACAAGCCTGGAGCCCTGTTAGAAGCACTCGTGCTCTGCTGATGAGCGCAGCCCAGCAGCACCGTGGACCGTGCGGGAGGGTGCTGTGGGCATCGCTGTCTGGGGGTCTCCCAGCTGGGAACATCTGCAGCTTACAGTGCGGGATGGGAACTGGTGGGAGATGTGTCTTGAGGGGGAGGCAAAATAGCAGGAAATTAGCGGGTTGCGTTATGAAGGAGTGAAAGTTAGGAAGGCAAGAAGATGATAGAGAAGCTGAGTGCTTCCTCACTTCTGTCTTCTAAGACACTGCCTATCCAAGATCTGCACCTGGCCAATATGAGGTTCAGCCAAAAGCTGTTGTTTTGATTTGATACTTCAGCAGCGCTTGTTTTTTTTTATGCTGGTTTAAGCACTTCTCGTGCTTCTTACGTTACTACTTCCTTAGAGTTTGGTGAGCTGACTGATTACGTTTGTTAGAGCAAAACTGACTACAGAAGTGACGCTGTGGAGCTCGTTACAGATTTTGCATGGTGACATTACCTACACTTGAACAAAAGTTCCAAATGTTAAATTTACTAGTTCTCATCAAAAACGTGGAGCAGGCTTTATGAGTAGCAAGCCTAGAAAAAACCTGCCATTGGTCTTAAATGTGACAGGGTGAGAGCTATAACAGAACATATTTTACAACGCAGTAGGTATTTATATCTTTAATTTGATATTGCTGTAGAGTTTTCTAACACCTGCATTCATAAAACTTAGATTTACACGAGCATATCAAAACCCTTTTAAAACCTATGCCTTCTGATACATTTTCGGAGAAGATTGATTGTTATCCTCCCTTTTCCTTTCCTAACACCCAGAGCGGCTGTTTTGTGCTGCTCCTGCTCTGGGAGCACCCAAAAGCCCCCGGCACAATCTGGACCCTGTAGCTCTGGGCATGTATGATACCGCACTCTCTGCCCTGAGGCTTTCCTAACAAGCTGAGGGGATGTGCAGACCGTCGGGGACAGAAGGATTTAAGCAGTAAGCTGTACTTTGTAATGTGCAGGACGTGTCATGGGGGACACACTTGGTGACGCATTTCTCACCATACCTCTGGACAGACTTCTCCATTCTCTCCCGAGAATTAACTCACTTTTTCAGTCATGCCTATTTTCCCACCCTATTTTCATTGGTGGGACAGGGGTTTTGGAAGAGGGAGACACATTTATTGATCCTTTTTCACTTGTAACCAAAAGTGTCATATTGCTGCTAGCCTTTCATCTGTAGTACATATCACTGAAAATTATAAGGAACTGGGCAATGATACACAATGGTGGTTATGACTGCAAGGTCCAAGAAGTGTTTGCTAACACATCACGTACTTTGCCTTCTGGGAGCTTTTTTGTCATTTGTGGTCTGACCAAAGCCGTGGTAAAATTCAGTGATTCAGTGTTCCTGAGCTGCAGCCAGGGTGGGTGGGTGGGTTTAGGTGGTAGATAAGGCAGGCAACACCTGGAAGAAGGTTAGCTTTGTATCAGCCCCACTTTGGTGGTCAGGAACAGATTCATGAGAGGTCCTGCCAGAGCCAGGTCCTGGACCTTGGCCCCTTGCCTGGCAGGCAAGAGCCTGAGCCTTCCAGATCTGTGATCGCACTTCTCCTGCAAATTGCTCCTCATTGGAGGAGGGATGGACAACTTGAACACCGGTCTTTTCTCGAGATTCAGAAAGTTGGGTTGCTTTTAGTTTCTTCACCCTTTTTTGAGTCTTTCTACTCTTCCTCGCTCCGGACAGGCTGTCCTGTGATGCGTCCAAGCAAACTGAGAGCAGGAAACTGAAAGTCTTGGGGGACAAGTTGTTTCAGTCATGCTAGGTAGTGTGTTTTGAGCTGTAAAAGTGAGGGGTGGCTGGATAAAGCTCTGCAAAATGTTGAAAGTCTGTGTCTGGTGGTACTAATGGCTTGAGAGGTTGACCTCACTCTCGGTTGTCATTCCAGATTATAAACACTTTTTTAACAGCTTCACTGTCGTGAGATCAAGAGCTGCTTAAAACACTGGCAAGTGAATTGTAATATCCAGAACAGTCTGTTGGTTGGAAACGTTTGTACCAGGAGCTTTTCTGCTGTGTGTGAAGCAGAGCTGTGAACGTGTGATTGCATGACGCTTCAGCAGAGAGTGGGGCTCTTGGTGGGTGTAGGGCTGAAAAGCTGCATTTTTGTGGATAAAGAACTTGAAATATGACATACAGGAGTTTGAGCCAAGAACACTTATGTCCTTTTGATAGCTGATATCTGCCATTCAAGCTTAATCAGTTTTTATGAGAAAGTCTGGAGACTTTCTGGTCTGCCATATGTGAAGAGACCTAAGTCTAGTTCATCTTGTCAGTCTTAAGCCTGTAAGACGCACTGTAAAATAATTTGATGCAAATAAGGCTGAGGCTGGAGATCTGAAGTGAATTATGATCATAGATTTTCATTGTTCTTGTTGCCAGGTTGTGGTGTGTGGGTGGCAAAGCAATGTTGAGGGTTGAGATGCAAAGGATCCTCTGTTGCAGTTGTTGGTAGAATATGTAAAACTTCTATTTCGCAGCAAGCTGGTAGATCAAAACATTTGGGATATTTCTTGAAGATGAAATGATTGCTTAAACGCTGGCATTCATGCCAGTACTTGCTGCTAGAATACATCTAAGGAAAATTTAGTAACAGTTCTCAGTACCACTTCATCCACCAACTCTGTTGTATTATGGACCAGCAGCCAAACTTCTGATTAGAGAACCACTTGATTTCTCTGCATTGTGTTTATGACACATTAAATATTAAGTTTACAAAAAACCCCTTCCCTTACTGTTTGCTGCCATGGTCTGTAAGCGCTCTCTCCATTTACAAGCCAATGACATGTGCCCAGCTCGTTACTGCTGTAGTCAGCAGTTTCCAAGCAGCCCGTGATTGTTACTAATTACCTGCAGATGCATTTTCCCTGCTCCGGCTTGCTGATTTCAGCGTGGTCAGTATCACTTCGAGAGGACAAAGTCATGCTAAATCGACACCTTCATGCGGCTCTCCGATGTGGCACCGAGGGCGGATTGACAAACCTGCGGGCAGCCCGGGCTGCGGCTGGCTGCAGAGTCAGTTTGCATTAGCAGAGCAAGGACCGACTGTCGGCCAGCCTCACCCAGCAGCCGAAAAAGCGTGTTCCACCGTAGTGGGACCTGACGTGAACTCTACATCGCTCCATTAAAAGAAGCAGCGCAGAGCAAAGCGTTGGCTGTGGGCTTCGGTTTTGTTTCACCAGCCCATGTTGGAGTGGGGGAGCCTGGTCTTCTCCCACACTGGGACATCTCCATCACCCTTTGCTCACCTGCTCATCCTCGTTGCTGCCAAGACACTCTCAGATGCACTCCAGCCTGATGAACGTGTCCTCTTGCAGCTGTACTGATGAGCAGGGCTGCGGTGCATTTCGCAGCCTACACACCTGTGCAAGGAGATACTGAGACTCTGCCAAATACGGACAGGTTATTCCTTATCCTTGGCACTCAGCCTTGTAACCACACCGCAGAAGGAGAATTACCTCATGTGCTCCTTTGTGGGGTCAGCCTTGGAGACACTGGTCCCGTAGGGCCAAACGCATTGGCTTTCCTGTACATGTTGTGTGCACGTCAAAAAGGTGAGAAGAATCCAAACAAAACCAGGAGCAGAGTCCCTTTGTCGTCTGGAGGGATGGGGAAAGGAGAGATATTCTCAACGGCTATCATCTTAGTTATCTGCTCTGGGTTGAATTGCTGGACTCAGACACCATGTGTAACTGATCCCAGACTTCAGGCTGAACTGAACCTAGAGTGAGTGGGACAAATGCATCTGGCTGAGCAGGCTCCTCCACTCCGGGAGAGATCAGCTTGACTTTTTCCTTAGTGTGGGTGCGTCCAACACCTTAGATGTAGTATATTATGCCAGGTAGTGATTTCTTCATAGGTGGCACAGGTCTGTGGCTCATGGAGGTAACAGGGATGTGTTTAACCTTCCATATTCCTGCATATTTTGTCAAATCTTTGTAGTTAGGAAATGAAAATGCTAACATGGGATAAATGCGTGTTGAAAGACAAGGCGTTTCTTGCTACTGTTCTGCTGTAAAGTACAGTCCTCTGCTGGCCTCTCAGAGTGTTTTTCCTTAGGAGTGCTCGGTCTCAAAGAAGTCTGTTTCCAGACTCTTCATCCTGCTTTGTTCATCCCATCATGCTGTGACTGCAATTTATGAGCCACTGTTTCGCCAGGTTTTGTTGAATGGCAGATATTGTTGGTCACTTCTGAAGCCAGGCACAAGAAGGTGGCACTGCAGGAAACCTTGACAAAAATGGATCATCCCTGGGCAGGTCAGTGTTTGCAGCCAATGTGGATTCTCATGCCTTCAAAAGAAGGAAGAGCCACTCCTCTAAAATCCCAGGCTGATCTCTTGCCAGGATTAAACGCTGACAATATTTAGCATTGAGCTCAATGCAATCCAGAAGGACTTACTTTTACAACGAAACAAGAGGCATGTAGGATGCTCATCGCCTGCAGAAGAATGGCAACAGATCCTTCTCAGCCTATGGATGGAGGATTCATCTGAGCAACCCTAGACACCAGCCTTTGAGTGGAGGAGTCTGGAAGCACCTTCCTCTCTCCACAGGCTAGAGCTTGGGCATTGAGTTTGGACTAGACATCTACTTTTTGCATAACCCAAGTCAGGGGGTCTTGTAACACACTCGATCACAATACTCCTGATCAAAGGGTGCTTTGAGCTTTGGTCTCCAACTGACTCCTGATTAGGGAGGGTCAAGCAGTTTTTGAGCTGATGCGAAGGACGGGTCCTATGCAAGCAACTGGACTGGAGTGCACCTGACAGAGACCAAGAGCGGGAGCAGCCAGCAGATGCAGCGGTTTGTGCAGAAGGGTGCAGGGAATGGGGCCAGAAACTCATGTGCATGCTTGGAAGTGGTGATGGTGTGCCCTGCTAGAGCCGGGAGTGTTTGCACTTGGGAAGGGGAGGCCCTCAGAGGGAGCCTTTCCCATGTGCATCAATACTTGGTGGAGAGTAGGCAAAGCAGATAGAAGCCAACTGTTCTCGGTGGTGGACAGTGACCAGGCAGGAGGCCACAGGCACAAACTGAAACACGGGAAACTCCTATTGCACGTGAGAAGAAACCTTTCTGCCGTGAGGGTGGTGAAACGCTGGCACAGGTTGCCCAGAGAGACTATGGAGATGTTCAAAAACCCAATTTGACGTGGTCCTGGGCAGCCTGCTTTACACAACCCTGCTCTGAGCAAGAGAGTTGGACTAGGTGAACTCCAGAGTTGGTTTCTAACCTCAGCTACTCTGTATTTCTGTGGTAGGCACGGTGCTTCTGTATTGCTGGGTAGGAGCTGTGTGTCTTTGTCTCTTTGGTGGGACTGTTCCCAGGGTGGCTCTAGGACAGTCTGCAGTCCATGGAACTGGGACCACTGGTACCTTCTGAGGGTCTGCCGGTACTGGGATGTGCCTGAAAGTGGAGTAGGTGGGTGAGGAAGCTCTCTCAATCTATTTATTTTGCTCATTGTCCAGCTGACGTTTGCTGAAATACTTGTAAGCGTCAGTTTTACAGCTGTGTTTTGACTAGCTGAATGAAAGGATTTAAATTATTTTGATTTCAGATTAAAAAATATTTGCAGTTTTTTAATGAAAAGTAGTTTCAAAGTGAACAATTTATACTTCCTGTTCCAACTCTCTGAAATAAGACTAATATAACATTTTCACAATTCTTCTGTTATTTTTTTTCTCCCCCCCCCCCCCCCCAAGATCAACACAGTTTTGAAGAAAGTAAAGAAAAGGTTCAGTTTTGTTGAAATTGCTTTTTCTTCTGGAAAAATGCTTTGTTAAATTTTTTGTTGGCTAAGTGCAATAGCAATAATAAAAAGTCTTCTTCTGAGGCCATTATGTTTTGGTCATATAATCTGTCTCTACATGGAAATGTTCATCAGTGTTTGAACATTATCACCGAATTATATTTTAATTTCTGTGGGACTGTTTTGAAGTGCAAATCGGTGTTGGTAGATGGCTGGTTTCTAGTGCATCATAATGCTAGATTTACAGCTTAGTCTCTACATTTAATAGATAAAAGTGCAGATGCATTTTCCAATAATCTATTCGTCACTCCCAATAGGGCCTGTCATGTTAAAGACTTGAAAAAAGGCCACATAAACTCCCGTGGAAAGGCAGCCAATCTGAAAAACAAAAGTGTCATTTTTAATGACAGGACAAAGTCTAACTGAAACACTGTTGAATTTTTCCATTTTTATGAATTCTTATCTTGCTATTAAAAAAGAACAAGCGCATTTGAGAAAGCAAACGAGACCACTTGTACCCCACTAAGACCTAGGCTATTAACTGCCTCTTTTGATGATGTACAGCCTGACTCTGTTGGGAGTTTGGCTGTGGATTTAAATGTTGAATTTAACTATGGTAAACATGTTTTGGTGCAAAGCATGTATAATAACAATTTGCATTTACATAGCATCTTTTACTTAAGGATTTTGCAATCTCTAATTAATTAAATCTGTTTCCCCTGCCCCCAATACCGCTGTGGTATGGATAATAAATACAATTTTAAATAGAGCAGCCATGGCAGGAGGATTAAGACAAGAGGGTTCTGGTGTCCCCGCACCAGTCCTGATTGCGGCGGGGCTGGGGCTTGTTCTGCGAACAGACTGAGCAGCCTCATCTGGTGCTCGCCCTGGTCCGAAACGCCCTGAAAAAACCTGGGCATCAAACCGACTCCACACAGGTGGGTGGAAGATGCCTTGCCAGTGCCACCCGCAGCGTGTCCTGTTGGAGTTTTTGTCCTGGGAACACTCACCCACGGCTGTGACACTGCCACAGCAGCCGGGGCTTCGGGTGCCCAGAGCTGGCAGGGCAGCTCGCTGCTTTAGGGCATCAACAGCCAATTCAGTCCTGGCATTTTTTTGCTGGCAGAGGAATGCTGTAAATCTGTCGTAGATGTCGAACTGGAAATTAAAAAAAAAAAAAAAAAAGAAAACACTCCAGTTAGCATAAATGCTTCCTAAATTGCTTTTTTTGGCCTGCAACAATAGCAAAACATCTGAGAGTGTCTGTGCAAGCCACCAAAATTATATTTCCAGGTGGGTAGAGGGACGTGTTGGCATCTGTGCATATGCATGGCACAAAAATGAAGTCAAGTGGCAGTCTGAGTTGGGTTGCAGATACCATTTCTAGGGCGAGGTAATTATTTTGATGACGGTGGTTGAAGTCACCTCCAAACTTGCTACATCACCAATGATAGGTGGCCTTAGTTGGCCAAATAAGAGTTAATTCTCATCTGATACCTGACCAGTTGGGAGATTCTGCATGTCTACACAGGGGGAGGTGAGTTGTCAGACAGGCAGTGTGGGAAGTGAGTAGAGGGAATGGTAAAACAGAGACAATTTAGGGGCTATGTGCAGCGCTGGGCAATGGAGAGCATGTCATGGGGACGCTTGCTCTCTGCCATCGGCTCGCACTGTCATACCATCACCTAGAAACAGGAACATGCCTTTTTTTCTGTTTTTTTAATCTAGGGGAAGTCTAGGAGAAACTTAGAAGGACTCAAGAAAGCAAGCTGCAAAGTGTAAAGTGCTCAAAATCTCATGAGCAGAAAGCCTGGTGGGTGATGCTGCCTCAGGTACCGAGCAATGTCGGTGCTTCCCGAAATCTTGGCTCTGAGCAGCCCTGCGGAGCTCGAGGGAACGGGGTCCCCAGCTTCATGCTGTGGTCTGTGGGAGGCCATCAGAGATGGCTTCATCAGAGAGCCAGGACCGGGGGTGAGTTGGTGCTGCTGGAGCTCTGATGGCTCCATGCCACCGACAGGTCCTCGCTGTTCCCAGTCGGGAGCTCACAAAAGTGCCCATTGCTGAGCCAGGGGAGAGAAAGCCAAAGGATCCAGATATTTTAATGATGTTGCAGCGTCTTTTGGGAGAAGGGGAACATCTTCTGGTGCAGAGTAGGAAGGAAGGCTCGTGCTTATTTTCCCTACTATCTGCTTTGAAAGAGCTGTTGCTGTAATTCTGGCCCTGGAAAACACTGTGTTATCTATGGATAGAAGTTTTATAAAC
The DNA here is from genome assembly GCF_929443795.1 of Astur gentilis. Classification (NCBI taxonomy): domain Eukaryota; kingdom Metazoa; phylum Chordata; class Aves; order Accipitriformes; family Accipitridae; genus Astur; species Astur gentilis. The sequence continues at coordinate 1,405,314 of NC_064919.1, forward strand.
CCATTTGGGGCTTTTTTGTAATGGGCCATTGTTTCTTTATGACATCATATTACAACAAGCCAAAAATGTGTGAATTTCAGGTTTTGATGTAATTTCTCATAAAAATGTTAAACCGTAATAAAAAAAAAAAAAAAAAAAAAAAGAAAATGCAATAGGCAAAAGGCAGTGGAAAAAAGAAAATGTCACTGGCATTTCTTCAAAATACAAGTTGCCTGGTTCTGAGCTGCTTGATGAAACTGGCACATCTACCAACAGTGAGGAATATTGCTTGTGGAAATCCCATGAGAATCAGCAGGGACAGGGACTGCCTGTGCTGCCACGGACTTGACACCTGACTTGGGATTTTCACATAGATGTGGCTGAAAAGTGAATTCAGTGAGGGCATGAAAGGAGTATCAGGGTCCCACTGGAGTTTTCCTTCTTTTCATCATACATTCTTTGCAACAGTCTAAACTCCTTGAGCTCAGCCCTGTGATGAGACTGTACCTTTTTTGAGCACTAGCTCCCCAAAGCAGGTTTGTGGATCAGCAATATCCCTCTAAAGAGGGGACATACATGGGTTATCCCCTCCCCAGCAGGTTTTTTTTCTGGCAGTTGTGGGTCCAGATGTGGTGGCCTCCCCAGACGTGAACATCCTCTGTGGGAAGTGCGGTCCTGGGCCATTGGGGCTTGAGGATCTGCAGGAGGATGGAGGGTTTGGAAGAGCGTGGTGGGAAGCCAGCAGATGCTGCTGCAGCTGCAAAAATTGCAAAGTACATTAGAGGTGTAGGATATTGGGGGATGTGGGTGAGACTCCCTTTGTCAGCAAATCTTGTTTTTTGACGCTAAACAGAGGGCTTGCTTTTGCTCCTTCTGTCCTTGTTAATATTACAATAAAGATGGAATATGGACACAAACTGTTTCCAGACCCTGATGTAGTCTTGAACCGGTCTGATAGCTGTTCGCTGCCGAGCAGAATTGTGTCCTGTGCTGCCTGACCTGCCTACACTAGCCAGTACAGGCAGACCCAAAAGCATCCTGGTCTGGCTCGGTCCCACGCTGGTGCAGAGGCAGCCAAGCTGGTGGTTTAGGCACCAGCCCGGGTGGCAGAGCTGCATCTGGACCCCGAGCTGGCTGGAGAGCGTTTCCCCAGGTCTCCCTGCCGATCTCTCCCTATGGAGCTGCACTGGCTGCTCCCCAGCAAGCAAGGGGCAGCTCTTAGAGGAACAAGTGGTCACTGGCAATAAACTGTGGGACAAGGACACACAGGACAAGTGTCCCATACATTACACATTGTACCTACATGTGTGGTGTGCCAGGCTGCAGATCTTCGCCTCTTTGCCTTCGGCTGCTGGGTTCACACCAGGAGATGCTCCACACGCCTCCCATGTCCTGTGCCAGAGCATCCCCATGGCTTCGTCCACCCTGGTGCAACCCGTTGTTCACCCTGCAGTCAGTTGTTTGTGCAGCATTGTCAACCCCGGCTGCCTTGCCCAGAGCACGAGAGGTGCAGGCAGCTGCCGTGGCCTCTCACCGTGAGGATGCGCAAGGCTGCAGGAGGTGCATCAAGTCCTGCGGAGGTGGGATCATCAGCTCACAGCCGGGTGCCCCCTTGTCCATTGTATAAGGGTTCGTTGCTGCTTAACAGGTTTGGGGATGCGCTGCCTCAAGGTTGCTTTGTGCGGCTGGCTGCTCAGGAGACAAATTTTGTCCGTACTCTGACCGGAGTGTTCACCACCTGCAAGTCTCACCAGCCCAGGTTTTAATGGGAGAAGCTCTTAAGGTCTTAAGATACGAGTGGGATATTGGTGGGCCCTTCTGTCACATGGATAAAGTGGCTCTGCGATGCTCCTTAGGTGTATTACAAACCATGGCTTTGGTACTGAAGCAGTGGTGAAGGGGACTTGTCAGTGCCTTTGAGCATGGTGTGGACTCAGTAAAACATCTTGTTGAGGTGGTGGTGGCTGAGGAGCAAGAGGTGGCCCTGTGAGCCCAGACGGGAACACCTGCGCTGTACCTTCTGCTGCCCGTCAACCCTGTTCCACCACTGGGCTCATCCGCTGAGTCTCATCTCCCTTCGCCTACGGTTCCTGGAAATGAACCCATCATCTGTTCGTCATCAGAGCTGTCTCCCCAGCAGTTCGGCTCTCCACCCTGACCAGCATGTGGTGGGCAGCGGTGCCTGTCCCACGCTTGGCCCCTTGGAGTGATGCAAAGCCAATGCTCTGGTGCATCATCTCACCTGAGGGTTCACAGGCAGCAGGGTTACCTCTCTGCTTTCCTCCGCAAGGCATTGCCTGCAGATCCTCACCGAAGTGCTCCTTTTCCGTGGTGGCCGTTCCAAGGTCCCCTCGCTGCAGCAGACCTCTGGACGGGGGGGTGGCTGCGCACCCGCCCCTTCTTTTTGGGGGGATGCACGATGAACCTGGAGCTCTGGATAAGGGTGAGGAGGCAGTACGGCATTCGGACATCCTTTCAGGGCATCCTTCCCAGCCTCGCTTCCCCCATGGACCCCTCGGGGTGGTAGCGATGCCCTGCAGCTTTGCTCAGCATCACAAATGCCCTGCAGAGAGCAGGGCAGCTCTGCCCCCGTCATCAAAAGTGCTGTCCTGAAGAGACTCTTTTCTCTGACCTTTGTAATTATCCCTGTCCAATCTTTCTTCATGTTTTCTTTTAATTATTTTTCCCTTTCTTCTCTCCCTCTCTTTTTTCCCCCCTAAAACTCCACCACTCCTCTCCAGTGTATTAAGGATGTGAGTGAAATTGATGGCTGGAACGTCTCAAGTCTTTATGATGATGAATGACTTTCACTGCCAAAGCTTTTATTGTCTGTGATTTGGGAAGAAGGGGAGCTGATTTATCGTGGCCGACTGTCATGCTATTTAATACAGTTATAAATCCTGACGCCATGACGGGCACTGTGGGCCGGGGACCTCCTCTGGCCCCTCTCCTGACCCCCTTTTGTCTCCCCGCTCACCGTCCTCAGCTGTGCTCCTTGGAGGGGGAGCATGGCAGGGGAAAAACTGAAGCAGGAGCTCCCATGTGGAGGGTGATGGCCGAGAGCCGGGTATGCCCTGAGCATCTCACCCAGACCTGGGCAGGGAGTGCAGCCCCCCCCAGCTCTCAGGGTGGGTGAGGATGCCCCATAACCCAACCCTGGGCACGGCTGCAGCATCCCCTCGTCCTCTCGCCGCGTTGGTGGGGCAGCTTTGGTCCTCCTTGAACATGGCAAAAGGGGAAACTCCCACTGTGGCTTGGGAGCAAAATCCCATCAGCTGCTCTTAAGAGGCAAGAGCCCTCAAAAAGACGGGTTGGTTAATGCCTAAATATCCTAATTGCATTTTTTTAACTGCGTTTTACTGACACTGGTGTAATGAGGCAGGGGACCTCTAGTTTTGGCAGGGAGGAGCAACGTGGTGCTGCCTCTTACGGCTGATACTGCCGTCAGCTGGCAAAGCTTTTCCTTCCCTGGGTGACAGCGAGGGACAAGCGTCTGGTGGCAAACGCAGGCAGAACGCAGGTAGGGCTGGCTTGTTGCCTGCGTTGCTCGGTCGGCAGCCGGGTTCAGCCACAAACCCCAAACTAACCGGCTTTGCCACAAATAGCATCTGTCGGCGGTGGGGAGAGGGCAGCCCCTGGCTTTGGCCAGAAGAAACGGCTGGGGTAGTTTCTGCCAGGGCACCGGGAAGCCACATTTCGGTGTCGGACCTCATCGTGTCGGGGAAGGTGCAAAGACACAAACCTATGAAGCGCTGCCAGAGCCGCGTTGCCGTTCACCATCCGTGCGTCGGGCTCCACACGCGCTGGGGGAGAGGCGCGAGCTGCGCGGCAGGGGTGGAGAAGGGCGGCAGGAGGGGATGCGCGGTCCTGCGGGGAGGCTGTTTTTTTCTTTTTTTTTGACAGAAGAGTCATATTGGAGCATTTTTGGCCAACCTGATACTTCTCTGGGCAGAGATGAAGTAGGTTCAGCAGAATAGTAAAGCTTTTTCTGTGTTTCATGCTCTGTGGAATTCGTAGTTCCACATCTCATTCTGCCTTTTGGTCTGAACTCACAGGAGGACACTTTCCATAAAGTAATACATACATCTTTTTTTATTTCTGAACTACCTGGTGCATCAGTGGAGCTACACATTTGGCTACGTTATGGGAGATGCTGTCTACCCACCAGGCAGCTAGGAAAGAGGTGGGACTTGGAAATATGAACTTGCTCCTGCTGCTTCACAGGGCAGGTGAACAACGCAATTTTGTCTTAAAAGTGATTTCAAACAAAGTGTTTCAGGTTCTTTCAACTAAAGAGAATAAAATATTTCAATCTTCACAATTAAAAATATATTGATAGAACAATCCTGAAACCCAAGTATGTCAACATTTCCACAGCTTCACTTTTTCCATCACAGAATCCAGGTAAAATGCCTGATTTCAGCTTTTCATCTTATTGCAGGATAAAAATAACATTATTGAAATATCAGAAAAATCACACCTGGGTTGCTGATCTAGACTTTGTTGAGCCCTAATGAAGATGTTAAAATCCAGGGTGTAAATATTTTTCCTGTGAGGAGCAGAAAACTGCTGATGACATTAGCAGTGATCCTTAGATTGGAAATGTCTCCATCTCAGATTAACTCCAGATGCAGATCATAAATATTGATTCTTGTGAGATGGAAGATTTCAGCATGGATTTAACGTCTCTGCAAAACAGACCGGTGGAAGCTGTTGGGTTTTTTTTTCCTCTCTGTGCTTATCTAGCAAGCTGAATAACTGATCGCTGTTATACTCCCCTCTTTCACCTTCCTGGATGTGCCGGTGGGCTGCAGGGTCGTGCCCACCCGTGTCGGTGCTCGCAGGGCTCCCCAGCACTGGGAGGTATCTCTGTGCATGGGATGAGGTGGGATGGTGAAGCCCTGGATCATCTGGCATCTCGCCGAGCTTTGGCAGCCCCCGGTACCCCGCCGCTGCCGGGTGCTCCTGGCCGTAGCGTGCCCTGAGCCAGGCTGGACGCGCCGTGGCCCCGAGCGGTGCTGCGACCCACCAGCGCATCCTCAGTTTTTGGGATGGGTGTTGGCGAAGGGTGTCAAGGGTCTGGCTTGGGGCTGGCGGGATTCGCACCGAGGCAGGTTTGCGTGGCTCCTGGGCTTCTTCTCCCGCTCTCACTGCTCCCAAAAGCCCTCTGGATGTCACTGCTGTCCTTTGCAAGGCGACTGGAAACCCACGTCCTCCTCTTTCGCCCAGGCGTCTGTCTGGGTCCCTCCGGGCTGCTGTCAGACCACCCGCCTGCTCTCCTGCAGCCAGCTGGGGAGCCCGAAGCCCCTTCCCCACCAACACCACCCCAGCCCAGTGGGTCACGGCAGGGAACCGGGGCTCGCCAGCCTGCCAACACAGGCTTGCCTGGCTTCTGGGACCCTCCACAGCCCCCCATGTGCAGTCCTCGGACCTGGGGGTGGGGAGGAGGAGGTGGGCTGCCCTGCCTGCCGCTCCTCGCCCACCGCTGGATATGGTCCGGAGTGACTCCTGTACCAGCAGAGCCTTTTTGGGTGGTTTGGCCAGCAAGCTCATGTCGCAGCCTGGTGTCCCCCAGGGTAGCATCATCCCCGGTCCCGGCAGGAGCGGTGCCGGGGGGAAGCAGGCAGCAGTGACCACCGCCGTCCTCGGATGCTCTTCTGGGAGCGGCGGTGTCGGTGGGCACTGGCGGAGGGACCGCCACCGTGCCTTTCCTCAAGCACTGCTGCGATGCCAGGGAATGTCTCGGAGGTGGCTGCCGGCTGCGCTGCCGGGTATGGGCACGGGAGGTACGCAGGATCGCTGCGTCCGAATTGCCTGCGGACAGCAGGGTCTTTTGGCCAGGTGTCCGGAGTAAATCTTGCAGGTCCTAGCCCTAATGAAGGATGCTCTCCCTTGTGAGCAGCTCCTCCCTTCTCAGGGCAGCTCGTAGCCTGAGCAAGGGCTTTGGACCTGAGGAGTGAATTAGAAACCAGCGAGTATGCAGGACCACCCCCCCCTCCTCAGGGCTGGCTTTGAGATTCGTGTCCCTCCTGTTAACTAAGTATTTGCTAAACAAGCTGAATATGTGGGGTTGAAAATGTGCTGGATTTTCATTTCTTGAAGAGGGAGAAGTTCGAGGCCAGCCACCTCTTGCCATACATATCCATTGGTTTTCAGGAGCATCCATGGCTCCTCAGTAAAACGCTACCAATGCTCTTGTTTTCATCCTGTAGCTCCTAACATTTTTTTCTTGTAGCTCCAGAGTCTGGAGTCCTGTTACAGGGAGAGGAATTTGTAATTCTTCACAAACTGATACTAGCTTTCTAGTCCTCTTGGTTGCAAAGAGAGGCTAAAAAATAGCTTCTGGGTGTATGCAAAAATTCAAACACTAGAAAAGAAACAAAGGGAAAAAGTACTTCATTAAAACATCTTGTGATAACACGGTCGCTCTCACAATTTTTGTAGTGTATTGAACAGCTAGCTCTGCATTTGCAGGAACAGGGATCCCTCTGACCACAAACTTTTTGAGCTGCCGATCCTCTTGGTCATCTTGCAGCTTTCCAGCAGCACAATGATTACTGTAGAGACAGTCTCACGGAGCCTGCTGTGCTGTTCTTATTAGAAGTATTGCTGTGCTGCAGAAAGGAAACAACAATAAAGGGAATATGTTGCTTCTGCATGCGTTAAGAGCACTGATCAAACCACATGAGATCCCATTTCAGACATAATGTGCATTGGAGGGCAAAATTAGATTGAGAAGTAAATGGAGCCTAAAATTTCCATAGCTTTATTCGTCAGAAAGCTGTTTCATTGCGTGGTTTAATTCTCCTAGTTCTTTCATTCATTGCATGTAGCGTGCTGGCTGGAGTACATTTTAGAAATAATAGGATGAGAAAAACCATCTTTAATTTGGCAGTGGTTGTGAGGTGTGTAAGGGCCGTTCAGACCTGAGATGTAAGGGGATATAAAATGCAGAAGCATGTTACACAGCAGCAGAAAAACAGCCAGACTGGCACGTTCTGCATTTTAGCAGGAAGAGGTGTTTTGGTCTGGGATTTTTTTTTTCTTTTGATTTTGGTTTCTTTTGCATTTATTTAAGTTCTGAACTATTTAAAGTTGGTTTTATTATTTCTATGTTGAAGTAAATTTCATTTCATTACTGCTTGTAAAATACACCGCACGATGAACGGCACTTGTCCAAAAAATAATATTTTCTAGGCTAAGATACTCCATGGTGGTAAGCCCATTATTTTTATGTGAGATTTCTTTTCTCTCCCCTTTTAACATGTCTGTTTGACAGGAGGAGGCTAACTGGTCTCTCAGATAAGTAGACACATGGGGTTTTTTGCCTTTGAAGGCAACACTTGATGTCATTTCTAAACTAACGCAGATTGCTGAGCAGAGCACTTGATGTGCAGTGAATCCCTTTTGAAACAGTGAAAACTGCAGTTTGGTATAATTGGAACCAGTGGTATGACCAGAGCTGGCGGAGAGGTCTGTGCATGTCTCTGTCCCATGTACACCTTTGTGCATCCGTGCTTCCAGGCTGCACTTCCCCGGTCAGTTTTCCTTCCAGAGCCCATGGAAACTGGCTTGGTTTCCCTCACGCTGCTTCATGAATTCCCACACACTAATTGTCTTCAATGTTGCCTCTTCCCGTCTTGCATTATGAGCTGTGGAAGTGCAAACGGGGAGACGTGCCCATTTCAGGTTGTTTTCGGCAAATTCTCTGTCCCCTCCTCGCTGTCACCTGGGACAGAGGGATGCCAGTTCTCACCTTTACACTTTATCTCCATATGAAGAAGAGGAATGACCAAACACAAAACTTGTTTGAATATCTCCATCAATTTCAATGTTAAGTTTGTGATGGTCTTGTCTTTGAGATCTCATTTTGCCCATCGGCAGACCCTGTCTGTCGGGGCCAGGACAAGCCACCTTCCTCTGCTCCTGAAACCTGGGGTCTGGGGAGATGTTTCTCCTCCACACTGGTGGAGGGACTGAGCCCTGCATCAGAAGCTAGTGGGGGCTTAGCCGAGCTCAGGCTGCCAGGTCCTTGTGCCCCATAACCCTTTTTTGGGTCCCCATCAGGCTGAGCACGTGCAAGGTCTAACCTCCCTTGGATGTGGCAGAGCCCTGCAGACCCCGCGGCTGGTGGCATATGCTGAGCCATGCTCAAGGCTAAGACCAGAGGGAATGGCTTTTCCTGCCCTGTGAAAATATTCAAGATTTTGAATTTTTTCAGGTCTATTTCCTATTGAAAAAACACCAGAGCTGAGGAAGGTTTAACAACTGAATGTAGTGAACAGGGTAAAACCAGCCCAGAGCAGTGTGCGCCTCTTGTTTTTATTTGGACCGCTTTTTGTATCTGTCCTCAGTAGCTTACATTCTACATATCGAAGTCATTCCAAACTTGAGAATGAGATTTTTGTATTTTTTTAAAAAGGAAAATCAAATGTTCTAACACCTTCAAAGCTTTTCCCCGAAGCTTTTGGAGTTAAAATGCCCAAACAAACAGCCTCTCTGCTTGCATAAACTCCAGGTTTCCACAGCTTAAGTTTTTTGGGGCATTTCTGTCTCTTAATGAAAAGGTTTCATTAAAAAAGGTCTTGGCTGGTTCCGGCATAAAAGTGAACCTGATGTGGTCTGCCGTGTCCTCCTTGCTGTACACCGGAGGATGCCCCAGCGCCTGCCCGGCACAATCCTGTCCTGAGCTGCGCAGCTGGGCACGCCGGCTTGTCTGCCTGCCCGCCCTTGCTTTGCTTTCCTCATCTTCTTTTTCCCCTGATTTTATTTAATGAGCCGACATTGCCGATGTTGAATCAAGAGAACTGGAAGCACTGGCTGGAGCCCGCAGTGGCTTTCAGCGAGGGGCCGCAACAGCAAGCGCCCACACACGCCATTGATGGCACTGGTGGGGATGGGTGAGACACCCCAGTCAGGACCCCTTTTTGTGCAGCGCTCAGGTTGCGTTGGTCCCACCACACGGGTGACACACCTCCTGCCATCCTCAACCTGGAGATCACGGTTCGGCTACCTAAGAAAGCCGTGCCCTTGCCCAGTGCTGCTGAGCCTCCTTTTTCTGCAGTGGTACGGCATCAGAGCATCCTTGTCCCCGTACATCACCACGCTTGAGCAAATGCTGGGTGCATTGGTGTTGGCAGCAGGGTGACCCTGGCTGTGCATGGGGTTTCCCAGCGGCTGCCAGTTCGTCCCCAGCTTTGGGAATGACTGTGCCCCTCAGTAAACCTGTTCACAGGTGTTAAGCATGCAGGAACCGTGCAGGGATGAGCGCCCGTGTGGCACTTGCAGGCTGTGCCGGGCAAACTGCAGCATCTCCTGGAGGAACCTATTCTGCAGGGTGCTGCCCCTGTGCAGCTTGTGCCCTGCTGCTCCTCTGCTCTTCTCCAGGCAGGTGTAGGAGGGGAAGGACCCCACAGAAGGGATTTAATGGATATGTTGATAAAATGTCTCCAGACCACCATGTGTCCTCCCACAAGGTCTCATCCTTCTCGTGCTCACCTCTGTCTGCCCTCCGTTCCTCTCGGTGCTCCCTCGACAGATGAAGTGCCAGCAACAGATAGTTGTCCTCTGTGGAGACAGTGGTGTTTTGTACCTGGAGTGCGGTGGGACCCTCTCCATCTCTCCATGCATCCCCCACGCTTCCCTACATCCCTCCACACACACAGCTGAGCACTTGAGACCCACCCACGCTGTGCCTTGCTGCACCCAGAGAGCCGGTGTGCCTGCTAGCCCCACGCTGAGCTGGACAAAGAGAAAGCTTGTGAGGCATGAAAGTTTACCGGGAAGCAGGGAAAGCTTAAATGACACTGGTGTATTTTAGTATGTGGTTAATTGTTGGCCACACAAGAGGTGGGTTCTTGCAGAGATGTTGCCCACCTGGGGTATCTTTTCCCAGTGTCCACACAGATGTTCCCTCCAATCCTTTGTGTGTGTGTGTGTGTGTGTATTAAATGAAGGCTGAAGCCAGGGAATTCTAACCTTGCACCTCTTATGGGAGGGGAAAGAGACCCAGGTAGATGTCAAAGATGCAGGTGGATGACGGTGCAGCTCAGCTCCAGTCTGCAGACAAAGCTTTCTCATACCAGCTGCCCTAAAAGGTACGTGAAAAGCTGGACTGTTGGGTTGTTCATAGGGTGCGAGAGCTCCATGGCTGCAAGGAAGAAGGGACAGGAGTTTTATGCAGCAGCAGCCAGAAGAGATTGTCCAGAAGAGACAAGGGTGAGGGCAGAGCACTCTGCAGCTCCAGGACTCTTGCTTTGAAATTGCAGAGAAAACAGACTGGAGTATTCATCTATACTTCTCCACTGCATTTTTTCTCTACCAGAAAGTACCATTCTTCCTTCCCTTTTTCTTTTCCCTGCCCTGCATCTTTTTTGAAAACATACTTGTGTCAATGGGAAGAGTAGCAGAGACACCTGCTATGAAGGGCAGCTCTGGACTCCTTCAGACATCTGCCGCTGCCTTGCAGATGAGGAGAAAAATAGATCCACATCTGCAACCCCGGTTTCAGCGCAGTGTGCTTAATCTGAATTTTATGGCTGTGATAGCAGATTACGGTGCCACTGACATAAGCCCTTGCAGCCCCAGTCACGGTGGCCACTGCGCATTTCAATACCTCCACCACTAATCTTTCCCCCACTGCTCCCATTCCCTGGCTGCTAATTTCACGCAGGCACTTAAACATGATGGATAATTGTGTTCTGCTTATCAATGTTTAATTTAAGGGCTGTTCCATCTGACCTGGATGCCCTCTGCAAGAGCTATGCCTCATTATTGATTTCATGGTCACACCTGTGACATTACCTGCTTTGTAGGAAGTAGACTTTGACATTCCTGTGAGGCTTTGGCAGCCAGAGCTAATTGTCAGAAGAATAATCGAGTCAGCAAAATCATTACAGGTGATCTGTGTGTTACCACTGTTTTATCTGCCTCTAATTAGGTGCAGGAGAGGTAACTCATCGCAGTAAGCATGCCGCACTAGGTTTGATGTCCACAAATAGAGCTAGATGAGCACAGGAGGGAAGTTATTCATTAAGAGCGGTGTTTCGGTGTGTCGGGGTCCTGTGCCAGCGGCATCTCCTTTCCCAGCGTAACGGGGCGAGATGCGATCCCGTGGGCATCGGTGGGATGTATCGGCTGGGTGCAAAGTCCGAGCTGCGTTAGGGCAGGACCGTGCGCAGGGGCTTTGGACCCGAGGCAGTAACCACAGACGTGCCGTGCTGCTGTTGTGCCGAACGTGGAGCAGTGTTCCGTACGTGATAAAGCCATATAATTTTTTTTAAGACATGCTTGTCTATTTTTTGGGGTGCTCTGCTGCTCTGTGCCACTGTCCTGGGCAGACTCTGGGTGAAACACACGTGACCCCAGGCACGGGGGGAGCAGGAGCCCGGTGATGGAGCTCGCCATTTTCCTGCTAATGGGTTTGTGTGTGTGTTCGAGCAAAGCATTTTCTTTAGGATAATGATTGAAACAACAGGGTTAGCATTATCAAATTCTTCACCGGGCAAAGGAAAGCTTTTCTAAGCAGGAGCTGGATTTTTCAGAGGAACAGTCAGTTCTGGTAACAGGTTTGACTGAAATGGGCTGAAACTTTGGGTTCGCTTCCCAGAGATGAAGCAGCTCCTAAAACACCATGTCTGCCAATTAATTGGTTTTGATTTCTCCGGTGTTAAGCAAATGCATTCCTGGCTGTAAGGCAGCATTCCCTCACTTCTGGGGTAGCTAGTGCCCGGTGCGGCAGGGAGGCTGCCAAAGGCCATCGATGGAGAGAGCGATGCGTGGTGGCTCCTGAGGGGCAGCGGGACAGCCCCTGGGGGTCCTGGCAGCAGAGCAGCAGCCGTGCAGGTCCCTTCCTCTGCTACCGACATTTGCAGGCACTTAATGAAGGCAGTGCCATGTGCCAGGGCCAGGAACTGGATCTCAGGGGCAGGCGCCGTCCTTCTCCCGTCGTGCCGTGGGATCCTGGAGACTGCACGAGGTCATTTCGGAGGGAGCACAGCCGAAATCCAAGCCCGATCCGTCCAACTTGGCTGCCTTTCGGAACAGGTTTGCCCATTCTGCTGGTGCATGGCTGTAGTCATGACACAGCACCCCTGCGTGAAGCCAGGATCGGGATTCCTCACATATGGGTCTGCCGGGCAAGGGGCTGCAGACCTGTAGACTGAATGGGACGGTGCTGGAAGAGCCCACCCAGCTCCTCGCGTGATCCCGTGGGCAGGTCGCAGTGTGCTGGTGTGGTGGCATCTCTTCATCTCCACTTCGCCCAGCATAAACTTGCATTTTTCAAAATCATTTTCTGGAAAGACAGGAAGAGTCAGGTGAGACAGCAACCTCTGCATGAAGCTGGGGAGCAGCGGGGGGGACTCCAGTCTGTGCGGGTGGGCAGGTCTGGTGGGGGTCCTGCTTTGGGCAGGGGTGCAGAGGGTGTGGGCACGTGAGATGGAGCCTGGGGAGATGCTGGTCTCTGCTGCTGGAGCACCCTGGTGCTGCTACCTTGGATGCTGCGCTACCAAGGGGTGCCTGCTACCTTGGATGTCCATTTCGGATGGGCTAACCCCTTGCGGTGATGCCTGCGATGTGAGCGAGCGTGCACGGGGGATTCGGCAGTACTACCAGGCTGGCTTTCCTGACACTGCCGACCTGTTGGCGTTGAACCTTTGTCTCTGGAGAGGTGGGATTACCCCATTAACCCAGTACACTGCCTAATCGTTGACCACGCTCCTGAGCTGATGGCAGTTTCCCGTCTGCTGTAAGCATGGAGCGGCGGGTGAAGGCTCGGTTTCCCTCGGTGCAGCCTGCAGCGTGTCTTGGAGAGTAAAATCACTGGCCCTGCTATTGCCGAGGATGGTTCTGAGGCAGCGGCAAAGGGGCTTTGTAAGCCCCCTCCCCACCACCTGAACCCCCTGCATTTTCTAATGTATCCTTTGCAGTAATTAATTACCTCTCCAGTGGGTTCATTTCTTTCATACTGTTACTGGCAATCAGTTAGATAAAGGCAAAAAAACATGTTGGTGCCCTGTGGTATTGAAAGTGAAGGGTTTTCACACTGTCAGGGTAATGAATTCTGCAAGGGTTTGAAGCACCTGAGCTTGGGGAAGTCCTCGTGTCATGTGTCTGGGAGTGACAACCCCCAGTGGTTAATTACTGCCATGGATGAGAGCTGAGCTGATAGCAAAATGAGATAATTTCATTAGTAGTTAAATTTGAAGTTAATTGGATTCACGTTTACATACAGTAGTATACAAAGACACACTTGGAAATGCTCTTTGCTGCCTTTTGATTTTTTTTTTGAGAAAGGTAGATGAACTGAAGAATACTTCTAAACCACTCCCTCGGTTTTTTTCACCATGGTTTGGAGACAGGAGAGTCTTTTGCTGCTGCATGCTGCTCTTTGCCCCAGCCAGCCTCGGGCAGCTTGTCCTGCAGCAGGGACATTTGCCGACACTCAGGCACTGCTTGCCACGTCTGCTCAGCGGGGTGTTGCTGACCTCTCCTGCAGCTGGTTGCAAAATAATTTCTTTTATGGAAGAAAATTACTTATTTGCACTTTTTTTGAGAAATGATAATTTGCTTTCAGTGCGAGTGTGCTGCCAGCTCCTGGTGAATGGAGGGTTGGACATTTATTGCGTATCTTCTGTGTGCAGAGCCAAGCACTTTGACATGTGGCTGCACCCTCCGGTCCCGCAGCGCCTGCTGATATTTTTATTATTCGGCATTGTCATATTCTGGTTTTTGGAGTAATGCGGGATGAATTCTGGCAGGGACATGCCTAAGACTGGAAATGATGTGCAACTTTTCATCCCTAGGGCGAGCTCATGATGATTGTGTATGTGTGGGAACGTCTGTAACAGAGGCATTTGCTCTGCTCCCCCCAGTGCCAGCCACGGTACTGGTGGTCCCCCATCCCATGAGGTACCTTTGCTGTCCAGCTACGTGGTCCCCGGCCCCAAGCCCTCTCCAGACCGGTCTCGCTGGCACAGTATGGAGTGTTTTCAGTTGGATGTGCTCCCTCAGCCTGCGACCTATTTGCAGGCAACCTCGCCACGCACATGCGCTTCGGCGTGCAGCAGGCGCGGGAGCTCTGCCGTGCTGCTCCTGCACTGGGAAGCCCCAGAGGAATGCGTGATCCCAGCGGCACGGGCAGATGCCGAAGAGCAGCAGTGGCTGCATGGAGGCTTTTTGGGGCTTTGCAGGGAGCTGGGACTCCAGGCTGACCACTTTTCTTGGAGCAGGAGAACTGGGTGTTGCGACCCTTGCAGTATTTTGGTGCCAGTGCTGTGGACAGGCACCGTCTGGCAGATGAAGTGCTTCGGCTGCTCAGGCTGCCGCGGGAGCCCTGGCTCCGTGGCGTGGACAGTTGTGAGCTCCTGCAGGGAAGCGTGGTACCCAGGCCCCTGCCCGTGCCTGTGCCCGTGCCATCCCCTCCTGTGCAGCTCCACACCACAACAAGGCAATGCTGATAACCCCTCGCTGCTACCTGCCCACCCGAGTGACTGCTTGGCCGCTCTGTCCCTGTTGTGGTACACCTGGTTGGGAAAAGTGTTTGAAACTTTGCTTACCATGAGGCAGCACTTTCAATCCCTCAGACCAACGGCAGCTCACTGGAGAAGTGGTGAACTTTTTTCTCCATTGGAGAGATGGAAAGGCTGGGACTTGGAGAGGGAAAGCAACTTGTCTGCAGCAGTACTTAAAACTGAAAATGAGCTCCTTTCCTCCATCTCCAGGATGGAGTCTTCTCCAGTCATCTTGACCTCAGGTCTCTTCTGCTCTGCATCATTGCGTTTCAAAGAGGGGTTATTTGCCTGTATCTGTGTGATGCTGTGGCAAAGGCTATGGAGTGCAGATAATCCTGCACTCACATTTTTGGCGCAAACACCACTTCTGGTGCTATTACTATTTTTACCCTGTCTCTGTCAACCTACTTCAAATCAGGCTTTGGTTTAGTTGCTGTCCTGGTGAATGGTGCACTTTGCTCTCTGGCTTGTAGAAATAGGATGCTGCAAGAAAGTGGCGTGCCACGTGGCACCAGTGCTCATGCGGTGGCAGCCCATCTCCTCAGCATCACACCTGGCTGCTGAATGCTCTCCTGAGCCTCCAGAATATGTTGCCTCCAGCTGAAGGCTCCAAATCCTCACCTGCTGGACTTGGCAGCCTGGGTCTGGAGTGTCCCAGGTGCTGCTGTAGGCAAAGGGAAGGAGCTTCACTCTGCTGGTGTGGTGGGAAGCGTCTGTGGCAAGGTCACCTATGGAGGAGACAGAGCTTGATCAGTACCTGGCCACAGTGGGGGAAAGGACATGCTTCCCATCCTGGGAAGGACACTGCCAGTCTCACTGCATCCTGCTCGAAGAACGTGGACCTATTCTACCTTCAGTAACACAAGCATGGTATATGGTGTGTGTTTTGAAGACAGCCTCCCTCGCACAGGTCTTCTAGTCCCTCTCCTCTAAGATATTTCTCCTCTGGGGGCTGGATGAGTGGTGGGTCTGAGCCGCCTTGCTGTTGCGCTCTTTGGAGATGCTCTCCAGTGACATGGAGGAGCTCAGTGAGGTGGCCTGGAGAGGGTGGCAGGGTGAAAGAGAAGGCAGGGTCTCCTTTGCCCAGACACCTCCTCCGGGCTGAAGGGGCATGAGAGCTGCCGTGTTCTCCCTCCATCACGGAGGTGTGCCAGTTGCAAGCCAGGAGATAACTGCTGAAGGTAGCAGCACTGCTGGGGCTACCCCCCTCTCTATGGGGAGGCCACTCCAGGCAAGACTTGGCAAGGTATTTGGGTACCTGAGGCTTCAAGCAGTGGCCTCGTAGTGTTAGCAGAAGTTGTTCTTGGAAAATTCTGGTCATACTTCTCTGCAGGCTGGAACTGGCAGCTGAGCTGCTCTGTCCCGCACGATGCCAGCCCAGCGAGGCAGGGAGAGAGACAGTTCTGCCCACAGCCACCCGTGCCCCATATCCAACTTTAGGCATCTCAAATGCCCTTAAGAAAGCCCAAACCAAAGGTACTGAGGAATAAGTGTGTCTTGAAGGACATTGGTCTCTATGTCTCTGTGGCCCACTGCTAAACTGCAGATGTTCACTTCTTCTTGGCTGCTTTGCGCATGTAGGGTGGGAACACCCTGGGAGGGAGGCTGCTTCTTACCCTCTCTTTGTGCCAGGGTTATTAATGTTTTTCTGAAATAAATTATTTCACTGCAGTTGAAACTTGCCAGTATTGGAGGAAAATCTTCTGCAGGACAGAGATGCTCCACCCCTTTTTTTGGGGGGGGAAGCACATCGGATGCAATTGAGGGGACAAGGTGGGGTTGCAGCACTTGCCACTGTGCCCTTGGTTTTTGCCAGCCCCCCCTTGGCCACCTCCCAGCCCCTGCCTGAGACCTGGCTGCAGTGATGCTGCTATAAACATTGTTGGCAAGTGCCAGAACTTTTGATTTGGAAATGGGATGCAATGGAAACCAGACCAGACCTGTAGAACAGACCGTGAATGATGTTGTCTTGACTTATGGAGGAGCTGAGATGCTACTTTTCTTGGTGTCTGCAGTGGTAGCTACTTTGTTCAGTGCCCTTGACGATGATCCTAACCATGCTGAGTGTGATGGTGGCTTTGGAGAAAGTGAAAAATGTTCTAATGCTTCAATATATTGAAAACAATTGTAAGGCAATATTTTTTTCATTGAGGACAGGGGAGTGGTCAGTGTGGAACAGGATGGGAGGGGAAGATCACCCGTTGGGCCACAGACCTGGGCACCTTTGGGAGACAAGGAGTCAAGCCCGTTCCACGGTGACACTACACTGCTGAAAAAGGGAAGAGCAGTGGTGGTCCTTCTTGGGTCTATGGAGGGCTCCTGGGTGGTGGTACCTGTGAGGAGGTCATGTTCTTCTGTGTTAGGGACAGCCCTTAGTCAAGGGACGGCACCTCCTGCCAGTGCTGGGGGTGAACTTTGCTTCTGCGACCAAATTTATGTAGATCGCAGATGCTCCTGCCTTCCCTAGGCTGTAGAGATGACATAATCAGGGTTTAATTTTGTGCGGGAGAGTGGGAAGCAGGGCAGTGACAAGGGGAGAACATTTTAATCTAAAAGAGCCATTTTCTGCCTGCATTGAATAATTAGAATTCATGATGCCCTTCCGTAAGGGATCTGGCTTCCCCCTAGAACTGGAGAGCAAATTAATCAATTGTTTTGAACGTTAAATTCTTTCAGGATGTGGATGCACCATAAATATTCCGTAGGAAGGGCCTGAGAGGAACGGCGCGCATCCCGATTTGTGGATGCAGAGCGCCGAGGAAAGTGGGGCATGTGCTGAGAGATTGCTGCAGCGATGCCCGCGTGCCAGGCGCTGCCGGAGCATTTCGGCACGGACCCCTTCGTCTGACGGGTGCGGTGGGGGAAGCGGCCTTTGTGGCCATGACCGGGGGGTGGTGAGCAGCAATTTGCAATAACTCGCGTTCCTGTCTCTCATCTCATCAGAAGAGGTCTCATTTCTTGGATGATAACGCAGAAAGAAAGATTTCAAAATCTTATTTTTAGATCAGTTCGAAATGAAATCGTGGCTCAAAATCTCTTCCAACCAAAAAAGTTAAAAAATGGTTTTGGCTCATGGGAAAACATTTACTTTCAACCTCTCCAAGCTCTAGAGACTTGAAAAAAACACCGTCATAAAATCAAATGTCTACAGAAAACGATCTGAACACTAGGTTCTGTGCATTTCTTCTCATCAGTGGTGCTAAAATCAGCAAAGTCTCGCAACTTTTCTTGTTGATCTGACGTGCCACGTTTTGGTGAAGGAACCTGCGCTCACAGTGACTTTTGCTGGTGAACCGGCTGGTTTGGGCCAACAGCAGCTCGGAGCCAGCTGGAATCGGAGCGGTCCCTGCTGTCCAGAGGTTAGAGGAGCTTGAGGAAAGGGCCAGGGGCTCCCTGCAGCCCACGGTCCCTTTCTCTAACCTGAATTGCACACTCAGCTTTTCAGAGCTTGGTGCCTGCACTGTGCTGCTGCCTCAGACCCTCAGTTTGGCCAGAGGGGCTAGTCCCTGCCGTGAGGGTCCCCTCATTCCTCCCAGTCTCTGGAAGAGCTGGCAGGATGGCGGAGGGCACCGGCAGCGCCGTCCCTTGCCGGGGCGGTGGTAGATGCCTGTAGCAGAGCGGTGGCCTGAGCAGCGTGTGATGCTCATGAGGAGGGGATAGCAGCCCCGATGTCCAGCTGCAGACCCCTCCGTGGTGTCCCAGCATAGAGGCTGTCAGGTGCCTGAGCACTTTTTGAAGGCGGCTTGTCCCTGGATAAGTGGTCTGCCCGAGGATGCTGTGGGAATCCAGGAGAAGACCATGGGTGGGCTCCAGGGTTCCCCCTGTGGTGAGGGATGGTTCCTTGGTGGTGGGATGAGAAGATCATCCCTTTCTCCTGGTGGGCCACCTGTGGCCACAGCAGGCAGTGGTTTCCCCAAATTCCTGCAGCAGCCTGCAGGGACGGTGGCTATCCTGGGATCCCCACGTGGGAGCAGGATCTAGGCACGGTTGGGATATCACTTCTGCAGCATTTTGCGAGCTGTGCTGTCTGCATCTCCCGTCTTTGCTCCGCCGGCAGCGACATGTCCCAGGCAACGCTGGGAGCTGTGCCTGGGAGGGGGGGGTAGAAGAGAGGGCACCCCGGCCCCCCCCGGTCCGGGGGCAGAGGGAGGTGGGGGCCATCCCACTGCCTGCTTTCTGCTGGGTTATTTCCATGGAAGACCTGTGGGTACTTGAATAAAAAGCCACGTTTCTGTGGTCTAAGAGCACTACGTCAGGCTGTGTCTGCAAATCTGAGCCTTCTTCTGGCACCACAGCGAAGTATATTTTAAACTGCCTTCATGTCTCAATGTCTTGCGTTTGTTCTTCTTTTTAACTGGCTTTGATAAGAGATGAAAGCAATATGTCCGGCATTGTATTTAGATCTCTGCAAACCATCAGCCTGTGCACCGTGATTTTCTGGAGAGTTTTCTGAGAAAGTGTCATTAAGATCAGTGTTATTTCACATTTTGCTGTTTCTGACTTTACAAATCTGGGCTTTGGAGGAACTTGGGAATAAGGGCGAGCAGCTGGAGTTCAGGCGGGCACGTTCCTCTCCCTGCAGAGCTCTGCTCTTCCCTTTCCCGTCTCTCACTTCGTCGTAGCTTTGTGGCAGCTCATAGAGAAAGCAAAACTGCGCCTGCCCTCCCTGCCAGGCTGGAAATCCCACGCTGGTCCTCGCAGAGCAGTGATGACAAATGCATGGCTGTGTTCTGGGCGCTCGGGGAGATGTAAAACCGTGTCCGCTCGTCGCAATGCTCACGTGGTGATTTGTTGGTTTGATTCCTCAGGTCGTGAGCTGGCAAGCACAACCCTCCCAGGATACCCTCCGCACGTCCCGCCTGCCGGACAGGGCAGCTACTCTGCTCCAGCACTGACAGGAATGGTGCCTGGTGAGTCTTCAAAACTTGGGGGGGCTGAGGGGGAGAGAGAAATAAAAGGAAAGGAAAAAAGACAGCATTTCAGAGGGAAAGTGTGGCACTCTGTGGATGCTCCGCACTAAAGGCGAGCACGAGGCAGAAGCCGCAGTGCTGAAGGGGAAGGGGAGGTGTGGAGTGGTCCTGAGTGAAGGAAGACCAGGCTCTCCAGCGCGGGAGGTAATCCAGCCTGTAGACTGCCAAAACAGATCATTTGCACCGGGATGCTGAAAGAGACCCCTGGATCCCCTCTGTGGAGCCTGGGGATTGCTCCATTTTGGACCGTGCCAGACTCTTCCCGTCTGACACAGGCTTTGCTCCAACCTGCCTGTTTCCTCCAAATACGCTGTGTTCTTCCACGCTGTCCCAGCGGGGAGGTCACCAGCCCTTGGGGGCTGGACATGTCCTGACCTTGACATTTCTCTGTGCAAAACTGCGCCCATCCAGCTGCCTCCTGGGGGATGCTGAGTTGTCCTCAGGACACTGTATTTCTGTAATTTCCTTCCCCTTTTGGAGCCTCGCGGTGAGAAATGCCCGGTGGCATCAGCCAGCCGGTGGCCAGCGCTTGCCTGTGTGGCCAGTGGGAGCGGAGGGTGCGGGAGCACCGGGAGCAGGTAGAGCAGGGTCTGCAGGCGCAGAACGTCATCGTCGCAACCCTCCGTCGCTGTCGGCTGCAGATCCCCGCATCGCCCACAGTCGACAGACGTCAGCGGTGGTGAGGGTGCAGTGGTGGGAGCACCCAGCTGGGCTCCCTCCTGCCTGAGCGCTGGAGGTCAGATACTGCTGGAAATCATTTATTTCAGCTTGAAAGAACTGCTGGGATTTGTCCCCAGGCTCTGTCACCTTTGGTCTGGACATGACAGGCACTGCTGGCTATGAGGGAAAGCGGTATTCTGAGCCCCAAATATATATGTTAAAAGTCATGAATGTGGCCCTTAAGTATCATATGATTTAAAAAGCAGTGATAACTTGGGGATTCTCTTTCTTTCCCCTATTGATTTCCAAGCCTTCAGGACATGTAAGCCAGCTCTTTGGAGTCAGCAAGGTCAGAGAGTTACCGAGGAAAATCCCTCAAAGTGGGATTTCATCTGTAATCACATGGCTCTGGGAGGTGGTGATTTAGAAAAAAGTACTCATAATAGGAAAGTGGGAGTTGGTGACAGTGATTTGGTCTCCAGGCTTTTTCAGGGTTAGTCTTTGTTACCAGCCTTGATTATGTTCTGCAAATTGCTTTCTACCACATTGCTAAGGAGTTAAAAAAAATCAACCCTTTTATGTGTGTATTAGACTTAGAAACTGGCTACGGAAGTTAGATCATAGTTTGTGCAGAAACCAATTTTTACCCATAAAATATAACCTCAGAAAGAGCTGCTGAGAGGGTAGCAGATGCAGTTTGTGAGAAGCGAGAATAAAAAGTGAACATCTGAAAGCAAGCCTTGCTTGACAAGAGCGTGAGGTTTGGTCCTTGTTTCACACTATGTCTCACGGACACGCATATAGACGCTGTTATTGGGTGCGTTTCTTCTGCTGAGCCAGACCTGCCTGAATGCAATGGCACAGCTGACTGCTCACGTCAGGTGAAGAGCTGAACTTGCATCAACTCTTCAGCACGACCACAAGCGGTAATCATGCCTTAAAGCATGGGGAGCAGCAGGCTTGGTTGGTTGTGTCTGTGTCTCGGGGGGGCAGATGTCTTGCCCCACCGGTTCCCTCCTCTCCTGCCCAGTCCCTCCTGGGCTGGTTTTTCACTGATGCCCCGAGCCCCCCCCCCCCCCCCCCCCTCACTCCAGGGGCATCCTCCTGCTGAGAGTGAACATCTGAAAGCCCAGGTGCATTGGACCCATCATGGAGATTCAGAGGCTTTTAGAAATCTTGTGGGAATCTACTGCCTTCTTTCAGAGCACCTTTCACTGAAAATCTGGCTGTGACCCCCAGTCCTTCTTTTGGGGGGATTTACCAGCTGTTCAGGAGCAGATGCCAGGGTGGGATGGCAAAACTGCAGGACATGGGGGTTGGTGGTGCTCAGCCAGAGGAGTTGCAGTGAGGGTTCGGTGATGTAGAGTCATTTGAGCCGATTTTCCTGGGTAATAGATTTTATTTTTAACTACACATAGGCTTGTGTGACCCATTATATTGAATAACTGCACTGTTCCTCTCACTGGTTCCTTTAATAACAACCTTCTGCTCCAGCTAGTGTGAAGGTCAGCTGCAATTCCTGTAGGTTCTCCTTCTCATTTAAGTGAGAATTTGCTAACTAGCATCCAAAATACTTTCTCAATCCTTCTTTAACTCCTGTCTTTTGCAGGATCAGTTTCAGAGCCTTGCTAGGGAAAACACCACAGTCTCCCAGGGGCTGACCGTGAAGCAGGTGACGGATCCAGTCTGGTGCTGTTGGCACATCCCTGCTTGTACTGAAATGGCCAAATTGCCTTGCCCAAGCAACGGCCCACGTTTGTTGTACCAGGTCTCAGAGATTCGTTTCACGACCTGCCGCTGCCTTGTCGTAGTTTTCAGAGCCTCTGCTAGAAATGTGCTTCCTTGATAAGATTTTTAATTGTTAGCCGTGAATTTCTGCTCGTAATTAAGTAATTGTGTGAGTTAAGTGCTTAGAGACGTGGGAGAAATGTATACATGATAAGACATAGGCGGTGTTTTGTTGCATGCTTGTTGCTGCTGCCATCGCTCGTGCTTCTGTGAGTAAACCCATCCCTCGCCGCTCTTCTGGTGTTTGTCCCACATCTGCCAAGGCTCTGTAGCACGCTTGTGGGGCAGGGGAGACCACCCAGCTCCCTGGCATTTCCAGGCTGGAAGCAGGAGCTGTGTGGATTCAGCTTCTTGCTCTGTGCTTATCTCTTCTCCAGCTCCTGCGCTGTTCATCTGAACAGGAGAGGCTTCTTCCCCCACCAGCCCTGGGTCCTTCCCTGCCTCTCCCACAGGCATGGATGCACACAGGAACCTGTCCCCGCTGCATCCCCATGCCTGGCACAAACTCCTGGTCCATGGTCTCAGATCTCCTCCCTTCCTTCCCTGCAAAAACAGGGGCGTGCATATCAACAGGGGATTTCCTTTTTTATGTGGCTGGTGAATGTACTGCAGCCCAGAGAATAAATTAATCAAATACTTTTCTCTAAAGGAACCAAGCAAACAAACACGTAGCTCTGATTTAAGTAAGTCCAGAGCTTTATGAACCGAGAGCTGGCATCGCTTGAAGCTCCTGTAAACACGTTCCCGCAGCAGGTCACTGGCCCTGCATGCTTCTTATGCCTTTTCGTGGCTGTTCCCCTGTAAAGGTGACCCAAGAGGACCCAAGAAGCTCCAGCAGACCGCAGTGCTCTGATGCCACAGGGCACAAGTGAAATGCTGCAGTGCGGACGGATGGGCAGATAGGTGGGAAAAGAACTGCTTGGATGGTCAAGCTCGGAGGTGGTGGTTAATGCCACGCTGCAGCTGGATGCTGGTAGCCTGCACAGTGCCACAGGGTACAGCCAGGGGTCTGTCCTGGTTAGCACCTTCATCCACAACTGGGAAAGAGCACACCTCCTCAGTTTTTCAGATGATGCCAAACTGAGGAGCGCTGTCAGTATGCTCCAGAGTAGAGTTGTCACTTGGAAGCACCTAGGCAGGCTGGGGGAAGAGCATGAAATCCAACAAGGGCTAGCATAAAATCCTGCACCAGGGAAGGGAGCACTTTGCAACAAAATGGGTTTGGGACTGCCTGGCTGCTGGAGGGACACCGGGGATGCGGGCGGACCGGGAGCTGAGGATCACCCTGCAGTGTGCACTGGCAGTGAAGATGACTAGCAGGATCCTGGCCAGGAACTGGAGGGAAGGGATTATCCCCCTCACTTGGCATTCATGGACTCACAGTGGGAATAGTGCAGTTTTGGCCCCCCCAGCACAAAGAGGCAATGGGCATAAGTTGAAACAAGCAGGATGCAAACTGGGTATGAGGAAAAGCTTCAAACTTTTCGCCCACAAGGAGGGTCCAGCGGTGGAAGAGTTCACTCAGGGAGGCTGTGCAGTCTCCATCCTTGAGGGTTTTCAAGGCCAGACTGGATGAAGCCCTGAGCATCGTGGTCTGGCTTCACTGCTGATCCTGCTGTGAGTAGGGTCTAGAGACCTCCCGAAGTCCCTTCCATCCTGAAATGCCCCATCGTCCTGTGACTCAATATTTTGATGATGGCCCTGCTGAAAATGTGCTGAAGAATCAGGAATTCATAGGGTTCTGCCTGATACTAAGAGCAAAGATGGAGTCAATAAGCTGTTAACAGGAGGAGAACAGGTCCCTCTCTGGAAAGCAGTCATGCCGGCAGTCCACACAGGTGCACAGATGGGACAGCTCTGCTCCAGACCCCAATCGCCATTAAACAACAGAGCCATGTATCCCCCTTGGATTCCAGAAGGAGCTGTATGGACAGCTTCCCTGTCACAGGGGAGTGCCTAATGTCTACACAGGGACCAGGAGGAATCACCCTCCACCTTCCCCCTCCCACCTGTGACCATGGTCTCATCCCACTGCAGACCCTGGCTCAGCATCCCCTGTCCACCCGCGCTTTGTGCCCGGCTTGCCTTCTCCTCCGGGAGACAGGGGATGAAAGGAGGAAAGCATAGAATCGGTGACTGTTGGTGAATATTCCTGGATGCATTGGGAGCAGGGAGGAGATCGACAGCATCATGTAGCATCTCTTGTGGGAAGCCACGGGGTCCGGGGAGCAGCCACCGCCTGCCCACCATCTTCACCTGCCCACAGCAGCTCCCAGAACAGCTTGCCCAAAGTGGCCACTTCTCTTTAATCCTCGTCGTCTAGTGGCTTATGCCTTGAAGCATGAGAGTTTATATCCCTTGTAAATGTTTATTTTGTCTAATGTAGCTCCCTCTCTGTTCTCATTATCTATTTAGATGTTTAATCCACTACTGATTCCTACTAGATTCGTGGTCTCAGTACCACCTCAGAGCACATGATCCCACAGGTTAATGAGATGCTATGTGCAGAAATTATCTCCAATAATTTGGTGTTACTGTTATTATTTGTTCACACTGTGATTGTGCCCCTAATGTGCTGCCACTTTAGAAACACAGAACGGTGATTTCCCAGCAGCCTTCCCTTTGTTTCCTGGCTGGCTGGCAGGAGCAAACTGCGTCTTCTCCATCTCATCCAGGACTGGCAGCCTAGAGCTTATTGCCACCCAGCTTTACTTACTCCTTTCCAAAGAGGCAGTCCCAGGGCTTTTTGGCTTTTCTGATGGAGGTGGTGCTGCCTTCTGCTTGCAACTTCTGCTCTCTGCTACCTTTGCTACCTCGCATCTGCAGATTTTGGCTTCAGGAGCATGGCAGCAGCTAGTTGGGAGCACATCAGTGGGAAATGCAGTATTTGCAGGGATTTTACTCTGCGACCTATGTGGATGACCCAGAGCCTTTTTTGAGGTGAAGTATTTGAAAGGGAGCGCAGCCGCTGGAGCGATAGTTAGCTGGTCCCAGTGAACTGTTTCCATACTTCCCTCACCTTTGGGAAGCTGGACCTTCCCTCCAGCACCGCTCCTCATCCTGCCTGGGCTCTGGTGCACTGCTGGCTGGGGCTGGTGTGGCGATGGGGACCAGCGCTGCTTGCTTAGGTTTTTTTCTTGTTCTGCAGTTGCTCCACACACCACCAGCTTGTTTCCAGCACCGGGTCAGGTCTCTCTCCACAGATCACTGTTTGTGTATGTAGGACTGCTCCCGAGACGTGTCTGAAGGTCTGTGTCCTCCCATATGTGAGGAAGACAGTGGCAATGGGACAGAGGAGAAGACATGAGGAGCGGTGCTGGAGCTGCAACTTGTGTGCCTGCTCTGAGGACCACCATCCCAGGAGCTGGGTCCTGCTTGGGTCCCTGCTGGGGCCAGGGCAGGGGGGCTCATGGCAGTTCCCATGGTTGGGACAGGGGCTCGGGCAAACCATCCCAAACTTGCCCTCGCCATCAGGCTCATGGTGCCATGGCTGAGCTGGAAAAAGGTTATGCTCAAGTAGTCGTGATCATTCACTTAAATACTTATTCCAGTTCCTGTGTTAGAAGTGCTGGGGCAGCAGCTGCTGCTGACCCCCGGTTCCTGTTTCCCCCCTCTTCTCTCTCCCCATCTCCAGGGATGGAGCCCCCACCTCGCCACCCGTTCTCCCCTCCCCGGGACTCTCATTCACCCTGTCCTCTCCTCTCCTGGTGGGCCCTGCACGCTGGGTGACAGGAAAGGGTAGACTGTCCGGAATAGTGATGCTGAAAATATAGTCATTAATGGGACTCTCGAAACCCAGATGTCCTTTCTGAACACCGGTAATTTGTTTTTAATGAAAAACCATGCAGTGACCCTGAACAAATGAATTTCCTTTATATGAAGTCTATGTGCAATTACCCGACTAAAGGGACCTGAAAACAGTGACATTCAAAACTGGGCTTTGAAGAGAAAAGCGTAAAAAATAGCAATGCTGTCATAGCAATCTTTTATCTAGGAGAATCTGCTGGTTCTAACATGCAAAGCAGAAGGAGATGATGTTGGGGAAACAAAACACGTGGTTTTCAAAGGCATTTTTTCCTTGTGACTGGCAGATAGTAATGTCGAGGAGAAATGAGATGGTGTGACCTCTCCCTGTTGGGGCTGTTTCTCCCACCTGAGTCTGCAAGGAACAGCACCAGCACCCTCCCTGAACCCACTTGAACAGCCTGCGGCGAGGGGAGCAGGGGAGCAGGAACGCCAGCTTTGTGTCGCGACAAGGGTCGGGAGGCAGCGGTTACGATGTCTGACCTCTGGAATAAAGCCTGTAGGGATTGGTGGGGTTTGGTCCCCCGTGTCACACTGAAGATTTTCTTCATAGTTATTTTCACGCGTTGATGTTATTTGTTCTGGGTCTGCCTTTGCCAAAGTTTTGTGATAGCGTTTGGTAATCCCCCGACGATACTTGAAAGTGAGGCAGCTGGGAGGTAAAACGCTTAAAAACAGGGGCAGAGAAAGGAAATTACAGTATGTGGGATTTCAGAGGGCATTGGTGGCACAGCCTGAGCCATGTCCTCCTCTGATGTACAGCATAAAGCTGAAACCGCTTGGTTACTTGGACAGTGATGCTGTTGTGGCCAGAGAAAGTAAAACGAGAGTCAGGCCCTTTATGCTAGAAGGACCTAAAGCACGTGAGGAGTAAGCCTTAATGTTTCTTTGGTGAAGTGGAAAGTTTGCAAGTTACCTGCTTGGAGCCTCGAGGTGACTCCTAAGTCCATTTGCCATCTGCTCCACCTGCTTCGTGCTGCTGTTGCAGCAGGGATGTGTATGTCTGCTTGGATTATGGGCACTTACTTTTTTTGTGCTAGTATTGCCACTTTTTGCAGCTCACGTAGCACAAACCCAGCCATCACCTGACATGCCCCAAAAACACCTTCACTCCCCTCAGATGCACACAAAAGCACCCATGGCTTCCACTGCCACAACCAGAAGACCTGCTGCCAAAGGACAGAAGTACTGACATTTGGCGTTCTCTGGTTAAACGAATTTACTGGTTTTTCCCAAGTCCAGGGCTGCCTTACAAAGGTGCCTCCCCACCCTTCTGTAATCTTGGAAGAGAAATCCCGGAGAAGTTTCATCACATATGATGGAGCAAGTGATGTGCCATCACAAGTATCTTGGGGCAATACCAGATTGCAAATCAACTGACAAATGATTCCCTTAATTAATAATGAAGCAGTTAAGTAAATGGTATGCGTTTATCTGCTGCTCCTGTACATTTTGAATGAGGGTCTGCCAGCATCTTGGAAGCCTGGAGAAATGTTTTGGTGTTCATCTCTCAGGAATGTAATTACCGTGCTTGCACAGAATATAGATAAAATTTATATTGTTTTCAATATGATGTTGTCAGATATTATTTCATTAAATTGATTTAGAAATTACGCTGGAGAGGGCAAGAAGGTGAAATGTTGGGAAGCCAACAGCCTCTGGATCTGCTGTTCCCAAACCCGCCTTCCTCTTACAGACCCGATCCTCAACTGGGGTCAATTAGTCCCGACCCCTGACTGCCGAGGCTCTCTGCTGCTTTTCACCAGCTGAGGATGTGGTCCCAAGTGTCCCATGTGCAGCAAAGCCGGTCCCGTCTGCTCTGCGGGCTCCCTCTGCTCTGGCTGTAATTTCTGCCTCCTCCCATCGAGGTGAAACGCTGTGCATATCTAAACATAAGTAAGCAAGGCGAAGTGTGTATAAACAAAAGGGTCCGTATTTAGGAGTGAGGAGGAGGAGAGAAAACATATTGTATTGCTCCACTCTTTGGAAATTTCTATGCATTTGTAATAACAAAATTACCATAATTTGCTCGTTAACGCAGCTAGATCAGTCAAGCATTGTTCCAAACATGCAGAGGCTGCTTCTCGCTCTAGGTCTGCCAGTGAGTTAAGCACGGTGGAAATTAGCATGCAAATAGCCCTAATTCGGCCGAGCTGTCAGATCCGCATTCAGCCGCTTGTTCCCTTTGAAATCCCTGACAGGAGCGGCTCAGGCAAGCCCACCCTCAAGTAGATCCAGCCAGAAGAGGTACCAAGGGGGCACCTCCTGAGTGACAGTTTGGCTACCTTCAGTCAAATCAATCAGTCGCGTCAGCCAGCAGCGGTGCACGGCGATGCCGGGGGGCCACGGGGCCTCGGGGGGGGTGGTTTCCAGCCAGATCTTGATGCCGAAACCATCCCCTCCCCACCTCGGGACAGTGCCGAGGTTTGGGGCTCCGGCAGCCCAAGCGATGCCGCCCGTGGGATAGGGCAGTGCTCTGTTCAGATACCCATTTTCAAATTAAGCCACTGTTCGCGGCAAAAAGCGTCGCTGTTGGGGACATTTAGCACTGAGAGAGGGAA
The DNA here is from genome assembly GCF_929443795.1 of Astur gentilis. Taxonomy (NCBI): domain Eukaryota; kingdom Metazoa; phylum Chordata; class Aves; order Accipitriformes; family Accipitridae; genus Astur; species Astur gentilis. Next base: position 1,433,589 of record NC_064919.1, read on the forward strand.
GCCGGGGTCTGTGGTCATTTTTTCTGGAGCCCTACCCAGGACTCCTGGCTTGGCTGATGTTACGGAGCTTGCGGAGCATCATTGCGGAGGATGCTGCGCTGGGCAAAGTGGTGCACAGCCGGTGTCGGAGGGATGCTGCCTGCGGCACCACGGACGGGGAGGAGAGGGCTGGAGGCAACCAGCTGATGGCACAGGGCTCTGTCCTGAGTCTCCTGGGAAAAAGCCAACTGTAATTAGAAAGCCATGAGGTCTAAATTAGTTCTGATTTTGGGAAGTTGTGGTTTGGATTAGTGAAGCAGAGGACCAAAAAGCCAGTTAAGGTGTCCCGAGCTGCACACAGGCTTTGCCTCCGAGGTGGGTGCTGCACCACCGATGGGAGCTGACCCGGACTGGCTTGTGCTTACAGGGCTGAACTCAACCCCTTTGCTCGTGACGAGGTTTCTCAGACCAGAGTAACGACCATGCGAGAGCACACGAAATGCTTTATAACTTCTGAGCGTTCACCTTCTTTACGCTTGTGTCTCCTTATGTTGTGCCAGTACGCAGAGTTTAAAAAATCGGAGATTACAAAAGCATCGTGGTTACGAACAGCAGGTTGCCGGAGCTTTGAGCACCGTGGTGTGCCCAGCATCTGCCGTGGCCACCGGTGGTGGCTCAGGCGCCGGACCGGCTCCGCGCCTCACGTGCTGGCTGCGTGTGGAAGCCGTACCCAGCCGCCAGAATCGATCAGGCGCTTACCTGACAAACCGTGTTTGACTATGAGCAAGTGCCGAGATCCCCAAAGTAAGTGGAGTGGAAAGCACTTCATGGCCCGCTGTGTCCACCAGCAGGAGCGTGACGCGGCTGCTGTGTTCCTGCTGCACCGCGCCGTGCCAGGAGCGCGTGGTGACACCCCGAAAAGCGGCAGCCGGTAGCAGCGGAGGGAGAGCAGAGTCTGTATTCCCGTCACATCCGAGCTCTACAGCCCAACTGACGAGTGCTTTGTTGTGCAGTGGGTGCTGCGGAGGATGCGGTTTCTCTTCTCCTGGGCGTTAGACCCCGGGTAGCCCATCTCCTGCCCACGTTGAACGCCCCGTGGAAGGGTTGGCTTCTTGTGGGTCATTCCAAGCCTGGGTTTCTGTGCATACTGAAAGGTCTATGATGATTTCCAGGCTCTGGACAATAGCCCGAGGGATTCAATACCTGCCCAGCTTCCTGGTGTTAGGAAACACTTTCCAAGTTGTCCTGGGATGGATTGGATGTCTCCTGCTTTCAGCATTTGTGTGGCCAGGGGAATGTTGGAGACCAGGTCCTGCACCCAGGCACCCCTGGATCCATGCATCCTCCCCTTTGCTGCGGCCGGATGACCTGTGCGGTGGTTTTGGGGGGTTTGCAGCCACTGTCTTGCAGAGTGTTGTTTATGAATTCAGCCTTTTTACCACTCGCTGGACTTGTTTTCTGAGACTGTAGGCTTGATTTCTGTGTGATGATTGCTGGAGGGAGTTTGCTTGCAGTTAGGACTGTTTGAATATAGAACATCTGCCCTGCGGTAAACTCCAACGCTCAGAACTGATGTCTATTGCACAAATTGAAATTAAATATTTTAGGAATTAAGTATTCTCTTTCCAGGAGTTTCTGGACACATTGAGACTTTATCAAAACAAGTGAAAATGCCAAGACATTACAATAGATTGCAATGCAGTACGATGCAATGTAATATCAGTGCAAAAGGAACAAAATGGGGTAGTGGAAAGAAAACCAAATTAAGCGAAAAATTTTAAGCAAAATGACATGCTTTAGTAAAAATGAAGGAATGCACTCCAAGGACTGCCCGATTTCCATGGCAGAACTTTCCTCTGAAAACACATTTTAAAGTGGAGGCTGTGAAACTGTAGGAAGCAGTGTTTGTGTTGTAAAACTGTTGTGTGTGCACCCATGTTGGGCAGGTGTAAACCTCTGCACAGAGGGGTGCAGGTGGGGAGAGTTTGAGGACGTGTCTCCTGCGTGCCCTGCTCATGGGCTGTCTGTCTGTGCCGGGAGAAGAGAGACAGCCCGGATGGGGAAGTGAGAATTCTCCAGAAAGAAGGATGTGTTTGCTTATTTCTAGCAGCAAATATGGCACTGGGGCACTTTGATTGAAAATAAATCATCTGTCACCTGTGACTGCCATAGATTTGGGACCAGGCTCTGCACTGACTGCAGAGTAAACTGGGAAATGTAAACGTAACCCCCTTAATTCCTACATAAAAAGACTAAAAAGAGCACTCTGGTCCTGACTTGATGTCCATTTAGCAGCAGATGCACTAAATCCCGCCATTCTCAGGTAGCAGCAGCAAAGGTTGCTTTGGCACACAGACACTTTGTCACAGAATAAATAACTTCCAAGTGTACACCGATGTTTTACTTACATGGAGAGATGTCCATGGATGCCACGGTGGGATAAGCAGTGCCCAGGTGGGAGAAGGGGCTGTTTGCTGTGTCGGTGAGAGGCAATGGGCACGGGGTGACAATACCGCCTTGTCTTCTCTTCCTCCGACAGCCTCCTTCAGCACGAAGGAGCCACCTCAGCCCAGGCTGTCTAGTCTTTGATCTTGGACATTTACTGAAGTCAGAAAATTTAATGCCAGCCCTCGGCGAGTAGCCCGGTCCTGTGGAGGTGTGCCCAGGGCTGTGGGATGCATGGGGAGCCATGGGTCCGCCCCATGGGATGTGCCACAGCAGCCACCGTGTCCTCGAGCATCAGCCTGCTACGTGTGGGAGGAGATGGTCTGTCATCCCTTCCCCACCACGTGTTCTCTTCCTCAGCACAATTTTTGGCTGATTCAGCTGGATCAGGGCAGGCTAAGCAGCTGCAGACATTACTTGGAAATGGCTTTGGCTACAAAACGTTTGCCGGCAGAGCATCCGTCCCGCCGGAGGACCAAGCCGCCGCGCTCCCGGAGATTGACCTGAGATCGGCTGACATGTTTTTTCTCTGCATTAAAAGGATGACTGTAACGTGGATGTGGTGTAAAACCAAAGCAGTGCTGTGAAAATCAAGTGAGAAATTATCTGTCTTCTGTCACTCAGGCATTCATTTGCATTGTGTTTGGTGTCAGAAAGAAAAACTGACATCTCTGCTGGGGCCGTGTCTCTGTATTTCAGAGCGTGCACAAGCTCCCCGTGATGACAGAAAGAACCAGAGGGGGAAAGCAGACCCTGCTGACATGCTAAAGCCCCCGTCCAGGGGTGGCTGAAGCCTGGAGTCCAGCTGAAAACCTGGTCTTGCGGGCAGAAGGGATAAGATGCTGAGGTTTTGAGCGGCTCAGCCGGGAGGGCTCATCCACACGAGGGGTTTACACGAGGTCAAGAGACTTTTCCATCTGTCAAAGGTGCTGCCACCTTGGCTGAAAGGGCCGGATCTGACCGTCGCCTGGCATAGCTGGAGCTGCTGGCCCAGTCCCAGCTGAGCCGTGGCCAGCCCCTGGCATGGTCTGACATGGTCACCAAGGATGGGGACACCAGCGGGATGCCGAGAAGATGCTGGTGTGGGAGGATGCTCCTTCAGCCATACAGATGCTTTCCTGCCCCTGTTCACACCTGCATTTGCAGATAACTGAAGACTGCTTCCATGTCAGCAGCAATGTACCTTTGTCAAGCTACCAAAATGCTTAATTTCCAGACTTCACCATTTCCACACTGTAGCCCTGTTATTATAGCTCGTAACATTATATCTACTTCTGCTACTAGCTAAATTACTTGTGTAATTCCTGGAAGTAACTACACATTACATTATCATTATGAAGGCCGAAATCATAAAAAAGGCTAAAGTCAGGATGAAGCATGGAGTGGAATATTTTCATCTGAACCAAGCGCAACATTTCCATTACATAGTTTGGAGAACATCACCGCACAAGATACTTCTTGGCACTTTTTACACCAATTTGAGATGGAACCGTATTGTAAATCTTGGTGTTTTCTGTGAGACAGAAGTGTTCCTTTTTATCCCGCCTGCCCTACCAGCTGTAGCAACCGGCACAGAGCGGCACCGCGTTCGGTGCCAGCTCTGAGGCTCTGCGCCTGGGCTCGGTATCGCCGGCGGTGCAGGTTCTTGCTGCCAGATCCACCCGGCGTCCCCACAGGCTGCGTGCCGGTGGCTGGTAGAGAGGGCGGACGACTCTGCGGCAGGGAGCCGGGAGAGGAAAGGGGCAGATTCCTCATCGTCATTAATTGCAATGCCGTCTTCTGTGCAGATGAGTTGGGCAGTTGTCCTCCTGGTACAGGGAGATAAATCTCTCCTAATGCAGTTCCAATATGGTTGCTCTGTGGCACCACCTACCTTTGTTGTATTAAAGTTAAATACCTTTGTGTACAAAAGTTTAAAGTGCATAGCTAAAACCTATGTGCTTGCAATAATTGCAGATGTAAATCTTTTTGTCATCCTGCGAAGACTAGGTGAGGTATTTCATAAATATGTCAGAAGCAGCATTAAAATTTTATGGCAGGCAGCACGGGTCGAGAATAGTACAGTGACTTCACAGCAAGGTACGTCCACCTTAACCCACAACTCATTAGTCATTGATGGGATTTCTGTGCCTTGTAGCTTCTTGGAAATGAGGTAGTGTTACAAAAATCTGCATGTTACTGTTTTCTTAAAATATGACAACCTACTCAGAACCATTAAAAATAAAATTGTACATCTTTGAGCGGGTGCTAGTTAATATAAAGATAAAATAAGGGGGAAATACTGTCCAATCGGTATGATCATAAAATTATATACAACCTTCATTAGAAGTTAATTGGCAATCTTGATGGGACTGGGAACTTTGGAGAGACATTGTCTGAATGTGACCAAGTGCCTTCCAGACACAACTGCTATAAACTTCTGCTTGGCTGACGTACAGGGAAAATTAGCCAGTGTACGAGCTAATTTCATTTTGAAATCACTCGTGTGAAAGGTCAGGTGATGGTTGCACCTAAACCATTTGCTGAAGGATTAATCGGTGACCACAGGACATTACAGACATGAGTGGGATGTGCTTTCGGTGAGTATAAGTGTACTGGTGGAAGGGGTCATAGGTGTAATCACCGAACAATTGATCCGCTGGATTCTTAAAACGGATTTACCAGTGGATTTACAAGCCCATTTTCCCCTACACGTGTAAAGAGCGTGCACACGCCTGTGCGTGCGCATTGGCAGATCCTTGTGTCGGTGCGTGTCTGTCTGTATGCGTGGGCTGTATCTCTGCACGTGCACCCTCGCTGCTCCCAGGAGGAAACTGCTGCCGATGGTGCGGTCCCCGAGATCCCAGAAAAACACTGCCTGACCCTGCTGGTGGTGGTAGGCTCCCCAGTACCCTTGCTGGTGGATCCATGTGTGGTACCCCACCTGCTAATGGAGCAGACTCCGTGCCCCTGCTCAGAGCTGGATTTTGCCCCCAGCATCACTTTGGCCATCCAGGCAGGTTGCTGTGATGGTGTCTGTAGGTGTTTGAACATAAAGGGTATAGGAAGCGTTCTGGGGTTCCAGCCAGCAGGTTGTTCCTCCCGCTTTTAGGAGAGAAATGAACTTTAACAAGCAAAAGGTATTTCACTGTTTGTTCAGATTTGTTCAAGGAAGTTGTTGCAGGTGCTCAGCCACAGAAGCAGAGTGCTACTTAAACTGCTGGCCAGGGTAATTAACAGTCACCATCGCGTTTCCTGCCTGTTCTTTCAGCAAGCGGTACGGACACCGACTAATTAATTTTATGGCATTAATAGCGCTACCTGGGATCCTGTGAGTGCCTGTGTACTCATGGTTGGCCCGACTGTTGCAGTACATCACAGCTCCAGGGGCTTTGCCTTGGCTAGAGCTGAACAAAATTTTTGACATAGTTGTATTGTATTGAGTTTAAACAACACAGTTAGAGGGCTTAGTGCTCTAAGAACTTGGTGTTGTCAGGTTTTTTTCTCATTTAAAATCAAGAAATGAAGATTGTGTTCTGTGTAAGGGAAGTTTTGCTTGAAAATCATTTGTGAGGGCTGTTCTTTTGCTGAAGCCCATCACTTTCAATTCCATCCTCAAAAAAAAGTGGGGGGAAGTACTAATTGTACAGAAAGCATTTCCCCCTTTCCATTCATTAATGCTTTATTCACTTCTTTCCTGTGGGAATAGGTAAATTGCTGGATACGATGTCAGGTAAGCGAGGGTCCGCAGACCAGGAGCAGCTCCCATTTTGATGCAGAGCCCCTCAGGCGTTTTGAAAAGCAGCTTCCTTTTTTTCCAAACTGCTCATTGAAGAGGTTTTCCAAACTGGCATTTTTCAGTCCCCTTGGGAAACATTTCTTTTTGATTAAAGCTCCTTCCAGCCATAAACCACCCCGGCCCCGGCACTATGCGAGTTTGGGTGATGCTGAGCCTTCTCCCATCCTGCCGGCATCCTCCGCCAGCCACCGGTGGGGTCCAAGGTGGGCAGCGGCCGTGTGCCAGGATGATGCTGGGCTCCGGGTTGGAGAGAATCCCCCAGGGACTCCTTCCAGCCCTCAGGGGCTCGGCAGCCATCCTGAAATGGAAGCCAGAGGCAGGCAGTGATCTCCAGACGTGGGTACATCTTAGGGAAGCAGCGAGGGCACGCTGCCCGCTCCGTGCCCGCTGCCCTGAACCGTGGCCGGCGGGCGATGCGATGCGAGGCTGCCGTCCCTGCCTCAGTCTGCTCGACCCGTAATTCGTCCTGGTGCAGGTGCTGGTAATCCAGTCTTGATAAAATTTCCCAAGCCTGCCCTTCAAAGACTTGCCTATCAATCCTGCTTGCTTGTCCTGGGGTTTTTAGCTGGTTATCACCATTTTCATTGAGATAAATGGGATAGAACATGGCGAGCTTTTGCTATATATAGTGTATTTTTCTGCTCAGCTTCTTCCCAGGGGGAACATCGTTTCTGAAATACATGTTTTGTTTCAGAAGGGCTGTACTTCGGTAATTTTTCCCTTTTTTGCGCTTCCGTTTTTTGTAGCGCGTGGACTGCTCAGTCTAGAGCAGGCAGATTAATGGCCAGGTGTGCTTGGTCTGCGGAGCAGAAGGCAGAGTTATCAGTGTCCTTCCTCCTGTGGGACTTCTGTGGACAAGGAAAACACAAGGGACCAGGAGAAGATGTGGCAGATTACTGGTGGTCAACCTGTGGTGTGCCCTGGGTTTCTAGTCCCTCAGGTTAAACGCAGCTGATATTTACAGATTAGAGCAGTATAAATCACTGATCCTGTTGTTTGCTGATGAACATTAAAATTGGAGGAAAGTCCAGAGTTCATTCAAAGGAAAAAAAATGACAATAAAAATTACTTTGGACTTTACTTCAAAGATTCAATTTGTTTTCCCAGTTGAGGTTTTTGGATTCTTTTTGTAGCCTCACTGAACGCGGTAGAAAACTTAGCATTTCTCTGAATTTAAAAGAAAAAGAAAATATTTGTTTGGAAAACATACGATTTTAAAAAAAAATTTAAATCCAGGGCTCTTTTTTAACTGAAGGATTTTGTCAAAATTGTCACAAATTTGCAAAAGTATGTTAGTGAAAACTACTCTTTTGTGTGAAAGCAAGTTTTAACTGAAAGGAGTTTCCCAGCTCCCCCATTCATGGAGAAAACTTGCAAGGGAGTGAGTTTTGTCAGTCACAGAGGCTGCAGCTTTGCAGACAGGGCTGCAGACCTCTCTCTCTCTCTCTCGCCCTGAGCCACTACGACAGTTTGGTGATGAGAGGCATATGTGCTTCACCAAGGGGGAAATACACTGTTGCTCTCCACAGAGAGGCCAGACCATTTTCCTTCTTTTCTAAGATCTCTTACACTTGTTTGTCACTCTGAGTTTATGTGGGATGCTGCCCAGGGCTGCTAGATCATGAAGCGATCTCTCGGGCGATGCTGGCAAACAGTGTGAAGCGACTTCTCCTGCTGTCCTTTGGTTTATATCTGCCTCCAGCCCAGGTGATGCCTGACCCTATTGCATGCGTGACTTTTGTGTAATAGAGTTCAAGGTGGCATTTGCGTAGCTTGCTGTCTCCCAGTGTTAGTCGGCGATATGCAGGCTGCTTGGGTTTGTTTGTGTGGTGTTTAGCCCTGTTCCCCATGCAGTCAAGCATATCTTAGCTACCAGGGTAATGATTGTTATTGGAATTCACTGAAGAAATTTATGATCCATGTGATTACTTCCACAAAAGAAAACGATTGAAAACAAATAAAAGTCATGAGAATGTTAATTTTAAAAAGTTACAGGAAGGTTCTTTGCCACAAGGGAAAGGTAGAGGCACCTCTAGCCCCTGCTGGGAGGTCGGGCTGGAAGGGAAGAGGGGTTCATCTGCAGGAGCCCAACTTAGGTACAAGTACAGCAGAATGTTTTTAAACTTACCCAGGACCCCAATGAGGAAAGGGCAAGGTGTTGCTGTTCCTGACCAGACTAATATTTGTCCCACAACCTTCTGTTCTTGACCCTTATGCAGTTGCATTTATTGAACAACATTTCTCCTGGCTTGTTTTGATTTTCTGCCAGATAGAAGGGCTAAATAAGACACTGTCCTAAAACTGGAGCTTGAATAGCAAAAAGACCCACCTAATGGGGACTGGTGGAGAAAAAGAGTGGCTGGGATGAGTCCAGCAGGAGGGGTGGCACAGCCGCGGGGTTGTGGTCACTCTCCCCATCGGGTGCCAGCGGCTCTTGCCGGCACTTGCTGGGAGCTGTGGTGTGGTGGTCGCAGGGAGGAAGGCATGCTGTATCACCTGCGCGTTGCATCATCTGCGTGTTGTATTTATTACCTGCAGCCATCCTACATATACAAGCATTCACTCCTGCGGTCCAGATGGCTTCTCCCCATCCCAAATGTGTGTTCAAAAACCTGATAACCTGAGAAAACACAGTGAAAAGTGTCGAAACATGTGTCCGCCTTCACATAGCTGGCTCTGGCTGAGCTGTACTGGCTCTGGAGCTTCTGAATCATGGGGTCTTCTGTGATTCTAGGGACAGCAGCAACATGTTGAACTTGGAAGTGACATATAAAACTTCTTTGTTGGGTATTTGTTCAAATTTTGCGTTTCAGTCCAAACGTACCAGCAGCTGGGTAACAAGCGTGTTCCGTGTTTGACTAGGCTGCTGGTTTCAGGCAAGTGCCACATGGTCCTGAAAAGACAAGGCTAAAGGACACATTCATTACTGCTGTGCTACCTAATGGGACCACAGCCGGGTGCTCTGCGGGGTGAACTGCAGTAGTGCAGTGATGGTCAGGCTTTCTCCGTCCTGGGAGATTTCAACACCTTGGCTGGACATGGCCTGTGTCAAATCTTGGACCTGCTTTGAGCCTTTCAGCTCCGCCTCTGCCTTTCAGCAGGGGAGGAAGGTTTTCAGCACCCTCCTGCCCCGAGTCCAGCACCGGTGCACAGAGGTACCCGCATCCTCTGCAGGGCCAGTTGTCTAAAGCCATGGCAGTTTGAAAGACACCATGAAATCTCTTTCTTCATCTCTAGGTTCTTGAGAGTTTTAAGCTCACACTTTTCAGTTTCTCTGCACATCAGAAAGGAAACTTGCAGGAGGCTTACCTTAAAACCAAACAGACTGGTAAACATGAGATGATAATCCCCAGAGAAAACGCCGCAGAACGGACAATGCGGTGCTGCAGAACGGATAACGCCGTTTTTGCCTGCAGCAGAGGGTCGATCGCCACCATCAGACTGTTTGCAGCCAGCCCTGGGGCTCACGCCATGCGCAAGGGGACTGTGCCTCTGTCCCGCCGTCTCAGGGTGAGGTGCATCCCCCAGGGCTTGCTGCTGCCTTGTAGCAGCAGTGTTACTGGGAATCCTTCTTGCCTCCTCCCCTGCACCTTCCCCTCTGGGGGTGACGGAAGGGTCTGACCCCTCTTGGGCTACAGCTGCATAAAGCATCATGGTAGTGTGGAGTCAGGTCTGCAGCGAGAGGTGGGCTAACTCTGGCAGAAGCCCTTGGTTTGATGTCTTTGTGTCTCGGCGATGTGAGAATTATTGAGGAGGGGGCTTACCATTTCACGTGAAGGAGGGATGGGTCCGATGGCCACCCTTTGCTCGCGGCGCGGGCAGGCACCGTGCACACATGTGCAACACACTGCATGTGTGCGCGTCCCCGGGTAGCTGATTCGTTGTGTTTTTGAATGGGGCGAGCTCTGGCCGCTAAGCAGTGCTGTCAAGAAGTGTAGCTGATGGACCTTGGAATATCTGGTGGAAACCACGAGGCATTCATGCGGCGTTCATTCATCTAGCTTAGTTTCAGTTATGGCTGGACCATTTGTCTGCCCAAGTGCTATGATGGTAGTAGCAGGGCTTGAGACTTTCTCCCCCACTTCTCCTTTTCCCCTCCCGTCTCTTGTATTCCTTTTCTCTCATTTTCCTTCCTGCCCCCCTTCTCTGTCTTTTTTTTTTTTTTTTTTCCCCTGCAAGGCTGATGGATATGCAGAGTATGTTAAGAAGCAAGCAATACTGTCACTGAGCTGATGGTGCTCAGTGACTCCTCGAGCTCCTGGCTGGTCTGTACTGCAGGAGCTTGACACCCTGACCACTGAGGCATAAAAAACAGAGAATTGGAAGCCTCAGCCTGACAGGCACCGGAGCATCCCCCAGAGAGGGTCCACGATGTGTGTCTGTGTGTGAGTGTGGGGAGGAGGGCAGTGGGGATGGTGGGGGAGGAGAGCAAGGCAGGAGAGGATGAAACAATGAAATGTCAGCCCGTACCCACCCGCAGCCCTGCTGCAGCGCTGATGAGCATTTAGAAAGCGCTGCCGCCTGCTCAGCGGCATGCACGGCGTTGGTGCGGGACGGACCGGGTCTGTGCAGCCTCAGGAGGATGGGAGAGGGGAGCGGCGGGTGAGAAAGGGAGGGAGGGAGAGCGGTGGGACAGCTGAAAATGAGGGGTTGTCCTGCCCTCGGATGGCTACACGTGCCCTCCCTCAGGGCGCAGCTCTCGCAGGCGTGCGGCAGACCACCAAGGGCTTTGTTTGAAGCCTGGGGTGCTGCTGGTGCATGGAGGAGCTGGGGAGGCTTCTCTACACACCCTGTGCGAACAGTCCGCCGTGGGGATCAGGGTCTGTCCTGCTGTCCTGACCACCCTGTCCCTCTGTCCACGCACTGCACAGCTCCAGAGGAGGATGTGGCAGCGATGCTCGCTCCCCTTGGCTTTTGCGTGTCGTCTTGGTCAGGCAGCACAACTGTTGTGTGCAACTAAAATAGGGCTAAATCTCTACATTTCTTGCTGCCCTGTGGAAAGGGGGAAATGGAGCTACGGGGGAAGGCGGTGTGCGAGCCTCTCCCCACAGAAGAGGCACCCACGAGATGAAGCGATTTTTGTGCAGCACACACTGGAAGGAGGACCTGGCCATGAGCCTTCAAGGACTGGGAAAGTTCATATCACTCACCCGTGAAGTTACCAGCCAGTTTGCTGCCCACGTGCTTTGCAGGCTTGGGTGAACACCATTAGGGCAGAGCTGGGTCAGAGGCTTGCTGGAAACTGAGGGGCTTTGGGAACAGGAGGCAAGCAGGGAGGGCTCTGGCTGAGCAGACGGCCTCGGCTTGCAGCACTGAGGAGGCAGAAGAAGGGACCAGACAGGAGCTGCTGTGTCCTGCAGGAGGGAGCTTGCTCCCTGGCTGGCAGAAGGCAATGGAGATGCCTTTGCCAGTGGCCCTGGTACCTTGGGTGGCTCCTGACATCTCTTCTGGCTTTGCCGTCCTCACCATGCCTCAATCTTTTAGAGTGAGCACTGTGGCAGAGGTAACCTTCAGGTACTGAAGTCATCTATCATCCATAAGGATAGGGAACAGAGAGGAAATGTCGATATGATGTACTTCACCAGGAAGAAAGGTTTGGAAACAGTTCCATTTTCCATGGCTCATGGTGAATTAATGCCATTCCTTAGAGGCAGTAATGAAAACCTGCTCTGGGCTTGTGAAGAAATGTGGTCAACACAGCAAGGCATGCTGAGCGTGGGAGCGCTCGCTGCTGCTGGCTTCAGACCTCGTCTCGTTGCCTTGTCCATGGATGCTTGGTCGGTGGGGGAAAGAGCAGGTCGAGGCTGGTGGGTGCAGTCCTATGGGTCTGAAGGGCTGTGAGAAACAGGGAAGGGGTTTTAACGGAGACCCCCTGGAGTGGACCAGTGATGGGCAGCTCTTGCTGTCAGCACATTCAGTGTGTTTACTGGCATCCTTTGGTGTAGGCTGAGAGGCAGGCTGTTTTTACTGAAGCAGCACCATGTGGAGACCAGGCTACCCTGGACCCAACTCCATATTTTGACACCAATCTGTGTTACTTCTGTATTGGCAGAAAATACCTTTGCAGGCGGCCGCAGCAATCGCAGCTCACCGTGGCTGGTGGCATGACCCCGCCGGTCACCGGAGCATCATCCCCTCTCCTCTGGGGCCAGTGGGTCAGCAACTTGCCTAAACCATGTCCTGAGTGAGGAGACCACTCATGGGCCAGGAGACCCAGACGTGGTTCCCTGGGCAGGTCTATGGGTCATGGGGCCAGGGGTGCTGAGCCTGGGGAGCTTGAGACGTGGTGTCAGGGGTCTGCTGCTCAGCTGGGGTAAAGGCAGCATCCCCTGGGTACGGGGTGGGGGGCTACACCAGCACCGAGGACCAGAACAGGCGAAGGTCGTGGTGAGCATCTGCTGCTGCAGCCTGGCAGCCCTCTCCTCTTGCTGAAGGAAACTAGTCTTTCTCCTGCCGTGCTGTGTTGTGCGTGCATAAATTTGTGTATGGGAGAGGGAGAAGGAGAGGAGGAACTGAGGAGGAGAGCAGGAAACTGTCATTCATGGAAAATTTCCGAATAAACCCACAGCAGTGTTGGTATTTGCATGGTGGTGGAACCGGGTGCCCTGCCCAGGGTCAGAGTCCCATGGTGCAAGGCTCTGTCCTGAAGAGCTTGCAGCTGAAGTATGAAAGAGGAGGTGACATGTGAAGAGAACAAACAGATGGGGAAAGCGGGAGCTGGTGAGGAGATAAATAGCAGTAACTCGTTGAGCCTTTTTTGTGCCTTTGTCTGGAGGGTTTCAAAGCCATCTGAAACTAATGCAAGCATCCCTCTCCTTGGGTTGCAGTGATGGATGGACGTCTGGGACCAAGACCATGTTCTCCTGGAGAGCCTGGAAGGGTACCCAGTGTCTAGAAGATTAGCTGGTTCATCTTCTCCTGCCAGCAGAGAGCCTGTCTAAGCAGCCCCGTCCTCGTATTGTGTTTCTTGCCCTGAGTGCTATAGGGCCATAGGGGCAAGGGCCAGCCCCATTAGTGTGTCCCAGAGTCCTCTCCATCCCTCCTTGCTGTCTTGCTCTGCCAGCATGGGCTGCCTGAGAAAATCCCACCAGCTCAGCAGGCCTGGGCCACAGCATGAAAAGAACGTGTAGAAGATGGCTGCACCCATTTATTTAATAATAAGCCCACCCATATTACCCTTCTTCAAAGAGGGTGGCCAGCAGTGCTTTTACTAAGGCCGCCACTAGAGCACAGCATGCACTGAACACCTTCTTTCCCCCGCAACGGTAACTGCAGTCTCAAATCAAATGATCTTTTTTTTTTTTGTCTTTTTTCTTCTTAACTTAGGGAGCGAGTTTTCTGGGAGCCCATACAGCCACCCACAATATTCAACGTACAATGACTCCTGGAGGTTTCCCAACCCTGGACTCTTGGGTAAGTTGCCATCCTCACCTCGGGGACTCAGTGCAAGCTGTGCCTTGTTTGCAGTCCGGCAGCAATCATCCACTGCTGGGGTGGCCAGGATGCGTGTCCTGGCACGGTCCTGAGTCCCCGTGCTCGGTCCCCATGTGGGACTGCAGGTCTCCAATGGGGCGCACAAATGATTTTGGTTCCCTTCACCAGCAAGAACCCCCTGCCCAAACCTGTTGTCTTCCCTTTTCTGCCCCATAAAATCCTTCCAGAGACAAGAGGTGTTGTCGGAAGGGAGGATCCTCATTTTTTTTGAGGGTAAGGAATCCTGTTCAGATAAAACTTGGGGTGCTATGGCCACATGTGAGCCCCATCACTTTGCAAGCTGTTGTTTCTTGCTTGTTAAAGGACTTTGCATTTCTCCCCAACCTCGCATTGCGTTTGCTCCCAGTTCTGTGTTTGCCCGATCCATCCCTTCTCTGCAAGGGACCGCTGTGCCCGCGCAGCCTCACTGACACCAGCACGGTCCCTACAAGCGGTGGGGGGCAGGAGCCCCGTAGCTCATGCAGGATCATGGCCCTCATGTGAAGGATAAACATAATCCATTTTACACCACTGTCAAAAGCTGGCCCACTTTGACCTTATATACATGTAGCATGCAGTAATTAGAATTTTTCCCTGCATAATTTGCATGGATGAGGTAAGTAAAATACCAATTAATTGTCATCTCTCAACACAGGAGTAGCATGCCTTAGAGATTTCCAGATTTATGGATGACAGGGCTGTTATATGTGACCTCCAGCAGCGAAATAATTTTGAATTTTTGTCATACTTTTTTCATCCAGTTTCTTTGTTTTAAGTAATTGAGTCCCCATGTAATTGAGCCACCCAGGCTGTATTCATCATGGTTCTTGTCCTTAAACAAATCCTCGGGGAGCAATAGACAGCCTCTGCCTCTCATGCCATGGTGCTGGTATAATGCTGCTATTTGCCGTGCCACATTTAAGGGTTTGTTAGCGCTTCCATCATAAATCAGCGGACAGATCTCCAGCTAATATGGATGGGCATAGCTGCACAAAGCCAGGGGAGTCCCTGCGCTTAAACCCGCAGTTTCCATGGCCACAGCCGGCAGTGCCTGCGGGATTTTGGCTTGGCCGTGTGGGGAAGCTGCTGTAGTCAGGGGGAAGAGCGTGCACCGTGCTTTCTTCATTTCTAATTTTCCAACTCCTTCGGAAGCAGGAGAGCTGCTTTAGCAAAGGTCTGCTGCATGGACAGGCCTGGGAAGCCAGGTTTTGGGTGTCTTTTTAAATTTTGCTTGCAAACCAGTAAAGAAACTGGCATGGTATTAAAAATAAATGAAAAACCCAGCCCCAACCCTGCCCCGTGCCGTGGAGAGAGGGTTTTTGGTGAGACTCCTGGGCTGCTCAGTGTGGGTGCACACCTCCACAGGGGAGGACGTACACACCAGAGCCACACTGGAGCCGCACTGGAGCTGCACCAGCGCCGCACCGGAGCTGGTCCAGATCCACGCTGAAAGCCATCCTGGAGCTCCATGCTGCTCCGCAGGGATTGACAGTGGCCCTGGCAGCAGCAGGTTGTGCCCACGACCTCCTTGGCTCTTCGTTTGGGAGGACGGGCTCGTGTATGCTCCGAGCGTGCTGGCCGCGGTGCAGGGCAGGGTACGTCCCCATGGTGCCCCAAAGCTGGTGGAGGCAGGCAGGTCTGGCTCAGAAGAAGACTTTAAAACAGAGGCTGGTCAGGAGCCAGCTGCTTGCTGCCAGGACGTCTTTTGCCTGTGTCACTCCCTTTTTTCACTGTTCTTCCTCTTTTTCTTGTTTCCTTTTTGGATGATACATTTTGGGGGCAAATTCCGTTTCATCTTTGACTGTGTTGGAGGTGTGCTGTATGAAAGGATGGCGTGCTCCCTGCGGCAAGGCTCATGTCTCAGACTGGTGAGGATTTCTACAGCAGCACTGACTCAGCAGCATGCTATGAACATGTGTTTAAATGGGGCAAGGACAAAAAGATTTGGATGCTACCATTTTCCTTCAGAAACTGCAGCTTTATTGAAATGGAAATGTTTCACAGTGTAATGACAACTATGCTGCCATTTTTTGCTAGTGAGAGTTGTTAAAATGTATAATCTCGGCTTCCTTGGTTTTTATCCTCTTCAAAATACTTTGTTTCGGTATTTTCAAAATCTTATGTTCCAGTAAACACAGACTCAGTCACTGCTCAGATAACTTTATATTGCTTTGAGTGTGCAATGACACACTGATTTGGAGGTATGAGACTGGAAGTTTTGATGCGTGAAAAAAGAATAAGAAATTGGAATTTTTGCTCTGCAGCAAGTCCTAAGGATGAAGTTACCATTCCAGTTCAGCCTCATCACAAGACGGGAAATGCTGGACTTGCCTGGATGGGGAATCCCCTTGTCTGACCTCTGGTAGTTTCAAAATGCCTGTTCTGCTCTGTTCCTGTCATTGCTGCAGGAATTGCGGAGCTGGTTGATTGCTGGTGTAGCCTGTACCTCCCTGTGCTGCTCGAATGCCCCACGGGCACCATGTAGGAGATGGGCACTGAGGTCTCAGTGAGCTGAACTTTTGGATTCCCTTTCCTTTCAAGCATCTCTGTCAGAAGAGCCCCCAAAGCAAAATGGTGTTCGGTTTGGAAAGGCACTTATTAGAAGTCGACATCATACGGCACAGGGCATTTGCAAAGGTCCATGACTCAACACCGAGGTGGGGAAGCCCAGCCTTCGTGCCTGTGGTACACGCTGCTGGAGGGCAAGGCCAGTGAGCTGGTGCTCCAAGAGACACTGCACCGTCTCTTGTTCCCTGCAGAGATCCTGCTTATCCACAGCTCTGCCTTTGTCCCTTGGAGCCTGGTTTTGCACTCCCTTCTCCCTAGGTGTGCACTAACCCCACTGGTAACTCGGGGCAAGTAGCAATCCGTGGCAGAGCCTTAAAATCCTGCTCCAAGTCTCCTTGCACACCAGGAGGGCTTTTTGTGATGAGCCTGAGCACCCACAGTGGAGAGGAGGTCAATTTAAACTATATCCAGGATGCTTCCACTCTTCTCAGGAGTATACGTGAGTGCGTTTAGTAATTCTCTCCTGAGAGCAAGCGCTGGCAGTATCAGCCTCAAAGCAGAAACCTTGACAAAATTAATCAGGACTGGTACATGGCCTGACACAGTTTGTTTTACTAAGACCTGCTCCCTTCACTGAGATGAAAGTGTAATACTGTAAGCACTTAACAGCACCTACGTTCAATTAATTCCCTGTACTGGCAAGGAAGAATTGCACTGCAGCAATCACACCAGGCTGAGACCTGTGAAAGAGGAGCTAAAAGGAGAGATGCTGTGATTTGCAAGTGGCAGGAATAAAGAATACTTGGGATGAAAAATTATTTTGTGGTGAATTAAAGAAAATAGGAACAGAAAGAGATGAGAACAGTGAAAAGGCTTTGGTCTCAAGTCCCTGGTCCTTGTCCTGTGAGTGTGGAGCAGCAGTGAGAGGAGTGAGACAGGGTCTCCATGGGAAGGCAGGACCATGCTCTTGGTGTGCAGGTGATGGTGGTCAGCAGAGGACTGGCTGCTCCACATCACCCCTGTGCCTGCTCTGCCCTTGCTCTGGTGCTCTCCACTCCTCGGCACCAGGCAACCCACCCGCCTCTGTCCCAGCTGGTGTGGGAACTGATGGGTGACCAAACTCCCTCCTCTCTGGGGCAGTCCCAAATGCTGTGCCCCATAGGTCTTGTGGAAGGGGAGACAACCGAGCTGCAGCCCTCCAGAGTGGTCAAAAGAATTAGGGGGAGAAGAGATGCTGATGGTGGTCTGTGGCATCTTCTTGCTCTCTCGTCCTGTCTTCAGCCCTGGTGGTACCCACACCGAGCTCTGCGGCAGGGGCATGACAGCTTTTGCTGCGTGGGGTGGCTCAGTCCTGCCCTGACTGTGGCCGGAGTGAGGACAGACCCTGAGTTTTTCCAGAGGGATGTGCTGGCAAGAGGATGCAAACCCTGGCTGCTCCTGTGGCATCTGTCTCGGTGGCTGTAGCAAGGGGTCCCCATCTCAAAGCCAGAAGAGGAGGTGGAGAAAGGGGCATCTTTTTTTCATTATTTTTTTTTTTTCCCCCCCGCTATGCTGTGAATGACCTGCAATTGGTACGGTACAGTACAGGGATGCACGAGCACACGGGGAAGCAAGCACGTGCACGCCTGGGGCTCGGTCCATCACTCTCAGCGCGTCCTGGCACGCGCCAGCCTAGAGTCAGTTCAACGCACGCGCGCTGGGAGCGGATAACAGCAACGCCGTCTAATGAAGAGAAACGATTCAATTTCGTGCTGGCTTGTTGCAATAACTTCTTTACCGTTTTTGCTCGCCGCATCCGGCTTGACGCTGCTCGCGGCAGGTTTTGTTTGACGCGGTGTCCCCGCTCCTGCCGGGATGCGGTCCCTGCGCGCTGGCTCGGAGGGTTTACCTGCATCGTTGCGGTGCTGCGGCTACCGGTGCTGGCGTGGGCAGTTGTGCGAGGGCAGGGCTTGGAGACGGTGAATTAGGATTAGATTCAGTTCTTCTGTGGGCTTCTGTGAAAAGATTTGAGAACAAGTAGGTGCCAGAAATGACTGTGTCAAGAAATAAATTGATGGTAGTATGAATTAGAAAGAAAAAACGACAGAAGGACAGACAAGTCTGTTCTGGATGGGGGCACGGTGACAGGGAGGAAGAGTGAATGCTTTGTGATGTGATATTTTCATTTTTCACTTTAAATACAAGCTTTTTTGATTTTGCTGCTGAAAGGCAAATTGGAAAAATCAAACTTGAGGGAAGTGTAAGGCTTTTGGAAAGCATGAGAGAAATATTAGGCTTTGGTAGCTGCACTGAGTCAGAACAGCGGTGGAGGAAGAAGGAGGGCGAGAGTGAAGGCCCTGACTCCCAAAAGACCCCCTTTACCCCCAGACTTTGGGAAGCACTGCATCTGGCTCTGGTGGGACCCACGCGTTGCTCCGTAGATCAGGGTGAAATTGTTTGGTGCCGCTGGATCCCTTCCCTGGATTTTCCATCCCTCTGCCTGAGCTCACCCTCTGGGTGAGCTGCCGTGGCCAGTGCTAGTGCTGGCAAGGACCAGGGTCTCCACTGGTGGTCACACGTGGGAGCTGGGCACCACCACCCACTGCTCCCCATCGACCTCCTGGTGCTGGAGTGGGTGAGGACAGCAATTCCACCCAGCTCTGTGCGGGCCTGCAAGATGTTTTGCCCCGAGGGGCTGCCTGCCCCGCGGTGGGAGATGATCCCCGAGGACTCCTGGACAGCCGGAGTGGCCGTGAAGGGACATGGACGGACAAACTTGGCACCCCCAAGAGTGCGGCCCCCAGTTCACTGGCTACAGAGAACGTCCCCAAAACACCAGCTAGACAGGGCATGCACATTTCAAAGTCTGGTGAGCTGTTCAGTTTGCCTTGGCTCATTCAAGACTGCCTCATTTGGCCAGGGAAGTCTTCCGTGTTTTTAATTGCTTGTGTTTGGCTGGCATACACAATATACAGCCGTTTATTTTAGGCTACCCCTGAGAACAGCGTTCGCTGTCCTTGTGAATCTTTCCAGTATTCTTCTCCATGAGATATGGTTCCTGAGACTGGGGCTTGTTAACCTGATATCAGTTATCTGGAAGAGGAGCATCCATCCAGCCCGGGACAGCGGTTGTGGTGCCCTCAGCCGATAACGCAAGGCTGTCAGCTCTGCACTTATGCAAGTGTAAATGCAATGATGACCCTCTGAAGGGATGTGCTTTGCCTCCATTGATTACGGCTTAAAATACTTACCTTTTGGTTAATAAACCTAGGTGAGATGGGCTCCTGCCTAAAAGTTCTGCAAACATCTTTGGAAATAATGCTTAGCCTGGCCAGTGATTTCACTGACTGGCTTGAATTACTCTCGTGTATGGTAAAGACTACCCTGCTAGACAGCTGGGACCACAGTCCTGAAGCTTGGTTTATCATCTTTAGCCCAGCCCTTTGCAGTGGATTTACCTGATATTTAAGTTGGGATATCTGGGGTGCTGAGCATGGTGCTGAGGACAATGCAGACTCCTGCCGCATACAAGCTCCCGTGCTGCCGCAGCAATGACTGATGCAGATGCCACGTTCCCGTAGCCAAACCCCATTGTTTCTGACCCATTGGGGCTGCAGCAGCAGAGCATCACATGCTGCGGTAGGACTCTGATCACGAGAAAGAAGCTTCTTCTCCATCGCTGTGCCAAGGAGCGCATTGCACGTACTGTGCAATCGCAGGTGTTGGCTGAGCTGTTTTTCAGACGCGTTGGCTTGTGCTCCCTTGGAAAGGAGTGGCAGGAGGCTGACGATGAAGCCTGAGCCATTTTCCTGATGTGACACTCAGGACGAAAGCAGCCTAGAAGAAACAGGTGGGCTTGCCTGTGAGATGGATCCTGGCGGATCCACAACAGCAAGGTAGGGTGGAAGAGCCCATCCTTTCAGGAGGTGTTTCAGTTGGTGGGGCTGTCTTCTTGGAATGTCCTCTTGGGCAGCATGGCTTATTTCACCAGCCCTGGAAACCGCTCCAGGCAGCTCACCAAGGCTGGTTTGGGGAGAAGGTGGAGTAAGCCCTCCATGTTGCAATTATACCTCCATCTTGGACTGATGATTAACAGTAAATGTCTGTGGGCTTCCCTGTAGAGGCTGGTGACTCAATTCTTACTCTGTGCTTTGGCTTTTGAACCAGCAGCCCTCGAGTAATCACTCAGGTCATTTCGGGGTGAACAGCAAAGCCTTCAGCGGAGGCTGTGGAAGAGGAGGAGAGGCCAGGAGGTTCTCCATCCTCCCAGGTGGAGGTTCCTTGGCTCAGCAGAGAGCAGGCGACCAGCAGCACAGGGCATGCCAGCTGGGTTCTCCTTCCTCCTCCAGAATGTGTGCCGGGCCCGTGGTGGTGGAATAGCCAGGGCACAGCCATGCTCAGCCCGTGCCCAGGCGATGAGCAGCCGTTGGACCTGCTGGAGCGAGGTTTGCTTGAGTCTGGGGTGGGAAGCGAGTGGCCAAAAATGCACTTTTGGCTTTGCAGCCATGGATGATTTGCTGAGGGGTCCACAGGCCCCACTGAGTTCTGGTGGCACCACCTTCTCCTGGCCCGCTCCTCTGCCTCTCTGAAGCTGCAGAAGTTACCCCTTCTGTGACAAGTCATGTCCCCAGCCGTGAAGACCCTTGATGGCGTCTGCCGGGCTGCTACCCCCAGTAGGGTAAAGGCAGGGGGTTCAGGATGGCTGGCAGCTCTTGGATGGGGTCACTTGTGAGACCAGACCCTACAGCCCAACCTGCTCCAGAGCTGTTCCTCGCTTTGGCTCTTTGTCGCTCATCCAAACCTGCCTGGGGGTCTCAGATGCACGTGTCCAAGTGCGAGTCCTTCCAAGGGGCTTCTTCCACACTGCAGCATGCCCTGCATCTCATGCGTGTGAAACTGCTGGTGACTTGGAGACCAAACTGGTAGCACCTTGAAAAATGTTTTGCCTGATTTCTTTTCTTACACTGAATCAGAGTTGGTTTTGTCTCCGGTGCACTTGGAAGGTATTTAATAGCTGGTGCTGTCTGGATGGATTGGTGTCTCTCTGGGTGCATCTGAAGTCAAAGACTCTCCCTCATCCAAGCAAATGGTCCAGGCTCTAGGTGGTCCTTTGGTGACCACCCAATCTACCAGCACTTAGCCTGCAAGGCAGAAAAGTCATTGCCGATATTTTTCAGGCCTTGTCTTGGTAGATGAGTGCCTCAGCACTCATCGATCTACAAAGCTTTAAGCCTCGCCTGCATAGTTCATTCAGGTGTGTAACACATGTACTCAGTCAAAAAACAGACCATAAATTTGATCAGTTTGAGGCTTAAGTGTACATTGCAAAAGCTGTGATATGGAGTATCACATACTTCGTTGGATGAGGCATTATTTGCTGGAGGTAGTTGTATACTGCTTTTGGAGTTCAAATTTGTTACCAAGTGAAAGTCACCAGTATTTTCTGAAGACAATTCCTCCCTTCAGCAAATGTATTTGATGCCAAAGGACCTTCCCTGGCCAGGCAGAGGCCAGCACAGTGTTGTGGACACGAAGCAGATCTGGTTGCACAAACTTGGTGTTTATTTCTGGAGCTCCAAGGTCACTGCCAGACCTAAGCAAAATCCAGGGGGTTATTCCCTGATAGAAGTAGTTTGAGAAAAGGAGGAATTGTTGAGTCGAGTGAAGTATGTTGAATGCTTTGGGGTTCAACTTCCTCCTCCTCCTCCCAAAAGGAGGGGAAGAATAAATCAGAGAAGTCACGAGTGTGGTATTGTGTTGGGGCTGGAACATTTTGTTCTTCCATTCTGAAAAGCAATCCACTTTTTTGGTGAAGTAAATGAAACTAATGTTTTGAGTGGAGGAAGGGGGCGAGGTGCGCTACGGCCGGCAGAAATGCAAAGCAACGATAGCCCCGTTCTCATGCAGAATGCATGAACGCGGTTTTTATTCTAATCACCTGGCCTTCCTTGCCGTGAGCCTGAGCTCAGGCTGGAGAGCTCTCTGCCTCCCGTGCCGGCACGCCGCGAGCTGGCACCTTTCCACCTTTGTCTTCTTCACGGTTGCCTCTTCTCTCGCAGGCTCCCCGTACTACTACAGCGCTGCAGCCCGTGGGGCAGCCCCGCCAGCGGCCGCCGCTGCCTACGACCGCCACTGACGCCGGAGCCCAAGGCACCGGCGATGACTGCATGCACCGCCTGCAACAACCACGCCGAGCCACCTTGCTGCAACCACGCCAGCCACGCTGCAAGGGAAGGAGAAAGTACCTAGTAGGCACACGCTAACCGAAATTTTGCTCTTTAAGCTTGGTGAACTGATTATTGTTGTGTTCTTAAGTCTGGTCGCGTTGACTGGGTCTCAAATCAAACAAAGAAACGGGAGGAAGCGGTTCTCCTGACGCTCTGTGTGATCAAATGCGCGCAGTAGCTTCGTGTATTTTGCAGCCGGCTGGCTACTGCTTTAATCGCCTGTGGGTGCCACGGCTGTATCTGGGGATAAGGAAGAGGTGTGAGCAGCCCCCCTTGGGGCAGCTTCCTCTTGCTGCACACTGAAACAGGCTGTGAGACTCAAGGCAATTTTCCTTTTTTTCTTTTTTTTTTTTTTTTTTTTTTGGTGGCAAAGAAAAAAATCAGTCTGCTCGATTTTACACAAGCACCACTGTAAATACTTGCTTGTTTATATTACTATAAGAGTGGCTTAAGCATAAGCAGCAACATTGTACAAATGTGAACTCAAAACACATCTGAAAATGTGTTTTGAAACTGGTGCACTGATTCAAAGAATTCAGTAAGCTTTAAGCAACTTTGAACCAGGTTAACACTCCTTGTGGCTATATTTCGGGCTGATGTCATTTCTGTATAGAGCATCCTATCTGACAGTTGTGTGTGATCATGTTATATGCTGGTATCAAACACAGGAGCAACTGAAAGACATGGGCAGTTTTGTGACATTTTACTGCTTAATATTCATTTATGTTCATTTGTCATCATAATGAGCACTGAAACAAATTCTCTGGTTTCAAGCTAAGCAGCATCCAAGAAGGAATTCCTAAATAATAGTTGACACCTTATGTACATTTCAATAGGTTGTGTGCTAAAACCCAATTATGAACGCCCTGAGAGGAAGGGGGAGAAAAATACCACGGTAATGATTTTTGTTAAACGGACGTATTGAGTGGGGCATACTGAGCATGGGGGTGGCCACACGTGCTTTCCGAGGCAAACCGGAGTGGAAGGCGCTCATTTTGGGGGTCTGTGCATTTCAGTGAAGGCATTTCAAATTCAAGCCGCCATAGTCCAGACATGCATGCAGCTTCCTGGGGCTAATGAAGAGAGGAGAGTGGCTACAAACAACCCGCTAAGCGACGACACCGATCGCTGCCACTTCATGGAGCCAGGAGAACTGCTGATTTCTCCTTCCAGCCTCCCCCTGCCCCAGGCCGAGGGGCAGCCAGCCTCAGTCACGTACGGATGACGGGCATGACCCCATCCCCTCTGCCTGAGGGCAGTGGAGAAGCTCCCTGGTCCTGGTGAAGTGAAGATCTGGCCATAGCCTCCTTAATCCCAACCTGACCATCCTCATCCACTCAGAGCAGCACCGGCACTGCAGAGGGGCTCCTGTTCGTGCTTGCCTGTGTGTGACCCAAGGCTGAAGAAGGGTTGTTGGTGTTGAACCTGAGATGCGTTCCTGTGGATGAACACTCAAGTACAAATACTTGCTTCCAGCTGTACAAGCATTTCTCAGAAATGGCAGCTCCTGAATTAACGCTCTTCTCTCTCCTCCCTCCCCACCTCGTTGTTTATGCTGCATGTCTGTTGACCCGTTGAGAAGCTCCCCCTCCAACTCCAGTGGCATCTTCTCACACTATGGAAAAGCAGCCATCACTTCCAAGTTTCCAGGGAGATGTGTTCAGATCCTCAAAAGCCATGGAGGCACCCAGGTCCTACCGGCTCAATGACATTTCAGTGAGATGCTCACAGAGCCTATCAGGGATCTCGGCCAGAGTCCTTTAAACTGTGTCCCTAATCCAGAATTAAGTTTTGTGACAAACTTACCAGTGACAAAAGTCCTGCTTTTCATTTTTCAGCAATTAGTTGCTGACACACACCCGTTTTTAACTGAAGACAAATAACAGCACGGATAATTTACACGGGGAACCTTATGAAGCATTGCTTCAGTGTCGTCCCTTTCTGAGCACCCCATGATTGCTTGCACCCTGGTGACAAAGCTGCAAAGGGCATTTCTGTTGCTGGATGCTGGTCGTACGGGGACTTCACGTGAGCCCCTGGTCGAGGGGTGTGCGGTGTCTGCACCCTGAGCCCACACACCTTCTCTGTGAGCTCGGGAAGGGATGAGGCCATCCAGTGCCTTGGCTGAAGAGAAAAGAAATGAAGGTTTCACTGCAGGTGGTGAGGGTGCAGGTGATGTCTCCAGAGCAGAGGTGGGCTGAGCTACGTCGGCTACAGAGACACCACCTGCTTGCTGGCCAGGCTGGTCTAAAAGGAGTGGTTTTGTCTGCTCAGCGAGGGAACAGCAGCTCCTGTCGACAGCATGCAGGTCCTTTACCCACTCCGCATACTGCATTGCAAACACGTTTCTTTTATTTGTTTCCTCAGTGGCATGGCTTGTGTGATGTATGCTATTTCAGATAACATTGAGAAGACCAAACACAAGACTTCAGCAGATGTTAGCATGCTCAGGACGGCGGCGCTTGTAGTTGGGCTGCGGGGAAGGGGGAATATTTCCCCTGAAGGGTGCATGGATGCCACTGGATGAAGAGGTGCGAGGTCCTCAGACCTGGCTGGCCCTATGGTTTCATCAGGACTTGCTGAGGGCAGTCGTTGGCCAGAGCTACCCTGCCGGGCACAGTGGTGGGCTCCATCCTGCTGGCCGGGGGTGCAGGCAGGGACGGTGCTGGTGCATGGGCAGCATACAGGTCCTGGTCAGAGCCGTAGAGGGCAAACCCCAAATTCCCACCCTTGCATGGGCAAGGTGGGAGCCTGCGCCTGGCCCACCTCCCAAAATGTGGCAGCCATGGCTCGCTCACGTCTGCTGGGACTGCTTCCCGGCAAAAAAGGCTGGAAAGAGTTGGCCCACTGAGCATGCACACCGTACTTCTGGAAAAGACACTTCTTGACAGTACTTTCTGTTCTCGAGAATATTTTACCTGGGATTTACAAACTGGTTTCCTCAGGAAGCCTGGAATTCCTATCCGTAGTCTTCACTGGGGGAATCCTCCTTCTCCGGGAGCATCTTTGAAAGGCACCGCTGGCAGAAGGTGGTCGGTCCTCTGGGGGTGGCGGAGAGTCGCCTGCTGCTGCCCCCTCCTCTGCGGCCACTCCATTTCATGGGGAGTCACTGGGTGAGGTGGAAGCTGGAAGCAAATGACCCCTTGGGGCTGCAAGGAGGGGAGAGAGCAAGACCAGCATGGGGGTTTGGAGTGCCCTGCCTACCCTTCGCTCAGGCGGGACGCCCCTTAGCGCGGTGTATCATTACTAGACCCTTTCTGCAAGAAATCAGCCCCATAAAGTGCCTTTAGGCAGTTTCAGCACTAAACTCCATAATACGCTTGGCTAGGTGGAGGGTTTTCCAGTAGTATGCGCTGCAGCGGTAAATTCATCCAGTGCAGGCTGAGGAGTGAAATCTGAGAGATGGACAGGGAAAACGCTGCTGTAAGACTAAATCAACAGAGGCCATGAGCCAGGGTGACATGAACTGACTTGTTCAGTCAAATGCTGTGAGAGTGCGACTGTAAAGAAGATGTAAAATACTGTGGGCACTGAGTTTATTTAGCATCTGTGTCCAAAGGTTCAATTACGGAGGCTTTATCGTTAAGCAGCTCCACTGACTGCAGAGCTCAGGATGTCTTGGGACCAAAAGCTTTGTTTGTTCGCTGTCAAATCAGAAGAATGTTCCAGGCTCTGGGAGCACGGGGCCAGAGAGTGCGTGTTGATTCAGAGATGCAGAGATGTCCAAGCAGTGCTCTGATCCACGCTGGGACTGCAGGCATCAGGGCAGCCTCAGTGTTCGAGGCACTGGGGAAGGAGACAGCGAGGGAAGAAGCAGGACTGGGAAAAGGAAAAAAAAAGGAAGAAGAAACAGGCTGAGAGGTGGTTTTTGGATGAAAGCCTTCCTGACCATGGAGGTTTGGTCCGTGGAGCTCACAATAGTGAATTGCTGGGGTACCCGTCACCCCTCCTTGGGTCCCCGTGGCCGAGTCCTCTCGGAGCTGCTGTGCGAGGGCAGCACGGTGGGCTCGCTGTGCCAGATGCCGGTAGCCGCTCGCTGTCGATAAATGCTCTGCTGTGCCTGGTCTTAACTGATGGGGTTGTATTCCTTTCCTTACTTTCTTTAATTTACCTATTCTGCACGTCCTTCGGCACAGAGGAGAGAGGAAGCCACGTAACGGTGTCGCTTATTCCCAGCCACGAGTACCTATAGCTTCTAAGAGCCGTGGCCCATAGTGAAGTTAAAACTCGTGCGTCTGCCGCTGGCGGCTACACAGCTGCGACCGAGTGTGCCCCCCGATGCTGTGCACTTTCCTGCATGTGCGTGTGTGCCACCAGCACGTGCGAGGCCGCGGCCACGACAGGTAGCACAGCATCAAGCTGACCCACCCTGTGACTCTGTCCCAGCAAACGCTGGGAAAACCTGCTTTTTCTTCTAGATTCACTGAGAAAGTGACGTTAGAGGGCCAACAGCTCTTGGGTAACGTGCCCTGCAGCATCTCGCTGAGCGCGCAGGCGATGGTCCTGTATGGGCGTTATCAGGCAGAGCCGGGTCGGGCGGCTTGCACCGACACGGGTGCTGGGCGCATGTCCCGAGCCGCGGCCACCACCGCTCCACGCCGGAGGCAGAGCGCTCGCTGCCGGTGCAAGGTTGGGGATGCCGGCTGGGGAGCCCTGTTGGTGTCCCTCAGACCGAAACCCGCCCCATCGCGGGTACACATTTTCCGTAGCATGAGAAACAAAAAGGTCCGAAAGGGTCTAAACCGGTTAGTGTCGCTTTTCTGGTGGAGCTCATGAGACTTGACGTGCAAACGCTGAGCGAAAAGCACGCCGAAGAGAGGTGCCGGGTGCAGGGATTGCTCGCTTCGGCGTCGCGGCTGGCGTAGGTGTCAGCTCCGGCTTTGACCTCTGCTCGTTAGCGCTTGCGAGAGGGCTGACGCGGCAGAAGAGCTCCGGGGCAGGAGCCAGAACGAAGGGGCTTTGCGGGAGATGGCTGCGGCAGCGCAGCGTGGACGGGCGCACGTGTAGGGATGGACGCGCACGCGTGTAGGGATGGACACGCACACGTGAGCGTATGTGTAGGCACACTTGAGTTTCTCAGACCCTGGGGCTTGGACCTGAGTCCTGCGATAGGTCCTGCTGGACCCCCGTGTCCAGGGTCTCCTGCTCTGCCCTGTTGAAGTGGGACAGGAAAATGGCCTGCGGGCATTTAGACCTGCCTCTCGCTTCGCTCAGCCTCGTGTGGGAAGAAACCTTGTCCTGGTTTTTCACTTTCTAGTGGCCTTTGTACATTCTGAAATTACAGAAACTCATTTCATTGCAAATGGAATTCCTTTCCAAGAAAAAAAAAGAACGGGCTTTTTTTTTTTTCTTAGAGACAAACTACTTTGTATTAGGGACTTCTAGCATCAAAGAAATACATATCTATTGTATCCACCAAAGTCTGCAATGCCTGCATTGAAGCTTACTTCTTAAAAAAGAGAGGAACAAGAAAAAGAGAGGGAGGGAAATAAAAGCCTCCTCCCCTTGAAAAATACATACAAACAAAAAACATAACTTACAAAAAAAAAAAACTCGTAAAAATAACTGTTGAATTGCCTTTGAAAGTAGGGGATAACATCTGTTGCAAAACAGATGAAAAAATGCTTCTTAAAATGTGTATGTTTTGTATTCTTTTTTTCTAGTAGGAAAAGAACAGACTTGAAATCTTGGTGTTTTTTCCTTAGTGCTGTGTGTTGCTTTTGTGTGTTATAATATTTGAATGTAATTACAGCAGTGCCAATTTGCCAAAGATGTCGAACATTATTTTGGGGTTTTTGTTTGGGGTTTTGTTTTGGGGAGCAAAAAGGGAGGTGGGCTGGGGAGTGGGGGTGCTAAGGCATGGGTCAAAGGGAGGGGCCGTTTGAAGGTTTTTTTTCATTTATTTGGTTTTTTCAATTCTTTTTCTTGTCAATACTGAAATTTGTGATTTTATTCTAAGTTAAATGGTTGACTGCAACACTTTTTATTTTTAGATTAGTTGAAGAAACATGCAATAAGATTGGCGTAGTTCAATATCTGTGTGTCTTTTCATGAGAGTGACTGTTACTTGTGGACATTTGGTTTTATGTAACCTTTATGTGAGATAATTATTTGTAAATATTTACCATAATTTTATTGGTTCCTAAAATAAAAGTAATTTTTTTAAGTTCAAAAAGCCTGCTTTGACTCTTGTTTTCACCTTGTGTCCTGGATGCCTTGGGAAAAAAATACCCGGTGGTTGCATTTGAAATGGGATTTTGGGGGCCCTCGTGAAAAGGCACGCAGCTTTTGCAGCAGCCCTGCCACCCAGCCCCTCCGCCCTGGGAGAGGGTGTCCTCTGGCTGTGCGGGCAGAAGCGAAGGGGACTCCCAAGTGCGGCGATTTTCACCTTAGCTGTCATCTCCTTCCAAGCAAAAATCTCTTGTCCACTGTGAGACAGAAGGGAAGAGCCCAAACTTCTGCCCATGTCACCGCTGGCCACTGGCAGAGTCCGGGTTGCATCGCGGCAGGGAGGCAGTGGGCACTGGAGAGTGGGCGAGCTCTCTTCCCCCTGCCCTGGAGTCCATCCCGGCTGTGTCTTGAGATGCACGTACCCACATGTATGCGCCACTAGCTGCAGGATTAATCTCGCTAACTACTGCTACCATAAAAAGCCTCTTATTAAAAAAAGCTAATGACTGATGAATTATTTATTCTCCGTGAGTTACATATAAGTGCATCTACATTTGGATACATAGGCATACGTGGGGGTTTATTTGTGGTACTACTGATGTTTCTTCAAGCTCACCTTTGTCTCCATCTGCCATCTCATGGCAGCAGCTCGGTGCTCCTCCAAGTGCATGCATGCTCTTGGGAATGCTGTCTGGTCTGCATGACCAGAACCAAAACTCTTGTGTAGCCTTGAGTTGTGAGTAATTACTTGGATCATCATCACACGTGTCCTGCTTGTGCTGGCCAGTGCTGCTGCAGTATCCCGAACACCCAAGCACTGAGTTTGTGAAACAGTGGTAGGGGAATGCCCATTTGATTTGATGTGAGCATGTGTTTGGACTGAGCTCCCATATTCTCTGTTTTAATTTTAACAGTATTCTAGCAACTGAGGTATTGCAGATTTTAACTTAACATTAAGCAAATAATGGTGAATGTGTTCAGAACTTCTGCCCTCACCCTTTCCGAATTCCTAGTGTTTTACTAATGATGTTTGTACCAGGTCTGGCTGGGATGGAGTTAATTTTCTTCATAGCAGCCGGTATGGTGCTGTGCTCTGGGTTTGTGGCTAAAACGGTGTTGATAACACACCAATGTTTAGCTCTTGCTGAGCAGGCTTGCACAGCATCAAGGCTTTCTCTGCTTCTCCCTCAGAGAGCAGGCTCATGGTACACAAGAGGCTGGCGGAGGACACGGCTGGGACAGCAGACCCCAACTGACCAAAGAGATATCCGTACCCTACAGCATTGTGCTCAACAATAAAATGCGGGCAGGGAGGTTTTCCAAAGCAGCTGTTGCTCAGGGACTGGCGAGGCACCATCAGTCTACTTGTGGGAGGTCGTGAGCGGTTGCCTTTGCATGACTTGTTTCTGGTTTTGTTTTCCCCTGTCCTTCACTTAGTAAACTGTCTTTATCTTGACCCATGAGTCTTCTCGCTTTTGCTCTTCGTATTCTCTCCCCCATCCTGTTGTGGGGGGAGTGAGCAAGCGGCTAGGTGGATGTCGAGCTGCTGGCCATGTTAAACCCACCACAGCAGTGTACTCCTTACAATAAACATTAATAACAATTCTGACAGTTAAAGTCCTCCAGGGAGCTCAGGAGAATGGGTGCAATGCCATTTTATTTGTGTCCCAATACCATACATTTCAGTCTTAAACCTGAGAAACAGAACTCACAGAACTTTCCATAATTCAGCAAATAATTCTAGATAAATAAAATCACAGTCTAATCACAGACAATAGGCAGAGAGAGGCAGAATTTAGTCAACTTGCATCCAGTATTTACTCAACCCCCAGCAGGCTTCACTTTCAGGAGAAGCCTGCACTCTCTGCTCTGGCGGCACAAAGCAGGGATGCTTTCGTGCAATACTATTTCAGAGTGGAGTGGGTGTTCCTGCACTTGAGCCTGCAGTGTCATGGAGCGGACTTCAGAAGAACAAGTGCTCAACAATCAGTTTTCTGTAGTTGCCAGGTTCATCCAGCACCGCTTGTCCATCCAGGCTGCACATCTTGTTCAACTCGATGTGTTTCCCTTCGCCCACGTGCTCCTCTCCTGCTGTTGGTCATCAGCCGATCTCCATGCACCACGCTCAGCTCGCAGCTCTCCGGAAAGCATGGCTTTTAGGAACAGCCCTTCATGTCCCACACCCGGTGTGGAATGAAGGGACACCTCCCAGCACCACTACCCACCTCATCGCTGCAGGCTGGCGTTTGCCATCCTCCGGTCCCCGTGAGGGCACAGGTGCCCTGAGCAACCCCGTGTCACCAGAAGGGGAAGGAATCCGCTGTGCTGCCCTCGAAGCCCTGGAAAATTCAACTTCTTGTAGGCAATATCCGCTGTTGGTGACATCTCCTGGGAAGGAAGGAAACCCCTCACCCCTTCCGAGCCCACTGCATCGAAATGGACGGCTCACCTCCCAGGCAGCAAGACCCCCAGAAGAGGGTCTGGTGCTCATTGGAAGGTTCAAGTGCAGCTCCCAGTGCTTCATGAAGAGGCCGGGGGAGTGTGGATGAACCCAACCGCTTTCTCCTCCCAGAGCCTGTGCCGATGCCCAGGCAGCTTTTGGGGGAGATTCACAGCACTGCAGCAAAGGGACTTTGCAGGAGAACTGTCAGGTGGTGACACCAGGAGCCATGTTGGGGCTGTCCTCTCCTTGCAACAAAGTGCTAGCGGCAGGGATTGCCGTTCCTGGCTCTGTTTTTTATACTTTTTGTACTTCTGCTGCCTTTCAGCCGTGCTAGGTTAAGAGAGGAGCAAATCGTCTGTCCTGCAGCAGGCAGGCAGTGCCCGTTCCTCATTAAGCCCTCCCACGTCTGGATGTGAAATGCCACGTCAGCCTGCTGGCAGCAGAACAGTGGGATTAGACCTGACAAAATTGCGGTGAGAGGCGCGGGATCTTCCTGTCTCTCCAGGTGTGAGGCCCCATACCGCTTCGTTCAGTGAGAATGCCCTTCAAGGATGCAAATATGGTTTTAGCTCAAGCCTCCATACAAATGGCCATTGTTTAAGATGCCCGGGAATTGTCATTTAAACTTTTAATGAATAGGAAATGAAGACCCTTGGTTAAGCAAAGAAACGTCTCTGTATTGTAATAGATTTTGCAGACAAGGGCAATATGCAGTCCAGCCAGGAAAGTCAGGAGCAGAGATGGCGGGTACACAGGAGCTGGTACAAAGAGATCAAAGTGACAGCCCCTTTGCCAGGATTCCTGCAGTGGGCCATCATGGCTATGAGCAGGAACATCTGGAAATAATGTCACAGACAGCTGGTGAGAACTTGTGGCTTCTGTCTCAGGATTTTATGACCTATTTTTATTCTCAGAAAAACCCCCAAAGACTTGAAATGCAATAGGGAGAAAAGAAAATTCTTTGTGTGTGCACTGCTTTGGAGCCATTAGGAACTGTCCTTTAGGGCAGTGTTTCCAAAGTGGTGGGGCTACTGACTGTATCCAAATGGTGAATTGAAAAGCGTGCTCCAGCAGCCATCCAGCTGGATGGACTTCGCTCTGCTGCAAACGTGGTGATTCTCACTCATTCATCCCTTCAAAGCCTCTGTTGGACAAGAGGCTTTGAGCACACCTGAAACTGGATCCTATGCCCTTGCTTCAAACTGACCAGTAGGCATTGAAATTGTAGCCAAAATAGCAGAGCCAAAGCTTGTCACCATGTGCACGAGAAACTGGCCCACTCACAGCAAAACAGGTAAAATTGGGCAGGCTGCAGCAACATCAAACTCAAATAAAGGCTAGAAGCATGAATCAGCAATGAGATACTTTGCAGAAGCATCAAAAGAATATGAAGAAATGGATTCACCAGAGAACCTCAGAAAGGTATAAATTTATGCATCATGTCACGTAATCTCATCTGTGTGTGCAACCAAGCTGACACAGCTGCTCTGAAAGGGCAAGAGCCCTGCAAAAGGATTTAGAAGAAACCTTCCTTTCAGGATGATTTTCTTAGATGGAAGGGTCTTCAAATCTGGGCCATTTACACAATGCTTCCAGCAACAAAAGTAGCGGCGTTGTCAGTGTAGGGCCACAGAGGATTTTTAGGGTAGACCCTTCCCTTCTCCCTATGCTGCAGCATCTGACTGTCATGCACTGCGGGGCAACACCGGTACACAGATAACCCACCATGTCCCTTCCCTCCACCATCTGGATTTGAATCCCCTCAGACAAAGGAGAAATCCCTCACTGGGTGAAAAAGGGTTGAGGGAAGATGAATATAATTACCGCCGGGTCTTTGTAGGGGGTCCACAGCATTAGATCATGGTAAGGGAACAAGGTCGTTGAAAGTAAAGCAGCAGAGAATACTCCTGTTTGAGTCAATGGGACTTTAGTTTGAGGAAGAAACCAGAAAGCTGAGAGGGGCCAAAGGAAGATTTTGCCAACCCTCAGTAGCAGAAGAGCAGCTGCTCCAACAGTCACCCCCCATGGAGACTAGGTGGGAGCAGGTGGGAGAAGAGGAACCAGAACTTGGGTACAAACCAGTTGGATTCTGGTACCACCAGCGGAGTTCATGTGCGTGAGCCTCCTTTCT
The DNA here is from genome assembly GCF_929443795.1 of Astur gentilis. Classification (NCBI taxonomy): domain Eukaryota; kingdom Metazoa; phylum Chordata; class Aves; order Accipitriformes; family Accipitridae; genus Astur; species Astur gentilis. The sequence continues at coordinate 1,466,723 of NC_064919.1, forward strand.
GGCCGTAGCCCCAGATTCTGTGCCTGGTTGTCGTGGGCTGACCCCGCCAACAGCTAAGCCCCCAGCCAGCCGCTTGCTCATGACTCCTGCAGTGGGATGGAGGAGGGAATCAGAAGGGGAAAAGTGAAACAAGCTTGTGCATTGTGGTGATGACAGTTTAATAAGAGAAGTAAAGCTGTGTGCACAAGTAAAGCAAAATAAGGGGTTCATGCCCTGCTCCCTATCAGACATCCAGCCACTCCTGGAAATCAGAGCCTCAGCATGGATGGCCGTGTTGGGAAGACCAACACCATAACCCTGAACATCCCCCCTTCTTCCTTCTTTCCCCGAGCTTTTATTGCTGACCACAACATCATACGGCGTGGGATATCCCGTTGGTCAGCTGGGGTCAGCTGTCCCCTGCCAGGTCCTTGCTCACCTCCAGCCCACTCACTGGTAGGGCAGAGTGGGAGAAAAATGTGCCATTGATACTGTGCAGGCACTGCTTAGCCATAGATGAACACTGGCAACCCAAAACACAGCCCCACATGGGGCTGCTATGAAGAAAATTAACCCCTTCCCAGCCAGACCCGGTGCAGCAGGTAACAGGTCTGGGTCAGGCTGAGGGGGGGTGCTCCAGCCATCCCTGCCATCTGATGTCCCTATTAAGCCTCTGCCTCTTCACAGCACTTGGAAAGTCACACCTGGTAGGAGACTGCTAAATTCCGGCTCCTAAGTCTATTAAACCCATTGTAAACAGTCCCTGATAACACTTTAAAATAATGGTCCATTACAGCAGCAATGCTTAATTAGAGTGGAACTGACAAATGGAGTCATCATGATTAATGTTATTGTAATGAATACATCTGCAATTTGGTATAACACACAGAAATGTCTGGCTTCCCAGGAAACCCTCAGATACAGAGGGTGTCTTTTATATTCATAGGGATATAATAATTCCTCTGAAGGAATCTCATCGTAATTTAGCATGAATTAATGTCCATTTATCACACTGTGTTACCCAGTGCAGCAATTTATCTAAATCCTATATATGCAATGTAGACTCTTGTCTAAGAACACCCGATAATGGAGAAATCCTTTGAAGAAATACATTTACTGTAGATCATTAATGCTCAGTGTGCTAAGTGGCCTTTAAATTAAACCAAGTTAAATAAACTCTTCTTTAATATACCAGTGTAACTTTTTCATTAACAAACACATTAAGGCCTTTTTCATTTACATACAGCTGATGCAAGCATACGATACTAAAACGTTCAATTAGCAGAGCAAAATGTAATTCAGAGTGTCTCTATGGTAAGAAAAGGCAGGAGAAGGCAGGGGTTTGGCGCACCAACCTCACGTCTTTGGATAACTGCATCCCAGTCCTGCAGGAACTTGCAGTAGGTTTGTCTGTATAGCCTGACTCCAGGGTTTGCCAGAAAGGTTGTTCCTTGTAGAAGGGTAATAGCTGCCAGAAAGGCGGAAAAAAAACCAGAAGAGGTTGCAGGCTGTTCTGGGAGCACACCATTTTCTATACGGGCAGAAGTTGTCTGAACTGCTGTGCTCACCTCCCTCCACACACCCCCACAGGACCAACTTGACCTGCTGTGAGTACTTCTCATCAAGGCACCATCTGTGCCCGCATTGGGGGTCCAGTTCAGTTTGCAAACTGGTTTTAAGGTGGCTCCCCTCCTTTCCTGGGGAAGGGAACTGGAGCTGCACCTCCAGCACACTCCAGCCCCGATGGAGATGTGGACATCACGATGGAGGACTGCAGCCACGAGTGGAGAAGCCCCACCACCAGCCGTCTCTTCTCCCAGTGAGGAGCACTTACTTTGGCATGGGGGATCCTGCTCATGTGCCAGCCCCATCCCTCGTGCAAGGACTGTGGGGAACCCTAAAAGCAGAGCCGTGTGGGTCAGAGCTAGAGTAACACCTGAGTAACAAATCCCTAGAGCAGCATGTTGCTGGTGTCTGTCTAGCAAACCTCTGAGCCTTGGCTTTGCAAGATGCTCTTGAAATAGACTTTGACAAAACCTCTATGATGGTGTTTATCTTGATCCCTATGTTTAAATTTTATTTACACAAGAGTCTGTCTACAAGATTTATGATGTGACTGCAATCCTCTTTGCTAGGTATTTTTAAGCAACAGTAAGAAAACTTCTCTTACAGGTGAAGGAATAATCTGCCTTCATTCCTGCCACCTGCTTTCCATTTCCCTGCATGCAATCAAGAGAAAGAGAAGCGATGACTGTTCTTGGCTAGAGCAGAAATCACAGTTAGCTAGTGATCTTCTACTGGGACACACTGGCAACTTACTGACTGGCTGGTGCACCAACGGGAAACAAAGTAAGGCAAGTGAAGGACCTACAGCACAATGAGGGGAAAAAAGAGCTGTATCCCAACAATTAGAGCTGTATTGCTATTACACATTAGGCTGGAAAAATATCTAATCTAAAAGGAGCACAGCAGCCTGTTCTGTGCAAATTCTGGTGGACAAGCCTGACAGTGAGAGAAGAGCTCTGTGCATGTTTAATTGGCTCTTGTGAAAATGGCACTGCACATATATGCCTGTTTGCCATATAAAAGCCCATTTTAATACTTTACTTTCTTTATGCAAAATTCTCCTAAAAATCTTTCATCTTCCTTGTCTCAACATGCTCTGCATGAGCTAATTTGAGAGGCTGTTAAATAAACCAGAAGGCACAGGATTGTTTGGCTCAACGACTGACTTCAGAACTGTGGGTTTAAATTCACTGACTGAAAAAATCATGCTGATTACCAGACTATAAAAGGTGCAAAATGAAGTACGTTTAGTCTGCCTGCTCAGGGGGAAGGGGAGGTGCAAAAGCTCTTGAATACCAATCAGAGAAACCAACACATAAAACAAGGGGAGGATAAAACTTCTGGAAAATGGACTGTTCAGAGCAGGGGTAAAAAAAAAAAAAGGAATAAAAATTTTATATCTGAGTTTCTCTGCAGCAAACAAATGGTGATGTTGGTGGGAGCTCTTCCCTGAGAAGACCAAGCTGAAATGTCTGTGTGAAGAGCGTATGCCCCCGCTTCTCCATTGGCTTTTATATTGCAGATACTAAAACGGAAATCTTTGCTAGCTGCATGCTGCCACCTCTCCCACTGGTACCAATGGAAAACGTGCTTGCACCCACAGCAGCCTCCCACTTCTCAGGGCAGCTTCCCTCCATCCCTCTGGTTTTCCACCAGCCAGCATGCAGGGGAAGAGGAGCAGGAGGAGCAGGGAGAAGAGTTTCTTGTGGCAGAGCCACTTCAGTTGGTGACTCTGCAGGGTTTTGCCTGGTGGATCCTGCTCTGCACTGGGCTCTGAGACAAGACTTACAAAATGAGCTTGGTCCCTTGGTGGTTTTTTGGGAATGGCAGGTTGGCTGGTTGGTTTGCTGGTTGATATTTTTTGCAACATACTGGCTCTCACAGCTGAATTTTAGCAGTTAGGGAAGTGAGGTGGTGTATCTTATTATGTGTGTTAAACACAACCATAAAAGCTTTTGTAAGCAATAGAGTTAACTACCTAAACCTCCAGCTCTCAGAAACTCGGAGGATGCATGGCTGAAAGTTTGCTCTAAACTACTCCTTCCTCGTTTGGTCCTTCCTTTAGTATCCAAAGCCAGCTGCTGCATAGAGAGGGTAAAACCCAATGCAGACAGTATGGCACCGTTAACCCTGTGCAATCATCCACCTCATACCCTTCATATGGCACTAACAGCTGTCAAAATTCAGGGGTTGCTCTCACCCTCCTCTGGAAACAAGTGCCTCTACCTAATGCAGAAAAGATCATCCTGGAATTAAATTTCAGGCAGAGAGCATGACATTTCCAAGGGGGTGGAGGGAAACAGCAAGGAGGTTTAAACTTTCACACGTGCTCCATCACTCTTGGGAGCACACAATAGAAAAAGACCAGCACAGTGGAAACAAAATGAGTTGTGCAAACTTTGCAGTCTGGAAATGGAGCAAGGAAGGCAGGGAGACACTGTGCTGGACTGCCCCCAGGTTATCATCATGTAACAGATTTAGTCTGAAACAGATGCATCTCTGATGGATGGAGGTAATATTGACCCACAGCCCTAAAGAGACTAAAAGCCCGGTGAAAATTTACCTTTTCATTCTAAGCAAAGTTTGAGTAAGCCTGGCAGGGTTGGGGAAATACCTTCTCAGCCACCCAAGTCATGCCACATATTTCAGCTACTAGCACACGTTTGGTTCAGGTCATTCCTCCTCTTGTTGGTATCAAGAAAGGGCTCCTACGGGCCAGTAGCTGTAGCATGGAGCAGGGCAGTGGAGTCAGGAGTGTGGCCGTCGGGCATCAGCAAACCAAGGCAACTTGTCTGCAGGTTGATGCCTTCATCTCTAACTGCAGTGATGCTATTGCTGTTGATATACGACAGGCAAGAATTTGTTTTTGTTAACCAGTCCTGCTTGCTGCCTGGAGGATAAAGTTTTGCAGGTAGAAAGAACAAGTGGAGATTAACATAAAAACTAATGGGATGCTGAGGGCAAATACTAAAGTAGCTGTTTTGGGGGTTTTTTTGGTCTCCTTTTTCTCATCATTAGACAGGGACTCTAGGGCTCAGACAGGCAGACCACTACTAAGGTTCATGAGTCATATACTGTTGGAAACAGGAGAGCGCAGGTGGAAAGAAAGGGAAATGCCTTAGGGTTTGCAGAATAGGTACAGCTAGAAGATATAGAATGACCTGAATTTGGGGTTTAAATTGTTCTTTTCCTCATCTCGCTCCAGAAAAGAGGGGCAACCAGATCAGGTGTGAAGGATGAATGAGAAGCAGGGGAATGTATGAATTTGGCATGAAACTGCTTTATATGGAGAACAACTTGAGAGTTTTGGTGTCCTAGATGAAAGCCTCCAATACAGTTGAACTTTCAGTCCCTTCAAGCAGAGGAGATGATGCAGTATACCAGGACCTATGGTCTGAAGTGGGGCAGGGTCAGCAACATTTGGTAGTAGGAACTGTATTAGGTAAACAATTCTCTGATTTCATTTGGATGCTGGAGAGCCCAGGACTTGTGGGACATCTTAGAGAGGGGTGGGAAGGAGCAGGAGTCACAGCATCCACACATCTCCACACCTCCATTTCTTCTTATACTCCTTCTCCAATATGAAGACTGATAGCAGGGCACATGTGTTTTGGGGTTGTGTGGCGGAGTTTTGGTAGCAGAGGAGGGGGCTACAGGGCCGGCTCCTGTGAGAGCTTCTAGAAGCTTCCCCAGCTCCAAGTCAGACCTGCCTCTGGCCAAGGCTGAGCCCATCAGCAACACTGGTAGCACCTCTGGGAGAACGTATTTAAGAAGGGAAGATGTGCAGTGGGGTAGGAGACTGGAATGTGAGAGGAACCCCTGTGCAGATACCAAGGTCACTGAAGAAGGGGGGGAGGAGGTGTGCTGGAGGAGGGGATGTCCCTGCAGCCCGTGGTGAGGCGGCAGGCTGTCGTCCCCAGCCCATGGAGGGGAGCGGGGGAGCAGATGCCCACCTGCAGCCCGGGGAGAGAGGAGCCCACACCGGAGCAGGGGGATGGATGCCCCCCAAGATGGCCGGGACTCCATGGGAAAGCCCACGCTGGAGCAGGCTGTGCCTGAAGGACTGCAGCCCATGGAAGGGACCCACGCTGGAGCAGGTCGTGAAGGACTGCAGCCTGTAGGAAGGACCCACGACGGAGAAGTTCATGGAGGACTGCCTCCCGTGGGAGGGACCCCACGCTGGAGCAGGGGAAGAGTGTGAGGAGTCCTCCCCCTGAGGAGGAAGGAGCAGCAGAGACAAGGTGTGATGAACTGACCCCAACCCCCATTCCCCATCCCCCTGTGCCACTGAGGGGGAGGAGGTGGAGAAATCGGGAGTGGGGTTGAGGCAGGAAGGTGGGAGGGGTGGGGGGAAGCTGTTTTAAGATTTGGTGTTACTTCTCAGCATTCTTGTTTTGATTTGATTGGTAGTAAATTAAATTGATTTTGGTTTTTTCCCCTCTTTTGCCCATGACCATAAGTGGTGAGTGATGCCTCCCTGTCCTTGTCTTGACCCATGAGCGTTTCTTTATATTTTCTCCTCCTCATCCCACTGGCATCAGGGGGAGGAGTGAGTAAGTGGCTTCATGGTGCTTTGTTACCAGCTGGGCTTAAACCACAATATGTCTGTTTCTGTACAGACATATATATAGCAGGGTGTTCATGCTGGCTGAGCTTCCAGAGCTCCTGAAACACAGCAGATTGCAGGAAATTCTGGTTTTGGAGCTGGTTTGGCATGGCTTTGTGTCAACAACATCATGTTACCATCTTGTTTCATTTTCTGTCCTTTCATTTTATTTATTTCAATTTTATGTCAGCTAGCAAAAGCATGAAAACCAGGAGGTGTCTATTCTGTTGCTGTGTTAGTGAAGAGAAGTGATTCAATGGTAGTTAAAGACACATACATTAAATACCACAAGCTCTCAGTACACAGAGGTTAATGCATTGCTCCAGCAGTGACCGTCACAACTTGCATCTCACAGGTTCTGCGTGGTGGAACTGGGCTAGCTGGCACATGCCAAAACCAAAGACACCAAGCCAAATCCATGTCGACAAACATCTGCTCACTTGACTAGATCCAGACAGGTCCAGAGCACCTGAGCAGCTCAGCTTTGTGACAGGTCTTCATTTTATACTCATCCTTTTCTTACAGTTAGGAGAACTGAGGCCTAAAGGACCTACTGAATTCAATGTCCACTATATTCAGTATGGCAGCAAACAGTTCAGATGCCCTGCTGTCCAGGATGGCTGGCCTGTGGTTACTTACATGGCCAAAGACAAAGCGATACTGTCAAAGAAGTGGCTGAGAGGTGCCCCTGTGGGTGGTGGCACCAGGGCTCTGGAGGCACACTCTGACCTACAGACCGGCACCTCTCATACATGAGCTGAACACAGCTCTTATGTCTGTCCTTTGGCTGTGCAGAGCCATGGCAGCCACGGACTCAACTAACTCTCTTGAATATCTGTACGAGGGTAGGTGTCAGGAGAAGGTCTGAAAAGAGCTGAGAGATTCACAGGATCGCAGAGTGGTTGAGGTTGGAAGGGACTTGTGGAGGTCATCTGTGGTCCAACTGCCCTGCTCAAGGAGAGCCTCCTATAGCAGGTTGCCCAGGGCCACATCCAGACTGCTCTTGAATATCTCCAACCAGGGAGACTCCACAACCTCCCTGGGCATCCTGTGCCAGTGCGTGGTCACCCTCACAGTGAAAAAAAGTGTTTCCTGATGTTCAGAGGGAGCCTCCTGTGTTTCAGTGTGTGCCTGTGGCCTCTGGTCCTGGAACTGGGCACCACTGGAAAGACCCTGTCTCCCTCACCTTCATTCCCATGAGGTATTTGCACACATGGATGAGATCCCCCTGAACCTTCTCTCCAGGCTGAACAGTCCCAACTCCCTCAACCTTTCCTCATAAGAGACACGCTCCAGTCCCTTTAGCATCTTAGTTGCCCTTTGCTGGACTCTCTCCAGTATGTCCATGTCTCTCTGGTACTGAGGAACCCAGAACAGGACACAGAGGAAGCCACTACAGAGCTCAGATCTCCAGACCCAACCTGGACACTCGCTCCCTCACATGCTGACTTGTTTTGCTGGATTTTTCCCTCAGCAGTTATTAAGCTGTGAGCAGATGCCAATGTGTGGATGATTTTTCAATATATTATCACCTCTTTGTGTAATCAATAAAAATTTTAATGAGAAGACCTTGGCTGATTCTTTAAATTCTATTATAGCCAGACACCAATATTTACAACCCTGTAAAATGAAGCATTTCAGGACACAACTACCGCATAATAGCATTTGCAAGATGCTTTCTAATTTTTTTGTTGATGTGATTTGTGTGTTTTTAAATACTCTGCTTGCAGTTTTCTGTATCATGCCATGCATTTCACAAATAGCCTGCATGCTGCCCCAGTTGTACATCTTTCCTTGCTGCATTACAGCCAGTTCTGCCTGGTTCATATCACTGCTTTGGACTGTAAGCACTATAATCCCAGCTTAACAAAATAATTCTCTACCGTATTCATCCATTTCACAATTATAAATGATGTCTCAAAACTGCCACATGCATGTTGCTCACTGTTGTGGTTTAACCCCAGCCAGCAACTAAGTCCCACACAGCCGCTCACTCACTCTCCTCCGGTGGGATTGGGGAGAAAATTGGAAGGGTAAAAGTAACAAAAGTAGGTTGAGATAAGGACAGTATAATAATTGAAATAAAATAAAATATTATAGTAATAGTAATTTTAAAAATTGTAATGAAAAAGAAAGTAATAAGAAGAAGGAGAAATAAAACTGAAGATAAACAAATGATGCAAGTGAAAACCAATTGCTCATCACCAACCAACTGACTCCCAGCCTGTTCCCGAGCAGCAGGCCCCTGGCCAGGTTTCCCCCCGGTTTATATGCTGAGCATGAGGTCCTATGGTGTGGAATATCCCTTGGGTCAGTTGGGCTCAGCTGTCCGGGCTGTGTCCCCTCCAACTCCTTGTGCACCTTGCTGGTGGGGATCTGTGAGAAGCAGAAAAGACCTTGATGCTTGGTAAACACTGCTCAGCGACAACTGAAACACCAGTGTGTTATCAACATTATTCTCATCCTAAATCCAAAGCACAGCACTATATCAGCTACTAGGAAGAAAATTAAGTCTGTCCCAGCTGAAACCAGGACACTTATTAATCCAGAACTAATGTGACCAATATGAAACTCTGATTTCATATATCCACATACTGTCATTGGAAGAGTAGCACTGTGCATTCAGTGGAGGTTTTTATACTGTATGTGAAAAAAATACGTAAATATAACAATCAACTCCAATGTAACAACTAAAATAACTTTTAATTGTTTTCCTTTCACTTATATTTTCTGCTTGGCTGACTCTGCTTATAGGTCCTGGAAAGGCCAGCTCATCAGTTTTTGTTGTTAATCAAGAACAGTAATTGTGTAAGTTATAAAGACACAAGATGATTCTTTGCTGAATAGGATAACAACTTCCAGAAAATGCAAAGTAGTGTTTTTAATGTTTTTTTTTATTAGTAATTTGTAAGGCTGCTATCTGAGTAAACAAGATCCCCAAGAGGCACTGGGAATCCAGGTTCGAGGAAGGGTTTGCCCCCACATTTCTGGTGCAGCAGATGCTGTTTCAGAAGGGCTGTCACAGGGCACCACTGGCTCAGGGCTACTCTAGCTCTGCCTCTGTTCAGGCTCAGCAAACACCCTGCAACCAGGGAAAATGGTGGGAAAATGTCCTACCTACCCTTGATACCATGATAAGTATCACGACAAGCACCATGAGAGTAGCGTAAACACCCCGTGGAAAGTGCCGTTGGTCCTCAGATGGTGGGGTAGGAAGCAGGGGCATATCACAAGTCCAGCTGATTTGAAACATTAATTCTTGGCTCGTCCTCCAGCGTGTGGCCCACAGCCCACCCAGTCCTCGGGCACAACGCAAGGTCCAGCCCTGCCAGCCTGCCCAGTGTGCTTTGCCCTCCCTAAAAAACAGAGTTTGGGTGGTAGAATGTGCCACGACACTGGGGACTGACTACTAGGGCGTAGGAAGGGGAGGTCTTTCTGGGGACATTTGCACCAAAGTGTTCAACTTTCCGTAGAAATGGGTGAGGATCGATCTTGCAGCCCACCATAGGTACCAGAGCTGCCTCCCAGCCCGTCGCTGCACCGGCTGCTTCCTGCAGCCTTGCAACAGCTCATGGCATCGTTTGAAGGGCAGACAGGCTGTCCTCCGGTTTGGTGGGGCAAGAGACTTATTCAGCCCCTTGGCAGAATGAGGCAAGAATGAGGATGAGCAAACCCCGACGTCAGTGACAATGCACAGGATCTCCTCCAGGATCCACCCCTGTGAGCTGCTCCAGCCCTGTCTCCCCACAGTCTTTCCACCTAGTGGGGAAGCATTTGCATGTTTGTGGGTTTTTCTTGTCCAGGTGGGGCAGAAAAGGGCCCCAAAGAGGAGAAGGCTGGGAGCGGCATGAAGAAGGCAGAGAAGCCAGTGATGGACAGGAGAGGAGGAAGACCCCTACCATGGTGCCAGGAGCTGGGCTGCATTGCAGCCGAGGAGAGACAAGACCAAGGTGGGATGTGAAATGACTCCTTATCATGCTGATTTGTGCTTAAAGCCTTCCTATTGCAAGTTCAGTCTGCAGCACTGGTCACACCATACATTTGCAATACACTTTGTCAAGGAAAAGAAATGCAAAAATCAGTGCCTGATAGCAAGACAACCAGCATTTGACAAGGAACAGCTAAGAGAAAACTCAGGAGGAGCTTTGGGATGGGTAACCCCCACTACACAGCAAAACAAAGCCATTTTCTAATAAGAATTGGGAATATTCAACATAAGAGCCTCCAAATTGCTGAAGGAGGTGGAATGGGACAGTCCACCTCACTCTAAACATCAGGTCTGATTTCAATTTCATTATTAGCAGTGATTTTAAACTCTAACCAGAAAACTTTGAGGGAGGAGATGGCTGGATTATTTTTTTTAATAGAGCTAGTTAAGTACTGCTGTATCCTGAAATCCTTTTGTTGTATATCTACTGGGTTACAAAATGGATTTAAGTGGATGAACTCTGGTGCAGCCTGCTCAGCAATGCATGAAGAAAAGAGTTGGAGGTGTAAAAAATGTCAAATAGCTTTCTCATAGGCATTAAACTATTAATAAAGATAAAATGATCTTTATGTTTTCAGTTTATAATGTCTCTTTTATGAAAGTCAGAGCGGCATTGATTCACGATTCATTGGTTTCACTGCTTTGTGTCATTACTGGGAACACGTCAAGAATGGCACCCAGAGCAGGCACTAAGTTGAGAGGAAAGGTGGCAAATGGAAGAGAAAAGTTTCTGCTTTTTGAAGCCACAGCATTGCTTCTGTGGGGGTCTCCTTCACGCTCCGCAGGTGACCCAGTGCATAGGACATGGGGTCCGGGGTGAGGGGAGGGGAACGCCACTTGACGGAAATTCCCAGAGCCAAAGTGAAGAGAAGCTCCTGGTGTTCCCAGGGCTGGGTTGCACCCTGGCCCTGATGGCATGTGTGCACTTTGGAAACAGTGTTGAACAAACTCATTAAAAATGGAAGAGATTATTACAGTTTGTTCATATCCATTTCTAACTTGTAATTAAGGTATCCTGAAGTGTCAGATGAATGGGAACCAGGATGCCAAAACGTTGTTCCCCAGGTCTCATGCCATCCACAAGCCCCCAGTGAGTGCCTGATTTCTGTAAATCTGAGCACTTGGAATAACTCATGGAGTAAAGTTTCATTAAGGCAAACAGGAACATCAACGACAAACCCTGTGCACTCTCTGAATCCAAAATAGAAGCCTAAATTTGAGAAAGTCTGAAGACCAGGCCCAGAATATCAGGAACAGACCATACCCATCCCTGAAGAAATTGTGCAAACTCCCTCACCTGCCTTCACTCTTGATGCAGCTGCAAGTACCGAGGAAGAGTAGGAACTGTGGGCTGGTCAATGGTGCCCATCAGAGGCCCACCTCGACAAACCCAGAGTAGCACAGTGGCACAAAAGCCGTTGGGAACACAAATTAGGAACTCGGGGGAAGAGACATCCCATTCAGGATCCTCCCAGGCTCTCCCAGGAAAGGCTCAGAGACCCAGGGGCAGCTACCGGGCAGACAAAATCTGTGCCCAGCTGCTGGAGGGATGTATGTATGTACTTGAAGGGATGTATATACATTCCCACTGGTGGACCTCTGTCCTACTCAGCAAGAGAAGGAGCAGGATGAGGCCACTGGTGCTCTCTGTGTCCCTGTGTGTGCCCTGTCCCCCTCTCCTGCACCACTGCAGAGCAAGGGGTGAGGTTGCAGAGCATCCTCCTGATGCAGCGTCAAGGGCTGCTGCACGGGCACGCCACTCCATTCTCCCTCACTGCAGGATTTAAAACATTTAATCTTAAAATATTCATTGGTCTCTCTAATTGGCAGACACTGGGTTTCTGTCCCTCATGCAGCAAACCTCAGAGTTTTGTTGGAAAGGCAGTGCTCCTCAGAAATACCTGACCTACATTTGTATTAGATGTATTAAATACACTTACGGACATGTATAAGAATGCGTCCCTGCTACGAGGCAAGGCAGTCATTGTTCTCGCTTCACAATGAGGAAAGGAGAATCCCAGCACTTGGCCAAGTCTGGAAGGAACACCCTCTGCAGAGAAAAGGCTTCAGATCACGCTTTCCAGGCCCTACATTAATGCTGTAACTCGGGCATCTTCATGTGCTGCGTGGTGCTGGCAGCTCTCTGCCTGCTGTACAGAACTGCAAATAATTACAGACTTAAACATATTCACTTATTTTAATTTTAACTTATTAACTAAGTTAAATTAATCATAGAGTTAAAACAACAGATGCTGTGAGTGACTGTTGCTAGATAGAGGTAGAGGTGTCCAAGCTAATTTTCTAACCTGCCTTGTCTGTGCAGAAAAGTTGCAATAATTCAGTGTTTGCATTTGAAACACTTCCACTGTTCCAATAATTTTTACTCTCCTGTACATGCATGTCTTGCAGGTGAAAGGGGGCTGGGGCACAACAAACATCTGGCACATTCAAAATCAAACTCCTCATTGGACTTGGAAAAAGGGTCATCAATTCACCCTGTTAATCTCTGGTCTAACATCCAGAAGCCTGACATCCCACTGGACAGAGGGCAGTAGCTGCTCTCTGAAACCTCTCCCACTGCATAACATGAATGGCTTATTTTCAGACTATCAAATCCATTTAACAGGGAGGTGAAATATGCAATTAGTATCATAGAAACGAGCTTCAGTTCATGATACATCTTAATTAGCTATGTAATTTTATTTATGTTCCATTTGTAAAGTCCAGCCTTGTAATTACTGCTTGAATGTTGAGTGAAGGGGTTTTTTTTAGCCTTGAAGCATAAAGGAAGGAGAAATGTTTGGCAAATGGTGAGGGAAGTTGCGTGAGGTTAAACGAGGTTTCAGCAGATACACGCTCCACTTCTCAAATGGCTGTGGATTCCATGTTGGCTTTTGGGCCTCAAACGTAACAGTCAAACAAACTGAAGACCATGACTAGTTTAGCCATTCTGGTGGGATCTGTTCACATTTCATCATTTGTGGTGGGAGCTTGTCGTGGTTTAACCCCAGCCAGCAACTAAGCACCACGCAGCCACTCACTCACTACCCCCCCACCCAGTGGGATGAGGGAGAAAATTGGGAAAAGAAGTAGAACTCGTGGGTTGAGATAAGAACGTTTTAATAGAACAGAAAAGAAGAAACTAATACTGATAGTGGTAACACTAATAAAATGACAACAGCAATAATAAAAGGATTGGAATGTACAAATGATGTGCAGGGCAATTGCTCACCACCCGCCGACCGACACCCAGCTAGTCCCCGAGCAGCGATCCCACTAGTCTAAACACGACTGAGCAACAACTGAAAACATCAGTGTTATCAACATTCTTCTCATACTGAACTCAAAACGTAGCACCGTACCAGCTACTAGGAAGACAGTTAACTCTATCCCAGCTGAAACCAGGATAGAGCTATTCACATTTCATGTCAGGGAAAGGAGAGGCAACAGGCACTAGCTTTTATTTATCCTGTACCAGTCTGGCTTACTGGGGTCAGGATTATTGTTTGTAGGAAAATCTGTTTCCCAAGATAGGAAATCACTCTTGATTGTCCACAATCCTTCAGGAAGCACAATGCTTCAAACACTGCTGTTTGGAAAAGTCCCCTTTCCAGATACATTTATTTTTCTATCATTTTCCTACTTACTCAGAATAATTATCCATTGCTGAACACCTGGTAGATGAACCACTCTTGCTGTAGCACCCCCAAGGATCATGATGGCTTTTTTGGATTGGATTTGACAGCAGCAACATGCTATCTTCAGCAGATCTCAGACCCCCTTAAAATAAGATCCCCAAATGCCCCGGTGGGACCGACATGACAGTGCAAGGGTGCTGTCGAGTGTTTTGCAAAGGGTGAGCAGAGGCAAACCCTGGGGCAAATACCAAACTCTGGAGAAAATACTGTTTTTCAAAATGGAGGAGGAAAGGTCATAACTTCAGGGGAGGTGGGTGCCAGTACATCATGCAAAATCATGGTTTCACAAGTACCTAAGAGCAGTGCTCGGCTCACTCCCTACAAACCAGCTACACAGTAGCTTGCAGAGAAGCGAAGAAGATGCATAGGGACCAGAAGATGCATGTTTGAGGAATCATTGGCATTTGACAGGCTAAAAAACTTCCCCAGAGTTGTTGACAGTTCATAGAGAATCGGTATGTTATAATTCAGTCGCCTTTTTTTAAAGAATAGAAGTTATTGAAGGGAGTCAGTGTGTTACCTTGGGACTTATTCCCTGACTTTGCAAGGCATGTGTCACACTGCTGCTTTTATTCAGAGTAATTTTGTTAGACTGTAGAAAATGCTTTCATTTAAAAGAGCTGTCGTGCAAAATTAGTGAGCATGTAAGGCCTTCTAAAACTACTCATGGTTACTTAATGGCTAATTAATAGTTAACTAATAGCTTGTAATTAATTACAGTAAGGACAACAATTCCTAGTTCTCCTGTGATGCAGAAAGGCCAGACTGGACCAAGCAAGTGACTACAAAATGAGCACCAAATCATGATGCTTTGGATTCAATTCCTCAGTTCTCCACTTGACCTGCAAATGTCCCTCTCCTGGATTGCAAGCACATCCTGGAAATGCAGCAGAAAATTGGTGGGGATGGGAGCTTCAAGAGCTTCAGACTTGTCAGGTGGGTGGTGGGGAGCAGGATGACTGCCAGAAAAATAACTCCTATCCTGAGGTATTGGCTGAATATACACTAGCAAAGCTGACCTTTTCTCAGGATGCAGTCACTGTAACCAAGGCTGCCCAGGCATGCCTGGGATTCATCGAACCCCGGGAACTAGTTCCTCATAGACAGGACTGGGGAAGAGTCCTCTGCTGAACCTTCCTGAAAAGACAAGACCACCACATGGACAATGGCACCGGCACCTGGGAAGGTCCATTTCACCCTACTCCAGTGTCACAGGCATCCCAGCAAAGGTGGGATCCGGAAGAATCTGACAATGAAACCACCTCATCAAAGCTGTCTTACGGCCAAAATAGTGCTGCAGAAGTAGGAGATGGGCAATACCTCCCCTGCTCCCTGCCTGCCCCCGCCCCCCCTCCCCCCCCCCCAACATTTTCGGGAGGATGGTTTTCTAGTGGTGACATGGGTCAGAAACCACAGGAGCTCAGGTGTGTTCACCAATGGTTGGCTGCAGCATCCCTGTCCCTGGCGATGCGGCTTCAGATCAGTTATTCTTTTCCACGCGTTTTGTAATGAAGGGATGAAGATGCCTGTGATGGCCCAGCCTGAAATCACCTAGACACCTGCTCAGCGGCTGCTCTGCGGAGGAAACAGCCGAAGGGACCAGCTCTCTATGTGGAGGGACAAGCAGGCCAGAGGACGTTAAATTAACATATTTGCTCCTGCTTTCTGAAGACCAGAGCCCTGAGCTCCGAGGACAGCCTGGGTCTGACCCATCCCAGCAGGGCAGGGACTCTCTTCGAGCTCCAGCTCAGCCAGAAAGCCCAGGGATGTCCCCGCTACTGCAGAGCTGTGATTTTCCAAGCTCAGACAGAGAGAGGAGCACCCATTAATCACTCCCATTGCCTGTTCCCTACACCCCCCCACCACCATTTCTCTCCCTCTGTCTTTTTCCCTGGAATAATTCTCCATCCCACTGACCCTGGATCTCCTGCAGAATCCCCTGTATTGCAGGAAGGTCTGGTCTCTTGCTGCATCCCCCGAGGTCTACGGGGTTGGAACAGGACAGAGGAGAGGAGAAATCCTTAAGGGGCTTTGCAGACCCAACCCAGGGGCTGAGATTTTTACCAGAGATGAACCAGGACTTTTTCCTTTGTCCCAGCTGTGCCGGTGGGGGAACAGGAAGGTGGCTGGGTGCTACGCCCCGGCTTGTTGCTGACAGAAGAAAATCAGCTGCCTTTGATCTGATCTGCCACTAGGCTTGACACGGACCTGTGAGCTGTTTTCATTAGGGGAAGACACCAGCTGCTGAGGCCCTCAGGAGAGTCCCAGAGCTGCAAAGGAGGGAGGAATACATGAATTGTGTCACTTTGCAGTGGCTTGGAAAGGGATAACAACATATCACAAGCCGCACCTTGGAGATCTTACTGTGCAAATAGGGGAAGAGACGGGAGATGAATAGAGCTAACCATAGTGATGCCAGTGATCACATCCAAAACCAGAGCTGCCAGCACATTTCTTGCAAGAGGGACACCACCATAATTACGAATCCAGAGACAAACAGCACACACATCTCTCACTCCAGGGAATTGAGGTAACTTCCATTTAGGAAGGTTTGACTGTTTTCTCATTACATGTTTCAGTGTCTTCAAACGGATTAAAACATGGAAAATAAACTGAAGCATTTCCTGAATTTTAATGCTTCCTCCCACTCTGGTGTGGACAGGAGCGCTGAATGACCAGGATTCCCCTAGAGCAGAATTTCTAAATTCCACTTAGCTCTATCAAGGAACAGGAAGAAAACCCCAAGCCCATACCGGTAAAGTCTGCAGGTACCACAGGTCAGTGGAGTGTCTGGCTTGGTAGACTACTGAAATCTGCAAAGTGTGCTGGTTTTACTTGAACAACACATCTTTTACACGATGAAA
The DNA here is from genome assembly GCF_929443795.1 of Astur gentilis. NCBI lineage: Eukaryota > Metazoa > Chordata > Aves > Accipitriformes > Accipitridae > Astur > Astur gentilis. The sequence continues at coordinate 1,483,424 of NC_064919.1, forward strand.
TGCAAGGTCTGGCAGGTATGAGCATGGAATGTTGTCAGATTTGTAAAAAGGAGGCATGCACATCGGGGAAGGAGTGACAGAGAAAAGGATGTTGTGAGGGTTGAGGTGGAAAATCAACTGACCAAGAGCTCTGAGGGCCTGGCTGGGGCTGACAGATCAGGGAAGGACCAGGAAACAAAGAGAGCAGGATGGACAGGAATGCTGCTCCCAAGTACAGCACTAGTGGTACCATAGCAAAGTAAAGCATCTCTGAGTCAGAAAAGATGTAGGCAAACTGGACATGGCTCAAGGCAAGTCTCCCAGAATAACTCAGGGCCTGGAAACCTTACTCGTATTGAGACACTGAAGAAGGACCAACCCGTTTAGTTGGTCCAAGGGTCAGTTAAAGAGCAACTTGACCTACCTGATCTACAGGTGGGAGTTTTGAGCAGAAGGCTGAACAGAGGAGAGCTCCTGCACTAAGCAAAGAAAGTCAGAACAGGAGCTAAGAATTGGGTCAGGTGAACACAGAATATAGCATGCATGTTTAAGTTGGGGAGATAACTGAGCACTGCACCATTTTCCTTTGTGATAAAATGGGTTTGTGACTGTTGATACCTCTAGATGTTGTTTCAAAAGATAAACTGCTCTTGGACTTACTGGGAAAGTCTGATGGTATCAAAACATGTCATACTGGAAGCCAGGACAGGTGAGGTTGTTTTCCTTTCTAGCCTCCCCACATCTGGCTCTACGCATCGGCCTTCAACAAGAGTGTAACAAACTGTGAAGGTTTGGGGGTGGAGGACATGCCACATCACCTTTAGTCCTGGGTCACAAGTGGTGGAACATACCTTTCTCTGAACATTGGAGACATTGGTCTTCTTTGACTCCTACAGTGCAAAAACAACGTGGTGGGCAAGAAGCCTTTGAAACGGAGGCTGGGAGGGCTGATTGAACTTGTCATGTCACGCTACCTCAACCTCTCAGATGGCTTCCACTGCGGGTAATGGACCCATGCTGGGACGGTCCAGGTTCAGAATCCATAGGCATATCTGGCTGGAAGAGAGTGACCTCCAGCAGTTCCTAGGGAGAGGTCTGGGTGTCCACAGACCTTGGATCCCTGGACATCTGTATAAGTGCTTTAAATCTCTTCTTTGGGTCAATAAATCCCTACCAACTATTTTTTAAAAAGGGGCGTACACAGGTGACAAACTGCTTACAGTAGAAATAATGTGAATATTAAGTTAATCAAAGCACTCACATTGGAAGGGATTAAAAGAGGGGAGGGGGGAAAAAAAACCAGCTCGTAACAAGCAATCCATGTCACTTTTTTTCCCTCCTGTGTACTCTTGCTCTGTCCCATTTGTCTAGCAGTAATCTACATTTCAAATGATTACATGGGAAGCTGAAGTGGTAGTGACAGGGATAAACGAAGCTTGTTAAACTAATAGCTGCACTAATGCCCAAATATGTGAACTTCCAGAGTCAGGCAGCATCCAAGGCTGCCGGAGCTGTCAGCCCCGCTCCCCCTGGGCTCGTCCGCCAGCCGCTGCCACATGATGAATGGCCCTGTCGAGTAAATTCATCCGGGGCCCAATTAAATAGGCAGAAATGAACTAGAGCCGTCAACCAGGGAGAGAGAGAGGGAGAGAGAGCGAGAGAGGGAGGAAGAAAGAGAGGAGATTTTAAAAAAAAAAAAAAGGGTGGGAGGAGGGGAGAAATATTCCTCACAAAGTCAAGGAAGCTCCAGCGCAGTGAAGTCATTCTGTCAGAAAATGGCCATTTAATGCTTTGCCGAGCCCACGACAGATAAGTCATCTGAGGAAGCTTTAGTGGAGTCCCAGGGCATTTCATTTATTAATTATCAGCCTCGAGCGGGGATTGCAGCCAGCCTCTCCCTCTTTCCCATCCCTTTTTCTCCGCCGAGCGCTGTCAGTGCCTCGCCTCCTCCCTGTCAGGCAGGAGGGAGCACGCGTGGCAGCGGGCAAGTTGGGCACACGGTGGCAGGGGCGGTGGGGAGAAGGAGTTGCGAGCTGTTCCTGCGTCCTCCTCCACCTTCCTCAAAAAATCCCAGCCATGGCGCTTCACCCCTAGCCTCGGTCCCCTCCTCTCCCTCTCCCCCCCTGCATCCAAAAGCCCCCCCATCTTCCTGGCAGGGACCGGTCGGACCCCGCGCAACAGTCCATCCTCTTCCACCGTGTTCCCTCCCGACCCCGCATTCCCTCCCGTCACGGTGAGCCAAGACCTGGAGGAGAGGTTCTCCCTGACGCAGGTGGGGTGGGGGCCAGCCCTAGGGATGAAGCAGCCCTTGGAAGCCACGTTTTTTTCCCTTGGGAAGCCCGAAGTTGTGCCGTGCGACTTCAGATGAGCATTTCGCCTGCTACACGCGGGACCGCGCGTTGCCCGGGTCGCCACTTTATCCCACCCGGTGCTGCTCCCACCTGCGTTTGCCGGTTCGTTACTGCTCCCTGCTTGACGAAGTGCGTTCCTCCATGGTGTGTGCCCATTGCAGGCAGGGCTGGGGTGGGTGAAGGCAGGCAAGGCAGAGCTGCTGAGCTGGGTGAGCCCTCAGCCTGTTGTCTCCGGTGGTCTCCAGCACAGCCGGTGATGGCCAGCAGTGCCCACAGCCCATGTCTGCGCTGGACTGGGAGATGCTGCTGGAGGATGACAGAACCCCTCCTTGCCTTGTTCGCGCTGTGCAGAGTACAACTGCTTTCCTTGGCCCAGAAATGTCAGCAAGCAGAAGGCAAATGCCAGCTGATGGGATGGATAAGAGGAGGAGAATGGGTGGAAGTCCCAGCTGACCCAAGGCAGAAGAACCCAGGGGCTGCTGGGCTCCCATGGATTAAAGAGCAGCCTGCAAGTGGATCCAGTTTTAAAGAAAAGGACTTGACTGTGGTTGACCTCCATGGGACTTCAGAAGAACCAGAAATCATGCAGTGGACGCCCATCAAACCCTGCTGATGAGGGCTGATTTCTTCTCCTCTCTCCTCACTGGAGAAAGACTGCCTAAGGCAGCACTAACCACCCAGCCAGGCTCAGGCGCACGCTGGCAGGGAATGAGCATCCCTGTTGGTCTTCCTGGTGCCTTCTCCGAAGGCAGGGTTCCTCTCCTGCCCTCCACAGAGATGTCACCAGGCACATCTCAAGTAAAACCCGGCATTGCTTTTGGTGAAGCAGCCCCTTCGCACAGCCCTAGCCCCACACCCTCTGAGGTATGAGTTCTTGCTAAAGCACCAGACTGGCGAAGACAAAAGGCTATTTTTCAGCACTGCTGCATTCACATCACAGAGCACTCGCCTCATCTCTCCTTTGGCCCCACTCTGACAATAATTTCTGAAAATAACAGAGTAGTTATTTTTTTTTGGCAGGGGACATGACATGATGTTCAGCTAAAGCACCTGAAGTAATGCAAAAGCTCTCCCCCAGCCCAGCAGAGTGATGTTTACCTAGGAAGAAGCTGGGAAAATACGTTGCAGTTCACAGTGTTCGTACACGATGAGATACGTGAAGGATGCACAGTCTGTCGGGGTGGTTCTGGAGAGGGGCTGGCAGCCTGCTCAGGCTGTGGTCTCACCCATGCTAACTCCTGGTCCAGGTCCCTGAGCTGTCGGGGCTGCAGGGGTTGTGGCAGGGGCACAGGGACCATTCAGTCACGGCCGATGACAGCTCAGTGCTAAGCTGGGTCCTGGCTCAGCTTCGTTCGGCCGTTCCCCTTGTCCAGGGACAGCCTCCATAGCACTGGGATTTTTGCTCACGTCTGCCAGGTTTCCCTGGTCCTGCAGATGCAAGCTGGGGGCATCAGTGAGACATGGGTGCCTGAAGCCTTACCTTGCCTTGCCTTCCTTTCCAAAACCTCCTCCATGCAACTGCTTGCTCCTTGGGGAGCATGGCGTTTCTGTTTGCCTTCCTGGCTACTGCAGCACATTTCTTCCTTCCAGTTACAGCCAATCAACATGTAAGCTCCTTCCAAAGCAGAGGGTGGTATCACTGGTAAATTATGAGTTGCTCCGGTTATCACAGTATTCATTTATCTGGCTGTTCTCAGTGCCTCACAGACATGTTCAGAGCTGAGCCCCTGAAATATATAAAGCCAGTTGCCTATTTTACTGCCTGGCCTGATACTGTACATGCTCCAGGGCCTCATGGAAGAAACAAACTGGTATGAGAGTTTACTCCTGCTTCTGGCCTTCTCTCTGTAACTTGTAATAGCACATCTTTGACCTTCATGGCCACTTTTCTGAATGTTTTGTGAGAGATATTGTCAAAGACCTCTTGAAAGCCTATAGAAATAGTAACAACTCATTATTCTTCCTATAGCCTACGTATTTGGCTCTCCAGCTTAGAACCATAGAATCATAATATCATTTAGGTTGGAAAAGACCTTTAAGATCATCAAGTCCAACTGTAAACCTAGCACTGCCAAGTCCACCACTAAACCACGTCCCTAAGCACCATGTCTCTGTGTCTTTTAAATACCTCCAGAGACGGTGACTCCACCACTTCCCTGGGAAGCCTGCTCCAGTGCTTGATAACCCTTTCGGTGAAGAAATTTTTCCTAATATCCAATCTAAACCTCCCCTGCCACAGCTTGAGGCAATTTCTTCTTGTCCTATCTCCAGCCACCTGACAGAAGAGACTGACCCCCACCTCACCACAGCCTCCTTTCAGGTAGTGGTAGAGAGCGATCAGGTCTCCCCTCAGCCTCCTTTTCTCCAACAACCCCAGCTCCCTCAGCCGCTCCTCATAGGACTTGTGCTCCAGACCCCTCACCAGCTCGGTTGCCCTTCCCTGGACACGCTCCAGCACCTCAAGGTCTTTCCTGTAGTGAGGGGCCCAAAACTCAACACAGGACTCAAGGTGCAGCCTCACCAGTGCCAAGTAAAGGGGGATGATCACCTCCCTGCTCCTGCTGGCCACACTATTTCTGATACAGGCCAGGATGCTGTTGGCCTTCTTGGCCACCTGGGAACATGTCTGGCTCATATTCAGCCGGCTGTCGACCAGCACCCCCAGGTCCTTTTCCACCGGGCAGCTTTCCAGCCGCTCTTCCCCAAGCCTGTTGCATGGGTTTGTTGTGACCCAAGTGCAGGACCCGGCACTCAGTGTTGTTGAACCTCAAACAATTGGCCTTGGCCCATCGATCCAGCCTGTCCAGATCCCTCTGTAGACCCTTCCTACCCTCAAGCTTGAAATGGCGAAAGCTACTGTGCAGAAGTTGCCCTCGTGTGTCCTTCCCAGTAGTGTCCCTAATTAGGGGTCCCATCTGCTCTGCTCTGGTCTACTGATGCAGCAGCCAGCGCTAACAGGTGGCAATGCAATGGCATTGGCACAGCTCAGCTGCCGTGGGGTCCATCAGAAATGCTGGTGTGCTGTCCACACCAAGAATGCACCCTCTGCCTCTGTCGTGCATGGCAGAAGATATTTCCCATGGTGTAGTAATATGTAAGTGACAGTGTAAAGTTTCGGCATAGTGGCAGCGTTTGTTGCCTGAACACTACTCCCTTGCTGGGGCACAACAGCATCATTCACTGCAGCACCCAGTGCTTGGAGGATAGTTAAAGGAATAATTAAAGAGAAGCTCTGTTTGCACTAAAAATGTCATTTTTTTTTTCACAGGGCAAAGATTTTTCTTATCAAAAATCTATTCACTAAAATGCTAATGATAGTCAGTGATTAGAAACTGCTGCTCAAGTTTTGAAAGTTCCCAGTGGGTTTCGTAGACACGGAGTGTAGCTTGTCAGTTCAGGAAATGCTTTCAACAAATCAAACTTCAGGGTATGCATTTTTTAAAAATATTTCATTTCCTTAATGCTTCACTGTGCTAAAGCCAATAGGGACTTTTGAGTTAAGTGACAAAGACCACATTATTAGTTGCAAAGTCAGTTCTGATAGATGTCTCTCATGGCAAGATGTTCTCAGATAGGCATAGAGGAACTGCTAGCAAATGTGTGTAATGCTTATCTTAATTAAAAAGAATAATTGTTTTATTAAAATGAATTATGAACTTCTTTTTATTTATTAGTGTGGGAGAAGTTCTCTGCCAACTAGATGAAAGTGTTCCAACAAGAAACACAGACCTTCGAGAAATGCAGGGCTTAGCTTCCTCTAACTCCAGTAGGAGTAAGCAAACAAATTTGGTTGCAAGCAACACGGTATTAATCCTTATTAATGCCAGAACATGACATTCAGGGTAGAGGCATTCAGGTCTGGCTGTGGAGCCTTTGGAGATTTCCCAAGCACCGTTCCTGCTGCTGCTGCAGATTTAGAGAAGAATATATGATGTGTCCGGTAAGTCTGTGGTTGGGATCCTGGACACCAGCACACACACTCTCATGGGGTGCCCAGTTGCCCCAAGAGGAGCACTCCTCCAGCTTGTGACAGGTACTGGTTTACAGTCCCTCTTCTGGAAGAAACTGGTTTAAGCTTGTAGCCCAGTTTTCATGGAAGAGTTGCAGTTAGGTGAGGTCATTCCCCATGGACCTGGGTAACTTTGGAGCCCCAAGTTATTGTTTTCCAGTGGAGCTGGGGCCCACCTAAACCCACCACCTGACGGCTTCTGTCCAGTAAGCCATGCAGAAAGTGAATGAACACATTTGTGTCCTATGGCAGGACTACTTGACGTCCCATTGAATGAAGTCCGTTGAGCAATGTCAACAGCTAAAACAAAGAAGCTCTGCACGTGCACGCTTGCTTTTCATTGTGGTTACCCCATGGCACAGAGCTCTGCAAAGGACTGGTCCCCACACTAGCCACTCTGGCTTTATAAATCTAGCTTTCAGGAGAAGACTGGTATGACCAAGATGGTCCCCTTCATTGCTTGCCAGAGAAGGGCAGGAAGCACCACACATACATTTAAATCCGATTAGAGGACAGGAGCACGTAGACCCATGAACTGCTGGGGGAGGTGATTGGTGGTCTGCTGATGAAGAGCAGGAGAACGTTTCCTGGGCACACCACAAGACCCCCTTTCTGCACAGGCCTTGCAGATTAGGTGATGCTGGCCAGTTCTTGGCGGAGCTCAAATTATGGAAATGATGTAAATGAGCTGTTTTGATGCCTTTTAAGTTTCTCAAGTCTGCTCCAGCTCCTTCACTGAATTAAGCAAGGGGGAGGGTTTAAAATCATGGGGAGGGAAAGGGCAAGCAGTTACCTTGCTGATTAAGGAGGAACAAACCCAACATATTTTGTAACAAATGGATTATATTGCTTTTTATATGTCCCGGATTTTGTGCAAGTACAGACTATTGTAGAAATGAGGCAATTAGTGGGAAGGTGTGAGTAGAAGGCTTTCTTTGCCATTGTAAAGCAGTAATGAGAAACACCAGAGAAGTTAGGTGATAAGATAGTGTATCTGGAGGTATATGTATACACGTGTATGTGTGTACACACCTCCACGGATGAACCCGCCCCACAGGCTGCAGAGGTCCAACACTCTCTGGGATTGCCCCAGAAGACGTGTTCTCACCCCAAAGTCCCAGCTTCCACCCTCCTGCTGGCCCCAGGATGGCCAGGTCCTCACCCACCCAGGAAAACCCTGCCTCTCCCTGGATCCCACCCCCCTGCACGCCCCGACAGCATCCATCTCTCCTTCCAGGGCGGACAAGCGTTCCCCCAGTGCAAGGCTTTACACCGCACGGTAAACAGCTTGTCTGATGTCTGAGTGGGAGGACAATCCATCATTTTTAGTGTCTTGCCTGTCCCTGGGGGCAGGGGAGGAGAGGAGGAGCTTCAGCACGAGACCCCTCCTGCACAGGCACTGAGATTGAGTGGTTGATGGCCCTTAAAGGAAAGGAAAACAAATAAATAAATAAACAAACAGACTGAAAAGCCTTTCCCTGCCATCCTTACCCTGCAAGTGTCTTTACAAGACAAGATGCCCTCTGAAATTCATAATCCTGGTTGAGATCAAAAGAAATGTCCAAAATCGGGAGGAAGGAGCGATGTGTAACCACAGGCAGGGTGAAGGGGAGCTGTTGCCTCCTCCGCATCCCTGCAGAGCTGGCTGGATCGCTGTTTGCGTCCGCCCATCACCGCTCTGCAACAGCAGAGTCCTACCAATCCCCCCGGAGCCTCCGCACACCATCCCTGGAGAAACAGAGGAAACATGTAGGATGACAACACTTAAAGTCAAAGGAGGAAGAGAGGGACAGACTGGTTACAGCCAGTGGTCTGTCCAATCCAATATCCTCCGGTAACAGTCAGCAAAGGGGCTTTCCAACACTGGAACAGATTTTCTGGGTTAATCAAAAGCCTTAGCTCTAAAACTGACTAGCTTTAGCTCAAACAAATTAAAGATGCAACATTACAGATCAAGTAAAAAATGATAGTGATGATGTAAATTTTTTTTGTAAATATTAAAATGCTTGATGAAAAAAATCTGCTTTTGCAGGACGAACTGTAGAATACTTTACCAACAAGGCTTAAATGAATCTATCTGCCACTTTGTAGTAACTTTTTTATTACTATTTGATACAGAGCCAATAAAAGCTTATCAAAAATTTAAAACTGAAACTAAAATGGAAAGGCTAAAGTCAGGCAGAAGTATTTCTCTTCACTTGGTTGATCATAGATGGAGAACTAGTTTTGCAGACCATCCCATAACTTCTGGGCAATCTACTTTAAAATAAAGCCCAAACCCGACATTTCATAAGGATTTGGGATACAGGGTTTTCCCGCTTTGCTGGGGAAGCCAATCCGTATCTAGGGCCATTGAAAGTGCTGAAACAGGGAAGTAAACACCTGTGCATGAATCTCACCTGGGCTGAATTTCAACATAGCACCTTGCTTATTCTGCTTGTAATTTTTAGCAAAAGGAGTAAGAGAGACCACCCAACCCAGCAACAAGGCATTCACACAGCAGAAGCACGAGGGCACCCTCATTGATCTGAGGAAGGACAGTGAAAATTTGGGCCAACAGACAGGATCACGTCTTGTGTCAGGAGATGGGTAATGGGCCTCAGCTATGTTGCACTGGGGCCACTGCAGGTTTGCTGGTGAAAAGGGACTTGGAAGCCCCCAGACACCTGGGGGTTGAGACATCTTAGGAGGTGGCTACTCCCTCCCATGTACATGAACTAGAGGATGGATGGAGGTTTTACCCTTGGCCCTGGCCAGGAGCCACCCGTGACCAGGCGAGCTCAACACAGCCAATGCAGGCAGAAAATTCAACACTTGCCAGCCTGCTCTGTGCATCCCCTAAATTGTATTTTCCTTTGCAAGCTCCCCGGCACGGATCTTCTTCCTGTGCTGTTGAAACTGGCAAATTTAAGCAAATGCCAATAATTCCATTTCGTCCCTAAATTTCTTTTGTCATCATCATTGAACTTGGCTTACTAATGATTTCTTAGAGTTTCAGCTTGAATGGGCATCCATAGATTTTCCTTCTTTTTGGGTTAAACCTGGAGTTATCATCGGGCGTGTTTCTGTCAGCTCTTAACTGTTCCTTTCGCTTGCCCATGGCCAAGCTGCTGCATAAATCTGAGGATGCAGAAGGGATTCGGTGAGGAAGGGAAAGGGCTTTATATCAAGGCCACATCGTTGCATGCATTATGCTGCAGCACCGCAGCACTTCATCAAGTTCTAATTACGCCTGGTTGACAAATTCCTAGCCCTTTCAACTGGAGATAGAGTGTCTTTGACTGAGTCCATTAGGGCTCGTAATTTTTGATAGTCGAGTTTGCCAGTTGTCTGCTTATACTGATTTTTTTCCCCCTTCTAAAACCAACTTTTATATAACTGCAAGTCTGGGTTCATTTACTTTATGTACAGGTCCCCTAAGAGGCAGAGAAGTGAATTATACTCTCCCTCTTGGTCTCGTGCAGTTACTAAATTACATTTTTAGCACCTGAAATTAACGGCTAACTGGAGGTAGGCAAGGGAGAGAGTAAAGTTAATGAATTGACTAAATATGATAGCAGAGGAAAGCAGAGCTGTGTTTCTTCTACCTGTTTTTCCAAATTTTACTGAAGCAAGAAAACAGCAATTACACGTCAGTCCCAGGGTGTCCGTGAACCAAATGAGCCGAAGTGCCCGCCACGGGTGTCGATGCTCCCATCACCAAGCAGGCGGTATTATTTCGGGAAGCAAAAGCCCTGGAGCCGGCCAGCCCTTGTACCAGCAGTAGGGTGGACTGGTCAGGCGCTGTGCTGACCAGCAGGACTGGTGGGGAGCTGGGGTGGTGGACCTCCAGTCTGGCAGCAGCTTTCCTTCCCTGACACTGGTCGGGACTAGGACAACAGTGGTGGTCTGGGGAGAAGGAAGGTTTACACAGCGTGAATGCATGGTGGCAGGTCAAGCCCAGACTGATTTTGCTTTTCCACTCCACGTGCCCAGCAGGTTGGAGTTACTGGCTACGCTGAAGCCGCTCTCTTGGGCTTTGAGCGGAAAGCACAAGAAAATTGTACCAACAGGTTTCATTTCAGCCTCCTAGAAAGATGCACAAGTCAGTTCAGCTGATTGAAACCTGCCTCTTTTCCTCTCTCTTTGTTGGTTTTTTTTCCCCTCCCTTCTGCACAAGCCTCTGCCTCAGCCTGAGCCCCACACCTGCACCCTGCAGCTCGCTCTCAGCCAGGTCCCAGAGATGCTCCTGCCCCACTTGGCCCTACACTGCTGTTGGCCCACCGGGGAGGGTTCCCCACTAGACGTGGGTGCCCACTGGAGAGGGTTGCTTTGCGCAGGGACTGCAAGAGTGACGGATCCAGGGACAAGCAGATGCGCTGGTCCCTGCCTGCATCCCAGCTCAGGAGGGCAGAGCTGGGCTTTGGCTGCAAACATCACCACCTCGGTGCATCTCACAGCTGTTAACGGGGCTGAAACCACAAAAGGAAACCACCCTGCAACCAGAGATACAAACTATTGGGTTTGTACCCCCGAGGCACTCAAATTCCTCTCCCGCTCTCCTCGATGTGGGTTTTTCGGTGGCACGGCTTCTCTTGGTTTGGGGACAGGGCTGCAGCGGTGAGCTCACGGTCCTGCACGCTGTGCAGCGCTGCCGGCTCTTGTGTCACTGGTCGGGGGGGCTTCCCCAGTGCAGAGAAAGTTTGTGTAGCCAGCCGGTTGTGCACAATTAATTTGGGTTTTTTTCCTGGAGATGTGCAAGAGAGAAGCCAAACCAATACTTGTTTCACTTCCCAGCACCTACTGCTTTAGTGTTGGTTACGTGAAGTGCTTGACCGACAGTCAGTAAGCTAAATTAAAAACTCCCTGTCTCAGAGTTACAAAGTTTCATGCACTGACTGCTTTTTCCAGATGTGCAAAGTTCTCCCCTTCTTCTCACCTGTTTTTGCATCGTAAATTGTAACAGCATTTTGAAAAAGATAATACCTAGCTGTATCCTTACTTGAAACAATAAGTTTAATATTTACAGTTATAGGATTTCCTCCTGGACTGGTATAGTATGCCAAAGGTTTCTGCGTAGCACGCTGGAGTTGTGATAACAAAGACTCAGCGAAAGGCCCCATGAAAGGGACAGAAACATTATTTGAAGGAAACAGCCTCAAAACACCACAGAGCATCCTGCTGCAGGTCCAGGCTTGCTTAGCAGAGGACTGGGAATCAGCTGGGTACCTTGAATTGGGGCTCACAGCAGCAGCAAGTGGCTGCAGGAGACCAGCTCTTTAAAAGGGGAAATCTTGAGACAGCAGAAGAAACTACACAAATTTAATTGCTAGAGTGACATTTTTCTTTGAAGCGTGAGAAATATTTTCTCGATTATTTTAGCCTCAGCTTGAAAAGTCTGGAATTTCATCCATTCCAGACAAACTGTAATACTGCAATTCTGGAAGCAACCTTTTGCAATTGGCTATTTCCCCTTTCTGCAGACCAAAGGATCCTTCAGAGAAAAAGCTGAAAGAGGAAGAAAGCCCTACCTCAGCACCCCTCCCCACCCCAAATGCACCCCAGTATCACGCCAGCAAAGCTCTGCGCCAGGAGGACCAGCGTGGTGGGCTGCGAGCAGAGCTGCAGTGCATGGTCAGCTCATGCAGGCACCCGTTGTGCAATTATTGATTCTTCAGCTAATGGTTGCCCCTGCTGCCCTGTCCCACGTTTCTCTGGTGAAGGGTCCGCAATTAAGCCGACAAGTTGGGAAGCAGCCCCTCACCAGGTCCACTCCGGCAGCGAAGGCGCCGATCAGCATCGTTAATGCAAACGGGATCCCCGGTGGGTGGAGCATGGCAAGCTGCATGGCTGGGCAACATCTGGAATTTCTGATTTAAAGGAAACGTTGGGGTTTTGAGACATGTCATCCTCCTGACTCAGAGTGAAACTCAGTATTTCTAGAGGTGCCATGCAGAGCCGTTGGCTCAGGAAAACTGGCGTTGCACAACCATTGCATTTCATGGGGGAACTGAAGCCCTTTCAAATATGATTTTTTTGTATTTCTCGATATCACTTCACAACATCTTGTGAGCTTACATGGCAAGCACAAAAATAATGGAACTAGGGGGACACCCCCCTCCCTGAAAAAAAGAATCTCAAACTGTTGCTCTGGAATGTTTTAAAATGAAGATTCCAAACCTGAAAGTATGTTTTGGAAGTTTCTCGTATATAAGTTTCTTAATTTCTCAAAATAAATACATATGCTAAGAGCCCTCTGTTTGGGTGATGTCAGTGTTTTCCAACAAAATGTGCTGAAAAAATTGTGACCCACTTCAACTGGCTAACAGCCAGAGCAAGCAAACAAAACCACGGTACCGTGACAGGATCTCATTAAAGCAAAGAATTAATCAAGGTCCTGAATGGAGAACCATCAATTAGCAACATTGAGGAATACCCCTAAAGCTGGGGGGGGGGGGGTTCTGTGACCACTCACATCCATGAGAAAACTACAGAAAATGTATTTTGTTAAAAGTATTTACTTAGGTAAAACTAGGAAACTCCTGTTGTGGGAGACATTCTAAGTCTTGAGAGGAAAGACAACTCAGACAGTGGTAAAATAAAGCCTTGGACACCATCCTCCCACCCTGGCCAGGCTCTTCTGAAGGAGATGCCTGAAGGAGCAGAAAACTGTTTGCTTGCCCCTGTGCCTCTGGCTGGAAACACATGCACCGCATTTCTTTGGGGTTTTGTTTTTTGTTTTTTTTTGGGGGGGGGGGAGGTTTTTTGTTTTTTGGGTTTTTTTTTTTCCTGTGTGTATTTTTTCCTCTGGAGGAAGAGTGGTGTTGCCGTGGAGCCTGGTCCTGTGCCAAGCCCCATGGTGCTGACCACCGGGAGCCGTGCCGGTGCTGCCAGAGCAGCCACCTTCCCCCCACAGAGCCGGTCCCCGTCCCAGGGAGACACGTGGTTTTGTCACACGGGATGATTCCCACTACACCTTGCTATGGCCACTGCTCCTACTCTGACTACGATGTGCGCATACTGGTCCCTCACGTGCAGCACCAACTTGCTTGATGCACTTTCATCCCGAAATTTCCATCCACCCACCTCCATTTCATAAAAAACACCCCTGAGCAGACACAGGCTCCAATCTTCAAAACAGTTTTGGCCAAGCAGTCCTGGTCACCCTATGTGTGCCGGGCAGCTTTGACATACACATTTGAATGAAATGGGAACTGACAGTGTCGAGGCACTGTAAGCGCTCGGCTACGAAGGATTCATGCAATTATCTTTTGTCGGAATTCATCTTGTCAGCCCTGCATGGTGCTAATGTCTTTAGAAACCCTGAAGATGAAAAACTGAGAAAAAAGCCTGTTAGAGCAGTCTCTGGTCATGATAGCTTTTTGGGGGGTAGGAGAAATGACAGCCAGGGAAACCGACGGTCCCAAAAACAAGAGCAGGCCTTGGAAATTGGCTGCTCCAGCCATGGAATGCCAGTGCAACCATGGGTCTCCAGGAGTTAGTGGTTGTCAGCTGTCCACAGCTTCCTAGGTATGTCAGTGGGTGAAACCTCTCTAGCTGGATGGCTGGCTCAGGCAGGCTGTGTGAAAGGCTTACCAAAAATAGTTCAACCATCACTAGTTGCAAAGTAGGGAAAGGAGAATTTGGTTAACTGCACGCACACCCGTTTGCTGCCCACCCCTGGGAGAGACTCGCTGGCTCCACGCCGCATGGCGCTCATGGGGGTATTGCTGCTAGAACGACTCCAGGGCCAAACTCCCTGAAAATGTCTTGAAACTTTGCTATGAGTGGATTCCTCTAAAAACTAACCATCCAGATGTGCAGGCACATTGTCAGAGATGTGTCCTGTAATTCTGGAGGGAAATATGTCTTCACACCTTCGCATAATTTGCTTGACTAAAGTTTCACTGGCAGCTTAATTTGATATTTCTTGTAAACAGTCGTACTTTAGGGAAAAAATATTATCTTTCATGTCCATCAATTTTTAGTAAATTTATTCCATTTTTCATGCACTTTTCCAACACTATTTACTTCAGCAGTTTTCAAATTTTTTTTTTTGCAGTAGGGTGCATAAAGTTTGTTTCCTATTATATCTCTAAAAATATTGTTTAGCTGATCCAATCAAAGAAAAAGTATTATTTTTCACTTTGGCAATAAAATTTTCACTCTTTGAAAAAGCAGCATTCCCGTATTCAACAGTCCTTTATCACATTTGTCCCAAGTATTCCCTGCTGTGGCGCAGGCGTAGGGAGAGAGTGTCTTGCCAGGGGTAAGTGGAATCTCTGCGGCAGAGAGCTGGGCACTCTGTCTGGACCCCGATGGTCAGCCAGGCTTGGATGAAGCGCCAGGCTCCATGGGAATGAACACACTGACATCTGTTGACTGGACGCTATTTCTTCAGCCCACTAACAGAGCTCTTCGTGTAGCTGAAGCGATTAAGGCATGGGAATTGAAACACAAAGGATCGCAGCTCTTATTTGTCATCAGGAAGGGCCTTATTAGGGAACACGCATATCTTTCTGGTGCTCAGGTTGTGCTCACAAAGCCTATTAAAAGGACATTAATGAGCTGCTTGTAACTTGGAAAGATCTCTTGCTTTTGAATATTTAGGGTTACGTTTTACTGGCAACAAAATTTATTTCAGAGTTGCTCAATTAGATTAAAACCTTACTGTGCAAGGCTTTAAAAAACACTTTAAAATACCTTCTGTTTCAAAACATTTGCAGAATCTGAGATTTTGTTGACTCTCCCAACCCTCAGACAATCCCATAGTCCATGATGGAAGAAAACACTACATTTACTTCCCGTGAAGGCAGAGGCAGTTTCTAAAACCAAGAGCTGTAAAATGTCCCATAATTCAGCTTTATCCAGAAGCAGCGAAGCTGAAGCAAAGTGCTGAGTTGTGAGACAGCCCCAAGCCTGCCTGCCTTTAGAACCTCGAAGGTTCTTCTCCCAACCTTGCTGAGGGAGAAACCCACCAGGCATGGAGGGATGCTCAAACATCAGGGAGAGAGACTGGCTTGCAAGAGGGAGCCTTGGGGGAACATCTTCTGGCCTTTGAGCATCACAGCGGAGTTACAGAAAAAATCTGAGTGTCCTTCATGCTGTTTGGTCTGAGGTTCTGTGGGCTCAGGGTCTCACCCCAAGTCTCTGAATTCAATGAGGATGGGCCTAGGACACACAAATGGCCACAGCTTTTTGCTGGCAGGAAAAAAACCCTTATCTCTGGGGAGGGGTGCTGCAAAACCAGCATTGACTAGAGATTTGAGGAGGTGACACTTCAGATCCCAAGTGGAAAATTAAGAAGTTAAAAAAGAAAAAGACATTTGGAGAAAAGCTGGAGCCAGAAGAATTGCGAAAAGGGGCCAAGACGTACTGCTGTGGGCTTAGGAAGTCTGACCTCACACATCTTCCTCAAGTCACGTTCTCTCTGACGTAAGGAACTGTGTATCTGCAGATGCAGAACCAACCATTTGATCTGAAAAAAATGGAAGTTCTTTGATCTGGCCCTTGCTTCCAGGGAACTTTTTACAGGCTGACATCCCATCATTTTGTCTGCAGGCAGTAATGAGTGCAGTATAGAAAGCCAGAAGAACATTTGTTGGAAAAAGGAGATTTAAAAAAAGCAGCAATGACACGACCTTACTGTAATTAGAACTGAACAGTTCAGTTTCCATCACAAAGAGCTTCACAAAATGCTTTCACTTGTCTACAGTGTTTAAACCCAGAGCTTTATTCAAAAAGAAGGACTGAGAAATATGTGTTTGTCTCTACTGTCTCCTGCAAGATCTGACACATCTGTAGCCCTCAGAGAGTTAGTAAGTTCATCAAGGCACCCAGCTACCATCAAACTATCACTGTTTAAGTAACTTTTTAGAAGCCAAAGGTTGGTGTTGTAAAGGAAAGGAAAGATAGAAATTCATCTTACTTATTATGACCTCCCTAAGGGTAGGTTTGAATTACACTCCAGGTGGGCTATGGAAATCTTTCATGTCTCTCGCTCCATTAGTTGGTACACTTAGCGAAGGCTGGGTAATAACCAGACATACTCTTCTCGTCATGAACAAGACATGGCTACACATTCGCTCTGGCAATTCCTGCAATATCCCCTTCTCTGGGAGACCAGCATCATCCAGTTCAGCTGGCGCAGCCCCAGGCAGGCGGAGGTAGCCCCGAGGTCTGGCAGCACTGCACAGGCTTCCAGCTCACCCATCACTTCCAGCAGCACAAAATTGAGAGGGCTTCTTCTGGAAAGTGCCCTACTGTCACCTCCAAGGGCAAAGCTAGGACGTCCATAACAGCCAGAAGTAGGAATTGATAGATCTGAGAAAGGCATTCAGGCAGCAGTTGCAGAGACACTAAAAGACATTGCTTCCTTGCTCTTGCAAGGATTAGAAAATGCATTGCTTAAAAGGCATCAGCCATACCGGTATTGCTTTTAGTGTTTTGCTTAAATTTGTATGTTGGTGTTTTGTTTAAATTTGTATGTCCTAGAAGCAAGGAAAAAATGAAAACATCAGCTTTCACTTGGAGGTTAAGGGAGAAACTCTTCCCCCTGGCAGCAAAGAATATTTCAAGAAGTAGAAGGCAAATCGAGAGAACCCAGTGAATTTGTTTTCTTCTACAAAGCTCTGCGTACAGGGTGCAGTGCTGCAGTGATGGAGTGGAGATTAGAAACAGGCACAGGCAGCTGCTGCTGGGTGTTTGGTTTGTAATGACTTCAGAGCTGCGCAGAAAGAGGGAGAAAAACAGAAGCGTCTCTGTTGGGACACCGTCCCAGTTCAGACACTTTGGAAGAACACAGTGAGGCAGGTACCTACAGCAGCAGGGTCGTGGGAGTCCTGTTCAGAGCCTTGCCTTTCATTAATGACTTTGACGTGTGGTCTTACCCCCTCACTACAGAGGCCTCCTCCTTTGGCACTAATGGACATCAGCATCGGTCTGGCAGCTCTGCTGAACAAGGAATCCCCTGGTGTGGAACCAGCCCTGGTGTGAGGGCTTCTACCTGCTCTGCCCTAAGTCGTTATGCACCCACCAAAACTCCTCTGCAAGTGTCCCTCTGGGAGTGGGGAACCAGCATGCAGCAGATGGCATGATAAAAACTTGCATTTCAGTTTGCTGCGTTACCAGCTTCCCTGAGCAGAGAAAGATCCGTGGCTCATTTGCTGCTCCAGGCGAGAGCTGCCAGAGTCAGGGATGGAGTCGAAAGGATGGTCCCACCACAGAGCAGGCACCCAGTTTAGGAACAACAGGCTTTGCTTGGGCACTGTGTTTTTAGGCAGCTGACTGGCGAGGCGAAACCCCTTCCAAGTGAGCATTATCTTTTGCATTCAACTTATGTGAGAGGTTTTTTCTTAAAAGTCATGAAAATGCCTGGGGTAAAGGGCAGCTCATGCATGTAAAGCATCGTCACAGAGAAGCAAAGATGGCTTTTCTTAAACTTTGTCATTTCATCTTAATTGTTGTAACATCTAAACTAAACGAACTCTGTAGACCAGGGTGGACCTGCTCTTGTAAGAATGACCTGCTCACCATGTGTGTGAATGGCAGCATCTGACCCTAAACCAGCAAAAAATTAAAGCAAGGATGAAGAAGATAAGTAAAGCCAAATAATTCAAGGAGAGCAATTTAAACTCATATTGGCAATAATAATGTGCACTGGTCCACATCTGATCTTCAGCTATTTCTAAATTACATAGAGATAATCAAAAAGAAAGAGGATCTGCTACACATTCTTGTGCAGAACAAGACTCTGCAATTAGTAAGCCGAGGTCTATGGTTGATCAATAGTGACCCTCCCTGGTAGCTCTGGGTGTTTTTACAACGGGAAGGTCATTTCTGCTATTCCAGTTGTACGGGGAAGAAGACTTCCCCTAGATGAGAAAGGCTTTAACCTATCAGTGCTGGCCATTTCTGGTGCAGGATTGTGCCAATGAGGATTTTTTCTGAAGTTCCCATCTTATGGCACTGCGGTGAGCAGGATGTAAGCTTCCAGGCGTCAGGTTTTCTGTCAGCTGTTTCTCAGGAAGATCATAGGATCGCAGCGTGGCTGAGGTTTGCAGGGACCTCTGGAAGTCATCTTGTCCAGCCCCCTTGGCTCAACGTGGGCTCACCCTACAGCAGCTTGCTCAGGACCGTGTCCAGTCAGGTTTTGAGTATCTCCAAGGAACGAGGCTCCGTGACCTCCCTGAGCAACCTGTTCTAGTGTTTGACCACCCCCACAGTAAAAAGTTTTTTTCTTATATTTAAATGAAATTTATTTTCTTTCAACTTCTGCCCATTGTCTCTCATCTGTTGACTGGACACCACTGAGAATTCCCTGGCACTGGCTTCTTTACTCCTCCCCATCAGAGATTTATACATGTTGACAAGATTGCCCCTGAACCTCGCTTTCTCCAGGCTGGACAGTCCCAGGTCTCTCAGCCTCTCCTTATATGACTAAATGCTCCACTGCCTTCATTATTTTAGTGGACTTCCTCCAGTAAGTCCATGTCGTTTGTACTGGGGAGCCCAGAGCTGGAACCAGCACTCCAGATGTGTCTCACCAGTGCTGAGCAGAGGGCAGGATCACCTCCCTTGAACCACTGGTGACACATCTCCTAATGCAGACCAGGGACCGCCAGCCTTCTCTGCTGCAAGGGCATGCTGCTGGCTCATGTTCGACTTCTGCCCACCAGGACACCCAGCTCCTGGTCTGCAGAGCTGCTTTCCAGCCCGCTGGTCCTCAGCCTGCCCTGGTGGTTGGGGTTGTTCCTCTTCAGATGGTGGGCTTCAAATTTCCTTTTGTTGAACTTCATGAGATACCTCTCTGCCCAATTCTCCAGCCTGTCCAGATCCCTCTAAAGGGCAGCACATCCACCTCCCACCCCTCCCACTTTTGTATCACCCATGAACTTGCTGAGGATGGACTCTGTCCCATCATCCAGGCCATTAACAAAGATGTTCAATGATATTGGCCCTCGTATCAACCTCAGGGGTGCACCACTGGTCACTGGCCACCAGCAGGACTTCTTGTCACTCATTACAACTCACTGGGCCTGCTTGTTCAGTCAGCTCTCAATCCATCTCACTGTCCGTTTATTCAGTCCATCTGTCTGTAAGTATTTTATGGAAGGCAACATTGAAAGCCTCGCTAAGGTCAAGACAAACACTTATTTCTCTCCCCTTCTCCAATGAGATAGCCTTTTCACCATAGAAGCTACTGCGGTGGTCAGGCATGACTTTCCTTTTGTAAATCTACGCTGATTACTTGCAGTCACCTTCTTCTTCTTCATCTGTTTGGAAGTGGCTTCCTGGACTATTTGCTCCACCACCTTTCCACAGATCACTGTGAGGCTGGCAAGCCTGTAGTTCCCAGGATCTTACTTCTTGCCCTTCTTGAAAACAGGAGTGACATTTTCTTTATTCCAGTCCTCAGGAACATCTTCCTATCAAAGGTAATTAAGAGGGGTACTGCAATGACACCGGCCAGCTCCCATAGCTCTTACAGATACATCCCATCAGGACCCATGGACTTATGTATGTATCCAGATTGATTAACTCTTCCCTAACCTGATCGTCCTCTACCAAGGATAAGTATACCCTCCCTGGCTTTCCCACTGGCCTTGTCACCCGTCTCGAGACAGAGCTCTCACATCTCTCCTGCTTTGCCTTCCTAGCTTGTCCTTCCTAAACTGCCCGTACCCACCCAGTGCAGCATGCCAGTAGTGTGAGCTATCCCACCACCTTTCTGTGGTCCCAATGACACTGTAACTCTGCAACAGCAGACAGACCCCTCATTCCTCCTGCTTGTGACCTATGCAATGTGCATTTGTGTACAGGCATTTCAGAGAGGGACCCCTGTGAGCTTGCTTCCCAGAAAGGGTACGAGAGCTTTTCCCGTAAGTCAGTCTGGTAGGACCTTCTTTCTCTATGTGGATACCCTTGGGGTGGACCCCCTTTAGGCCTGTTTTGTTGATTACAAGCTCCCTCCTGTTCACTTTACCCCATGCCCTTTGTTTGCCATCCTGGTCTACCACTTCCTCACCTGGTTTTGGTGATCCTCTCCCCACCCCACAGATCCTAATTTAAAGCTCTCTACACCAGGCTGGCCAGCCTTTTGGCAAAGGTCCTTTTGTCCATTCTTGGTCTGGTGGATGCCATCTCTTCCAAGGAAGCCTCAGTCCTCTAAGAGGGTCTCATGGTCATAAATACCAAAAGCCTGTTGCCAACCCTGCAGGCATAATCAATTGTTGACCTGCAAGATCTACTTACTCCTCATCCAGCCCTTGCCCCTCACTGACAGGATCAAGGCGAAAACCACCCAGGTCGCCATTGACCATCAGCCCAGAGCCACGTAGCCATCCTTGATAGTTTCCAGGTCACCCTGGTAGTAACTTTGGTGCCAGTTTAATGTCTGGGCAGGAGCAGATGGATGGAGGACAAGAGTCAAGTGGCCCATAAAGGTGAGCTGGGACAGGAGAGTTCCCGAGAGGCTGAGGAGCACTTGCACACAGCAGTGTGTCCAGGGGACTTCACAGCAGCCTGTTGACCTCCTGCACACTGCTGCAGGGACGGACTGCTGTGCTGGGTTGACCCTGGCTGGAGGCAAGGTGCCCACCAAAGCCGCTCTATCACTCGCCCTCCTCAACTGGACAGGATAGAGAAAATATAACAAAAGACTTGTGGGTTGAGATAAAGGCAGTTTAATAAAGCAAAAGCAAAGGTCGCGTGTGAAAAAAAAGGAAAACAAAAGATTTTATTCTCCATTTCCCGTCAGCAGGAGATGCCTGGCCACTTCCCGGGAAGCAGGGCTTCAGTACTCGTAGCCGCCACTCTGGAAGACAAATGTAAATAACGAAAGCCCCCCTTCCACCTCCTTTTACTTAGCTTTTATAGCTGAGCTGATGTCATATGGTACGGAATATCCCTTTGGTCAGCTTGGGTTGGCTGTCCTGGCTCTGTCCCCTCCTGAGATCTTGCCCAACCCCAGCCTGCTGGGTGAGAGGGGAATGTTGGAGAGACAGCCTTGGTGCTGTGCAAGCACTGCTGGGCAGTAGCCAAAACACTGGTGTGTTATCAACGCCTTCCTAGCTACTGATACAGAGCACAGCACTATGAGGGCTGCTGTGGGGAGAATTAACTCCATCTCAGCCAGACCCAATACAACTGCTCTTCCAGAGGACTACTTTTGCTATCAAAACAATTTCTAAAGGTTCTTAAAACTTTTTCTTCTATTTAGAAGCACAGGCAAGGGGGCTTTTCAAAAGTCTCCAGTCTGGATAGGCGCTGTCGACTAGAAAATGCAGTTGTTCCAGCATCAAAATATATTACAGAGCTGATCCATTATTAAAAAAAAAACTTATAAAAAGCTAGAAACAGTTGAACTGAATCAACTGGATTTATGTAATTCAAAGGAGGTAAAAATGATTTGTTTTCACTTCCTCAGTTTCCTTGATATTGTTTAGGTTTTCTTCTTCTGTTAAGCCATTTATAATGCTGTATTGCAACTTTTTGACAGAATCATGGAATCATAGAATAGTTTGGGTTAGAAGGGACCTTTAAAGGTCATCTAGTCCAACCCCCCTGCAGTGAGCAGGGACATCTTCAGCTAGATGCTATTTGACTTTCACAGGGTTTAAAATGGATTTTTTTTCCTGTCAAAGTTGTAGCTTGTGTTTCATTCTTTGGAAAGAAAAAAACCGAAGCAAACCAGAAATCCTCATCCCAGTTTGCTCCACCACGTGTTTGTCCAAGCTGTCAGAATCTCTGCTGGCATAGGAATACATTGGCACCGACGGGGAGTTTGTGAGCACGAGTCCATGGGTCTGTCCCAGGTTAGCAGCAGTAACACTAAACCTCATTTATATCCCTGGACTGAGGCTGCTCTTTTGGCTTTATGGCAACAAACATGGAGCAGTAATGACTTGACTAGATTTGACGTGGCTCAGCTGTCAGCATCCATGGTGGGAGCTTGGTATAGACACATAAATGTTTGCAGCAGAGAGGGAGCTTTGCAGTGTAAATCAGCATAGACCTGCCCAGCTGTAAAATCCCAAGTGCAATTGCAGGAAACAAAAGAAGGTGGTGCAATAAGCATTTAAAGAGAGAAGAGCAGTTTTCCACATTAAAACTGAAAAAAAGAAAATTATCTACAAAATACCAGAGAAAGCAGACTGCAAAGCAGGACACTTGTGAACGATCAGTAAGGTGCTGGCAAAACTGGCTGAAAGCAACCTGCAGCCTCACCAGCCAGTTTTAATGCTGGGTTTGATACCATTGCTATTGCTGTGAGCTCTGGGCAGCCCAGACAGCGAAATTCACTTCTCCTCCTCAAAACCCTTAATTTCAGTGTCCACAGCAGAGGACGGGCGCAGGGTGCGAGCACAGCCCCTCTGGCCAACGTGGGGGCTGGCAGGCGAACGAAGGGACGATGTGGCGGTGGCACAGCCCCAACCGCCGAGGTCGGATAGAGTTTGAAGCCAAAGCTTTCAAAGCCACAGCGGGAAGCCTTGCCACTACATGAGGGTAATAAACCGGTGTGAACGCGCGCCGCCGCCGACATGGCCATGTGCACCAGCTGCATCCGCAGCGAGCCCTCTGCTCCGCGTGCCGGTTCCGTCACATTAACTCATCCCGTGTAGCCATGGCAACACGTGCAAAAAAAAACCCCCAAAACCCACGCTGCTGGCGGGTCAGGATCTGGTGTTTGCAGATTCTGGCACCACGGAGCTTGGCCTCTGCGTCCGTGCCGCCTGGGGGGAAACCATTAACGAGGCCCCTTAATTTTGTTCATCAGGAACACCTCTGCTCACAGACTGTGAATTTGAGACGTCTTGAAAAAAATGCACAGAACCAAGGGGAAAAATAAGCTAATGTCTTCAGCCGAATAGCGAGACTTCAGACGAGCACCTAACTGCTTCGTTATCTGCAAGGAGAGGGCACCCATGCTGCATGGCTACCAGGTTTGAGCATCCAACACTCGCGTTTGTGACCACCAAAATCCCCCTGCCTGGGCAGGGACCCACGGCCCTGGCTCTCCAGCAGCACCTGGCCCCTCCAGAGCCTGAGTGGACCAGAGATTTCGTGGGGCTACAGACAAGAGTCCCTGGGGAGCCGACAGCAGAGGAGGGAGAATGATGTGACGGGAGGCATGACTTAAAATTAAAAAGGCAACACTGGTGGCAGCAAGAGCGTGGGAAGGGGGAGGGAGCGGAAGGAAAGCACGAAATCCATCAAACCCGTATTTGTCTCATTAAAAGTATTTTTAATTTATAATGTCCTGGAATGTAGTTGTCACCCAGCTGTGCAGCCATCACCATGTTGCCTCTCACTTTTTTTTTCCAGCTTTTCTCTCCCACCTCACTGGGACTGCCATCAATTTCTTCCCATCAGCAGTAGTTACAGTAAATGGATTCATTTGTGGGCAATGGGAGCTGAGAGACAAAGGTGACAATATAATTAAGGTTTTTAATTCTATGCCTGAACAGCTAAGTCCAGAACTCATGATAATTAGCTGGCTGCAATGAAAGATCTTTAGTCGTTATTTTCCCTTTGTTTCATATAATTGTTCACTTTGGCCAGCTACATTTGTCCTTTAATCTGAATCCTCGCTCGACAACGCTCTGCCTTTCTATCTACTCCCTGGGACTGCGGGAAGCATATTAGTAGTGCAGGAACGTACGAATGGTGAACTCGGACACTGGGCGGCATCACCGGCTGCACGCCGCGGATGGTGCCTCTTGCACACGTGCAGGAGAGGGAGCACTGCCAGAGGAAGGCGGCCGCATCGCTGGAGCAGCTGAGGAGTGAGTGGATGGAGAAAGAGGTAAAAAGGAAGAAGGGAAGGCTCCTGATGTCACAGCACCTAAAGCAAACAAAGCAAGTGTTGTTTTAAACACCATGGACCTGCATATGCCTAGCATGTGGCCCTTGACTGCTGCTGATACTCATAGAGAAATGGTTATCACAAAGCATCACATTTTTTTCCTTTAAAAAATAAACAGAGCTGGTAATTGCCTGGTTAGCTTGCTAACTGCTTTTATGCTTTCGCATTCCATGGCCTACACAACGACTGTGTCTGAGCCACCACACTGAGTGAACAGAGCAGCCTCACCAATGGTGATGCCACCAGAAGGCAGTCTTTCAAGGCAAGGAGGCAAAAACCTCTCCATGAACATCTCCATTAGAAGGAAGAGGGAAGAAATGCCAAAAAATTGTTTTTTAATACTGAGGAATGGACATGTCTCGAGGCCTGCCTCCTCCTCACTGGTTACACCACCAAGACCTAGAGCTGCCAGCAGAAAACCTTCATGCCTGCCTTTGACCTTGCAGAACCAGACCACGAGGGCTGCCAGCACACATTGTCTTGACCTTCATCCAGGATGAATCAGCCCACAGGCCCACAGCACAGTCCTTCCAAATGCGCAGGGGTATTCTTTGACACCATCACATTTAGTCTTCGTTTTTCTGTGTATAGGAGCTACACCTGTGGTAGACACCTTACTCTTTCGCCCAGTCTAGTCCTAAGCACGTGCCCTCCATCTAGACCTCCAGAGAAGGGTCCTGCAGGCTTTAGAGTTTTAGGTCTATTGCCTCAGTAAGTATTAGTCAAACTATCTCACTGTTTTTAGGGGTTTCAGAGTGAGTTCTCTGTGATCCAAAGAACTAAAGAACCATAAATTCAGTGAGCATAAGCAAGACACCCTTCTATTGAACCTACATTTAGGCATAACTCAGAGGGCTACAATCAGGTGAAAACGGACATATATTTGGCACAGAAGCAGGAAGAAGAAGTAAGAATCAGTGAGCAATAAGCTAACACATGCATTTGAAAAGTTTCAGCAGGAATAAAACAGCAGCAGCATTGCAGAAAGTGAATCACTCTATGTACTGCAAAAACGGTTACAAGAAGTACTGGGAGAATGTTATGCAACGCTAACTTTGACTTATCACATAACTTAGCACATAACACCAATAAGACCCTGCAGAGAGACTATTTTGGCAAGTAATTTGCCCTTTCTGACCTGCCTGTAATCCGTGATAGCACTCTCATTGCTTCAACGCTGAGTGGACTGGAAAAGAGAGAGAAAAAAATGTCTTTTGAAAAAAAGAAAAAGGGAAAAGTCAGTCTTACAAAGGAAAATCAAACACTGACAAGTCACATAATGAGTAAGTAGAAATGCTTCTGTCTACCTGCTCCTTTGTTTTCTCTGGGTATGGTGTTCTCCCCCCCCCTCCCTGACCTCCCATGCACCAATTCCTTTGCTTTAGGATAAAATTTCAGCCAAAGGTGTAGAGCTGAGTTTCAGAAGAGCTCTGTTTTGTTTACTTCCTTGTCATAAGGGTTGTGCAAAGGTTTTCCTGAAGGTCGGAAAGCATGTATGTGGTGCCTTGCATGAGCTGGACAAAATCTGGCAAGCAAGGGAGGAGGGAGCCTAATTTCACACACGGCTTAGTCATGTTGTTAAACCAGTTCAGCCCCAGGCTGATGATGGAGAAAGTGAGCTACCTAAGACTAAGAGTATTGTCTTTCCTGAGAAGCATTTAAATCTGGGTACCTAGCTACTAATTACCACTGGCATCAGCGCCCATGCCAGTGACTGGTCTGGGCATGTCTGTAGCTGTGTCTAGTACCTGGGGGTTGGCTTTGAAGGAGCACGGGGAAACCTGAGGAACCCCAGCTTTCCACACCAAAATAACCCTTAAAATCTGTACGCATCAGTCTCAACATGCCGAAAATGCAATTTTAGTCCTCAACTTTCTTCTCCTGCCTCCCCAGTAGCATTTTTAGGGAAGCCAGCATCTCCTGGGAAAGTGTGTGCTCTTGTTAAGAGGAATTTGTTTTGATTCGGAGGCTCAGCTCAGCTCTTGTTACAGATCTCACTTCAAATCAGTACAACTTACTCTCCTAAGCTGGGATGGCAGATCTGCCCAGGGAGGTAGAGCCCTTGGACTTACTGTGTTATGTTGCTTGGGCTGGCAGTTTCTTTCCCGTTAAGCTTTTATCAGGGGAACCTCACAAGCCGAGGGCAGCAGTGGCAGCTGCCCCATTAAGGCCACCAACGGCTGTCCCAGGTGATGGCTGGGAAAGGATGTGGGAGGCACATGCCACACCGTTGGCTGCAGATTTCATGATGTATAACATCATTTTTACAGCTGATTTCGGTACCTACGTCTTTACCCACACGTGGTGAGCAAACCCATTGCTGGCTGCACTTCCCATTGCAACTGAAGTCTCTGACCACCTCATCTCTGCGTCCCTCAGGGTGTTTCGATCAGAGCTCTATGGGGACAACATTTTGTCGAGGTGCGGAGCAGTGAGCTGAAGACTTTGATCAATGAAAGGAAGGGCAGCCTGAGAGGAATAGCAGAAGAATTTCCCCCCTGCACCGAGACCAGCTGCACCACCTAACCCCATGGCACGCAGCTCTGGCTGGCGGTGTTTCTCCCTGGTTGCTGAGACGGGTTTCATTCCCCACATGGCCCTGCATCCTCCAAGGCAAGGTTTCTAATACTTCATGAGCTGGCAGTGCCTTGCCTGTGGTTTGGACATCTACCAAACAGTAGCACAGAAAGGATGTCGCACACTCTCTTTCTGGAGGAATTGCCTTAGTTTCATTACTGTCATCCTGCTCCCCTCCTTCCCCACCGGCTGAGTCCAGGCTCTGCCAGGCATCCCTCCACACCGACTGTTGTCTGCTGGTCCTTCCAAGGGCTGGGAGACATTCCCAGACAAGTATTTGGAAACTCTGATGTTTCACAGATGCAGGCACTCTCAAACCTTTTCCCCAAAGTTTTCATCCCAAATGCTTACTCACACCTTCGCTTTTTCCCATCTCCTGGGCACGTTCTTGAAACCTGCCGCAGGAGCTCATGTACGTGTTCCTGTGCCCTTGAATCCATTAACTGCAGCAAAGTGATTAATTATTTTAGCCTCTTTATGGCATCACTGTTAACTTACTGCACATTCATACTTCCAGTCATATAAATGATAGTCTTAAAATAAGGAGGACATGTATTATTGAACTATTTATAATCGGAGCTGTCTGGAGCAGAAAAAGATCCAAACGGGCATAAGAAAGCAACAAAAGTTAATGATTCAGAGATAAAATACTATGTTTTAATCTACAGGGTGTGTGACAAATCCAAGAAATTAGAAGCTAAAAGGGTACATGACCAAGGCGAGAGCTTCAGGACACGTCTTCAGCTGCTGTAAAATTAGCACCATCTCAGAGGGAGCATTTCTGTGGCTAAAACACACGCAGAAAGTGCAGAGGCTCACCGTGCCCACAGTGTTTATCCTCACAGCAGCCTCATGGGGGAACCAGGGGGTAGCTGAGGCCGAAAACCACACCTGCCCCACCAGCTGAGAAGTGGGATGCCCTCACAGGCATCCTCCCTCGCTGGCCGTGTAGCTGGGGATGCCCCATGAGGGTGCAACACCATGGGGGGACCTTCGATGGATCCGTGCCCCGGGGAGTCTGCCTTGCCCAGGGGCTTTCCTCCTGGTCCTGCAGGCTGTCAGGTTAACCTGTAGGGGTTTTCTTCTCCTGTTCTATCTCCACCTGTCTACACTGAACTGTCAGTCTTGATGGCAATGAAAATCTTACATCCGAAAGAATTATCCTCTGTGCGCATTTCCACAGGCACATCTTCCTCCCACATGCTGTTACTGAACGCTCATACTGTGGACAAGGACGCAGACCTAGTGGGTCTGTTCCTGGAGGTGTCCTGGAGACCCCCAGAACCTCTCCTGACCTACAACCACGTCTGCTGCTCTCCACAAGTTACCCAGACCAGGACCCTCTCTCCCACATTGACATATGGGCATTGTGGGAAACTTCTGCATGGAGATGCCAGGACTGGAGGCAGTATGTGAGATCCTCACCTCCTGCCGCCACCCCATCCCCTCCCTGCATCCCAAGTGCAGGAACCATCAGCATCCAGGGCACTGTCTGGTTGCTCAGCTCTTCTCCACCCACAGCTGGGCTGGGCTCGGCAGGCTTTGTGCTGGGGGACCCACAATGGCACAACAAAAAAGTCAGAGTGTGCTCAGAAAAGCTGGCCTGGAGTTTTTCACCTTATGATTCATTCAGTCTTATTCAGCATATTTCTTTTTAGAAATGAGGGGAAAATGTGAGTGAGGACTGAAAACATTTGGTTTAGGAGCCTAAGCAGCTCTGAAGTGTTACACTAGGAGCAAGATATCTGCTTTTTTCAGTGATGAATTTCTAATGGAATTAAAAACATTGATTCCACTAAAATGAATAGAATAGAATAGAATAGAATAGAATAGAATAGAATAGAACAGAAGAATAGATGAATGATCATCTAGTCGAACTGCCTGACCAATTCAGAGCAGAAGCATGTTCCTCCCCACCATTTTCCCTTTCACTCTCCATTATATCTGCACTGAGAAGCCTGGACAGAAATATGGAGTGAAATTTTCAGTTTGAGTCAGAAGTCTTTTTATTATGTGTTAAAAAGAAAACACTAGCTGTTAGCACCTTTCTGCAAATCAGCGTATCTTAGTGAAGTTATTTTCTATTTATTTTAATTACATAGGCCGTTCCCATGTGCTCAGATCTGCAGCCTCTGAGCTCATTTGGATGACAATGCTGCAAGAGTTTGGGAGTCTTCCCACGTACAAGTTATGAAATCTGACCAATTTTATGAACTCTGTGTACAACTGCTGGCTCATGCATACTGAATCAGGCAGTGACTAAGAAGATGGGGTCACAAACCTCAGAAACTTGTCTGAAAACAGCTATGGAGCAGACGGACATGGAGGAGGATGGGAAGCAGCTGCCATTTGTGAGGTGTTTAATACATAGCAAACATCTGCCCCCACTCTCTGCCTTCTCTGTTGAACATAAGAGCAAAACATTACCCATGGATGCTCTCTTGCATCCCCCAGCCTGATATCCTGAAATTTAAGCATGCTGCATTAAAAAAAAAAAGAAAAGAAAGAGGGAAATTTTGGGAATGTTTTATCTACATTTGATATATACAGTACGAAAGAGAGGATAACTTTGTCTTGTGTGGAATAAATATGGAAGAAAGGGCAACTCTTTGGCTGAAACACAGAACAAGGGGAGGGTAATTAAAAAACAGCATTTCTCCAGGCCAGAGGAAAAATGTGCTGACCACCACACCAGCACAAGAAAGAGAAAGCGCTTCCCAAGGGGGCAGGCAGAAACCCCCAAAGCTGGGTGCAGCATCAGGAGAAGTTTTGGTCGGTCCAAAGGAAAAGGCAGCACCCAGAGATCAAAGCAGCAAACCCAGCCATGGATGGAGCAGAGGCAAAGTTGCAATCTGTGCTGATGCACAGCACGGCACATGCAGCAGCAGCCCCTCTGCAAACAAGACTCTAAAAAGAGATGAGGTTTCTAAATCTGAGCAGAGATGCCCACAAAACAGTCACTATCAAAGTAGTGAAGAGTAATTTTGCACATAGATTTTTCTCCATTTCTATTAATCACCTTGCAGGGGCCATGCTTTCCCTGGGCATGCAGCCTCTGCAAACAGACGCAGCAAAGCTCCCAGGTCATGTCCTGTCACTTGGTGAATTTTCAGGAAAGAAAGTCTTAACAGGGGAAACTGGGCTGGGCGCATCCTGCTAAGAAGTGCCATATTTAAAGAAGGGGCTTCTCCCCAGATTTCCACTTGGCAGGTGGTAGAAACAATGCTTGGACTCTGATGGGGACTGGGGCATGGGGTTCAACAAGCACTAACTAGTTTTTCCACCTGAGGAGGTCTGCGAGGAGTGATTTCCTAGACCATAAACCATAGGGTCCTGGACGCCCTTGCGCTATAAGCTTGTACAGGACCTCAGCATATGAATTTTGTTCACTTTGTGTTATTGCAGCATATGACCACCCACAACAATAATGACAGTTGCTGCTTGAGAGCTCTCCCATTAGTGAATTATTGATAAGCAGATCATTGGTATTGCACAACAGCAGGAATGCCAGAAGTCCTGGTTCCTTTTCCTAGAAGATCCCGTGTGCACTGCCTAATAAAAAAAATACATGAGCCAAAAAGCTTTGGGAATGGCCCACTGAGGCTTTGTATTGAAAGTGTTTTGGGTTTTTTCTCAAATTCTCCTTTGTTTTGAAATTTTGCTTGCTTAAAGAAAAGTCTTTGAAAAATGGTCATATCTGCAATGAAAGATTTTGTTTGACCCAAAGCCAAGGTACTTTACTGGTTGTTTTTCTGTTTTGGTTTGGGTTTTTTCTGCAGATTTTCATTATAAAAAGCAGCTAAAAATAACTGAGACTTGCCTTTTCTTTCCATTTACTAAGGGTGTTCTGAAACTCACAGATGTGATGTTAAGGAAGCTTCAAGCTCCTGGCCCCAGTGGGTCAGACTATGGAATGAGCAGGGCAAAAGGCACATGGGGCAACAGGCAGGACAGCCTAATCTTGGAGTTACTGTTCAAATGTTAGTTTGCCAGTGCAGAGTGTCTGGCACTGAGTCCCAGCCTTCTCACCAGCCAGGCTGAGTCTGGAATTAACCACAGGTCTCCTCGCCCAAATAAATCACAAAATTTGCAGTGAAATTCAAACTGATTTTAAAATAGGTCCATTGCTCTTTTTGCACCCCTCTAGCACTCCAGTGGTCCTAGTAGTCATTGGAGAGAATCTGTAAAAAGTTAAAAAACCCAAAATGTTTAACACATGCTCAGTTTTCTGTTGGTTTCAATAAGCTATCATTAACTTTTTGTAAGTAATGAACATAAAATTGGCTCTATCTCTTCCTGCAAAATACTTTAACAGAGTGCAACAAGGTGCAATTGGATTCAGGTTAGTGATGGAGACTAGGTTTCCAGATTTCTACATAAGAGATCTGCTGAAAGGAGGTTTTAAATCCCCCTGCCATGCCATGACTTAGGGCTACACCCTAAGCAACACCCAGACTGTGTGGCTTGGGACCCAAGACCATCTGCCTACCACTGAAGCAAATACAAGGGAAGGGATGCATAATGCTGCAAGCCTGGTGCTTTAGGAGAGACTTTGCCTTTTCCTACAGCAAGGAAAACGTTGGTGACTTGATTGCAGAGAAGGGCTGGAAGAGACAGGGAGTAATAAGCTGATTATGCTTTTTTAACTTAGTTTTCTGAGGTATCAAAGTCCAGTGCAGTTCCAAGTTCCCTTCCAAGCTGTGACAGGAATGAGGGGTTATCACAAGGCACATATTTTCTCACATGCTGTAAAACCACAGAGACATTCAGACAGGTGGATTGAACTGACTATAGCTGAGTGAAGAAAAGCTTGAAGGATTTTGGTTTTGTCATGGGCACCAGTTAAGTATTTCTCCTTTTTCTTTCTAACAGTAACAGTTATGAGGGATCATCTGCAATTTAAAGCTGAAAAGTGATGTCATTGTCATTTTTAATTTCCTATGCTCTCCCATGTCCCAGGGTAACCTCAGCCTCCAGATTCCCTCTATGTGAGGTCTCCTGAAGGGTTCTGAGATGAAGCTGAACAGCTGAATCGCCCTTACTTTCCATCTGTGCACTAGGCTACAGCAGCTATTGCAATCCCAGCGTTTTTCAAACAAAAGGTCCCGTCCAGGACAGATTTGGAGTTGGTCGTCATGAATTCATTTGTTAAGACAAGGTGAAAAATTAGCAGCTGCCTACTGCTGGACAACTTGAATCAACTCATGCTTTTCCCTTCCTACAGTGATATGTCAATCAACAACGAAACAACAAAATTGGGGTTTTTACAGGCTGTTCTTGCTGTTCCATACTGTTGTCTGTTCCCCACCACACCATTTGCATGGACAGCTGTAGGCAACCGAAAGCCCAGAGAAACCCAAACTTTGCAGATACACTGAATGCTCTGCTCTTGTCAAGTCCCTTCCAGGGAAGTCACCACTTGTTGCACAACTGCTGGCTCCTGTAAGTCCCTTTAGAGCTGTCACTGCCCTTATCCTTCATCATCGAAGAGGTCCACCTGCTTCAGGGTGGATGTCTCAGATGCACTGATGGTTGAGACACAGTAGATACATCTCGTCACCACCTCAACTGTTTTTATTTTTGGATGCTGCAAGGGTCCAAAGGAATGCTCTTTATTCCTGAAGATTTTGTGCACCAGTGGTTGCCCTTGGGTGATGGCACTTACTGCAGGGAAGATTACTGGGCACTGTGTCCCCGGTCTGATTTGTCTTTCCTTCCTGGTCTTGCCCTTACAGCTGTTTCTGTTAGCAGGGCAAAAATGCGACCTGGCCAAATGCCTCTCATGTCCCCAAGGGAAATGATAGTATTTCCACTCTGCATTTGGACATATAAGGTAAAGATTTTCTCCATAATAAGTGTCCACATTTAGTCTCTGAAGCCTGAATTTCAGACAACTGAGTTAGCAATTTCATTTATCACTGATTTTATAAGCCCAGAAAGCATATAAACCCAATTGATTTCTTCCCATAACATGTCACATTTTCAAGCCAGTCTCTGGACTCTCAGGATCTGCCTTGTTTTGGCATGCCAGAACAACTTTGTTCTACCTCCTGTTAAGCAATAACATCTTGGAATACCAGATTTATACAAAGCAGATTTGTAATTAGACCTTGCTGTCCTATGCCTCCCTGGGCTTTCACCAACCTTTACTTCTCCATCTGTCTCTTTACATAGCACTGAAGCCACAACCTTAAAAGGTTCCCACCCCACTTTTCCAGAACAGCATACGGGATGAAGTTTTAAAACATCTCAAGATGTATTTTCAGCAGTTGAGCAGTTTGGATTAGATTTGCAAAGATGCTGAAGAGCTGATAGGTATTAACAGTGTTGTCAAGGCACTTCTGGAGACCCTCTTCATTGCAGGACTTCTTTCCCACCCCAGCTGTTTAAAAGGCCAGTGTTTAGTGGAAGCTGGTGGCCTGGATGCCGTTCAGTCAGTGGGGAGGCAGATCACCTCCTGGGGTAACACTGTGACTTAAGGAGTTGGCTCAGACCAAACAAAACCGCAAGCGGTGAGATGGTGTTCATCCGATCATCATAAATATTGACATGGGCGCCAAAGGCTCAGTCCTCTCTTTCGCAGGCAATACGAGTGTTATCTGTGCCAACATTTGCGGTGTGCACATAAGATGCTGGTAGAGATGTAAACTGTGTTAGACCAGGTGCTCCTGATGCTTACCCCATGGAAAATAAACCATGTCCTGCTTTGGCACTTGTCTGAGGACATCCCGCCCATGCAGCTCCCTTGCTCCTGTGTCAGACTCCATCGCACTCCTAACGAGCACAGTAATCTATGATGACAGCAGGTGACTCCAGAGGCTGAATCGGAGCAGTCTCGAAAATATTTGAGGCACTGGCCCAACGCAGCAAGCACACAGCCCCCGTTACTCTTGGACAGCATTTTCCACTGCAACACAATACTCCAGCGGGCAGCAACATGCCCACCCGCACCACACATTTTCTGCATTGCTTTGCATGCTTTGGGAAAATTCTGCATCCCACTTAGCGCCCCAAATCCTGTCCCCTCTGAATGGACTTCTATGTCTGCCCCTAGGCAGCTCTGAAATTATCCCAGGGAGCCTGAATTCCACAGACCTGGATACTTGAGTTGCTCTATAAAGAAAAGGGAAAATTGGGAACAAATTGGGAACATTCTCCTTTATCTATGCCTGCTCTTCCTAACAGTTTATACCTTGTGAATTACATATAAAAAAGCCTGTATTATGTAAAAAGCCTGAATTATGTAAAAAGCCTGTAACTTTAGCATTGTGTAACACCGGAAAAGTGACAGTACACGGGTCTATAGCAACATCACACTGTGACTAAGTGACATTTTTTTAATTACCTTCTTTTCTCCCCAAGATAGCCGAACCATTTCAGGACATCATAAGGTTAAACATATCTGGATCTCTTACTTTGTGTCTTCACAATTAACGGAAAAATGGATAGTATTTTCATTTCTCCTTTTTTCCCCTGAACACCACTTAAACAAAACTGGCTGTAATACAATCTTCAAATCCAGGTAGACAGTAAGAAATGAGTTGTACTTTATATGTACTACATGATACAACCAATGAAAAATTAATTACTGGAGTAAAACTAATGAGTGTTCTTCCACAAAAAACGCAAGTCTTAGGCTGCGTACAGATAGGCACCGCTAAATAAGGTCCACCCAGGTCCTCCAAGGCAGCACTAGGTCTTCACACATGGCAATCCGGCAGCGTGGAGGGGTGGGTTCCTCCCCAATGAGGGTTGTGGCCACCGGCACTGCCGGTACTGGTGGGGCTTGTGCTCATGCCGTGCAGTGAAGATGCTTGCCACCAGGCTCCTGAAACACCGGCAGTTTGTCCCCGTGAGGAGCTGGTGAAAGGAGTGAGCATAATATAAGGAGGAAAGAAGGAGTAAGGAAGAGGAGGGAAAGGAGCACACAGACTCCCCACGTGCCAAAACCCCTCTGGCACCAGCGAGCTGGGCAGGCTGCTGGGCAAGTCACTCCACACTTTGTGATGAGTCTAAAGCTCCCTTTTGGCAAGAACCCGGCAGGAAAATCTGGAAAAAGAGCCTGTTGGTGAGGCTTTGCTGTGGGTGCTCTGGAGAGCCTGGCTGTGTGTTTTGGCCATTCTCACATCATACCTGTTTCTCCCATAATAAGTTCACGGGGGTGTGAAACCTGACATCAAATGCAGCAGAATTCAGTCTAAGGTTATTGGTTACGAACAAAGGCATTGCCTGCCTCAAGCCAGGGGACAGGAATAAAGTGGGTCGATGTCACGTTGATCATTATGCTTTGTGAATGTTTTGCTACACCACACGCAAAGTTTGAGAGCTACATTTTATTTTGCAGAGATTTTTATTTCTTAAAAGCCTACCATTTTTGTCTGCTTCCTATATGCCTAAAAGTAGAATTGTATTAAATAATGACAGCCCCCCCCCCCCCCCCCCCCGAAAAAGTAGAATGTAAAAATGTGTTATTTTCTGTTTGGCTGGGGGCAGGGGGCATATTGGGAGCAGTGGAGACGTTTCTGATTGATCAGGGAGTGGATGCTCTTAATTTGCAAAACGACACAAACCCACAAAAGCAAATGGAGGAGGCTAGGTGAAGTGATAAGAAATGTTTCTTGGGCAGCTGTTCTTAGTCTTCTCCCCGCCTCCTGCAGGAGGACAAGCCACAGGCAGGAGCTGTGGCTGGCTGAAGCACATGCTGTGGACAGAGTAGCATCGTGCCAGCAAGCGTAGTCAGAAAAATGAAGACGGGCTTCTGTGCACAAAATCTCTGCTGGAGGGCAGCAACAGATGCAGCAGGTGTCTGCACATAGCTGCTCCAGCGCAAGGTGGTGTAGAGCCCTGTACATCAGCACTGCTGCAGCACAACCGCTCTGTTTCAGACAGTTCAGCATCCCTGCATCGCAGCGGCAGGCAGGGTTTCGGAGTCCTACCTGCACCGGCCACCCAGCAACCTGGAGAGCACACCATCACTGCCACGCCAGGGTGCAGCGGCATCTTTCTTGTGAAACGAGGCCCGTACAAGTCCAAGCTACACCTTCTATCCAACTCACCACGCACCATCTGTGCCATTGTGAAATCTCAGCAAAATGCATGAAACTGTAATGTATACAAATGTGAGAGAAGTCTTGCAAAGTCTGTCAGACATTGCAAACTCACTTGCCCAAGCCCTCTCTGCGAGGTGTAGGCAGAAGCAGATAGAAAATGCGATATCTGCAGGAGCAGAGGCAGAAGCAGTACTGGCTGATTTACACTTTGCAGGTCCATGCAGGTCCATCTTGGAATTTTGAAAGGAGTACCCCTGGGCTTCTATTGTAAATTACAGAGTTTCTAGAGACCTCTAGTGTCCTTCAGATTTAAATTTTCACCTGACTTTAGTGGAACTTCCCATAAAGTTCATCTGCCTGAACATTGGATTTTGCCGCTTGTAGTACTGGAGAGTTCGTTGTTGTCACTTCATTTGGTTGGAAATACCGTTAATCTGATGCATACTACTGTTTTCTCAGATTTATATTGCTACATTGGTCAAATGTATTACTTGAACGCGACCTTCAACAAACACCCAGTACTAGCACAAGGTTCACCCTTGGATGTGAATACAGGGCATCAGAACAGGAACATACCCCAAGAAGTTGCTTTCTGTTCTTACAGAGGCCACGACAACATTCTTTAGAACCATCAGATGAAAATTGCAGGCAAACTATGTTCTTGTAGTCAGCATGCTGCATCACATTGTAAGCCTTTGAAACAGCCCAGTGATGTTGCTTTCAAGAACAGTTCAAACAGAAAAATCTTTTTGGTGTAAGTGGAAATATTAGTCCAGTCATGTTAAAAAATTGTCTCCTTGATCAAAAGATGGCACCGGCCTTTAGAAGGAAAAAGAGCAATACCACTGCATGTTCCTGGCAGGTTCTCTAACAGATGGAGAGAAGAGAGTCATTAATCCTGTTTAAATTTGCAGGATTCATATACCCATACACACATAAAATATAACAACTTGTGTTTTTCTTTAAAGGATCAGGAAGCAAAACATTGGAAATGATTATTCACGAACCACAGAGCAACCCCTACTGGCATATATTGGGCTTCTGATCTTTTCAGAAAAAGAACAATTACACATTCAATTTGTGATTATTGAACAGAAATTGTGTAAAATGGTGTGGATTTGTTTTAAGGAAAGTTTTGGTTTTATTCTAAGGGAAAAAGTGTGTGTGGGGGGGTTCTGAGCTACATAATTTTTTTCTAGACGGAGGTTTATATTCTACATAATTTGTACCCCAGAATTATCTATTGGACCCAGTAAAATTGTATACCTGATGTCCCATCTACCCAGCCATAGCTAATAAAAGTCCCTATTTAAATACTCAATAGATGTAAAGGATGAGAGGGCAAGTCAGTTCCTGATTTTCAGGGTATAACAGAAGAATCGCCTTGCCCAGCATCACCCAAACTTGCAGCAGGGCTAGAAACTGCAATTTCTGCAACCCCAGATCACAGTCTCAGTCCAGGCTCCTCTTTTTGCACAGGCCCTTGCAGCAATTGCATGTTTGGTCACAGATAGATGCTGTGAAAACACAAAAGGGTAAAACAAGTTTGCGACAGAGGTGTTCAGCAAACAAGAGGGAAAAGTAAAGAAAACTGGGCGGTTTAATTTTGGGTGTTTTAACCATGCTATTCCATCTACAGCTCTCAGACTGGTTGGGGGTCACCTCTTTCTGTTCACAGCCCACAACCCATCTTCTCCACTGCACAGAGCGGGTCTCAGTTTGCTCCCCCAGTGCTGCCCACCCTGCCCGCGGTGCAGGCAGGACTGGGTGGTGGGCAGCAGGCAGGGGTCAACTGTTGGGATTTGGGGGGGGCTGCAGGACGGCAGGGGCGGCGGGTGATTTCAAGGTGCGCGGCAAGAACAGAGCAGCCATGGCAATTGGTGGTGGAGGAGGGAGACGGGGAGATCCTCTGCCCCCGGACAGCCGCCTTTCACACCAGTAAATCCTGCTGGGGTGCTCGATCCCTGCCAGCTCTGGAGCATCCGTGTTGCAGTTGGGATGCTTCCAGGGAGCGGGGCAGGCAGGCGTGCCCAAGTCCTGCCGGGCTCTGGCACTCAAAACATGGGGATCAGCATTCCTGAAAACCCCACCACGAGTGCAGTCTACCTCTGCCAAAGTGTCTCACCACCGACTTCAAAACTAGCCAAGTGACAAGGACCCTCCGGACCCTCCGGACCCTCCATCCAGCACATTGTCCTGGGGTTATTCAAGCATGAGAGACTGAGTTTTTTGCACTTGCAATGCTCCTCGTCAGCTGTGTTTTGAGCATGCCAGACCTCACCAGCAGCAGCAGGGCTGAGACTGTCTGACATCGTGCCCATGCAGTGCAGAGAGGCTGGACCGCGTGGAGAGCTGGCAGTGCAGCCATCCCTGCTTTGGGAGTTGGCTGAACCTGATGGCAACCCTCCTGTACTGATGGAAGAAGAAGCCCATGGAGAGACCACCATAAAAACTGGGGACTGGAGCCACAGAGGTAGAGCACAGTAATGGGAAACATCCCCAGAGCTCAAACTGATGCGCTCTGCCTCCACGGACCTCTTCAGGTTGAAGTGGTAGGACGGAGAGGAGAAGGGGGAGCAGATTTGCTGTCAATACTGTCTAATGCTTTTCTCCTGGCAGAAGAGCTGCCATGGGACAGAGCCCCTGCGTGCCTGAGCAGTGGTCACAAAGTGACAGCGACCTGTCACCCGCCTGCTCCGTGACAAAGTGTGCGTCCCCAAGTATTTTTCTTGTTTCCCAGAATAAGGTGGATTTAAATACCGCAGCTAATAAAACCCCAAACCGCACAAAGCAAGCTTGGGCACAAACCACTGCTGTTAGTGCTGCTGCCGCTGCAGTTCCCCTTCATCTCACTGTATCCTGCAAGGCTGCCAGTGGAGTCAGATTTGGCAGTACCTCTCTCCCAGCTGCACCCCCCAGCGCTCCCACCGCTGTACCCACCATCTCTCCCAACTCTGAGGAAGCACAGCATCTCACCCTTGTGTGGCTAGCCATGCTTATTTGTAAAGAACCGCAGGAGAGACTTTGTTTCTGGACAAAATTTTTCCATAGGTATATGGAAGAAGTACAGCACTTTCCATTACAAACTCTTACTGTGGCTGCTGTAGTGTTTTAGAGGGTTTTTTTTGTTGTTGTTGTTTTGTTTTATGACACAGATACCTCTATACCTTGCATCTTTCAAATATTCAGTGTTTAAATCTGCAAATTAGGTATCTTTCTCTTAATATCTTTTTTCTTTTGTTTAGCGCCACTATCATTGTATCTGGAAGAAGATAAAAGGGGACTATGCAGACCAAGTAGGAAAGCATCTGAGGTTTGTAGCCCTTGCAGCTACAAACACTTTCATATTTCATGTTTCAACATCTGTTTTGAAAGCCTCATAGTAATAAGGGGCTGGAAATAGACATACATATACATATATATGTACACACACACATTTTTACCCTCTAATGACTGTAATTAAAGTTATTCACAGGGCTTATTTCAAGAAGAGTTCTTATTTCAATTCACACATGTTTACCATTGGAGTCTTCCCTGTCTGCCTTGGGAAAACCATCCTGATGCTTACGTAGTTCAACATTTGAACTGTGCAGCCAGACTTACCCTGCCCTAGAAAGCCTGTGCAAAGCCATGGGATCTGCTTGCCCGTGGGCTCAGGAGTTGGCTCTGCAACTGTTTCCAGCCATCCCAGCTCTCCTCCTTGGGGCTTTTGGCAGGGGCTCTGCAGTCAGCAGCAGGAGTTGAGCGCTGGGCTGGGCTGCCAGCCCCTGCTGCCTCATGTGCAGCACTGTGGGGGAAGAAGCATTCACCTCATTTGGGGACAGAAGATCTTGAACTCCTTGAGTTTTCCAGCCAGGCAGCGAGACAGCAGTCTATTAGGCAGCTCTGATTTTGTGAGAGCACTCTTTGTCCTCCTCAAGCAGAAGTTGTAAAACTTCAGCCTTTTCCGTAAAGCAGAACCGTGGCTTTCTGGCCATCTTCAATAGTAAGAGCCTGAAGTAGTCATCACTGAAATCAAAACAATTTCCTACTAAGTTTAAGGAATTCTGGATACCTGAGCAGCTCTTCTTGGATGCATTGTGTAAAAACATCAGCAAAACAAAAAGTGCTTACAGCATTAATTTCTTTGCAAAAAGCTTCAACAGACCCCAGGCGAGGCAATGCAGGTCGTCAGTGTTGAATACACTACTGCTATTTTCGGTGTATTCATGACCCCCACTAGGTCATTGCCTAGGTGAAAAGGCCCAAGAAAAATCACCAAAACACCTCAGAGAGGTTTATTTGAGCCTGGGCAAGGTTTTCCCAGCAAGCCCGAGTGGGCTCTAACCAGTATGCGAAAGCGATGCCTTTCAGGGGAGGCCCCCTCCTCTGCAGGACGGGGACCCCCGGGGACCCCCAGTCCCCCCCCCCAGGGCATCACTCTGGGGAGAGGGGGCCGGCGTGGGGGTCTGCGGCACGATGGTCCCCAGAGGTGCTGCGGTTGGAAGCTGCAGACCGGTCCCCTCCGACAGGTAACTGATTGGATTAAGAGTCCTGTCTGACAGCGTGTCTGCTCAGCTGCGCGGTCTCATCAACCTCCCCGTCCTGCCTGCTAATAAATCCGGCACCGGGGACCATTCCGCTTGATGATCTCTCCTTGGGGAGTTTTTAAGGCTTCGCTCTGCGAAAACTACTTGGAGTCTATTAAAATTGCAGCTCTGCTGTTGTCATGTCGTCCCGGAGAGTCACGGGAGGTGCCTGTCACCCAGGTGGAGGTAGCTATTACATATTCAAGTGAAAAAAATAGCCCCTGCTTCGGGAAGACAGGCATCCCTGCCAGCAAACGGAATGGAAGGACCCTTGCTCATCTCCTGGCCTGTCA
Organism: Astur gentilis; assembly: GCF_929443795.1. Taxonomy (NCBI): domain Eukaryota; kingdom Metazoa; phylum Chordata; class Aves; order Accipitriformes; family Accipitridae; genus Astur; species Astur gentilis. The sequence continues at coordinate 1,524,096 of NC_064919.1, forward strand.
CATTAAGGGATGAGCCTGAGGAAAGGACACACGGTGCCGTATCGCAGGCGCTGCGCCGTGGCTCTGCCGCTAAAAACACGTGCGATGCCTTTGCTGAAAGGATTAAGCAAAAGGGTAATCGTCGTCCCTGGGCTCTCGGTCATCAGCCCAGCTCTGCCATTTCTGCCTCTCAGATACGTGCACTGCCAACCGGCTTTCTGGGCTGCAGAAAGCCAGCGGTGGACTTCCCCAGTCTGCTACGGGCACAGCCTCCACTACAGCTTCATAATTCAACCACGCCAGAGTTTGCACTGCTCTGCTTGCAGGATGGGCTTCTGCCCTAATACATCTACTTGCAATCAGCTCGTAAAGGACACTGCCTGAATAAATTAGAAGGCAGCAATTGTGGGATCTATAATATCTGTACAGAAGATGTATAAATAAATTACAGTTTAAATCCTTTCTTGGGTGCACCTTTGGAAAGCTAAGGGGAGGCAGCCCGAGAAAGGCTGAATGCAGCAAGACAATGAGAAATCTTCCAGGTTGTTAGGCTGCTGTGGCTTTTGACTCGACTGCCACATGAAAGGACCATAAAAACCAATATCCTTTGTTCTTTAAGATAAAATGTTAATGAATGCAGAGTCACAGGCCGAGCTGCTGCAAAATATTACTGTGAGATTTTAGCTTTTGTTTCCACTGGGCAGCCTGCAGAGGCAAAGTCTGAATCCCTGTCAGGCTCGGGAGAACCTTCCAGCATCCTGGTATCGACGACACACCAGAAACATTCAGGCTATTCAAATATCTGGCACATTCATAATGCACTCTTAAATGACTCAGAAGGAATGAAACACATGTCTGATTAACCAGATTAGATTATATAAATACCAAATAATTTAAAATTATGGACAAGCAATCTCGTCAGCTAGAGACATCTGTTCTTCCCTGAGCAAAGATCCCTCTATTTCTTTCCCACCCTAACAGAAGTTGCCTCAAATGCATGATGCTGTCTGGAGATTTGGAATTGAGCCTGGATACTGTCCCAGTGCATGTGCTCTCAGGCACATACATTGCAGTTTGTAGTCCCCTTGAAGGGAGGCTTGTAAATTGGGGCTCTAGGAGGTGCTGAGCATTGGGTGGTGACCCACAAAGCAAGGGAATTTTGGCTTTCTGTACACCTTGGATGAGTTGTGCCTATAGCCAGGAGGAAGTGAAAAAAGGGATGCAGTCGAAACGTTTTCTGTGTTCCAGTGCTTCTCTCCAAGCTGTAGGCTTGGGACAACTGGGTGTCTTCCACTGGTAGGCCTGCTGCTGCTCTACTGTAGCTTTTTTCCTACCTGTTTCATTTCTGGTGGGTAGAAAGTGTAAGCCCCTTTTTTTAGCAAGATGCCAATAACAGCCCTGCACACTGCAATTTAAAATCCTGGGGATGCCCATGACAACCATTTGCTCCACCATGGAGGCACCTGCACTCTTGGACTACTTGGTGTGCTAAGTGAAATCCCACTTTCTCTTAGCTCACCACAGTGACAGAGAGATAAGTCCCAGAAAGTCTTGGTGCTGTTGGTTTTTAGCAGTTCTGGAACAGCAACAGAGAACAACAAATATATGGTAATTTTTCTGCTTACCACGTTGTAATCTTCCTCTTCAAATATTTCAGATACTTAGAGTAGAAATCCAAACACCAAGAACTGTCTGTCATTGTGTTATTTCAAGTTTTCATCAGTTCAGCTGGGAGGAATGTGCCAAGCTCAGCCCTCTCGCAGCACAGGTGCAAGGCTTCTGTGCACACTGCATAGCTTGGACTGAATTTAAAATTCAGGTCCCTTTGCATCTTGGACCCTGTAGCTGCCTTGTTATTGTGACAACTCTGACCACTAAGAGGAGGTACTCATCACTAATGTTATTTCTACCTTAAAATTAACTGTTCATAACCGTTGTATAATTTTGTAGGCATCCTTACACACAGCAGTACCAAAGTAAGCGCCAACGGGGAGAAACCTGAATTTTTTCATTAATTCCTGTGTGTCATTTTTTCACTGATTGGCAGAAGTGGAAAACATAATCACGGAAGATATCACACTTTGATTCAAAACTGTCCTGGCACTGGCAGTGCAAACTCATATAATGTCTAGAGGGTCATTACATAGATAGCTGTCCACTAACAACAACTTTAAGGACACTAATTGTTCTCACAAATTAGCATGGAGGCAGTACTAACTCTAAGGGACTAGTGCCCTAGGCTGGACTTCAGCAAGTGACCCAGGGGTAAAAGGGCTTGTTTCCTATTACTGCTCCCCGGAGCCATTCAGCCCCACATTCTTGGGAATAATTAAATGTAGAGTCCACAGCAAGTGTGTAAGCCTTTGCTCCCGAGCTGTGAGGGCTTCACGGTTCTGGGGTATTTTCTTCCTCCCCATTGCAGCAGAAGGTATCTTGGCGTGGCAACCAGAAGTGGTCTATGATACATGCAACACTGCAGAGAGGGCATGAGGGCTTCACAAGGGAATTTCCAGGATATTCTGGTGCCTTCGGACTAAAGCAGCTTTTCAGTTACATTGCTTCGCACGTGCAAGGATGCTGCTTCTTACAGGTACATCGTAGCATAGCCCCAGCAAACTGTGTGGACGGGAAAGGAGGAAAAGTAATTGGACTGACTGCTGCCAGTCCCATTACTGCAGCCATTTAGTCCTGCCAGAGCAGCAGTGGGAATGACATGGGTAAACGGGTGAGGACTGCAAATTGCCAAAGCTGACCTCCAATTACACAAGGCTGCAAGTTTGCTGATGTGGTTCATCATACAGTTGAAACAAATCCCAACCCTATCAGATCATTAGTTCCATAAGAACTTGTCCTCCTTGCTGCCATCTTCTGAACGATCAAATGGTTAAATGATGAATGATCAAGCTCTCCAAAGCTTTCTGCATGCCAGCAGCTAACGGTGTCAGCAGTTTGTACAGGAGTCTCTGGGCTCTGCTCTGGGAGCTCCTGGACCTTCTGGGGACAAGCTCCAGGATCTTTGGGGAATGTCTGGGAACTGCCTGAGAAACTCAAGGGTGCCTGCTGCTGTCAGGCAAGGACAAAGTAAGGGGACCCACAGAGGTGTGGGCATTAAGGAAGCTCTAGCACCTTCTATTGAGCTGCCCTTGGCCCAGGGTACCTGTAGCCTGTGTTGCAGCTGCCCCTGGTTAGAGAGGGTCCGTCACCCTTCAGCTGGTGCTTGGGAAAGCCCTGTAGAAGAGGCAGATGCAGGGCACAGGTCTGAGAGGCAGGAGTTTGTGCAGAGGAGTGTAAAGAAGGGGTCCTCAGCTGAATTCATGCTGTAGTTGTATGTTTGAGTTACAGCCTAGCTGTGGTGCAATTCAGGGTTAAACATGATGCATGGTCCTTTAAGAAGGACCAGTGCTTGATAGCTTCACTATGCAGTCTGGATTACTTCGTCTAAACAATGCATGCTTTGCTAACAACTATGTCCTTGAAGAAGGAGCAAAAGACTGATAAGAAGGAAACATCCTGCTCCAGAAAGCACTGGAAGCCATATGATTGCCAAAGAATCATGATCTGCGGGAGAGGTAAAGGCAGCAGGGGGAGATCGTGACCACCAACACAATTCCAGGCTGGAAGAACTTGCCCCCCTACCCCTGCAAGGACCATGCATGCTAATTTACATAACAAGTGAAGCTAATTTAAATGTAACTGACCAATAAGAGATGAGAGGGTCACGACTAACCAATGAATGTAAATGTAGGCAGGTTTTTACTAATCATGTAACAGAATAAATATGGTGTAGTTCTTTGTTGTGGTGTGTCAGCTTTGCGGAGTCACCAGCTGGCACCCATCTCTGCGCAGATATGACATTAAAAAAAATATCTCAGCTCTGTGTGTAAGACTGGCTCATTGCACAACACATACTGAACCCCACTTGTGGGAGGATAACAATACCAGCATAACCAGTTTCAGTTTCCCCAGCAGATGTTGCCCCAGCCAGGGCAGAGGCTTTGATGCAGGTGGGGCTTTGGATGCTGGATGCAGCCCTCCAGGTCCCAGGCTGCAGGGAGCACCTGGGGCTCACTCTGGAGCCAGGAGCAATGTCCCTCTGTCCCACAGGAGGTATGCCATCTTGGCGGAGCTGTGCTGCCAAGTGGTGGAGCTATGGGAGCTATGAGAGCTATGAGCAGGCTGCACAGCATCAGGGGGAGATAAGCAGCATCTACTCTAAGACACAACAGCTTGATGATCTTCAGTTCCCCCCTGCAACAGAGAAGCAGGCAGTGTCTACCCCCACTATCAATGTAAGTGAAACCTCTGGACAAAGGGAAGGATGGAGGCTGGTGACTTCTGGCACCAAGAGGAAGGCTTGTACCCCACCTAACATCATACAACTGCAAAATAGGTTCACTGCCCTCAAAGTTGAAGAGGAGCCAGATGTGTTTTCAAGCAAAGCATCTGGGCCACCTAAGCCTAAACCATGGAAGACCACCAGGAAGAAGCAGTGAGTGACGGTAGTGGGTGAGTCCCTGCTGTGGGGGACAGAAGCTGACCTGATCTATCTTTTAGAGAGTTTTGCTGCCTGCCATGGGGCCTGGCTCCAAGATGTTGTGGAGGGATTGCCAAAGCTTGTCTGACCCTCTGGCTATTACCCCATGATGTTCTTCCATGTGGCCACCAATGACACTGCTAGGAGCAGCCTACACAATACCAAAAATGACTACACAGCTCTGGGGGTGGTAGTCAAGGGCATGGGGGCCCAGGTGGTGACCTCCTCAATCCTACCAGTGAGGGGAAAGGGTGTGGAAAAAGGAATTCCAGCTACTCCAGCCAGTAAGTCAGCTTCATCAGGGGCCCAGCTTAAGCGCCTCTATGCAAATGCATGTAGCATGGGGAATAAACAAGAGGAATAAGAGATGTGCACGCACCTACAGGGCTATGATCTTATTGGCATCATGGAGACGTGGTGGGATGGCTCCTATGACAGGGGTGCTGGAATGGAAGGATACAGGCTTTTTAGGAAGGACAGGCAGGGGAGATGAGGAGGGGGTGTTGCACTCTATGTCAGTGACCAGCTGGAGTGCACGGAGCTTTGCTTGGGATTGGATGAGGAGCCGACTGAGAGCTTATGGGTCAGGATTAAAAGGCAGACTGGGACAGGTGACATTATAGTGGGCGTCTGCTACAGGCCACCCAGCCAGGAGGACCGAGCAGATGAGGCACAATTATGGAGAAATACTGAAAACCCCTTCTGAGAAATCAGCATGCTGGGGTGCATCTCTAAAGTACATGTACACTAATGCATGTGATGAGTTAGAGATCTGTGTGAAACTGCAGGGTTATGATCTTGTTGGGATCATGGAGGCATGGTAGGATGGCTCCCATGACCTGAGTTTTGCAATGGAGGAGCTCAGACTCTTCAGGAAGGACAGGCTGGGAAGATGAGGAGGGGCAGTTGCCATTTATGTGAGAGAGCAGCTGGACCTCTGCCTGGGGAGGGATGAGGAGCATACTGAGTTTATAGGTTAGGATTGAAGAGAGGACAGGTATAGGGGGCATTGTAGTGGGTGTCTGCTCCAGGCTACCCAACCAGGAAGAACAAGCTGATGAGATCCTCTACAGACAGGTAGGAGCAGCATTTTGGTGACAGGGTTTTGTGTTCTATGATCATGGGACCTTTTTTACAGGTCAGCACCTGTTGGGGAGAGATGGGATCCATCTCACCATGTGGGCGAAGGTACATTAGCCAGCAGCATTTGCAGGCCCTGGTCCTCATGGGGACTTCAACTACTCCAATATCCATCTGTTGGAGGGACAACATAGAAGGACATAAGCAATCCAGAAGCCTCCTGGAGTGCATTGACAATAACTTCCTCCTTCAGCTGATAGAAGAGTCAACGAGGAGCTCTGCTGGACCTCGTACTGTCCAACAATGAGGGCTTGTTGGGAATGTGAAGGTCAACACTTACATCACCCAGAGGCAGACTCCATTCAGGGTATGGCTCTGGACAGTTTGTGACCTGCCTTCAGCTTTCAAGCAATTATCTTTGCCTCCATGAAAACCTTTCAGAAAGGCATGGATCTGACACAGAGTAAGTCCCAGGAGCACTGGGCAAGAGCATGTCTCACATCACGCACTGATCCACAAAGTCCCCCATCCCTCTTGCACACCCTCTTGGCAACTGTGGCAAGCTGTGCATGTAGCGGATGGTTCCAGTGGCCACCTCATCCCACGCTGAGCTCCAAGTCCAACTGTGTCCCATGGACTCCTGGTTTTTCATTTTATGTCAAATGACTTCTTTATATCTCCCCACTGACATGCCAGTTTTACAGCTGGTGTCTATACTAGCCCGCTAACGCTTATCTCTCATGATGATTTTTATAAATATTTATGTACGTCCTGTTTATTAGTTAATATTAATACAAATGCTATAAAGCATCATCACTGACATTTTGATGTCATCCTTTAAGTGCATTCTCCCTCCTGATGGTTTGAGTGTGCATCAAGGCGCAGAGGGCATCTGTAAATCTCTCCCAGAGCATAAAGGGATGCAGCACTGGGAATGTGCCAGTGTTGGTTTTTATCTTGCCTCCCCAGGCTCCCTCTGTGGTCAGATCATCCATTAGTCAGGCAGGGACCTCAAAATCCATGGATGTCACAGTTTGCCTTTTGCGAGCCAGGCCCTTCATCAAGAAGGGGGATTCCTTCAAAGAGTCAGGTTCCCGAATAATAAGAGAAATTGAGCAACACAGTTGTCATTTTTCCCCTTAGAAGAACCATTCGAGCTGTCCCACTGGTCACTTGAGGACTGCACAGGCACCTCTCGCACCGTCCTGGAAGAGCCACACAACACACAAGCCCATCTGTGTCCACTTTTAGAGGAACTGTCCCCGTTTGCTGCACTTGCTGATGCATGGTGGGCATCTGCCTGCCAATGATCCAGCAGGGAGGCAGATGATCCACTGCACATGCAGACACGTCAGATTTAAGGATTTGCAGACTAAAGTGAAGCTTGTGTTAGGCAGGAAAAGCCAAGCAACTGCAAGCGAAGAGCCACTTTATGAGGTTTTGATGGAAAATTTTGGGTCAGAGAAGCAGTGTCAGGGGTAACAGAAAAGGGACCCGTGGGGAGGTAGAGCTCATGCCAGAGTCCTTGGCATCTTCCCATGGTTGGCAGGGACCCTGGCAGCAGGGTGCACACCAACAGGCTGCTGAGATCCCTCTTACCTGTCTCATTTCTCAGCTCTGCTACACTGCTGGTTCTAGCACCAGTGCTCCCCATGGTCTGCCCCCTTCTCCAGGTTCATACGGTGATGGTCCATCCCTGCCTGCCCAGCAGCAGGACAGTGGGAGGCCCCTTTTCCTCCTCGGCACCCTTTGTCCCAACAGGCAGGGTGCATGCCTGCAGGATGCTGACCGCAGGTTGCAGGCAGGTGCCTGCCTGAATTTCTTAATGGTTCTGCTGGGCAGTCCGAGCTGGCGAGCCCTGCTTAGTCCTGCAGGACTTCCCTACAGGGTTGGAGGTGCTGGGGCACCTCCAAGGTGCTTCAGCAGGAGAAAGAGCTTCAGCACCAACCCAGGCACTGCTCAGTGCTTTACACAAGGCTGGTCCATTATGTGCGCACACACACGTTCCCCATGTGCACTTTCTACCCAATGCCTTGTGCAACACAACTCCAAACGGCATATGGGAGCTGAACCCACCTGCCCCACAGAAGGATGCTCACAGCTGTGGGTACAGGCAGTGCCAGCAGCACATGTCCTGTGGGAAGCCCTGCTGTGGCTAAAGCGGCTTGAGAAGCTAATTCAGGCAGTGACGGTCAAACCAAGACATCAGCCTACGGAAGACAGTCACCATGCCTCCCCAGCAGGACACACGAAAGGAGGAAATTCCCAAATACAGCGCCTGAACAGAGCATGAGGCTGTTGGGGTCTGGAACTGGTGTGCTTGCTTAGTGTATGGATACGGTGATTAAACAATTAAAAATGCATGCTAAGGAACAATAACAGACAGGGAAATGCCTGATGCCTTGCATACAGCTTTGATTCAGCTGCTCACAGGGGTGAGGACAGCTAGGACTCTTCATCCAGGCAGCTGGAGAGCTGCATCCTAGACCGCTGTTTGGTCACCCACACCTATCCTGCTCCTTTTCCTAACTACCTTGTGGGTAGGTAGGAGTAAAGAAGCTCTTACAGGAAATCCAACATCAGATCGGATTACGTGGATAAACAAGGCTGGTCAGGGGTGAGGAAGGCTGGAAAAGGCAGTTTTGACCAGGGGGGTTTCCAGCTACACCCTTGGGAGGTGGTATCTGAAATGTCCAGGAGAGGCAGATGCCAATGAGAAGAGGGCTCAGGGTGCATTACAAAGCCCTCACTAGAGCGGGAATAAACTGCACATTTTAATGGGAGGGGTGTAGAAAGACTACTCGTCAAACCATCTGCTGGTGCACAGACTAGGGTGGGAACAAAATGCAGCACCATTATCCCCACGAACATCCCCGGGCTGTTCTGGCTCTGGTGTAGTGGGGTCATCCTTCCTCACCAAAGGCAGCTCCCTGGCCTGTTACACCCAAGCCGATCCGAACATGTGCAAACGCCTCCACAAACGTTTTGTGTCATCAGCACAAGTCACTTCGCTAGTTTCTAATGGGTATCAGATATAAGTCTGGTTATTGGTTTTCAGTACTAGATACGTAAAAGCTTCAGATGGAAACAGGTATTCTTGAAAGACTGAAAAGGAACTGTTCCACCGCTGAGCACACACCAGCCATTTGGCAGCAATCTGAGCAGATGTAAGTAAAACTTCTGCATTTTTTTCTCCATGAAGACCTCCGCGGTATCACACAGTGGCTTATTACCACAGTAGCACTTTTGGAAAAGCCTGGTCAGGATGGGCACAGCAATGCCCGCAACCTTCTCTCCTCTTGATAGGAGCGGGTTGCTGGTGGGGAACCGCTGCCTTTGTCACGAGTTGTCACAGTAGGTTGCCCAGACCACGTGTCCCGATGAGTGATGACAGAGTATGCCTTTGACAGCATCACTGTGCGTAGGGCTTGCCTGCTCCTTTCTCATTTTCGTGGCTGCCCCAAGCTGTGGGTCTGGTGCGGTGTATCGCAGCTTCAAACAGCGGCAGGGCAGCTGCTCTATGCCTTGCATCCATGCGCCTGCCAGCACGGAGACTTGGTGCCTTGCCGTCCTGTACCTCCATAATGCTGAGACTCCACCAACCTGGGGCGGGGATCTATTTTAAATTGGAAAGTTATATTGTCTATTCTGCCAATCTGACCTTGCATAGCTGGGATTCTGAAAGGAACAGAACCTTTCACTGCAGGCAGATTTGAAAAATTTATTTCCAAAGCCGGTATTTTAGGGGAGGGGGAGAGGAGTTTTCATATTTTGGTGCTGCTGTGTGCAGGTCCCAGGGAAGAAGCTTGTCATTGTGTGTCCGGGTTTCAGCTGGGATAGAGTTAACTGTCTTCCTAGTAGCTGGTACGGTGCTATGTTTTGAGTTCAGTATGAAAAGAATGTTGATAACACGGATGTTTTCAGTTGTTGCTCAGTAGTGTTTAGACTATAGTCAAGGACTTTTCAGCTTCTCATGCCCAGCCAGCGAGAAAGCTGGAGGGGCACAAGAACTTGGCACAGGACACAGCCAGGGCAGCTGACCCAAACTGGCCAACAGGGTATTCCAGACCATGGGATGTCATGCCCAGTACATAAACTGGGGGGAGTGGGGATGGGGGGGAATTGCCGCTCTGGGGCTATCTGGGCATCAATCGGTAGGTGGTGAGCAATTGCACTGCGCATCATTTGTACATTCCAATCCTTTTACTATTGCTGTTGTCGTTTTATTAGTGTTATAATTATTATCATTATTAGTTTCTTCTTTTCTGTTCTATTAAACCGTTCTTATCTCAACCCACGAGTTTTACTTCTTTTCCTGATTTTCTCCCTCATCCCACTGAGGGGGGGGGGGGGCGGGTAGCGAGTGAGCAGCTGCGTGGTGCTTAGTTGCTGGCTGGGGTTAAACCACAACATTGTGTTGGGTTGCTAGTTTTGCTGAAAATTGACATTAATTTTTGCAAAAGTTTCAGCTTCCTACAAACCCACTGGCATCTCTGGCATTGTAACGGAAGAGCGTGCAACGACCGTAGTCAGGACACAAATGGTAGATGCCATGGCTGAGCGCTGGGTGTCCCGCTAGACTGAAGCTTCAGAAAAAAACAGAAAAGCCCCTTCGTGCTTGGCCTGTCCAAGCCAGCTGAGGAGATGATGCTGGCATTTGCTGTTGATGGTTGTGCTCCGTTACCACAGCTGCTGTGGGGGACGTGAAAGGGGTCGCGCAGCACAAGGCGAGCATGCAGAGGATGCACAGACGGACCTCGTGAGCCGTGGTGCAGTCCAGCACCTCAGCTCACGGGAGCAGGAAGGAAAAGGTGTTTCAATTACATTCTGTTCCCCCCCCGGAGTAATGAATTCCAGCATTAAAAGGAAACCTGAGGAGTATCAAGTGAACCTGAGACCCAGAGCGAGACAGACCCTGCCTCTGCCCATTGCCTCTCTGGGCTTTGGACCAGAGGCAAAGGAAAGCCAGCATCAGCCTAGGACACATAGAGAAAGGGGGAGATGTGTGTCCCAAATACATTAGGGCACACTTGTGCTGGCCTGCTTGCAGCCAAGGGTGCCTCTCCTGGGGAATCAAACATGTCCAGGTGCTGCAGAGGCAGAACAAAAAATGAAAAATTTCTGCTCTCAGCTATTGCGGTGAAGTTTTTTTTTTTTTTCTTTCTGCAGTTGATAAGCCTGGGCTGCAGCAGGGGAGAGGAGAAGGAAAGGCTCGGAGGGGAAGGGGGTCTCCTGGATACATCAGGACCTCTGTTATGCATTGGAAACAGCTTGGGGTACTTTCAGTCAGACTGGAGTTTCCAGTCTTTAGCACTGAGGTCACGCAGGCAGCTCAGCACTCAGCTCACAGCGCTAGGCAAATAGTTCCCGAGATTTATATCTGAAAAGCAATAAGCACAGTGTTTCTTCCCTTGCTAGAACGTTGATCAGGAACAGATCTTAATCCCTTTTGTTTCCTCACCTTTGCTGAAACTGTAGCTGGAATAAAACTGATGGATTTTCTTTGCAAAGTCCCTTTGGAATGAAGGAGGTCTCTCCCATCTCTTTTTCAGTGCATGTGTTTGTTAGTGGGTTTTTCCCAAGGAGAAAGCATTGGAAATTATCCCATCAATGCTGCCAGTGATGCAGATGGGTACCCGCAGACCTCGTGGCTGTCAGCTTGGCCTCACCCCATTCCCTTCCATCCTGCCTCTTCTTGTAGGATGCTCAGGGCTCACCTCCTGCCAAGGGGCTGGTCTGGCACAGGAGACCACTGGCTCTGCTGCCACAGGCTGTGCTGCACCGCGATACTCAGCAGGGCGGCCCCTAGTGTGTGCTTTGCTGTGTCTTGTGCCCCCCTCCCAAATAAACAACATACCCCTGTTTACTGTTTCCACGTCGGTCCCTGTTTTGCTGATTTTACACCCTAGTTCGGTCATTTTGGCCCAAATGCCTCTGGCACACTGTAAGTCCCTTTCAGTCTCTTTTCCCGGAGGGTGCCCTTGCACTTTCCATCGTGCCTGCTAAATTCTCCTGATTTTGCCTTGCTAGTTTAGCCCTCAGCTGGAGCAGGCCAACCTTTCCCCCTTCCATTGTCTGCAAAGTCCCGTGGTTTCTTGCTGTATTACCTAGTTTAATCCCAGGGAGAGGCTGGCAATTTGCTTGCCTGCCTTCATACTTCAACCCTCCTTTCAATGAGGTCAATGCCGTGTTTTAGATTTTAGCTGGGATGGGGGTGGTGATGGTGGTGTGTGTTCAAAATAAGTTCCATAAGTACACTGCAGGGTGCTCATGCATTTGTGCATCTGTACCATAGTTCTCAGCGGGGAATTCAAAAACTGTCCCCAAAACTTGCAGAGGTAGGCATATAGCAGCTCAGGCTGCATGTGAAAAGGACCATATGGGAGAAAGTTACAAGACCCCTAACCAGGTATTTGTTATTTAACATAAATATTTAAGTTTTATAAATATATAATGTATGATATTATAATGTCAAATATATAAATATATATTTATATAAATATTTGTATGTTAATATTTGTGTGTGTGTGTTTTCCAACAGTCTCCTCTTGTTAACATTATTTTGATAATCAATAGCCTATGCTGTTCTTGTTTCATACAACAAAGTTTTCTAATGCATTCCCTGCTGGATAAAAATCCCTGGAGCCGGCGGTGCATGCTGCCCTTGCCACCCGCAGCCCTCGTCTCTCAGTCTGCCTCAGGCAGAGATAAGTCAGCTACAGAGCAGCTCTTAGGGGAGCACCCCAGCATCCTCTAGACGGCTCCGGAGCAAGTCCAGATCTGTGCTACAGCTGGGAAAAAGGCTCCTCGGTGCTTAGACCTGACTTGGTGCTCTGTTCATCCATGGTGGCGAACTGTGGTCCAGCCACAGCTCCATGATGGAACTGAACCTGATGGGGAAGGGCAGCCTGGGCACACAGGAGAGATTTTGCTGTTAATGAAAGTTGCTGAGGATGCTGATGAGAGAAGAGGTCTCGCAGCAGACAGGGGCATTGGGCAAATTGCTTCTGGGGGACAAAACCTGGGATCGCCTCAAACAGCCTCCATCACCCCAGACCCTCTCTCTCACCCTGTTCCCAAGCCACCTCTGTTCCCTGCCTCCCTCCCGGTCCGTCTCCAGACTGGAGGCAGGAGCAGCGACCCTCTCTCCTTCTACCACCCGCTGCCTGAGGAGCAGGACATGGTTCCTGCACCGCACGGGGGTCCCGAGCGCCTGAGGCACACACCGAGGCTCCCAGGGTCCGGCCACACCACGGAGCCCCTGCCCGGTGGTCTGGCACGGAATGTCCGTGCTGGGAAGCTGCCGACCTCCGGGGAGCTACCTACCGCCTGCAGGTCTGGCGCTTTTATCATGCACACTAAGAGGAGACATAATCAATTCCCCAGTTGGCACTTTGCACTGAATACCCACTTTTTCAGTCTGATAGCAGGACTAAATTAGTTATTTAGCAATGAGACCCTAATTTAAAGTGAGCAACTGCCCTGACAAGGATCATTGTTCAAGGCCGTCCCCCCTTTGCTTTCAGATGAGAGGCCCACCAATCCCTGGAAGGTGATAAATAGACAATTAGAAAATAGATATATTTTGTTAGTTCTACAAAGCTCCCTGGTGCTGTCAGGCTCACAATAAAGGGGGCTCCGGTAAATTGGTGGGCAATGAAAGCCAGCTGTACGGTCATCACTCCTACAGACACAAAGCCATATGTGGCCATTTACAGGACATCCCTGAGAATAGATGGAGCCAATAAGACCAGAGGGAACTAAAAATACTTGACAAAGTTGGCTGCTCTTCATTTAACAAGAATAAAATATCTAATGGAGTGTAATGGAAGCCATCAATCACCCCTGCGTAAAGCACAGCTTTAATACTCTACTTTTAACTATTAATGCAAGTTTTTATTCATCTGTAATAAGTCAGAAATGAGTATCTCCTGTGTGCAGCATGGTGATGTTGTGCAAGGGCTAACAAATGGCATGGGCCCAGCAGCACTGCCACAAAGCAAATCCAGACCTAAAAACCAGGGGGGAGAACACAAACAAAGAGGACCAAAGGCGAGAGCAACCACCTCTTCAAAGATAATGCAAGATACGCAAGCCCTGCCTAGGAAATATCCTATTTAGGCTTGCGAGCAAGCTGCCGTTTCTTCTTTTTACTTATCAGGCTCTTTCTAGGCAAGGAGATAGGAGTAGGTGTCAGGGGAAGTCCTTTAATTATCTGGGTATTAGGGAAAAATGTTTGAAGTGCTTCTCCTGGAGGCGACAATCAGAAAGTCAGAAGCTCCTGACACGTCGTCAGCTTTGCAAAGTGGGATTGTAGTTTAGAGCTCAGCGCTGGACCTATGCAATGTCACTCGGACGTTGGGCGTGAAACAGAGCCCGGTCACAACCACAGTGTTTGCCCTCAAGGCATTCACGGCACGTGCATACCCCTCGTTAGTAATCACGGCTGTTCTAAGAAGCTACTTCCTAACATAAGCAGTCGGCCAACAAAATGCCAAATTTCATCACAATAAAACCAAAAGATTTTGCCTTGTGTTACCACTGCTATAAAAAAGGACTGATCACTCTGTCTCTTGTTTGTGTGCAAGAGGCAGGCAGACAAAGCTGCTACAACGTGTGGAAACTGGTATTTATTAACCACGGAGCCATGGCCCCCTCACGAGATAAAAACACGCATCAGCAAGTCAGAAAGCGCTGGCTGTACATACGAGTGTTCAGACTCCAACCCCCATAAAGTCGGGGTCTTTGCTTGCATTTAAAGATGGCATATGCTGCAAGGTAACTGTCTGCTCTCTCTTGCCTATTTTTAGCTGCTTTCACAGGACGAGAATTGTAATTTATTTTGCAGAACACCAAATGTCACATCCTATGAGTACTTTGTTGTACAAAATGCAATATAGTAGCTGGAGAAAAGTGACCTTCCATAATGGAAGTGTCCTATAGAACTAATAGAAAATGATAACCAATAGTTTTTACCAGATAATTATATCCCTCTTCTAGAACAGTTTTAAAAGCCAAGGACATCTCTCTCCATAACATTGTGCAGTTCAGGCTTGTTTGGTGTGGGCTTTTTTTCCGCTCTTTCAATTCCATTAGAACCAAATTCATTTAATCTCTGGCCATGTCTAAGAAAATTCACATTGGTGTTGTCAGGGATTCAGACGCAAGGCTTAACCCTTTGACTCTGATCGACCAGCCCATCCTTTCTGTACGTACCACAAGCTTACAAGATCTACGCATTCTTCCAAATCTAGTTTAACTGATCTTAAATGTATTACATTTTATTTTCATGGGAATTGCTGACCAGGTAACAAGTACAGACTTCTTTATATATGGCTACAGCCGCATGTGAATGCAGACTTTGTATCTCCTCTACCACGGTAGGGTGCCATACTGAACTGAAGACTCTTTTGTGAGGTCTTTTTGGTCCTTTTTTGAAAGATATTAGCAGCTCCATGTGGTAATGATATTAACTGAAGTGCACTCCTCCTGACGCATGTTTATCCATGTCAGAGCAGACTAGTAATTTATTCTCCGGGAACGTACAGAACATTTTTAGGGGAAAAACCCCACTGTTTAATATGCGTCCACTGTTCAGTCCCACTACACCTTACTAAAATAGCAAACATGCCTTCGTGTTGCAGCAGAATGAGGATGGGAAAAGGAACGCGGTCACGGCATCATGACAGAAGTGGGCACTCTTGCTTCAACAAGCTTAGCCAGGGAATAGAAACAAATTCCTATCTAGACGTCACTGAAAATGTTTGAACAGCTTCCAAATAAGGGCCAGAATAACAAAACACAATGTGCGTCAACAGCCCCATTTTTTCCAGCACAAATGTGTGCGTGTCTGGGAACACAAGACATGGAGAGGCTCCTGGCTTCTGTCCCAGATTTTCATGTTTTCCATGATACTTGGTAATACTTTGTTTGGGGGGCAAAAAGCCCGTTATTTTCATAGAGCTACTAAGTATTGCACACATATGCTTTCTGTCAGCAGTCTCAGTTACCCACAAGCTGCTCCGTTCCTGTCTGAATCAAGGTTTTTCCATTGCCTTAGAAATCCCAGTCATGTTATTGCCTTTCTTGTAGAAAAAGGTAAAAGTTTCCCTAAATTGCTCTTTCCACAAAAATCCAGGGCAGGATCTCAGAATGCTGGAGGTTGGAAGGGACCCCTGGAGATCGCCCGGTCCAACTACCTGCTCAAGCAGGGTTACCTAGAGTTGGTGACCAGGACCATGGCCAGTTGGGTTTTGGACATCTCCAAGGACAGAAACTCCACAACCTCCCTGGGCCACTGCTTGGTCACCCTCACAGTGAAAAAGTGTTTGCTGATGTTCAGGAGGAACGTCCTGTGTTTCCATGTGTGCCTACTGCCTCTGGTCATGTCCTGACCACTGAAGAGAGCCTGGCTCCCTCATCTTCGTTCCTCCCATCACATATTTATGCGCATGGATAAGATCCCCCTGAGCCTTCTCTTCTCCAGGCTGAACAGTCCCAGCACTCTCAGCTTGTCCTCATAGGAGAGATGCTCCAGTCCCTTCATCACCTCTGTGGTTGTGGGAGGCCCAGCACCGGACACAACACTCCAGATGTGTCTCACCAGCACAGAGTAGAAAGGAAGGCTCAGCTCCCTCGACCTTCTGGAGACACTCTGCCCGGGCTGCCGTTGGCCTTCTTTGCTGGCTTATGGTCAACTTGGTGTCCACCAGCACCCCCAGGGCAATTTCTACCAGCTGCTTTCCAGCTGGGTGCTCCCCAGCATATACTGGTACCTGGAGTTGTTCCTTCACGGGGACAGCACTTGGCATTTCCCTTTATTGAACTTCAAGAGGTTCCTCTCCGACCATTTGTCCGGCTTGTTAACATCCAGACAGAGTCAAAAAAAAAATAGCTAGAGAAGTATTGAATAACTGGAACTTGTGTTTATATCAGTCAGCTATGCAGAGATGGTCTTACCTGATGTGCAACACTGTAAGGATGGGGCAAGAAGTGTCAATTTCCATACTCAGACAAACACATGCTCAGCACACATACCTGTATGTGGTCTGTATGGACAGTATACAATCAGTGGCTCGTCATGGCCCCTCGCTGGGCCTGTTGTGACATATGCTCCATGTATATGTGCTCTGTCCTCCATCGGTGCTGAACGGCAGCCAAGCCAGCCCAGTTCCATGGGAAAGAGTCGGGCAGCGACGGGAGGTGCTGGTACTGTCATCTGCATGGGAAGCCAAGGCTGGGGATGTTGAGAAGCATCCCTCTGACCAGCCAGAAAGTAAAGCAGAAATCAGACCTCTTCTTCTGGCATGCGTGTACTAACAGCAAGGTGTGAAACAGGCAGCTTCAGCATTTTTCTACCCTTTACACCCAGAGGGGTCCCAGGTCTTTGTGTTTCCCAACAACTGACATGGGTGGAGAAGTGGCATCTCCCAAATGGACCTTGGCTGGGGTCTCCATCCACAGACCTGTGCTCAAATCCTCTCTGCTTCACATGCTCAGAGCTAAAACCTGAGGCAGCTCCTGGTGCCAGGAAATGCTAAGAACCTAACACTGCCAAGTGTTGGACTTTTTACAGTTTTCCAACTGTTTACAGTTCGACTCGATGATCTTAAAGGTCTTTTCCAACCTAAATGATTCTGATTCTAAGAAGGCTGGTCTTTCAGGAGTGGTGCAAAAGAAGACCATACCACCTCAAGTGGACATCAAAGCAACAGAGAATTATAAAAAAAATAAAATAACAGTTATGGTCCAGGAGAAGAGGTCGCAAAGGATGGAGGAGTTGCATTACTTTTTGGATTCTGGCACAGATACAGCTCCTAGAAAGAAGCATGATACCATTGCAAACCTGCATGGAAGAAAACTGCAACTTCTGCCCTTTTGACAGCTGTGGGCTTTTGCAGACCTGTCCCAGCAACCTTCAGCCGATGCACAGGAGGGCAATGGAGTCAGAGAAGCTGCCTGGTTCTGTGCAAAGGGCGAGATGGGTGGTGAGAGCGAGAAGGTTTGCACACCGGTCAGTGATGCAGGAAGCCTTCTGCAGCACCAGCAGAGACAGAGAAGCATATGAGGGGGAACACTGAGATGAAAGGCAAAAGGATGGAAAAAAGCACGATGTAACACAGACAGGAGAAAAGGTCTGAAAGGGAATCTCGGGCACGTGCGGACCTGCTCCCGGGAGAGCTCAGTGTCAGTGTCCCGAGGGCACTTGCAGCCCCAGGCAGCCCCCCTGAAGCCCACCCCAAACCCTGCCTGTGGCCCAGGAGCCGATCTCAGCCCCAGGGGCCACCAGCCACTGCCCCAGCAAGGCCACGGGATGCTGCTGCCTGGTGCTGCTTGAGAAATCACGAGCCATGGGCTGCTGGGAGATGTTAGGAAAGAGACAGTGGTGGCAGAGGTGCTTTCAGGAGAACCACAGCCAGCAGAGCGGTGGAGGCCTCTTGGAGAAGCAGGAGCTGCACGTGGTTGTCCCCTTGCATGCCATGGTGGTCCCCAGGTGACCAGGAGCAGCTCCAGCCTCCCGTTTCCCCAGTGCGTGCTCAGCGGGATGAAGACCATGGTGGAGGACAGCCTTCTCTCACACCTCCAAGGCAGCGTGGTCTGACCGGCCAGGAAGAGACAGAGCACCCAGAGAAACTGTTTTTCTCTGGTTGAAAATGCAAAAGCTTCTGAAAAATATAAATCCATCGTAACTACAAACGTGACAAAATCCTGGTTGGCTCCTTTCAGTAGTGAGCTCAACGCTGAGATTAGAGAAGCTGCATCCAAAGTAATATTCAGATAGCTGGTTGTGGAAAATACAACATATTGCGCAGCATCCTTTGGGGGAAAGGTTTGGCGCACTGCTGTTAAATGGAGTTCTACTAATTATTTACAAGGCATATCCTTAAAGATCCACTGTACGATTAAATTAACATAAAAAGTATTAATACATGAAAATCACCAAATAGGATGTATTTGCAAGGGATTTTTTTTTTATTTTGTTTACATTTGATAGGACTTTACATTTGATAGGACATAATGAGGCCATCTTGGTGCTAATTGTGTCTCTGCTAGAGACATGATTCAAGAGCACAGCCTACCATTGTTGAATGAAATTGCCCAGAAAAGTAATTGCTTTTCAGGATAAGCTTGTGCTCATTTATATGATTATGATTTGTTGATTAACCTTTTTTCTTTCTTTCTGTTCTGTGCATAGTGAGCAGGATCTTCTCCTTTTGTAACTTTACCATTTTAATAAACCTTGGCACACCAGCAGCAACCCAGAGATCATCGTGACCTGCCCATGACCACCTGAGCCCTACTTAATCAATTGAATTAGTTTACCTTACATAAATTACCTTACATATCCTTGATATCAAGTTTGATCAACTCCATTTGATACACCAAAAATTCACTGGCCACTCTTGTTATGTTTTGTGAGGAATTTGTAAAAGCTCTGGAGTTTGTCTCTTTAAGAAGAAATTAACTTTTTCTCTAAGACCATTGCTAAGTGAAACCATATACATGAAAAGTAGTTAGAATAACTTCTCTTAGTAAAGGAAAAAAATAAGAGCAGTCATACAGGTCCATTCAGCCCATCTGGCTATGACTGGTATGGGATGTCCAAGGAGGAGTATAGCAAGATGGCAATCACTTTATTAAGATTCTATCTGAATATTCTCCCACTAAGTAATGATTTACAGCTCATGAGCCTCAGCCACCTCATTTTTAGTGGGATGTCCAACTCAGGAACATGAAAAGGGGACAGGGGTATCCCACTGATCCACAAGTTTATAAACTGGTTGCAGAAAAATCATAGGGAAAAAAAATTAAAAAAAGGAAGAAAAGTTGACTATAACAGCTTAAAATCTGGTCAAAATTGCATAGTCACAGCACATTGGAAAAAGCCACACACCGAGGGATGTGGGACTTGAAAGCAACCTGGACAACCAAGGCACCATCCCCAGCAGTCTGTGATGCGTTGGCCCCTGAGGTGTCACAGCAGCATCTCCATGAGGGAGACCTCCATGGAGGTCACAGCCATCTCCAGGACCAACCCAGGTCTGCAAGGGACTGTGTTGCTGAGGGGGTTTCTTTTAAATGTTAGGGTGGTTTGACTAGGGTTTTTTTTGAAATCATCCACTGTAGGTATATTGAAATTATTTCTCTCCCCTTGCTACTGCATCAGCTCCTTTCTGAGGGAAATCTGTCTGGAAGTCAAGATATGCATTTCGCTTCAGGTTGAACAAAATATCTCCCCTGACCCTGAAAACAAAGTCAAGAAGAATCATGTTCTGCTTCCACCCAGAATGATCTGCGGTGGCTCCTGGCTAGCTTTTCACGGGGAAGGAACACCAGCAGACCAAGCACTCGGATCGAATCCTGCCCTGGGGGAGGACACGGCTTGGTCCACAGCAGGAGGGCACAGGGAAAACCCCTGCCAAGGAGCGAGTGCCAGCACCAGAGGAGCCCAGTGACCCGCAAACCATCTCGTGGCTACTTGCCACGTTGCTTGGTCATCCCCGGTCCCACCAGAGCCCCGGTGACCAGCGTGCAGGCAACGTCCCCTGCCGCTGCCACCATCCCCAGGCTTGGCGGGGACGGGTGCGAGCTCGGTGTTAATAACCACGAGCCTGAGCCCCCAGCTCTGCCGGCTGCAGCCCATGCGTTGGCACGGCTGGCTGGTCGTGGGCTGACAGCGTTAGGGGCCAAGGATTTTGGTTTGGGGATGCTGAAATTACGCAATCCGCACCTTGAGTGCATTTGCAGTTCCTTTCCCCGGTCTCCCAATTCACGCCCCCAGGGACCCCCTCGCCATCTGAACGTGCGGGTGCTGAGCCCACACCGGACCACGCGTGCTGCTTTGGCTTGAAGTGCCGTCACTGCTGGGGAGGGGGGGGGTCCGCCGGCCCCTTCCCAGTGCTCTGCCCCAGGGTCAGCCTGCCAGCAGCACACATTCTGCTCAGTCCCAGGGACCCTCATCAGCCTGGCTGTCCCCAGCAGCAGCACAAGACTTTTCCTCCCGAGCCAGCGCCTGCAACGGGGGCGAGCAGAGGATCGGAAAAGCAGGAGCCTTCTCCCAGCTGTAGGGCACCCCTTCCTCCTCCTGCCTTTCCTAAAAAACGTCTGTCAGCCCCTGAGCGAGGGGGAAGCCCCCAAAACACCCGATCTAGCGTGAGCTCCTGCAAGGGGACGGGGGGGTGTCCCTGCTGCTGCCCCTGGGTCCAGCATCCCACGCCGGACCGTGTGCCTTGCTGTACGCGCTGCTGCCTTTTGGGGGGGTCCACGTCAGAGATCGCTCATCTGACTCCCACGCCGCAGCAGGTCAGGACCCCCCCCAACACCCCCGTCTTAGTGCAGCATCCCTTTCCTTTCCCTACGCGCCTGGCAATCACCTGTCATGGGACTGTTTCTCCAGAACTGAACATGTCTGTGTAGTGGCGTTCTGTTGTTTTTTGCTTTACACTTTTATTATGTAAGTGTGTACTGAACAGGGTTTTATCTAAGCAGCCCAGATCCTAACGTTAAACCTCTTTTTTATCACGCAAGTTAAACAAAACTGAAAATCTATTACTACACAATTAATTAAAAATAGATGAGTTTCTAACTGCTGAGCTTTTAATTAAAGGAAAACCTGTATTACCCTGAACATTTGCAATAGGAGGCTGTAAAGTACCACTGCACAGTGATACTCAGAGAGTTTGGGACTTTTGATTGCAGATCTCCACATTTCAAAATGAGGATGCCGCTACCAACAGCAGGAAGCCACTTTATTGTTCCCCATTTGGGAGCTTTGCTTTATCTTAGCTAAATTTCCCCTTGCTAGCACTCAAGGCCAAAACATCCGGCAACTCAACATTTTCCCAGCTGGCCTATGAAGCCAAAACCCTGAAAATTACTACTGGTGCAAGCCTGAATATTTTCCACTACCTCCTCCTTTCCCAGATAGCTATGGGTTTTCAAGAAAACCACTTTTGACGGGGAATTTCAAACTGCAAATAAAAATTTAATTCTCACAATTGCTACCACCATTTTGCAAGGCCAGTCTCGACCATCTCTCACTCTGAGAAAAGATATATTACTTTTCCTTCTGCTGCAGGGGCATCTTTACATGGTCGTGCCAGTTTCTGTGCTTGCTTCTATGCTCCTCCTCAAACTTGTGAAACTCCTCTAGAATTTTTTGCTGGTTCCTGAGCCCCGTGAGCTCCCTGCCCTGTGCTGACAGGCACCTTCTCCGAGCCTGAATACAGGGCATCCTCCCTCTGGCCAGATCTGTGCAGGGAAACCTAGCTCCTGCACTCCAGGAAAAGGCCTGATATAGGTCAAGAGAGGTCCCAAACTTGCTGCTGTACCTCAGCTCACCAGTTCCACCAGCATTCATCTCATGCGCGTATGAGCAAGCTGCATCCTGCCCTGGGGTAGACAGTGCTGTTCACACGTGGTTTTATGAGCATGGTGGCACGTACCACAAAATAAAGCTGTAATACTGCCCAGCATCGGCAGTGTGACACAGGAATTGTCTCCTGTAGGGAATCTGGGGGTATTTGGTTCTTCCTTGGGATTGTGACATCTTCTGATGATCCAAAGGTTCAACCTCGTCTTTCTGTTGAAGCCAACAGCCTGTCAATTTCTCTTCCTACAAGCAGATAAAACTGAGATTTTTGCCCTAGAAAGGATGGTTATTGTCTCACTTTTTTTTTTTTTTTTGTATTGTCTTCAGGAAAGGTGGCAATTAACTCAGAAGACTCAAGTCTGGACCGGGGGTATGGACAAGGGAGAAGGGGAGCCTGGGAAACTGAAATCCATGAGAAGCAGCAGAGGACGCAGAGGGGACGTGGGATGTAAGGAGCACCCGGGGAAGGGAGGCCAAGAGCGTACTCCATGGAGGGGCTTTGGGTAGGAGGCGGAGGGGCTTGGAGCTGCCACGGACTGAGAAGGTCAAAGACTTCTGGAAGGAAGGGAGAACTGGTGGAGCAGGCAGGGAGGAGGAGGAGGAAGGTCAGAAGATGTGTCAAAGCTGTGGGGCAGGATGCATTTGGAAGGAAAACTTGCTATCAGTGCAAAAATAGTGCTGAGGGTGGAGAAAGGCAGACCGTAGCCTCTCCAGGGCTGTGATCAATGAAGATACCTCAAACCCCAAGAGCTACTGATGAGGACAGGGCTTTGCAGGTGTATCTGTCTCAGATGGACTTTGAAAACCGAGGTAACCCCATGCAAAGCGGGGACAGACAGCTTCCCTTGGGAGCCTTGAGCTGGGACAGGTGCCATCTCCCAGGAGGCAGGAGCTGCCCCTCAGTCCTTCCTCCCCAATCCCTTGGGGCAGCCCAAATCAAATCAGAACATGGGTAATGCAAGAAAAAAACTACGCGGTTGCTTTTCAGGAGGTTGTTGGGTAAAGGTATATTTTATGTCATGATGACTCAAGGCAGTAGGAAGGGCTAAAGAAGAGCTGCTCGTTAAAGCATGGTTATTGCTTCTCTGCTATGGAAACACAATGAAATCTGCCCATTACTCTCAGCAAGACATTTTTTCCCTTCCCTTTCCTTCCGCAAAAAAAAGTTCCTTGAATTAAAGTCACCTCAAAATATAAACACACTTTATTTTCCCAACACTTGAATAGGCTTATTGTTTCCACCATTTATATTTAACATTAAAGTTTAATCATGAAGTTGTTAAGCATAAAAAACTATTAAATGAGTACAGAACATTAAAAAAATTAGTAAGTATTTCAGAATGAGCACTTGAAAAGAAAATTTATGCATAGAAACAATGGAGAATTACAATTAAGAGCTCTAGGGATCCGAGAATGATTTGTCCAGCCATTACACAGTCATTTCAATTTAAATTAAAATTGTAACTATTTTCTAGTCTACTAAAAATATGTGGTGTCACATTAAGAGTTTTAATGGAGCTTTCTCTAGGGAATGCAGAAAAGCTAGTTAGTAGCACATAAATAACTATATATTGGAAACTGAATAAATTCTCTGCCAAAAACCTAATACGATAAAAACAAAAATGACAGTGGATTATTTTATTTTCTCTAACGAAGCGCAGCCCTCACATTAAACCAAAGAAACAGTTCACAGGGTGTTGGAGTCTACATGATTTTGCCAGAGCTGACTGACAAAAATAAATAAATGTCTGCCTGATATATTTTTTTAACTTGACGAACCCATGTGTGAATTATGCTGAGTACGGTGTTCACAGACTGTGAGAGTGTTATCTAACAGTACAATCTTCCCTCCTTCTTCTCTTAGAACATACAGAATAAGTTGCTATGGTCTATCCAATATCCCTGACATCGGAAACATTGGCTTAGTCAAAGTTTTAACCACTGCAAAACATGTTTTCAGAAATCTAAGAGTTTTTTAGTGAGTCACTTTATTCATCTACTTAAACACAAAGAGCTGACTGAAGAAAATGTACCCGTGCACCAAGTCAAAACCAGCTTTCATGTGGACCTGGATGGCTTTTGCGGTCCAGAAGGTACTTGAGATCTGGGAGCTGCATGCTGCTATGCTGAAAGTGAAAACCAGGTTCAATAAAGTACAGGACAATGTGTTCTGCTTGCTTTGCTCACCAGCACCGTACTTGGATTTCAGAGAAACACAAAGCATCTGAGGCTTGCCCTGTCTGAACCCCAGTGCTCCAGGTGGGTTCTCAGAGGTGCCCAGGGGTGGGACAATTCCCCTCCCTCAACCCGCTCCTCTGAGCACAGCCCAGAGAGAGGTGCTGCCTGCCTTTGCTCCCCAAAAGAAGAATCTCCTTCCTGGTCCTGTGCTCAAAACGTAAAGGAATCCACCCAATTAGCCGGTGAGTAAGGGCCTCCATACCTGTCCGACCAAGCTAGAGACTGGCTAGTGAGGTATCTACTTCTACCATCGTTAGTAATCAGTGTGAATCGCAAATAAGCATCATGCCGTCCGGTGCAGTGCCTGCACCTGCACATGGGTGCCATGCGCCATGTGGGACGGATGGTGAAACCCAACTGTGAATGTATGGAGGTATTTTGAGGTCGTGGAAAACATCTCCTAGGTGTTAAGCAGGCTTTGGGGACAGGACAGTATAATGCAAACCTTTTTTGAAGCCGGTTTACTACCACAGCTCTCAAGCACCCAGAAGCTTTAGAGACTAGCAGCTGCTGCCAAATATATTATAATGAAGCAACTAAAATTTAGTTATCTGTCTCTCCCAACGAAGGTTGGTGGCATTCAGACATTTGATAAGCTTTCCATATGGCATTCCTGCTTGTTTTTTCAACTCTTCACTATTTTCCTGAATTACAGATGTCAGAACAGTAATTCCCTTAATTAGTATATTGACTTCAATTAAGTAAAAGAAAAACAAAAGGCAAGCAGTTAGACTAATATCCTCAACCCTGACCGAGTCTGGAAAACGAGTCTATGTGTTTTTCCTTTGTGTTACGTCTATAGCAAATCTCACACTATAGACTCAATAACAAGCTTAGCTTCAGTACATAAACTTATTTTGATTTTCCTTTCTCCTCAAAATTTAATTCCATTTTTGTCTGCTCAAATTACACAGATCTGTTTTAAACTTAACACAGGCCAGTTGCAATTTCTCTGTCGGTTTCCTATTACCCTCACACCTGAACGGTCCACCACCTGCCTGCTCCTCTGCAAAACTATCCAGCAGGACAAGATCTGCAGAAAAGAGGCAGACAGAAGAAAAACAATGAGAGGGTGATGTTTCCTATGAAAAATATCTTCTGTGTTACAATTTTACAGCAGGGGCTTTGAAAAGAATCTTTACATCAAGTTTTGAATGGAAAAATAATTTAAACATGTGAACAGATGGGCTGCAGGGGTAAAGCAGGAAGGGTTCACTGCTGTCTGTTCCTCAAAGTAAACTCAACGTGCAACACAGTTTTGTTAAAATATCAAAACTAGTCCAGTACTTCTTTGGGAACTGGTTTTCTAAACAATACACAGCAGAACTGATCTGCACTTCTGAAGAGCACTTCATAACGCAACAGGTAGGAAATACAATTACACTGGGAAGGATAGGAATTACTCCATGAATTACAAAGATAAGTGAGTCAAAGAGATGAAAGGTGATCTGCTGAAGAGGGGAGAACCTCTGGTAGGTTTTTCAAGCATTGGTCTGGGACTACTCTTGTTAAATATCTTTATTCGTGGCCTGAACACAAGCTGTACAAGATGTCACAGATATTCGCTGTTAGCACTAAGTTAGAGATGAACAAAGGGAGGAACTGA
This sequence comes from Astur gentilis, assembly GCF_929443795.1. NCBI lineage: Eukaryota > Metazoa > Chordata > Aves > Accipitriformes > Accipitridae > Astur > Astur gentilis. Next base: position 1,549,905 of record NC_064919.1, read on the forward strand.
GAACGCGTGCAATGGAAAGCACATGAATATCCATAGCCCAAAGTACTAGGAACAGTAGTTCTGGCAGAAAGAGGACAAAGAGTGTTGCTGTGCATGAAGTCCATACAGGGACTTACAAGAACAGGGACCATCTGATCACCTGCTTTCAAAGGAAGATGAACCAAGGTCAACCAGGGAAGTACTTGACACCAGGATGATGAAATGGAGACCCAAGAGGAGTCCCCAAGAGCTTGGCTAATTCAATCTCACAAAACACACGTCAGTAAGTCATGGGTACTTATATACTTGGACAAGTGGTAGCGTTATGGAGAGGTAAGACTTCATCTTAGCCGTAACACTAAGAACACATTCATGTGCAATTGTCATGGTTTAACCCCAGTCGGCAACTAAGCCCCACGCAGCTGCTCGCTCAGTCCACCCCAGTGGGATGGGGGAGAGAATCAGAAGGGCAACAGTGAGAAAAGTCGTGGTTTGAGATAAAGACAGTTTAACAGGGAAAGCAAAAGCCGTGTGTGCAAGCAAGCAAAAGAAGGAATTCATTCACCACTTCCCATCGGCAGGCAGGTGTTCAGCCATCTCCAGGGAGGCAAGGCTCCATCAAGTGTAATGGTTACTTGAGAATACAAATATCATCCCTCCAAACATTCCCCCTTTCCTTCTTCTTCCTCCAGTTTACATACTGGACATGACGTCACACGGTATGGAATACCCCTTTGGCCAGTTTGGGCCAGCTGTCCTGCCTGTGTCCCCTCCCAACTTCTTGTGCATCCCCCCTCTGCCTCCTCGCTGGCCAGGCATGAGAAGCTGAAGAGTTCTTGACTTAGTCTAAACATTACTCAGCAACAACTGAAAACGTCAGTGTGTTATCAACATTGTTCTCATCCTAAATCCAAAACACAGCACTATACCAGCTACTAAGAAGAAAATTAACTCTATCCCAGCCAAAATGAGGACAATAATGAACATAAATTAAATGTAGACTCTAAAAGGGGTTCCTAGCCAAGGGAATGACGTTAGGACAGCCTCCTAGGTGTAACATACCAGTTGATTTCAAGACTGACTGGTACGTATGGTTTTATACAAACTGCCTGCCTGCAAGAGGAGTAATCTGAATGCAGGGAAGCAAGACAAACCTGGCCCTGCATTCCTCTGTGCAGAGGCTTCCACAAGCTTGGCACACAACCCATGCTCCTCATTATCCACACAGGTCCTTTATTTGTTAACCCTTGTTTTTGCCTCCCTCTGAGTTCCACCTGAGATCAGCTGAAACAGACTTCCAGCAATCTCAGTAAAAAAAAATTACCAATATCATAGCAGGTTTGGTTTCAAAAAAAGCATAAATGAATCTTGCTTCTTGCCCATTCTCTGATTCCTACCACCAGATGTCATTCATTCACAGCAAGGAATATTAGCAAAAAAAGTCAGGACGGTAGCCTATGAAGGAGAACCTTATTTCACACATCAGAGCTTGTAAGACAACTTGAATCAATTATCTCCCAGTTGTTTTTAGCTTAAAAAGAAGGAAGGAACAAGACATCTTAATTACTGTTTGTCCTTTCATAACATCAGTCTTGTCACCATTGGGAGGAGATAGTTACACAGAATGTGCTTATAAACAGTTGCAATTCAGGTATTTCAGGATACTTCTGTAGTCATTCCTGAAATTAAAACTCAAGGAATGCAAAAGCAAGTGAATGTTTCAATTCTTCAGCCCCTGGGCTTTGCAGTTGCGATTGGTGATCTAAAACATATATCATGCTATTCATTAGCTAAACTGTTATCAATATGCCTTGTTCAATCAGCCCTTCCATCTTCTACCCTTATTTCAATTCAGATCAAGTTCCAGGCAGAAGCCGAATTCTTGGGGAAAAGTTTGTATTCGAACAACCAGAAAGCAAGCAAGCAAAAAACAGAGCTTGCGCAATACTGCAGCGCTCCAGAAATGCATCAGCTACAGCCCTTGGCTGCACTGCTGGCATTTTACCTGATTTCCAACTGATATTTAGCAAATTTCAACACCCAAAAACCAAACAGGAGTCTAACACTGCAGCTAGAGTTGGATACAGAAAGTGTTTAAGTGCTGGTATGAAGCCTTAAGCACTAGTTTCTTAGAACAATGCTTTCATCAACACAAACCCTTAATTCACGTGCCGGTCACATACCACTTGTAAGATCTCCTGCACTGTGTGGGCATCACCGTTTACATTTCTATATTAGCAGTTAAAGTATGTCAAGAGCCTGGCTGCCTCCTCCAGCACATGCACAGTCATGCTTCTGGGTCCCCCCCAAAACCACCACCAACCCTCCGCCCAGCTGACACCCCTGCCCAGACCTGGGGACTCCTACTCACCCACTGGCCCGGCTTCATGTTTGCCGGTGGATACACACGCACACCCCACGCACGCCCGGTCTGGGGAGGACACAGACCCTTGCCCCCCCCCCCCAGCAGCCGGCACCAGGCTCTGGGCTGTGAGCCCTGCACATCGCCCCATCAGCTGGCACCGTCCCACCGACCCCTTCCAACACCCTGGACCCTCGCTTTTCCCAGCCTCACCAGTTGCAAAGTCCTGGTTTACTGCAGTTACTCAAGAGCCCATCCACTACTGCCACTGACCAGGTTGGTTTGTTCTTTCTGTCTGTTAGGTTTGCATCCCTTTATCCCCCCACCCCGATTTCCCCCCTTTTCCTTAGTATCCCATTTGACAAGGTCCTCGATCAGATAACCTTACCAAAACAAACATTACCACATTCCACACACCCTTACCAATTAATGTGACCAATCAGGTCTGGTTCTCATTACTGCCTCTCTTACAATCTGTCAGTCAGGTTTGTGTCATTGTATGTTCTTGTTCATATTGTCCCTCTTATTAACCCCTTCTGTAGCTAAAAGGTTCTTGACCAGAAATGGTTCAAGGAGCAGCAGCTCTCTCCTTCCACATAACCTCACAACCATTTCCACCTTTTCTTGAAATTCACTAAAAGTGTCCTTATTCCTTTACCTGTCTAAAGAGCAGCAAAGGGACAACTTGGCACTGGAAAAAAATGGACACTTCCGCCTTGGTCAGTAACTACTTTAGCAAACAAATCGCTCTAGTTAATGCATTAAGGGTCATGGGTAGTGAGCAGACAGTTTTAATTAGCAGCCATATCTCTCGTAAGTCACTGGAAGTTTCTAACAACACTCAACTGTCCACCTACCCAACCCTTTTGGCAGGTGAGCCTCAGGCTTTAGTTAAGGAGCAATAACTTGGGGTTTACATACAGCATGTGCCACCATTGCCTTCATGTATATTAAGAAAAATCTGCAGCACACTGTCAACTTGTCTAGACATACTGGACATTTTTGCATAGAGAAAGGCTTCAAGATATGTCTTCCCACTGCTGCTGCTTGGATTTATCCCCACGTGGTTGCTATTGAAGCAAGGCTGAAGGCATAAATACTGCTACACAACAGACAACACCAGTGCTTGGGAAATGCATACCTTTTTCTAAGGGGATACCCTAACGCCCCAACCAACTTTTATGTGTACTTACTCGTTCTGCATATTTCAGATTTTGGTTTCAGTGCTTAAGTTTAGCACCCAGTGCTGTTAAAGGTGTCACTCTGAACTCCTTGTAGACTGTAAGGGTTACAAATGCCTTCTCCATTCACAACAGTTCAAAGGTGCTGTTGTTCTTAACACAACGATCTGATGATCACTTAACACAAGAGCATCATGAAGTACATACATTTGTTAAGCATCACTGAGGCATAGTAATGAGATACAGTAATGTTTTATATGGGATCATAGTTTAAATCCTAGCACTGTTGACTTCACATTTATTGAAGACAGTCCTATTTTGTACAACACTGAGCATATAGTGTAACTCTGAGAACCACAGCTGTGACTTAGTTAATGATCTCAATAAATCCTACTTAAGGAGAGACAAGAAGAGAATTATGCAAATGACTTTCTGTACCACATGTACTTGATAACTGAAGACATACTAAAATAAGCTTCAGCATACAAACACCAATACTTTTTTAACCCACATAGATCAAAAATACGCAAAAGGTAGAGCAGCTTATGGAACTTTATTTCAGAAGAGCTGCAGTTGCAGAACATTTACTACAAGCTTGATATTAAAGCAAACATACAGAAAGGACATGTACAAAGAGGGGTGATTAAAAACCCAAGAAAGATGACAGTTTTTCAAATACAGCTGTGAATGTGACAAAGAATTACTTTTCTGAACAGACCTTAATAAAACATTATGATTAAAGGCCTAAGTACAATGCTGCTGTTTCCTCAGCACATGCATCAGCCAGTCACACTTGGCAGCTAGACAAAATGTCTTCTATCAGTCTCTTGTAGAGCCAGGTATCACCTTTAAGCCGTTGTCGCCGGATACCCACTTCTTCAGATTTACTGAGTTGACACACTTCTAACTCAAATGCCACAGTTACTTTGCCAAAATTTGACTGCGTTTGACATTTCAGGGTATAACTGTACGAAACAAAGGAAAAACAGAATAACCACCAAACTGTTTGTGTTGCAATGCAATTTTGAAGTGATAAAAGCACCCTATAGAAATTACCCCATTGCTATTCAGAATACTGGGAAACAACCCAGGAATTTAGTGAACTGAGAGCTTTGAATACTTTAGTCCCAGAAGACTATCCTTGTGCTCAAGTACCAACATGTTGCACCAACATCCTACCCAGCCATAGGAACCACTGCTAGCCACAGACCCCCATTCTTAGAGTGCAGAGCTAGAAGGATGGAGATGTTTCCGTGTTTTTTCTAGACAAGACTACTCTCCTTTCTGCAGAGACACCACTGCTTGAGAGGCTAGTTACAGCTCAGCTGGTGTGAAAAGTGAAAAAACTGAATGGGAAGTTTAAATCATTACAATGGGAAAAGGTGCTTCCATGCAATTCAGTATCTTTCCAGATTTTGAGCTTGGAAATGCATCAGAGGTTGAAATACACTCTGACATTCTGCAATGCCTATATTTAAATATTCAATAACTTTAGAAAACGCATATTCATAAGTAAGCACAACATTTCTTTCATTCATTGGGAAGTCAGGAAACAGATACTAAGCTTTGATCAGAACTAGGAACCAATCCTACTCTCAGTACCTTAGTCTACTTAGTAAATCCTACAAATTAAAATAATCCACACAAAGGTGTGTGGATTCTGTGCAGCTTTTAAAATATACTGGTCTGTTGGCTAAATGCTAATGTCTTTTAACTGCCAAGACTGAGGGTTAAAAGGTATCCCCAAATTGTCCAATTTGGTCATGTCACTGTACCCTAATAGACCACTCGTAATTGCAATTTCACAAGACAGACAAAATTCACATCAGCCTCTAAGAGCTCTCTCACTATTATTGGTTCACATCTGTCAAAGAGTTCTATCAGAGCTCACTTAACATTGCTTTGCATTGTGTGGACAAGTTTCATTCCACAAGTTCATTCAGTGCTCTGTACACTTCCTATAAAGTCTTGTATTTAACAATGTGCAGCTGAGAAAGTAAGTTTACATACTTCGCTTTGTCAAGGATTGCAGTACTGACTATTTAGACAAATACAGTTGAAGTCATCATATTTTACACTTACCCCTTCTGAACATATTCCACATGCTTCTTTGAAAGAACAGCAATTACTTCATTCAACAGTTCATCTGGATTCAGTCGCTGAATGGTGGTAACATTACAGTGTGCCTAAAAGTAGTCAGCTCATTAAACAAAAAACAAACAAACAAATTCTTTCTCCTAAAACTGAAGACATTATGAAGTTTTCATAAAGAAAGCTTTGGAACACCTTTGCTTCAGAACATAGTGACAAATGCTTCAACTTCACAATATTATCATAATTAAGACATTGTAGTAGCAACAGGAACACTAAACAACAACTGCTGGACCATTAATATCAAAGCACGTCCCAACTACAACCCATCATAAAATCCAAAGTAGCAGTGATGGGCCAGGGCAGCACAGAGGCTATTAGAAGCCTTGTACATAGCCAGAGGTGATTCCTGCAGAGGAGTGCAGAAGATAGCCACACGACTCTGCTTAGAGCACCCTGCTGCACACTCTACAGTTGGGACATCACCAATAGTGTGTTGCCTAGCTGAGACTGAGCACTTCTGATATCAAGGAACAGGCACAATGCCATGCGGCTTTTCTAGGACTAAAGCGTCACCATGTTTAAATAAAAAAGGTAACTTACTACTCATAAGTTCACTGTTACAGGGGTCTTATATCTAATACTTCATATAATGAACTTGTCCAATAAGTGATTTCTTGAACAACTTTCAGACACCCATATGTAATGAAAGTGTATGCCAACTGTAATACACCACAAACACTCCATCTAGCTTCTGAAGTCACAGAAGCAGAGAGAGAAGACAAGATCATAAAACAGCATAAGAAATTAACACAGGCTGAGGATGCCAAGCCTGAGTACAAGACTGGTTCTTACAGATCTTATTCAGCTGAGAACATATGCAACTCCCTACCATAACTGCTGTACCAGCGTGAGGTACAGTTCTATCGTCCCCTATTATACTCCAGTGTCCCTAGACATGCATCAGTAACTTTGCACGTAGTATGGACAAGGGAAACTGATGCAGAAGGATAAAAGCTTTTAGAGACAGAAGGTCTAGCTTTTGTTTCCAGTTGCTCAGGTTCTTGAATTATTTGCACAGTCTGGACTCCTGTCCGATGAGTTGGTCAGGTTTGTAGCCCAACATATGTCCTGAACTTGTAAGACTGCCACCTTGCCTCTGACAAGTGCATCTTGGAAAAGCTTCCAATTGCAATACAGTAGCTGAATTCCATTTACACAGGCTGCAAAACACAAAGTGATCCTTTTACTGACAGACAGATCTTACTGTACAGTAGGTGTCCTAACAGCTGCAGCTCCAGGAGCCAGTCAGCTGAAGGCATACATCACTTACTTCTATGGAGCTATTTATGCCTCAGTAACACACTTGCCTCTTTCACGTTAATCATGTTCTTCAAACATGTCACCTTGTGTATAGTATAAATTCTTCCTTGTATAACTTTTGAAGTATATCAGTTGCTTTTGAGTGATGCATACAGTTCTGTTCACTACACTGGTATTATGCCAAAGCCATTTGATGTGTATTCTACAAAGCTAATATTAACCTCATGAGTCAACTTTGGTAGGTACAAATTATTAATGTAATTTTAAAGTGCTCTGTGCAATGCACTGTCTGAGGAATTGCTTTTTCTATGGCTACTTAAAGAAGAGTAAGTAGCCAACCGGCTCAGATGCAGTGACATCAAAACTTTAAAAATCAAAATTATGCTGACAGTGTCAGAAATTCTTTTGTAAGATGTAGTTATTTAGGCTCTAAGTTTGATCTCAGGTTCTCTTGACATCCAAAGACTATCTTGGAACAGATATATCACTCCTGGACTACAGGAACCTAAGCCAGGAATGTTATCAAAACTTCTTGTTTTGTTTTTAGTGGGAGAGCTAGCAGTATCTCTATACAACTAATATGATCAAAATTTTTCAGCTAGGGTTTCTTTAAAACCATCCTGCTTCCCTCACATTTAGTTTAGATAGGATATAAACAGCAAAGACCAAACTCCTCCCTTGATCTGTTGGTGACTCGCCCAAGCCCAGACTAATGCAACACCTCTTGGCAATAACTAGGACATTACAATGTTAACAGAGATGCAGTAAGAACAACTACACTTTACTGGAGAATGCAGGCAAGTCAGATCACAGAAGTTTTCACAGGACCTTTTGTAAAGGCATTGGATGTTTTCAATAATTGTACTTCTTTTCATGTGAGATTTTTCCAGCAATCATACCTTAAGTTTCCTTGGACAATCTCTAGTGAATCGTCTCTTTTTGCTTGGTGTCAGCATTGTGATCACTTTATCTAGGCCTCTCTCAATACTTCCAAATATTTTGGCTTTTCTCTTCTTTTGGTTGCTATCCATGTGAGCTAGGTTGAGATCCAATTCCACTGAGTGACACCTGTTACATGAACAAATTAATCAGTTATTTTTCCTCAGTGTTTAGAAATTTGTTATTTCAGATACATCACTAAAATATTACCAGACCTGACGGAATGAAGAAAACCAAAGCAAATGTAGTGTATTATGAAAGTTTCTGTTTGAAAGTCAGTTGAGATTTAAACCCAGACATGTATATAGAAACCGCAGCACTCTGGGGAACTGGAATAAGAAGGAACTTACATTATGGAAAATAGGAATATATTCTAAAGATAGTTGAGTTATAGTTTTAAAACTTTTCTCTGCCTTCAGTATTTTCTAGTGAATGTAGAAAGAGGTTTTAGGAAGGTTTTTACCAAGAGATGGAAATAACAACTTGCTGTTGTAACAAGGCTTCCTAGGCAGTACATGGATTAAGGTAGTCCTGCTCTAAATCAGAAGTGTACACAAACAACAGGACATTTACCTTTTTTCGGGAAGAACCTCAACAGCTGTCAATTCATCTGTGTTTGCTGGGTTTGTGGGTTTCTTAATTGGGGAGACAGTAGTGAACTGGCTCTCTGAAAGAAAGCATCCAAGCCAAAACAGGTATGGTTTTTGCATGAAGGATTTTCTTTTCTTCAGCAAGGATTTCTCATTATTAATAATTTATTTCTAAAACCAGCCCCCTTTTCTATCTCAGGTCTATATGTTCAGAATGATAAAATATGTTTGTAATATAATAACAATACTACCCCTACTCTACAAAGAAACACTGCAACTGATTTCCCCAGGGCTCTATAAGTCAAGCCTTAGAGGGACCAATGCAGTTCAATATCAGAAATTTGGAAAGGAAGAGGATTAGAATTGCTTTCTTGCTCTGCCACTGGTCCCAGCATAAATACCAAGCAGTTCACTGTGTCAAATAGTTCTTCACAAAGCCATTTCCCTTATATGGCATGAGTTTATATAGCCATGTTTAATAGTACACTACATAATAGCCTAAAAAGTTCTCTTACGCACACATTGACAGAGTTCTGCAGAGCATGGTTTCCAATGTGCAGAAGCAAACACCAAGTGAAGCGGTCATCAAATGAGTTGTTACAATTAAAGCCAATTCAATGTTCAAAGTTTCAGCTCTCTACAGAATCACTCCTGTCCCCAGACAATGATGATCTCAAAATTTCCAATGAATACTTCCACTTTTTTACCTCTAAGAAAGTATTAATATTACCTCTCCTGAATCAAAGATCTTTCAATGAAGCAAAGAATTAGCTTTTCATTGTTTAATCCTCAGAAATATCTCTAAAATGAGCTGGAACTGTGTTTCTGCATTTCCCATTTCAGATAGAGTACATAACTTCTGCTTTTTAAAGTTAACTTGTAAAGTTTGATTTCATGGTGTCACATACAATCTCAAGACAAAAATCAGACTCATATGAACAACTGGTTTGTGCAGTGCACTTCCTTAAATACTTTACACAGGGTGTCATTGAACACCAGTATGTCCAAGATCCCTTATAACTTGAATCAGCCTGTAAATACTTACTGTTTCTGAACAATGTTCCTTAGCATGTGGAACAGAAGAGTCTGCTACTGTAAGAAGTCCTTGGCATTTGAAGGACAGTTATCATTTACAGTATCAACACAAAAACATTTATCTCAGTGGTGAAGGAAGTGGTAACATACATACAGGATCCATCATTTTTTGTAAGAATGGGCTAGACGGGCTGAGAACAGAAATTTCTAGTAACTCAGGAAAGCTGACATAATTTAGACAGACATCTGTTGTCTATCACATAACTGTAAGGTCTGTACATTGTTAACAGAAGTATTTTCACTCCCACACTAGAATGTGAAAATGTTACTGTGAAAATGCTGATACACTACCATGAGAAATCCAAAAGTTAGATTTCTCTTCGAAGAAGCAGTAGAAGCAGGCTTGACTAAAAGTATACCCTTATTTTCACTCAAGGTAATAATAAATTAAAAACAGAGTGCTGAGAAAATTGTGTTCTCAACCTTAATGGAAAAGTGGAACCAGATGCAAGTTTTAGGAACACAGTACTTGGCTCCGTGTCAGTGTGCCAAAAGGCATGCATGTGTGATACCGTAAGCAGCAATGACTTCTGTAATTAACATACAAGTAACATGCCCTGATGTATGGTTAAACCTCTTGCAGCACCTTACCAGATGTACTAGAAGAACCAGGCTCATGAATATGGCAAAAAAGTTAAATCTTCCAGAAACAGATGTGTTGAATACACAAGTACTGTGTTCATATTTGAATTTACAATACTTCCTAAGCAATGTCTAAGTTTTAAGTTTTCATTAGTTACATTCAAGGTACCTTGGAAGCCAGGTGTCTGAAAGGGTATGGTTTGTACTTGCGCCTCAATCCGATTCTTTGCAAAAGGAGTCTTTGGAGCAGGAAGCGCAAAGGGCATTTCATTTCTTAAAGCTGACTCTGTATCAACATTCTCTTTGTTTTCATGCTTCTTTGATGCCACTTTTCTTGTCACTGGAGTTGACAGTGTGAATTCCGTATCATCCAGTTGAGCATCATGCCTTGAATGCTACAAGAGATGTAACAAAAAAAGACATCCTTTGCTGTATTCTGATCACATTCAGGAATGTTACAGACAAGGAAATTCTAAAATTGAAGCAGGTTAAAAATACTATAAATTGCTTGCCTATTGAGCAAAATAGTTAAAAACTCTTCAATACTTCTAATTCCCTCTATAACTTGCTAATAAACATCTCAAGTCAATTGCCATTTCTTTATCTACTCTTCTAAATTCTTCAGCCCACACATTTAAGACTAGTCCTCACCAGCTCATCTAAACACAGCTAAGAATTTTCATTTGGTTTAACTGTATAATTTTAATTGCTTCATTTTGTCCAATAGAGACAGGTTGAAACTTCAAAGACTTGTCCAGCTCTAGCCTAGCTCAGAGATCTTGTTTACAGTACCTTATTGTTTTCCCATCAGTTTTAAAATCCTCATTGTCTCATTTACTCATTCCTTATATGCTGTTTTTATGCAACTCAAATGTCAAAGCTCAAGTTTTCTTCAAATGAATCATGATCTACAGCTAAAGGAAGCCACAACTTATTTTCAGCAATATATTTAAAACATTTCTTTACTCAGTTTGTAACTCCCCTTGGCTAGGGTTCACCAAACATTTAAATATGTAATAAGTGTTATGTACAATGAGAATAAGACTTTTGGGGGGATTAAGAATATTATATCTATTTATATTTTTAAAGGAACTAGTAATTAATCTGCAAACACCTGCTTTGTTCTGCAAGTATTTAGATTATATTCTTCTAACAGAGGTTCTTCATACAGTGAAGATTCATCAGAAAATTCCATGGATCCAAATGCATGTGGCACTTCACTGCAGTCTGGCATATCTTCATGTGTCATAGGTTTTTCACACTGAAAAAAAAAGATTCAGTTGAGATTCCACTACACAATTAAAAGTAAGATTTCATCAGAAAAGCGTCATTAAAATCTGAATCTTATTCTTTCTAAGTTCCTAATTATGGTTAACAGCTAATGGAAGTTCTCATGCCAGTGACCTAAGTTTTATCATATGACTTTAATATTTTAATTTCGGAGTTGTCATTTGTATCAAAAGCAGATGTGAAATTATTCTCAAAGCACCATTACCAAGTCATCTTTCACGACCTGTGCCAAGAAGAGAAGCAACTCACAAAAAATACCTGCCTTTGATTTCAAGATTTGGACCACAAGCTCCTCTTACCAAAAGCCAAGTAATAAGCTGGAAGGAAGGCAGGAAAAGAATGCAGTAAAGTCTGAAAGGGGGCCAGATAAAGGCAAACACATTACATTCAAAACATATGATTATGGAATCTGCAACAGTACTTGAACTAGCATTCAGAACCCTTCATCTAATTGCTAGCCCCAAATAACATCATTTATTAAATCACAGGATTCATAACTTCAGCAAGATTGCTAACCTTCATGGCTTCACATCACATACAATCAGATGTATATCACAGTATCCTTAGTTTCTAACACCTTCTGTTATTTCCAGGAAACTCTTCCCAAGGACTTGTTTCATACCACTTCAGTGAAATTGCATACAGTTATTTTAAATTATCAGTCCTCAGCTGGAATGGATACCATTTTAGGAAGCCAAGTTCTGATGGCAGGTAAGTTTCTCTTGGCCTATGATCAAGGATATTGCAATCATCAGATCTCTCATTACTACTGGAATAGAAACAGATCTTCCTGGTATGCTACCAGACCTGCTATTATGACTTACTAAAGAGCCCTTACCAGAGGGATGCTAGCTACAGCCAAGAAGCTACCAGCCTGATATTGTAGCTGAAATCACGTTCTATTACAATATGAATGCCTGATTAGGATTCCTTGGCTACCATGTTCCAGATGAAATTCATGCCATGGTGAATTTTTTTGGAATATCCTTCTACATCAAACCATTTGAAACAAGGCAGTATCATGTACAAGTGTGTGCCACTAAATTCAGAAACCGGCTAAGTTAAAGGTTCTGCTTGCTTGTCTTCACATTAGACCAGCTCTAGCTAGAGAACTTTGCTAGTTGGGTATTTCAGCAAATTCACTGACATTCACACACAGAATCTACATGCAGGTAAGTTAAATGTGTCCTGAGTGCTGTAGAAGGAACAATGGATTTTTGTGTTGTGTAGACATGATTTTCACAATCACCTGTGAAGGCATAATGCATATGTTAAATAGTAGCAGTAGCTGGATCAATTTACCTGGGACACCACTAGAGATGAAGTAATTTCACAGCATCAGAGCTACTGAACCTAGAGAACCTCCACATTAAAATCATCTGAGCGTAGAAGACTAACCCACCATGATCATGGAAATCACATTATGCATATTCACCCACACTTATGATGCATGATTTGTTATGCAGCACTGGTAATCTTAGAATTCTCATCTGTTTCAAAGCAGTTGTACAAGTGAACTGAAATGATGTATATGCAATTGAATCAGATACATAAGAAAGTACTACTTCTGAGTGCTTGTCTCTATCCAGAGAACAACACATTCAGATAGCTAGTTAACAACTTCACACAGGTGTCTACAGTTCAAGGGGGAATGGCTAATAGGAAGTCTGCAATTTTACTGAATGCTTTTGAGTTTGTCAAACATGGATGAGTATCACCAGCATCACATATAACTGCCTATTATATATGATATTGCAAGCAATTTCGCAACTTTAGACAAGTTCTGAAGTATCCTATTAGCACTTTGCTACCAAACCACAGGAACTGAAATTACCATACAATATATAAAACCTCTTGAGAATCCAATTCATCAGAAAAACATCAGCAACACATTTCCTTTACTCAAAATAAACAGAAACCTCTCTGGGATTGTGTTCTAAAAGGAAACAGACAAGGAAGGAATAGGTCCCACTGCTTTGACCATCAGCTCATGTAGTACCCATACAATCTCAAAGTAGGCTGCCCAGATGACATGCCAGGATGTTTCAGAAGACATTCCTTACTAAGGCATGATAAATGCTACTAGCATGGTACAAAAATATTTAGACAAATGTGAAAGAGCGCAGTAAGAAGTTAGGCATCACAAAGGAAAATCTGGAATGATCATATAGGCTAGACAATGGGCAATTTTAGCCCATTTCTGTGAGTAGCCAAGGGGAGATTCCGTGCAGTACTCATAATGCACCATGTCCTCCCAATGTCAATTCATAGAAGCAACCCAGCTTGCTAAAACATGTTAATGAGGAGACCGAACTATTTAGTGACCAAGCCTTTGGCAAACTGCACACATGCTCTCTTACTGATGTTTAGGGCATCAGACTGTTTTCCTAGGCAGAGCTTTGTTACTGCAGAACAGCATTTTAATCAGCATGTTGTCCTGTTGAATTGAAAACTTACCTTGAGGCCTGCTGATTGTGTTGTACTGGCATGCCCTGTTAGACATGGAAGCCTTAAGCAAACATGCTTGCCACGAGCCTTCTTGGATTGAAGCAAGAAATATGTTGCTGACATTTGGTCATATTTCCACTGGAGGCAGGGGGGGAAAAAAAAAAAAAAAAAAAAAAGTATTTTAATCTCTTTTTTGGAAACATTGTAAATACAAAGCAAGCTCAGCCTTCTGAAAAGTTCTGCATTTCTGCAAGTATTCTACTTGATATGCATCCCTAATGTTTGATCAGCTACGTGTAATTTCAGACTTCAGTCACATTATGTGTTTGAGATCAAGAAACAGACTATGGTTGTTGCTCTTTGCAAGTTAGTTTGTAGCATGCTCACTACCATGAAAACTAATACTTGGGCCAGAACCTATCCACTGAAGTGAATGGCAAAGCTCTTAATTCAGTTTAGCCAATATTTCAACCAGAGTCTCAAGTTATTGGAAGTCCCCCTCCATTCTTCCCCCACAAGCAGCACCAACTTTTTGCATGATTTTCAGCAACTCTGCTTGCGTGAGGAACATGGGTACAATGCTTGAGAGGTTTGCAGCACAGTACAATTAGTTTGAATTAGTTATAAGGGACTAGAAGTCCTCCAGTAAAGGACTATGCAAATGCCACAAACCTATTTGGAAGGACTTTTCCCCTTGTAGACAGATTATTCAGATTACTTCCTATAACTGAAGAACAAGTAGCATTAAATCCACAAATCCATCTTAATTATCACACACATTTTAAAAGTCTGTTTCTACTACAGTTACATGAAAAACCTAACGGTTTTTCCAAAGCAAAGAACTATACCACTGCTACCATATACAAAGAAGCAAAAAAATCAGTTTCTAGGGAGAATTTTCATATTCAGGTTAAAGCTGGACGACACATCATGTTTTAAGTCTCTTCTACAGCCTGCAATGTCATTGCTAACACCTGTACAATTCTTCTAGAAGCGGTCAGTTCAATTTTTGTCATTTATATTCAGAAGTGACTGAACATACTTTTTTAAAAACTCTGAATAGCAACTCCAAAAAATGTATTTTATTGTCTATCTGGGTGATGCTCTGATATTTCTTGTCTTATTCTTTTATCCACCCCCGCCCCCCCTTTACTTATTGAACCATTTCAAAGCAAAGAGTTAAGCCAGCAGATGGCATCTGTTGTTCAACTACAAATTTCTGTAAGTCTATTTTGATTTTAAGACATTCAGGATTTTACCTTGGTGGGAAATAACAGCAAGGTTTAGGAAACATCACAAGTGCAATTAAAGGAGGAAAAGGAAAACCACACAAATTTGAACTTCAGAACTGTAGTTATAAGCTACAGATAGATTCTGGAGTTCTGCTGGGGGTCTTTAAATCTGAAAAGTATTAAAAATTTCATACCTGAGGATAAGTAAGCATTAGTCTATTAATACAGTACATTTATTTACTGTATTACTGTTTAATTACTATAAATTACAAATATAGATATATACTTCTTACCTCTGATATTAATTCCAATATACTCTCCCTGCTCTGTTTATGAAACACAGAAAGCTCTGTTACACAGTCTTCATCAATATGTCCAAGCTGTAATAACATGACAGATATTGAAGCATGAGGCTTTCAAGTCTTTTCATAATCCATATCAGACTGTGACACTGTTGTGAAACCCAGTAGGCAGAGTCAATAATCAACCATGATTTTAGACCTCATACTTTAAATAGTTAGCACCATAGCTAAATATTGTAGGGAACAGACTGAAAAAGTCATAAAACTTCACAGTGTGACCCCTCCTTGGTGAGAGGTTGTGAATTCAACTAAGAAAGCCTGACAGCAGATGAGATTTTTACTAGAATGGAAGCTACACATTCATCTCTCCATAAATATTCAAAGCTATCAGACATGCATATCTTTTCTAGAGCCAGTTAGAACTGACGCTGCAGGCACAGTAAAGCTGTTCTTTATCTAGAGAAACAGTGTCATCCAGTGGCTAATGAGCAGCATTGGCTGCAAACATGAAGGAACTTCTCTACTTACTACTGACAGCAGGATTCCACCCCCCCTACCCCCCCACCCTGTGCCCTCCATACTACCTTAGTCTCTCACACAAGTAAAAAAAATGAGAGAGACAGTACAAATGTACTTTCAATGAGGTCAAATTTTTATTCAAACTTGCAGTTTTCAGTGAGGACTAGATACAAGATAAACCATAATCACGTCTAACATGCTCTCCAAAACATTTGCATTTTGCACCTTAAAGTATTGACCAAGCAGCCTGGAGAATCAACTGATCATTCAGATCCAGAAATACTTCACATTTTGATGACAAGTCAGTTATTTTGCAAATTAAGCATCAGCTGCAGAATACAACTGTCATGATTTAACCCCAGCCAGCAACTAGGCACCATGCAGCCACTCACTCACTCCCTGCCAATCCCCCACCCCCAGCAGGATGGGGGAGAGAATCAGAAAAAAAAGTAAAATTTGTGGGTTGAGATAAGAACGATTTAATAACTAAAGTAAAATAAAATGTTATACTAACAATAATAAAATATAATAATAATAGTAATGAAAAGGAATATAACAAAATAATAAAAAAACCCAAAACAAAACCAAGAAAAGACAAGTGATGCACAATACAATTGCTTACCACCCACTCACCAATGCCCACACAGCGATCCACCCCTCCTGGCCAACCACCCCCAGTTTATATACTGAGCATAACATTCTGTGGTATGGACTATCCCTTCAGCCAATTTGGGTCAGCCGTCCTGGCTGTGTCCCCTCCCAACTTCTTGTGAACCTGCTCACTGGCAGAGCATGGGAAACTGAAAAATCCTTGACTTAGGATAGCAACAACTAAAACATCAGTGCACTATCAACATTGTTCTCACACTGAATCTAAAACACAGTACCAGTTACTAGGAGGAAATTAACTCTCTCCAGTTAGAACCGGGACAATAAAGAAAACATATTTGATATTCCTCCTCAAGAGGAATTGAGAGAAAGTAACAATATTTTGAGCAAGAACAATCAGAAAGGAACCATGGCCATCTCCAAGTTCGTCTTTGGAGAAATGTCTTCACACCCCCATACTGCGAGGATGGTAGCAAGTCAGTAAAGTTTACATTAAATACTTGAGTAATCACCTGACAAGCATACTTACTGGGTATTTACTTTGCCACTGAACAGCATCAGAATAACCTTGCATGAGCCAAGGGTGACTTAATAGATCTCTAACTGTAATCCGCTTCTTTGGGTCCACCTAGTGGACAATAAAAATCAAGCTGATACTTCCACTGTTAAGAAGAACTGAAGAAAAAAACTTGTCTTCTACTCAGAATTTTAGGGTGATTAGAAGCTCAAATGGAAACCAATACTTTTTCATAGCTCCACCAAAAGGAAGGTCAAACACATGAGCAGTGATTCTGTGTTACAGAACTTACAGATACAACAAATGTTCCAGGAATATTTAGCACTGGCTAGATTGCTTAGATGTAGCCCAAATGCATAGTCAGTATGTATAACCTCATTTATAAAACAGCACTTATTTATATGGCACAATTAAGGATAACCAAATGCAGTCTGCTTGAACAGTTTGTTTAATCATTTAAATTTTGCTTAATTATTTCTATACCAAATCATTTTTCCCAAAGAATTTTCAGCAGAAGACAATATTAATCTTTTCTTCAAAAATTTGTAAGAATTCAAGTTGTTTAAACACTGAATTTTTTTTTTTTTTTTTTTTTTTAAGTATTTCAACATTGCAATGTTTTGACCTAGCAATAGTACCTTATAGACCTACTGAATAGAAGCAATACTTTTACCTGCAGCATTTGGTTGAGTAGTAGTATACTGCCAGGAGAGAGCCACTTTGGAATACTGTATTTTCCTCTCTGCAGAAAAGACGGCGATTTAGAATGAACCTTGAACAGCTAGCTCAGAAGGAACTACTAAATTACTTGCATGATAGTTACATCTGTACTTGGTCAAAAAGGAAGAACAGCACACACATGCAAACTTAGTTTTTAGAATGACTTGAATATATTTAATGGTAATACTAAAATCCAACTGTATTAGTAAGGAAAATACTATGTTTGAATTATCAGCTGCAGTTTTCACCTACTTAGCTTGTGTGACATTTCCATCTCAGTCCACTTTTACAGCTAACCTGCTCCTTATCTATTGTGTTGTTTCATCATACCAACTTGATACTGAAGTTTTAGAAGTGCAAACATGTTGGAGCATCAATAACTGATATTAGCACTTTGAAATGTAAATATTCATTGAAATCACTGCTTTTCAGATACTAAAATTAAACCATCCTCAACACTTAGCTTTTTTTTTGTAATAGGTTACATCTAGTGCTAAAGTTTCGACCTCTACTCATATTGCAGACAGGAAGAAGGTTACAGATCCAACAGGTAAGCTTCTTTCAACCAAATTATTTACTGGAGTTTTTTTAAAATCTTGATTAGAATAAATTTGAAAATGGCTTTCAGATCTGAGGTACAACAATAGCTAAAAACCAAACAAAATTCACCATCAAGCATCATTTACTTTTCAATGAAAATGGAGAAAATAAATAAATAAATCAGTAAACAGCCATTATGAAATAATATAACTATCAATTTGTAGAATGAAAATTGCCATGACAAATGCCTCAATAACAGAACAGTTGGTACTATATGCAAAATACATTTCTAAGCAGAGTATATATTGCTCTGACATCACAGGTTAAAGAATTTAAGTTACATCTTTACAGAGAGTATTAATGAACTATTTATAAATAGTTTGTAGACCGTTTCACAATGCAGCTTTACTCTTAAACTAAGCCAAGTCAAGACAGACATGTAATCTGCATTTTGTTTCTAATACATTGCTACAGAACATGAAACAAGGAAAAACAGAATTAGCATCTACTTGACTGAGGGCAATGCTGGAATGTAAATAGCTTGCAATAGCTACCAGATGCTTAAGATCACACCAGAAGTAAGTTTTGGGTTTGGGTTTTTTTGTTTGGTTGGTTTGCGTTTGCTTTTTTTTTACAGAAGTTACACCACATGCTTGATTCTTCATTCAAAAAGTAAAGGCATTTATTCAATTATTCCCAAATAAAGAGATGTGGAACATTCCAGGAAAAGAAACGTTGCATATAAGTCATATGATCCTAATTAGATTCAAGCAGCAGATTATTACATTGACTTGGAACAATAGTTCCGAGTTGAGATCACAATAAATTTCAGGATCTACAATGTGTGAAATTAAATTCCACAATAGTGTGCAAGTGCCTTCATTTCAAGCAATTTTCAGTTCACAACCACATTAAATTAAAACAAATTCAGAGTGGAAATAGCAAGCCTGTGTCTTAACACCTGTGACATTATTGGTTTTCAATTGCACCCAGACTAAGTTTTACAACTTGGTCATCTCAGTTCACTTAAACAAATTTCACTGGCCAACATTCTGTCAGTCCAAACAACTCAGGTCCTAGCTCCTGTGCATGTTATATAACTATAACTATGCAGAAATCATCCTTGATGATCTTAAGATCTCCATTGAACATCTAAGCTCTCTGTTCACGTTTCAACTATTGACAAGTTTAAGAGAATGAATACCTTAAATAGTGAGATCACTTACCAGGTCCTGCATCTTGGCGTAATGACCAGCATAAAGGATTTTCTGTCATTCTAGAAAACTATGCTTACAAATGGACAAGTTCTTAATGTATACTAACATTATGGGTAGACAACACAGTTCACACCACAAGCAGAGAGAGAAAGGTAGCTCAAGCCCGATTGACAACCTAGTTGATTCCTCTTCATAGTGATTTTACTGAGAAATTGCACATGCTTGCTAACATTATCTCGACAATGCTCTTAGTCATATGGTTAAGTTTTAGGTAGTCCTGTGAGGAGCAGGGAGTTGGACTCGAGGATCCTCATGGGTCCCTTCCAACTCAAAATATTCTATGATTATGCAAGTAGGAAGGTAATACCATTTTAATGGTGACCCACCTGAGTATCAGCACTTTCACACAGTCTCTTTGGATCAGTTAGCCATTCCACACCCCCACACACACACTTTTTTTTTTTTTTAAAAAGTTCTCTACAACAACTCAGACTGAGCTTCCTACACATCTTATGTCAAGGTACTCAAGTCACTCCAATTCCAGACTAAAAAGCCATGTCATTTGATGAACTAATTCTGCACTTTATAGAGCTCTGTTTGTTAAGCACCCCAGAAACACTCCGTGTGTAGATCAGCTGTCAGTTGCCTCCTACCAGAGCAGTCCTTGAACACTCTCAAGGAATTTTTGGGGTTTTTGTTTTGTTTTTTTAGACATATCAGAATCTGGGTGAGAGAAGGAGAAAGAGGTAGAATAATCCAAAGCCCTTACCCAACACAGCTACTCCTCATCCCACTCTCTTACTGGAAGCTTTATCAACATAAATTTTATGGCAGCTTAGAAGTGGTTGGTAAAGGTGTGTGTATGGTGAAGAACAGCAGCTGGTTAGCTGCATCAGGAGGAGTTTACAAGGAAACAGAACAAACTACTGAATTCTATTACTTATTATTTATTCAACTTTTCCTATTGATTATGATGTCTTACATTTCCTCCTCATTTTGGAGCAGGAAAGCATAATAGCAGATGCAGAAACTTGCTTCTCCTAGACATGAGAATAGCTGACATTTAAGAACACTGTTTCTGGTAAATCAAATTACGTATTTGCAATTCTATTCCATACAATACAGGGAGAAGCCAGACAAAGGCTCAGACACAAAAATTCAGCCCACCAGCAAGAAAATACCTCTCCTAAAACTTAATTTCCTATCATATTATAGGACCAAGCTAGAGTACTGCAAAGGCTGATCAAAGATGGAAACAAATCCACAAAATATTCATAGGAAAAGTAGCTAAGTGTAACAAAATTCAGTGGATAAGCCTTTTTGCCCTAGGCACAGCTCAACAGGTTCTGCCATCAGAAAAGCAATGGTCCTCATAATGCTTAGAAATGTCCGTTCCTAGTGTACTCTAGCACCATCGATACCTACCATTATCTTCTTGTAGATAACCATAACATTGTCATCATCAAAGGGGAGAAAGCCACACAGTAGAGCATACAGCAGTACTCCCATGCTCCAAATATCTGCCTAAAAAATAAAAGTGAGTGGAAGTTCACAAACCTGATCCGTCTAAAATGGCTTAGAGACAAGTAATATTGTCCCCCTTTGGCAAAGCCCACATACAACTCATGAAAAGCTCCTTAATTCTGGACAGAACTCTTAAATTCCAAGTGAAAGCACACAACTCAAATTCAATTTTCAATTCACTCAAGCTAGAGCACTAGTAAAACCAATATCCTCTCCTTAGGTCACCAAATTGCTGCATTATGATCTACAAGGACCTCACTGGGAAAAATTAAATCAAACTCATCACAAGGGATTTCGTACAGCAACGTATTATGGATTACAACAGCTGTCAGCACAGTTACAATCAACTCTCTAAAGCCCTACTGCTTCTTCTGTTTGTATAGGCATGACAAGGTCCATGTGCCTCATACTGCCTCATACTGTAATTCCCACTTAGAACATAAGAAAAAGGAGGCTTGAAAAACACTGGACTTCATGGAAAACAAAAACAAAAAAAAGAAAGCAGGAGTTAGAGGCCAAGGACAGTGGTGCAAAGACTGACTCCATCCAACAGCACAGCAATTTAGGAAGTTTGAGGGGATTGCAATTACAGCATTTTGGATGGTTTGACAAAGGCAAGTAGCAGGTCCTAACGTTCTAGACATGGAATCAAACCTGGATAAACTCCACATTTT
Source organism: Astur gentilis (assembly GCF_929443795.1). Lineage (NCBI taxonomy): Eukaryota > Metazoa > Chordata > Aves > Accipitriformes > Accipitridae > Astur > Astur gentilis. The sequence continues at coordinate 1,571,639 of NC_064919.1, forward strand.
TTCTTCTCTCAAATTTTACTATACTGTGCAGTACAAAGAGAGCAAGTTTTCATACACAAATTCCAAGCTAAAGGCAGGCCTGGTAAAGCACACAAGATACGGAGACTGCACAAAAATTTGCAACAGGAGTCAGATAATTAACAGAACAAATGGCTGCTTGAAACAATGTGCAGTAGAAGGAAGGAGTTTAAGTTATTGTTTCATAGGGCACTAAAATATGGAGCAACAAATGGAGAGAGCGAAGGATTAGTCAGAGATGAACTAGCCAACTACATGACTTGTGGCCAAGAGCACTATGTGCTGTTCCAGGCTGTGACTGTTGAGGCTAGTCATGCAGATTCTGAGAACTAAGCAATGTTATCCAGTGGTATTCGAGAGAGAAACCAAGTGAGCATATCTGAACATTACCACCTTTAAATACATCATAGTGGGGAAAGAAACCTAACCCAAAACTGTGCTACATACCTCTGAGCCAATATAAGCTTTGCCCTGAATCAGCTCTGGTGCTGCGTAAGCTGGGCTTCCACAGCATGTGTTCAGATGGTAATCAAGGCCACCCTAGGATAACATAGAATATTGATCACACAGAAGCATTGGCTTTAACACAACTTAAGTCTTCCAGCAATGACATATTGGAGGCCTCGGAGCCTTCATTTTCCTCTGCTGTGCATCTACATTCACCTCATATTTTGCTTTGGTGTAATGTATGGCTTCACTAGGCAAAAATTGTCTAAGACCATGAGTATCCTATAAACATTCAGATCCCAAGCTGCTCATTCATCACCCTATCAGTCCTTTCCGCAGCTCCTCCTCTGGTAAGAATACCTCCCTTTGTGACTGCAAAGAGAAGCGAGATGGAAGTTGGGAAGAAATGATCCAAGAGCTACTGGGCATGAGGCTAGCTGGTTATTTGTATCAATATTTAATGCAATAACTTCATGAAGACCCACTAAAAACACTAAAACCATGTTACTACTTGCCTGGGCTTTGCTCTAAGCAGATCTGAAGATGATGGTCTAATAGTCTTGACTGCCTGCAAGATGTTTTAATATGAGCCAAGTAAAACTACCTGAGGACAAATAACTCTCCTCAGTAAGACCTTCTTCCCATTAAATTGTTTCTTAACAGCACCCACCTCGCATGCTAAGCTGCCAGACAAAAAGGGCTCCTAGAAACCAATTTTAAATTCAGGAAACAACTTAGTACAAGCACATGGAACCAGAGGATTTGTAACTGTAACAAGCTATCTGATTCGATCCACAATCTCCACGTACATACAAATCTTGAAAAAAGACACACACCACTAAAACTTAGGGAAAAACGCACACCAACATTAGCTTTATATTATAGGCCTTTCTATGTGACAGCAAGTGCTATACAGACAAGATCATCTCTGCCTTAGATTATGATAAAAGTTGAAGTGTAAGAGGAGAAAATGGTCTAACAGTCTGGCCATAACATGCAGTTAACTGTGCTCTTACACAGTTAAGGCTCTACCAAGTAATTAGTGATTGGATGACACCTATGCAAATAGCTTGAATTTAGGGTCTTTGGGCAAGTCTCTGCATTGCACTCTGAAGTGAAACATGCATTTTTTTATGTGTGTGCAGCAGCTGATTTAGCTCTACTCTGTGAAAGCAACTGATACTCTTACCTTCGGCTTTGCACAAAGTCCAAAGTCTATCAGCTTCAAATTATGTTCCTTGTCAATCAGCAGATTTTCCTGGTAAAAGAGAAAGTGGTAATGAATGCTTCTATGACCTAAGTATCCAAGAAACCATGTTTTCTTTCACTTTATTTCTTCTTGTCATTAGCAGCTAGAATTTACCCAAAGCTCTTCTCTGGAGATTTTGATCAGTTGCTAATGAATGTATCCCATATTCCAGATGGGGAATACTAGTTGCTATCTGCTGAGAAGGGCCTGGCCGGGGGGGATAAACAGCAAGCTGAGCATGAGGCAGCAGTCTGCTCTGCCAGAAAAGGTAGCCGGCAATATCATGGGCTGTATTAAAAGGAGCACAGCTAGTAGGTTGGGGAAAGTTACTCTAGTCCTCTGTTCAGCACAGCTAGGACAGTGCATCTAGTTTCTGACCCCCCAGCACAGAAAAAAACCCATCAAACTGAAGTAAGCTCAGTGGATGGCCACCAGTCTGCTCAGGGGGCTGGAGCACTTGCTCAGTGAAGAGAGGCTAAGGGAAAGACATTTGTTCAGCCTGTAGACAAGAAAGCTTCAGTGGAGACTTCATGGCAGCCTTTTAATACCTAACAAGGAGGGCTGGAAGACAGAGCTAGTCTCTTCACAGCAGTGCATGATGGGATAATGACAGACAACAGGCATCAAGAGACATTCAGACTGGAAATAAGGAAAAGCCTTTCTCCTCGTAAGGACAGTGAAGAGCTGAACAGATTTCCCAGAGAGATTGCACTGCCTCGTCTTCAGGAGACGTCAAAGATGTGACTGGATAAAGCCCCAAGAAACTTGGTCTGACACTGCTTTGAGCTGGAGGTTCGAGCAGAAGCCCCTAGAAGCCACTTCCCACCCAAGTTATCACATGATCCTATGAATCCATCAGCTCTCCAGCTACAGCCAACTCCCTCCAAAAGGTATGTTCAAGGCTTCATCTGGGCAGAAGTTCCTTGGAGAAAAAGACTTCATGAGCCATCTAGGAAAACACTCAGGCACTGAGTATTTTTTTTTCTCAGAGATGTCAGCATCTCTAAAAATGCAAATTTCTAAACCCTTCAAGGAGAAGTGGACTCAAGTCTTCAATTCCCTAAACCTATGCTTAAACTCTGCAATAACAGCAAAACCACAAGACGGGTCCAGTAGCATGCATCTCCCCCTACAGCTTCTGACTAGCCACCACTTGTTCAAACTGTTGGTTTTCACGCCCAAAGGAAAAAGTGACACCAAACGGTTTGCGCAAGAGTGGCACCATAAAGACTCTTTCCAGGTGCAAGCTGAAACAAAGGGGAAAACAAAAACACCTACAACATTCAAAGCAACATTCAAAGTCTGCACTCCCAGCTGGAGCATGTTGTTCTGCTTCTCTTTCAGAGGAAGCTCCTTCCTCAGATCCAGTCACATCCAGCCCAGCTGAAGAACATAGTAGCAAGTAGAAATAATGCTCTTTCAGATGATGTTAGATAAAGAGCTTTAAGCACAAGAGAATGGAGAAGGCATAACTTACTCTGGTTCTTAATGGAGAAATAAAAGTGGGTGTTCATTATTATTTATGCAAATATGACCACTATTCAGGCTTACTGGTTTGAGATCCCTGTGGGCATATCCCTGGCTGTGAACATAAGCAATTGCTGAAACAATCTGCCGAAAAAATACACGAGCTTCCTCTTCTGAAAGGCGGTCCTTAGAAATTATGTAATCAAACAGCTCTCCTCCAGGACAGTACTGCATGAAGACAGGAAAAAGAGAATACATTTAGAATACAGTAATAAAATCTAAACAATGAGAGCACTGGACAGCAACTAGAGGACACTCTTCCATTCAATTTGGGCCAAGGCCAATTGTTTGAGGTTCAACAAGGCCAAGTGCTGGGTCCTGCACTTGGGTCACAACAACCCCATGCAGTGCTACAGGCTTGGGGAGGAGTGGCTGGAAAGCTGTCTGGCAAAAAAAGACCTGAGGGTGCTGGTCGACAGCCGGCTGAATATGAGCCAGCAGTGTGCCCAGGTGGCCAAGAAGGCCAACAGCATCCTGGCTTATGTCAGAAATGGTGTGGCCAGCAGGAGCAGGGAGGTGATTGTTCCCCTGTACTCGGCACTGGTGAGGCCGCACCTCGAGTACTGTGTTCAGTTTTGGGCCCCTCACTACAAGACAGACATTGAGGTGCTGGAGCATGTCCAGAGAAGGGCAACGAAGCTGGTGAAGGGTCTAGAGCACAAGTCCTATGAGGAGCGGCTAAGGGAACTGGGGTTGTTGGAGAAAAGGAGGCTGAGGGGAGACCTGATCGCTCTCTACAGCTACCTGAAAGGAGGTTGTAGTGAGGTGGGTGCTGGTCTCTTCTGCCAGGTGGCTGGAGATAGGATGAGAGAAAATAGCTTCAAGTTGCAGCAGGGGAGATTTAGATTGGATATTAGGAAAAATTTCTTTACTGAAAAGGTTGTCGGGTATTGGAACAAACTGCCCAGGGAAGTGGTGGAGTCACCATCCCTGGAGGGATTGAAAAAGCATGTAGACAAGGCACTTCAGGACATGGTTTAGTGGGCATGGTTGATGGTTGGAATCAATGATCTTGAAGGTCTTTTCCAACCCAAATGATTCTATGATTCCCTCTGCTTTATCACAGTAGCACACAAGTGCCCCTAGATGTGCCCTAGGTCAGCACTGTGGCAGACAAAAGAAGCTGAGAAGTCTGACTCTTGCCTAACCGGTTGCAACAGATACAGCACTCTAATGTCACAGGCAATACAAATTGCCCAGGAGGTAACAACCACGGGGCAGTCCCAGGGTCCTGCATATCCTGCTGATGCTGTTTTAAAATAACTGAAGAGCAAGGTAGGAATTAAAGTTATTTCATGTACTGTAAACAGCAAAGGGCAGCTTTTACAAGAAGACAGGACATAGAACATATTACCAGCTTTGTTTTTAAACTAAAGTGTCTTGAACACTGTCATCATTGAGATAACTTTTTAAGAATTGTTTTATTTGAACTCTGTAATCATCCACCATGACAGCTAAAACCAGGAATATTCACCCATGGCAGAAACACCATTTCTTACCTCTAAGACCATGAATATTTTCTTGGATGTCTCTATCACCTGATACAACCGGCAAATGTGCTGGTGACTTAAATTCTTCATGGCATCAATTTCTATTTTAACACGAGGCAAGTCATCCTAAGAGACCACAACAGCAAGCCATGAAATTGCTGACTACTATGATGATCTGTACATCCCAGTAAGCATCAGACTATTGTGCAATGCAAAATTTCACAGCATGCATATGACAGCATACAGTTCAACTGTTCAAAGTCAATCCAACAACAGCCCTACTGTTAGCCCCCTACCATTCTGGCACATCGATTGGCAAAACCCAGAGCAGCAGATGTAAAATAGTTAGTATTCTCATCAGCATTCTGTTTGAATTACTGTAATAATCTTTGAGTTCCTCAATCTTACAGCCACAAAAGGGCATGAGATTTGTGGTCTTCTGTTAAAATTCTTTTAAGTCCACAGCATCTGTCCGTGGCCAACGGGACAAGCAGGCAGCATTTCAACATGTTGCGCCCCACAAGAACAGCTTTTAAATACTTTTTAAGCTTTTAAAATACTTTCAAGTAACTTTTGGCTTACCCCTAAAGCAGCTTTGTCCATGATTTTTATTGCAACTTTTTCAGCAGTGAGAAGATGTCGTGCCAGTTTTACCTTTGCAAACCCACCTAGGATTTGAAAAAAAGGAGACGTTTAGAGCAAAGCGCGATGACATGCTTTGTTGCCCATAATCTCACAGTTACAGTGGAGTATGTAGCACACACAGTGTGCGGCGTCTGCGTTGGAGGAAGAAGCGATCACTGCTACCAACTCCCAATTACGTTTTCAGAGCTCTGCCCCCTGAAATACACACTTGAAGCATGACCTGTAGATTCCGCAATAACAGTTAATCCACACTCGGATAAATACTACAGTGGTTAGAGACTGCACGCACCTGTCTGTGTTCACAGACCAAGCCTACCTGTTCCAATTGTTTCGTGCAACTCATAGTACTTGAGAATTTCCTCATAGTCATCTGCAGACATTCTGATAGGAACAGGGACCTGGCGATTCTTCTCAGCACCTGCAAGGAGAAAGCGGGAGGAGGCGTTCACGCGTTTCCACTCCCAGCATGACCGGCGGAACCCGCCCAGGCCAGCTCCAGTGGCCCGGGGAGGTGCCAGTTGCTACAACCCCAGCAGCGAACTCACTAAACGACCAACTCGGGAGGCCCAGAGGCCGAAGGCATGAAACGCCAGCACCGCTCACCGGAGCTCTGCGGCGGGGGCCCTCCGGCGGCTGGGGCGGCCCGGCGAGAAGCGTAGAGAGGGCACCACCCGTCAGGGCACCGGCGAGAGGCCGCTGCCGCCGAGGGGGAGCGGACCGGGGGAGAGCAGCACTCAGCGGCTGGGAGGCCGTTAGCGTTCAAATCTCTCCGCTTCCGGCCGGGTCCCCCCCGCGGGGCCAATCAGCGCTCAGCGCTTGACTGGAGCTAGGCGGGGGACGCGCCGTGCATGACGGGAGGGAGGTCGAGACGGAGGTAGGGGTGATGTGAGCGCCGCCATGGCGGGAGGGTCTCCGCTGCAATCTCGTTGCCGACGGGAACGGCCTCGGCCGCGCCCGGCCCCGACAGAGACGGGGAGCAGCGCCCGCTCCCATCGGGAAGCCCGCTCCCCCCTACAGACGGTGGGGACTGGCGTGGGCTCCGCGCCACCGGGTCCGCTGCCGCGCACAAGATGGCCGCCCGGCCCGCCGCCCCGGCGAGACTACGACTCCCAGCATGCTCCGCGGGTCCGGCCTTCCGTGGCGGGAGGGCCCCTTCCGCCGCCAGGCTCGGACCGGACCCCGGCAGCGCTGCAGGCCCCGCTCCGCCTCGGAGCAGCCCGGGGCAGGTGAAGGAAGCGAACAGAAAAGCGGGGTTTGCTCTCTTCAGGCGGGGGCTGACGGTCTGCCTTTGCTGCGGCCGGCCGTTCCCCTGCCAGGCCGTTTGCCTCGCAGCATACCAGAGGCCTCGGCCTACAGCCACAAGCCAAACCAGGAAAACGGAGCGGGGGGGTGGGTGAACGTCTTATTTCTGTAAACTGTCTCTCCTTTGGAATCCTTCCAGACAGATTAAACCTTCCCTAAATGAGGACCCTGTCCTGGTTTCAGCTGGGGTAGAGTTAATTGTCTTCCTAGTAGCTGGTACAGTGCTATGTTTTTGAGCTAGGTATGAGAAGAATGTTGATAACACACTGATCTCTCCGCTTGTTGCTAAGTAATGTTTAGTCTAAAGTCAGGGATTTTTCAGCTTCTGATGGCCAGCCAGCGAGGAGGCTGGAGGGGCACAAGAAGCTGGGACGGGACACAGCCAGGGCAGCTGACCCAAACTGGCCAAAGGGGTCTTCCATACCATGGGATGTCATGCCCATTATATAAACTGGGGAGGGTGGGGGTGGGGTGATCACCGCTCGGGGACTAACTGTGTGTCTGTTAAACAGGTGGTGAGCAATTGTATTGTGCATCACCTTTATATTCCAGGCCTTTTAGGATTACTGTTGTCATTTTATTAGTGTTATCATTATCATTATTGTTTCTTACTTTCTGTTCTATAAACTGTTCTTAACCCATGAATTTTACAGGGTTTTTTCCAATTCTCTCCCCCATCTAACTGCGGGGGGAGGGGAGTGAGTGAGCTGCTGTGTGGTTCTTAGTTGCTGGCTGGGGTTAAACCACGATTGACCCTGATTTTTGAGAGTAAGGTTTGATTCTCTCCTGAATAAAAAAGAGGAAGAAGGATGTTTTGAGGAGAGAGAATGGAGCCCTTCTGTGCAGGCAAGACAAGTGGTGTCTCTTCTAGATGGGGTGTCACCTATTCTTCATCAGCCAATTAACAGTTCCTTGCATCCCTATTAATACAGTCACCCACCTCAAAAACCATTGATTAATTTCACTCCAGTATTTTCAGTCATTTCCTACATGGCTATCACAGGTGGAAGATGCTGAACGGGAGAGGTGAGTGTGGCTCATTACCAGTGTTGACTGACAGAAGGCGGAAGACCTTGGTTAACTCCGGCAGGCTGCAAAGCTCCACGCAACAGTTGGCTTGGATTGGGAGAAGAGGCAAGGGAGGGTAAAAGCGAGCAGCCTGGTGAGTCAGGATGAAAACAGTTTCACAAGCAAAGGAGAAGTGGAAGAAGAGAGAAAGAAAAGAAAGCAAATAATGCAAAGGCAAGAGGCGAGCACCTACCACCACCCGTGGGGTAGACCTGTGCCCAACGACTTGCCAAGCAAAAGCTGGCTAACCTCCCGAAAACCCCTCCCCTCCCTTTTGACTGCTGAGGGCGGTATGATGTGGCATGCAATATCTCTTCGGGTAGCTGGGGTCGTCTGCCGGGTTGTGTGCCCTGCTCAGCAGCAGCCAAACCATCAGTGTGTTATCAGCACTGTTACGGTCACAAGTCTAAACCACAGTGACACAGGAGCTGCTGCAAAGAAAATGACCTCAATCCCGTGCACTTGGGAAAACAGGCAATGACCTCTGAATGTCTCACTTCTGCAGTACGTCCCAGAGATGTGCGTGAACATTGTCTAGTTGTCTGAGCAGTAACGCTTCTGGGGTGTAGCAGCAACAGTCTCAATGCCTGTCAAGTGCTCATCATGTTTGAGTATTACTAGTCGTAACGGACGTGCCAAAACACGGCAGTGAAAAGAACGATACCACGTTGCTCTGAGCTTCCAGCACTAAACATTTCCTAAACGCTGATAAAACTGCACTTTATGGTAATTGTAAAAAGAACTGAAAATCTAAGCATTTTAAGTGGATGAGAATGTCTGGCAATAGTGATGGAGCAGCTGGGCCTGCACCTGCCATTGAAGCGTTGTGGGCAATTGCTAGCCTGCTGATAGTCGCCAGCTCTGCTTGACATGCCTTCTCGAGAAGGTGTTTTGGGAACAGTTGGCTTTCTCTGAGCTGCAGCTCCTGAGAACTCATGGTGTCTAGCTGTGGTCTGACCCTGCAGGGTCCCATCCCTGTCCCCCTGAGGGTCCAGATCCCATCCCCCTGGGGGGCCCCATCCCGTCCCAGGGACAATGGACACCAAGGTATTGTCTGACATCAAGAGGCTGCTGTCATGGTGGGCCACAGGCATGGCTGACTATGGCTCCATTTCGTATTTGGGGCCTCCACACCTGCCCACACTCCCACTGGTGGAGCCCACTCTCCACAAGTTGAGCACCCTATGGGTACCTGGGGAAGCAATGCAACTGCAGTGAGAAGAAGGTAGAGAAGCAACGGGCACCAACATGCATGATTTCCTACATGTACACAGCTAGCAGGCTTGGCCGGGACCTGGTCAGGGACCTGCTACTGAACAGAGAAGCCCAGGGGATCTCACAGCCCTTGCAAGGGCAAGCATGAGAAGAAGCAGAGCCTCCACAGAAGCCCAGGGTTTCTCAGATCCCTCACAGAGGCACACATGGGGGGGGCCAAGCAGACCCTCCAGGGAAACCCAGGATTTCTCCAAACACTGTCAGCGGCACACATGCTGTAAAACAGACTCTCCACAGAAGGACAAGACCTCCACAGCCATAGCAGGGGCATGCATAGGGCCAAGCAGACCCTCCAGAGAAGCCCACGGTTTCTCAAATCCCTCACTGAGGAATATGTGGGGCCAAGCAGACCCTCCAGAAAAAACAAGGATTTCTTCAAACCCTGTCAGCGGCACACGGAGGGAAAAGCAGACCCTCCACAGAAGGCCAGGGCCTCTCACAGCCCTCGGAGGGGCATGCGTGGGGCAAAGCAGACCCTCCAAGAGAAGCTCAGGCCCTCGACAGGACCTCAAAGGAGCACGTGTGGGCCCATGCAGATCCTCCAGAGAAGCCCTGGGTTTCTGACAGCCCTTGTAGTTGTAAATGTGGGACCAAGCAGTCCCTCCAGAGAAGGACAGGGTTTCTCAAATCCCTCACAGAAGCACGCGTGGGGCCAAGCAGACCCTCCAGAGAAGCCCAGGGCCTCTCCCAGCCCTCGCAGGTCCCCATGGAAGATGCTACAGGGATGCCGCCAGGGTCTGGGGAGAAGCCTGGCTCCACAGGGCCATGCGCGGGCCCTGCTGGGGCTCTTGTGGGGGCCTGGGGGACAGCAGGGCTCCCTGGGGGTGCAAGTGGGACCCAGTGTGGTCCCTCCACCTGCCTGGGTGGCAGCAGGGCTCCACAGCCGTGCCCAGGGGACCTGGCAGGGTTCCCCTGGGGACTTGCAGGCAGCATGGCTCCACGGGGCCTCGTGCAGGGCTGGCGGAGTAGGTCCCCTACAGGTGCCTGGGCGGGGACAGGGGGATGTCGGTACGGCGGAAAAGAGCTCAAACAGCACGTGAAGTTCCACAGTCTTTTTATCAATGGCAGGGACACACGCAGGCCAGCTGCGCTCAGGGCCCTGTTTGCGCCCTGCAGGATATGCATTTTCTTCCTGGGTCGCAGTCCAAAGCGCTGCCGCACGTGGCTGCTGCTTGCAGCTTCACAGCCAGCACGCCCACGGGAGCCGTGGTCCGTGGCCCTCCCGTCCCCTTCCCCATGAAACGGGAGTGCTGGCGAGCGCAGGTGCCCATCCAGGCTGGGATCTGGAGAGGGTTGGGCAACGCAGGGTGCGGTGGTGTGTCCTGCACGGCCCTGGGCTGCTGGCAAGCGGGCAGCTCCAGCTGCTCAGGTGGAGCCAGCGTGCAGAGCACCCCGAGCTCAGCTCTGCACACAGCTCCGGCAGCACAGCCAGCCATCTCCCAGGGCGCGGGTCGTCCTCCTCTATGCCCTCCGGAGCCAGTAGCGCAGCGCTCGCAGGCTGAATCTGGAGGGAGGCTCTTCCACCGCAGTCCCCAGCATCCGCAGGGTTTCAAGCGCCAGGGAAGAGACCGAGGGGCTGCTGTCGTTTGCCTTGCCTTGGAGGGCTGGGACAGAAAGGAATGGAGCCGAGGTCAGAGCCCGGATCTGTGGGGACCTAAGGAGCCCCTCTAGCCAGGGCCACCCCAGCCCCCCCAGCTCTTGCCAGGGCCAGGAGGGAGGCAGGGGCACCGGCATCGGCCAGGGCCAGCAGGGAGGCAGGGGCTCCAGCATCGGCCAGAAGGGGCTGCCCACCACTGCCCCACGTGCCCCTGAAATCTCCCCTGGCTCTGTCCACGCCACCCCTCAGCCGCGCAGGGAGCAGAGCCCTCCCCGGCCGGGGCAGGGATTTGCGCTCCCTACCCAGGGTCTTTCCTCCTCCCTGGCAGCCCCCGCAGACACCCCACTGCCCTCACTCACCCTCGTGGATGACCTGCAGCTTCTCCTGGTGCCCATCCCTCAGCCGCTGCCCAGCGAGCCCTAGGCACACACAGCCCATCGCAGATCCCGCTGGCCTGCCCGCCCCAGCGGCCCAGCTCCCCCCAACCAGCCCCACATGACTGGCCATGCACCCTCCTCCCCTTGGGCAAGGCTGACCCCAGGGCGGTCCCGTGAGCATGAAGCCCAAGAAGGCTGCCGGGGACCTGACGAGGCTCCCGCCAGCCCCCCCTGCGTGGGCAGGAGTGGGAGAGGGCGGCAGGGAGCCCCGTGGGCGCCCAGACCCGCATCAGGCAGTCGGGGCTCTGCAGCCGCCCGGCAGATTCAGCAGCAGCCGTGGCTGGAGCTAAGCCACCGGTGGGCAGGGAGGGACCCTCGGCGGGCTCGTGGCTCACCAAGGAACTTGACGGCTGCCTCGCGCAAGGGTTCCTGTGGGCTCTGCAGGTACGGCAGGCTCTGGTCCAGGTACTCCTCCGCTCTCCTGCTGTTCTCCGCCAGCTGGTGAGAGCACGAGGGGACCGGGTTGGCGCAGAGCTTCCCCTGAGGCCCAGGCTGGCCTCCCCTACCTTCCCGTGCCCGGACACCCATGACGTCCAGCCAGCAGCGGGCCAGTGCTGGGCTTTGGAGGGAGCAGAGGACAGGGTGCTCCCCAGGGTGCTGCGGTGCCACCCGGCCGCCAAGGCCCAGCGGGGCACCCCTGGGTGCCGGGGGGGGAAAGGGAGCCCGTGTGCGCTGCAGGCAAGCGGCGCAGGGGCACAGCTGCCAGCCCCACACGCTGGGCACCGCGGGAGAGGGGCTTCTCCAGGCTGCCTGTGGGGCTTCGGGGCCGTCCTTACCAGGCGCTCAGCAACCCTCCAGGTCTGCTCTGTCTCCAGCAGCTTCCGGAGCTGCCTCCGCTTCAGAAGCTTGGCAGCTCCAAGGAGGGCTTCCCGAGAGGCCTGCAGAGCACCGGAGACTGGGAGATGGCACCGCCGCCCAGGGGCCAGGACCTGGCGGTCCCTGGGCAGAGCGAGAGCGGGGGGCTGGCAAGGGTTGGGGGTCCACACCCTGGCCTTAGACACCTGCAGCCCGCTGGGAAGCCCACGGGGGCTCCGGGGCAAAGGTCTTCGTGGCTGCGCACTGCTGCCAAGCTCTGCTGCGTCAGGCAGGGCAGGGGTAGGAAGAGCCCCTCCCCGCCTTCTCAGCTGCTGCCAGCTCTGCGGCCGCAGGCAGGGAGGGGCTCTGAGCCCTCCCCGGGGACTCCGGAGGTTGGGCCCCAACTGAGGCACATTCCAAGTGCTTGGAAATGCCCACCTGAGCTACGCTGTGGTCCTCGTCGTGCAGGTGGAAGAACAGGGGCATCAGGCTCCTCCGCACCTCCTTCCTCATCTGCTTCGCGTGGGTGCCGACTGCGACATCCACCGCATCTCTGTGGAGGAGGACGGAGTGCTTGCGCACGGAGCTGGACTCCTAGGAGGAGAGAAGGAGGAGGGGAGGACCTCAGTCCTGGCTCCTCCAAGCCCATGGTGAGGGCAAGGAGAAGAACTCTGTGGCAAGGAGAAGAGCTCTGCGGCAAGAGAAGAACACGTGCGGAGAGGGACGCACGGGCCCCGGGCCATGCACACATGCCCCGCCCCCCCCGCAGGCACAGTAACCGAGCCTCTGCTCTCCCGCTGCCGCCTTACATTTTCAAAGAGCGGCAGGAGCACCGCGAGCAGCTGCAGCGCGATGGGGACAGCCGTCTGCCTGTCCACCAGGCACAGCGTGTTCCTGAGGACAGTCAGGGCCGCCGTCCTGATGCCGCAGTCGTCGTCCTGCAGTTGCTGCGTGACCTCTGGCAGCAGGCCTTGCAGAGTCGCCGCCTACGCCAAACAGGCGATCTCATTTTGTGACCGCAAAAAGAAACCGCGCTGGCAGACCCGCTCTGCGTGTCGAGGGTGCGGCGCCGGTCGGCCAGGCGTCCGTCCGTGTGCGGCACAGCCCGGGGCCTGGCCTGAAGCGCTCGGGGCCACCCAATGGGGAACGGCGGGGCAGCAGCCACCCTTCTCGCCGCTCCCGCTTCGCGGCACAGCCCGAGCAAGATGCTGCACGCACCCCCACCCGCAGCCCAGCCCCAGGCGGAGACCCTCGCTGTGCCCGGCTGCCCCTGCTCACCTTCTCGGGTCTCCCAGACAGCGTGGCGAGGCTCGTGACTGCCATCCTGCGCAGCACCGAGCTCTCGCTCTGCAGGTGGAGCTGGAGGATGTACAGGGCGGCGCCATCGACGTGCTCAAAGTCGTTGTCGTCCAGGAGCTGAAACGCACCAGGCGGCGGAGTGAGAGCCTGGCACGGCCAGCAGAGCTCCCGGCTGGCTTGGGGCAAGGCATCAGGGCTGGTCACAGCCCAGGCGGGAGGCAGGAGGGCCCGCAGAGGGCCCTCAGCGCCTCGCCTCTGCCCTCTGCCTCATGCCCGCAGCCCAGCTTCCCCCCGCCTGCCCTCAGAGAGGCAGCGCTCGCCACCAGGCCCACCTCGACGAAGACGGCCATGGTGCCGATGTCCTGGTAGATCCCGAGACCTCTGAGCGCCTGTGCGAACAGGGAGGCGCAGCAGTCCGGTGCTTCACGCCGCAGCACCCTGGCCGGGGGGAAAAAAGGCATTGGCGGCAGCCAGCCGGGCAGGCAAACCTCTCTGGGGCTGCGCTGCCAGCCCCAGCCATTCCCCCCCAGGCCAGGCCAGGCCAGGCCAGGCCAGACGGGGCAAGGCTGCCTTCGTGCCTTGCCTTGGCTGCTTGTGCCCCACCGCCCGTGAGGAAGGCGACTGTTGCGGGGGGGTCCTTCGGCCCGAGGGTAGAAACGCCCGGGGGAGACGAGGACAACCGAGAAGGCTCTCACCTAGTCAGCACGGCGATACCGGTGGGGTAGGTCTCGGGGCTCAGGAGCGCGTCCCAGGCACCCTGCCTCCCGATGTCTTCGGCCAGGGAGGTGCCGCCCAGGCAGTGGAACAGTGCTTGCATGGTGCTCACCACGCTCCTGCAGACAGAGCAAACCACGGTCACCTGTGGAGCCCCAGCCCCAGCTCTGGGCCCGGGGCAGAGACCAGGGAGCAGGGACAGAGCACCTGATGGGGCGGACTGGAGGAAGGTTGGCCTCCCTGCTGCGGCTGCCAGCGATGCAGCAGCCCCACCCCGGGCTCTTCAAGCTGAAGGACATCTGGAGGACCACAGCCATGAAGAGCTCGTCGACAAGCATGCACACGCAGACTTGGCTGGAGGGCACCAGGAAGATCTCGTGCATGGCACTAGCTACCTGCGGAAAACAAGCAGGGAGCGCTCTCGCTGCAGAGAAGTCCCGCGGCACTGCCTGGTGCTGGGGGCCTCAGGCGCTGCCCTGAACTGAGGGAGATAGATGCCAGGGCAGAGCCCGGCTCGGCAGCCTGGCCCGGAGCTCAGCAGCGGGGGGCTCTCGGGGCTCGGCTCCCTTTCGTAGTGCGGGCACGCGAGCCGAGCCTTCGTGCTCCAGAGGGAACGGCCCAGCCGGCCCCACGGGCCCTGCTGGCTGCCCAGGGCTCACCCTCCCCAGCCCCACAGCCTGCTCTGCCCAGGCAGCGCCCCCGGCCCGGGCTTCCCGGCGGCCGAGCAGGCAGGCGGCGGTGGCGAGGAGGGAGGAGAGCCGCCAAGGGCAGCAGAGGCAGGGGCAGGCTGCCGGCCCGTGTGCTGTGGGGCCGAGCAGCACGTGCTGCCCTGCCTGGCTGTGGCCCCGAGGCCCCTGGCCCAGGCGCCCCTGGGGAGGTCCGGGTTTGGGGGCAGGCGGAGAGGGGGAGACGGGCTGGAGAGGGGCACGCAGCCCCGGCCTGGGGGAGCAGGCCTCATCCAGACACTCACAGCCAGGAAACGGCAGCAGCTGCATTCGTCCGTGTCGTTGGGCTGGATGGCGTCTTCCTGCAGGAGCAGCAGCCTCCTCAGCATGCTGTCCGCCAGGCAGGGCTCAGAGGCCAAGATCCTCCACATGGCCCTGGCAGTGCTGCAGAGACCGAGCGCGCCGTCAGGGGGACCGCCTCGGCCACCCCCCCTTCTGCCTGGGCGGGCCTCAGAGGTCCTGAGCTGCCCCCGAGGCCGACTGGCCACCTACCTGTCACAGTGCGGGGAAGCCCGCAGCAGGCTGGTGGTCACCTCCCAAGGGTTCAGGTGGGCCACCTGGACGAGGGTCGTCCTCAGGATGTCCTGGAGCGGCTTCCGGCTGAGGTGCGCCAGCTGCACGTGGATGACCTGCGTGATCTCTTCCACCTGGCGGAGGCAGCGGGGTGCAGCGGGGTGCAGCGCAGCCACGGGCCCAGCTGCCACCGAGAACCGCTTCCCTCCCGTCGCCCCTTGCTGGCCTCAAAGGCCGCCCACCCACCCGTTGGGCGCGCCCGAGCCCGGGACCTGGGGAGGGGGAAACGGCCCCCACAGGGCAGGCGCACAGGGCGATCCGGCCGCACGCTGCCTACCTCCGTCAGCTCCGAGCACGAGTGTCTCAAGACCACCTCCAGCACGTTGGCAACCGTCTGGGTGTCAGAGACCCTGGGGTGCACCACGTTCCTCAAGACTGTCAGGAGGAAGTCGCTCCTCTCCTTCGGGAGGAGGAAGCTCCCAAACACCTGAGGGAGGGAGGGAAGAGGTGTCGCAGTGAGTGCCCTGCTGGCGGGGCACAGCTGAGCAGCCGGGGCTGCTCTGGAGCGAGAAAGCGGGGGCAGCGCTGGCCTCCTGCCCCAGGACAAGGGCCAGCAGCAGGGGCTGCTCCGGAGGGATTGCAGTCATGGGGCGTGTGGAGAGGAGAGGGAGCTGCCCTGTGGGCTGAAGGAGGGGCACGGGGGCGAGGTCACGGTGCGCTAGCTCTGCTGGCCACCGGAGCTCGTGGTGGCCGGGACAGCTGGAGCTGCTGCACTGATGCTGGGTTAAAGCCTCAGGAAAGCTCCTCCCTGCGGAGAGGTAGCGGGACCCCGCAGCCCGATCGGCGGGAGGCCGTGCCGTTCCCCAGGACGGCTGATGCACCGGTTCACCCGAGCAAGGAGAGAAGCGAGGGAGAAGCTTGTTACCGTCGTCTCGTCAGCGGGCTCCTTGGGCCAAAAAGTGCTAGCGCTTTCCCGCTGTATTGGTAGCTCTTGATCCTCCCGTGCTGCCTGTAAGCCTGGGCAGGAGGGGAAACACAGGGTGAGCTGGAGGCAGCAGGCGAGGGTGTGAGGGAGAGCTCTGCGCCCGCTCTCCGTTCCGTGGGGAGCCAGAGACGTGGCAGTGCGCCCGCTTCCAGGGGGAGGAGGGGAACCCCTCCCTCTTAGGCTGCCGAAGGGCACGAGAGCTGGGCCTGGCTGCCTGCTCGGGAGGAGGAGAGAAGCCCGGGAGGCTGCTGCCGCAGGCTCTCCAGCACAAGGGTTCTCGGGACGGGCTCCAAGCCGCCCCTCCGAGGCGGGCTGCCTGGGCCCTGGGCTTGGCGCAGCACAGCTGCTCCCCTGCTCCAGCCTCACAGGAGTTTGCTGCTCCTTCCTCTAGCAGAGGAGGGGGGCTGAGGCGGTGCGGCGCCTCGCCTGGGCCCGTGTGGCTGGAAGGCCCCAGCATCCCTCACCCTGTCGCAGCAGAACGAAGCTGTGCAAGGCACCGAGCGCCTCCGCAGCCGCACAGCTGATCTCCTGGTCCTCCTCGGCACAGGACAGAGTGACGTGCCCCATCAGCTGCCCCAGGAATTGCACAGGCTTCTCTTTGAAGAGGAAGAAGTTGCCTTTTCTGAAGGGCACGGCCTGTGGGAGAGAGGAAGGAGCGGTAGCAGGGCTAAGCTGCGGCCGATGGGACAAAAGCCCTCCCCTCTGAGAGCGGACCCACAAGGGAAAGCAAGGGAAGGCAAGGGAAGTGATGGGAAGGCAAGGCAAGGCAAGGCAAGGCAAGGCAAGGGAGCGCAAGGCAGGGGAGTGCCTGCGGGGCTGCAGCAGGAGCCCCGGGGCTAGGGGGCCAGGAGTGGGCAGTGGCAGTGGGGAGGGGAAGGGCCTGAGCGCCCCGCAGGCCTTCCACGCTGAAGCCGCAGGGCAGCAGCCCAGGGGAGGGAGGGCTGCCGGAGCCGAGCCTGCAAAATGCTCCCACGGCCCGGGACGGAGCTGGCTCCCGAGAGAAAAGGCAGCTGCCAGGGAGAGGGGCAAAGAGGCTGGCGCACGGCTGAGCCTTACTGAATCCCCTGCCCTGCGCCCAGGCTTCCCTCGCAGGCAGCCCAGAGCTACCGGCTACTCTGGGGCACCGGGGAGGAGTGAAGGGTGCCGAGAGGTGGCCTGCGCCACAGACACCTTACCTCCAGCGTCAAGGACGTCCAGAGCTGGCTCAGGTGGACAACCCTCCCCACAGCCCTCTGGCGCCTAGCCACTTCCTGCGATGTCATGAAGGGCAGCAGGACCTGAGAAGGGAAGAGCTGTTGGCCTTGGGAAATGGCGGGGGCTCCTGGAGCGGTGGCTCTGCCAAGCACCCGGCGGGGCTTCGGCAACGTGCCGCCAAGGCTTCCCCCGGACAGGAGGAAGGCCTGGAACGCGGTCCGGCCGCCCCGCCACCTCGGGGACCGTTGCCGACCGTTGGTGACCTGCTGCGCTCAGGGAGGCAGCCGGATCCCCAGCCGCCTCTGTCCCCTTCCACGCGCTGCCCCAAAAATAGCCGCGTGTCCCTTCTCCAGGAGGACGGGAACCTGCAGGGGGGCCTGTGCCGGGGAGGCCGGGCCACGGCCCCTGGGGAGGCCAGAAGAGGAGAGCTTCAGGGCTGGGCTCCCCTTGCACCGTGGCCACGTCCCAGCAGACCTCCGGCCTGCTGCCATCTGGAGAGGAGAGCGTGAAGGGGGTGGGCAGCAAGGGCAGTGGCTCAACGGTGCCAGCTGCCAGAGCAGGGGGCCTGGGAAGGACACTCAAGACTCTTTCCGCTGCTTGGGCTCGGGGCTGGGGCGCGCGCGCTCCAGAAGGTCGCGTCGCTTTAGGGTAAGCTCTGCTCTTGACAAACGCCTGACCTGCAAGATCCTCTCCACTGTCTCTTCGCTGGAGCTCGGCCTAGTGCCGTACATCAGCACCTCCAGCACGCTGTCCAGAGTTCTCAGGATCTGCGAGGGGGTACAGCGGGTGAGATGCTTGCACCGGCCCTTCTTCCTCGCAGGAAGCTGGCTCGAGTCGCTTGCACCTGAAGCGGGCCTCAGGTGCCCGCCCTCTGATGCCCAGGAGAGGCCTCCGGGTCTCCCTGCTCTTCCTTCTCCTGTCGTCATCTTCCAGCAGCCAAAGCCAACTCGGAAGATGCGCGCAGGGACTGACCGGCGGGCTCTCCGTAGCTCAGCCCACGCTCACCTCAGTATTGAGCAAAGCACATTCGCCGTCCGTCTGCTGTGCCGGAGGAAGATGGAAGATGCTGTGGATGCAGGGGCAGAGGTGCTCTGCCAGCAGGCCTTCCTTCTCTTCGCTGCAAGGAGAGAAGGTGCCGGGTGGATGCCAAGGCTTCCCCGTCCGGCAAGGTGGCCGCAGCCATCGGGGCTGGCAGTCCCCAGGGGGGTACCCGTACGAAGCGGGGAAGGGATGCGCGGAGGCAATCTCCTCCCTCCCCTCTGCTGCTAAGCCGGGGACAGAGGGCAGTCGCGGCCGGCAGAGCCCGAACGCAGCCTCAGGAAAAGCTGAGAGGCACCAGGGAGCCCCGGAGCACCCTCCGCCCTCCCATCTGGCCCACCGACAGACCCAGCGCGAGGGAGAGCGCCGGCCCGAAGACAGTGCCGCCAGGGTCCTGCCAGGAGAGGGGATGCCTGGTGCCATCAGGCCCACCCCGCAGGGAGGCCCTGGCCCGGCCCGAGTCTGGGGCAGGTACCTCATGGCAGCCATGGCAAGCACGGCTTGCCGCCACATCACGGCGTCTGTGCTGCGAGGGGCCTCCTTTTGCCGTAGTACCTGGGGAGGGAGAGCACGGCCGAGATGGGGCACGGGAGCTGCCAGTGCCCGGCCCCAGTCCGCAGCCGGCACCGGCACCCGGAGCGGTGGCCCCGTGGCAGGCAGGGCTGTTGCCACGAAGGCCTGTCTCGCCCTCTCCCTGTGCCCAGACGCCCGAGTGCTGGCTGCCCTTAGCGCCGGGCCGGTGCTCGGCCAGCTTTGCCCCTCTCCCTCAGCCCCACTGGGCGCTCCCTCACCTCTATTTGCTTCAGCATCTCATATGCTGACGAGGAACTCGGCCGGTACCTGCCCTGCAGCCAGGCTCCGCAGAGCGTGCGGATGGCGGCCAGAAACCTCCGCTTCGAGGCCTCTTCCTGACAGCGAGGGAGAAGAGAGACAGAGAGGGAGGGTGAGGGGGCAGAAGCACGGCCAGCAGGAGCAGGGGCTCGAGGGATGCAGGGATGGTGGATGATAAGGAAGGGATGGCGGCAGGGGCCGGCAGGGGAGCAGCTCTGCACAGCCAGCAGCCCTCCAAGAGCCCGCGCGCAGGCAGCAGGCACGGCAGCACCTCGCTGCTGACAAAGTCTGCACTTACCCTGCTGGTGCTGTGGAGAAAGGCCAAGAAGCAGTCGAGGGCGTCCTTCTCCTCATCCGCCAGCTGGCAGCGGGAGGCAGTAGCAGCTGCAACTGATGAAGAACAAGAGCGGGGAGAGCTGTAGGCAGGGGCAGGAGGTAGAGGGAAGAGAGGGGCTCTCTCCCCGGCCCTGCACCCGCTGCCCTGTACGCAGCGAGACCCCGGCCAGGGTGCCGATGCCCCTGGCGTCTCCCCCAGGACGCCGCTAGCAGCCCCAGGGCAGGAAAGGTCCCAGCTCTGCAGCTGCGGGGCCTCCTGCCAGCCCGGCTGCCTCTCCCTGCCCTGCTCTGGGTCCTGAGGCAGGAGGTGGTCCCCCAGGGTCCGGTCGATGCTCACTTATGGCGGACATGCTGGAGCTCTCGTCCTCCTCCGCACATGTGGCGGGGCTAGCGGAGCCCAAGTCCTCGCTGTGCAGATCGCGCTGCCCAGGGCTTTCTGACCGCTGCCGCTCCTCTGCCGCCCTGGGTGCGCGGCTCCTGCGGGGGGAACGTCTGTGGGGAGACAGAGGAAGGGGCTGAGGGTGGGGAGGGGGCAGCCCACGGCGAGCGGCCCCATCCCAGTGCTGCCTGGCTGGAGCAGGCAGGTGGTGGGGCGGAGGAGCTGGGCAGGGACGGGGGGGATCTCCTGCAGCATGCCGTCTGCGAGCAGGCACCACCCCAGCCCTGGCGCCGGCTCTCCTGCCCCCGGCCCCTTCTGGAAGGGCCTGCCTGCTGGGCCCAGGCCCCTTGGTGTCCCTGTGGCGCTGGCCCAGCCCCAGCTCTGCATTCTTACCTGGTGGAGACGGCAGAGCTTTGGGGAAAGCCCTGGTGCGCCAGGGGTCGAAGGGAAACACATGCTCTGCGCGTAGAGGCTCTCGCACGAGCTTCGGGATTCATGTCCTGTCCTTGGCAGAGTCCCGGACGCTGTGTGGCTTCCGTGCCGTCGCTGGGCATCACTAGCTCCGCAAGAGGAGGTCACAAAGGGCCCTTATTACCCGCCAACCGGGGCAGGGCATCCCCCCCGTGACACGGGCTCTCCCAAGGGAGTTGACCCGCCGCTGTCTCCGGCCGCAGCCTCCAGTCCCTCTGCGCGCCTCCCCTGCCACAGGCGGGACTCCCCAGCGCTGGCGCTCCCCTTTGGATGGAGGCCTTGTGACGGTCTGACAAATTAGAGTCAATGTCTCAAACGTTCGTTCAACAGCTTTGGTGGAGAAGACGGTCTCTGTAAAAACGCTGGAGGCTTGGCAACAGGACAGTGTGGCCGGAGGAGAGGGCCCTGCGGACTGCGCTTCTCCTGAGCCGCAATTCCTTATCTTAAGTGACCAGAATAAGGAGCGCAGCATATGCGCCTGGAGGAGGGGGCCCCACGGAGGATGGGACTGTGCTTCTAGCTTAAGCGGTCATGCCAGCAGGGAAAGAGAGGCAACTCCCCAAAGCTCACCGACTAATTCCAGAGAACCCCAGGAACGGGAACTGCGCATGTCGAGACCACCGACTAACACCCTATAAAAGAAGGGAGAACGAGTTCTCAGTGCGCTCCCTCGGGAACTGGATCTCTACGCTGGCTGGACCAGCGCTGGACCCAGGACCGGTGAAACCCTTTTCTTCTCTTTCCTTCTTTCTTCCTTCCTTTCTAGCTTTCTCTCTCTCCCTCTTCTTCTTCTCTCTTTTCCACAGTCCCTACGCCTCATCCTTTCAAACATAAACCATTGACCGAGTCTGAGACTAGGAGCGGATCCAGCCGCCCCGGGCTCCTCTTTGAGAGGGAGGCCAGAAAGCAAGGGGGTCTGCTCTGAACCTCCTGACCCAACGGGAGGGCTCTCCTTCTGACACAGTTTCATGTTCCTTTGTCCACTTCTTTTTCTACACCTCCCTTCTCTTTTCAAACAGCGGCTTAATGACATGATGCAAGGTTCATGTTGATCAGTGCACTTGTACTTGGGCAAGGTTAGCTAGGTTGAATCAACGTTGATTGTTGTTTGAACTTCCCTGGTGCCGTTTCACCTTAATTCTGACAAAGGAAATCCGCGAACCTGAGACGCTCCGACTTTGGGACGCGACATCTTAGTTGGCGTCACGGACAGGATTTCCCTTGTTGGAAGGGAGTTTCTAACGGGATACCAGACCTCCACTCGGAGAACGGGTGGGGAGGATCTGGGAAGGATCTCTCAGCAATAAGTCAGGAGGGACGCGAGCAGTGGCAGGCATAGAGACCCGGGAAACATCTGTGTCTGACCATTCCCCTGCTTTAGAGAGCCTAACTGGGCCATGTCCCTCAGAGTATTCCCAGCGCTGCCAGGGAGCCTCTGAAGGCAGCGGTGGATCTCCGAGCTGCAAGCGTGCCCAGCTGGAAGAACTCTCCAAACAAGTAGCTCTGTCACAAGAGGAGCTCAACAGGCAGCGCAGCCTCTGGAAACGTGAGCGGGAGATCGATCCGTGGTATCGCGCGCTGTCCCAGGCTGAGCGGCAGCCCTGCCTCGGGGCTGCACAAGGGGAAGGTTAGCCTGAATTCAGCCTCAAGCTGACTGACCCAATGTGTATGGAAGGGTTAAAAGATGGAATTTTGGCCTGTGGATGAACACTGAGTAAGAAATAGATAACTGAAAACGTAGCCAGCACAGGGAACAGAGTTTATCGTCTATTGTTTGAAGTGCTGACCATAGGGATAAGAAAGTAGAGCAAGCTTAGGGGAGGTAGTACGTGCGATAATGGAGGAATACAAGGCACCACGCATAATTTTGCTTACCTTGCAAAAGCCCTGCTATTGGTTAGAGCATAGTGGACGTGACTGATGGATTATGGTAATTTACCACGTGCACAGAGCCCATGAACCAATAGAAGGGATGGCTATGGCACGTGCAGCGTGCCTGGCCAGCGGGTGCATGTGCCATAGGCTTCCTATGTTGCAATCGAGGCGTGTTTCGACACTCATTGGCCGCGAGTGTCGACACCCGTTCCTCCACAAATGTATAAAATACCAGAGTTTTCCAAAGAGCAGTGGGCTGGTGTGCGGCTAGGTCACCGTTGCCTCCGTGGGGATGCCCTCGTAAAGCTGGCACCTACCGACTGCTGGACTGGGCTCGCGGCGCAAGACGGCACAAGAACGTACGGAACGTACGCATGGTTCATCTTCTTCACAGTCCTTGGGTCGGTATACCCTTAGCATAACGCATGTGTGTAGTTAATAAAAAGCTTGCTCTTTCCCTTATAGTCAGTGTGTGTGTGTGTATTACCTTCTCGGGAATCCTCGAAACCACCCTAAAACACCCAAGTAACTCACGAGCTGAAGGAGACTGGACCCTTCCTTGTCTCTGCTGCGAGCAGAGGGAAGAACCTTCCCCTGAAGTGCCCCGCGTAATAGATTCGGTGCTCTTGGGGTGGAGGATGAAGAGCGCACGAGTAAGAGACAGGATCCGGGAGAAGCCAAGCGCGCAGAGCTGATCCACCCATCCAGCCACACGAGAAACCCCTGCCACCAGAAAAGCACATCAGGTAGGAGTAACTGGAGATTCCTTACTGAAGGGCACTTGGCAAGCACCCGCTTGCCATCCAGACAATTTCTCTCGAGGGCTTTGCTGCCTAGCAGGGGCTCGCGTTCGCAATGTCACCGAGGGGCTGCCGAGCCTGGTGAAGCCCACGGATTGTCATCCGCTCCTACTGTTCCGTGTCGGGTGCAGCAACGCTGCGACGAGGCCACTTGGAACAAAAGAAGACTGTATGTGCCTTGGAGCAATGTGAAAGTGAGCTGGAGCACAGGCGGTGTTTTCATCTATCCTCCCAGTCTAAGGAATGGGTTTAGGAAGGAAGAGATGAAGCGAAAAGGTGAATGCCTGGCTGTGTGGCTGATGCCATACTCCAGGTTTTGGCTTCTACGACAATGGATCTGCCTTTGAGAAGCTGGGTCTGTTGGGAGCTGGTGGGATTCACCTGACCGAGTGGGGCAAGAGGGTCTTTGCCAACAAGCTGGCCAGACAGATAAGGAGAGCTTTAAACTAGAGTTAGCAGGGGAAGGGGATGGAGTTTTGAGCAACAGAGGAGCCGGGGGCTGCTGATGGATTAGGAGCCAGCAGGGGAACACCTGTGAAGCGCCTCTGAGGAATTAGGGCACGCTCCTCTAGGAAGGTGACATGGTCAACAGCCCAGCAGAAGTGCCTCTGCACTGATGCACACAGCACGGGTAACAAACAGGAGGAGCTGGAAGCCGTGCTGCAGATAACGAGCTACAATCTAGTCGCCGTCACGGAAACGTGCCGAGAGGAATCACACGACTGGAGCATCACAGACGATGGCTTGAAACTGTTCAGAAGGGACGGGCAAGGAAGGAGAGGGGGGAGAGTTGCCCTCGATATAAAAAACTTGATTTGACTACACAGAGCTGCCAAGCAGCGTGGGGCCAAGCACATCCTCCAGAGAAGGCCAGGGCCTCTCCAAGACCTCTCAAGGGCACGCGTGGGGCTAAGCAGACCCTCCAGACAAGCCCAGATTTTCTCACAGCCCTCGTAGGGGTACGCATGGGGCCAAGCACACCCTCCAGAGATGCCCTGCATTTCTCCAAGCCCTCGCAGGGCTGCACGTGGGGTCAAGCAGACCCTCCAGGAAAAGGCCAGGGTCTCTCAAAGCTGTTGTAGGGGCAGGCGTGGGGCCAAGCAGACCCTCCAGAAAACCCCAGGGCCTCTCCAAGACCTCTCAGGGGCACACGTGGGGCAAAGCAGGCCCACCGGAGAAGCCCAGAGCCTCTCACAGCCCTTGGAAGGGCACTCATGGGGCCAAGCAGACCCTCCTAGAGAAGCCCAGGGATTCCCAAATCCCTCACAGAAGCACACGTGTGGCCAGCAGACATTCCAAAGAAGGCCAGTGCCTGTCCAAGTCATCTCAGGGGCACACATGGGGCCAAGTAGTCCTTCCCAAAAAGCCCAGGCCCTCTCACAGCCCTAGCAGGGGCAGGTGTGGGGGGAGGCAGACCCTCCAGAGAAGCCCAGGGTTTCTCCAGAACCTCTCAGGGGCATGCATAGGGCCAAGCAGACCCTCCAGACAAACCCAGATTTTCTCACAGCCCTTGTAGGGGTACGCATGGGGCCAAGCAGACCCTCCAGAGAAGCCCTGCATTTCCCCAAGAACAATCAAGGGCACACGTAGGAGAAGCAGATCCTCTAAGAAAAGGCCAGGGTCTCTCACAGCTGTCGTAGGGGCACGCGTGGGGCCAAGCAGTCCTTCCAGAGAAGCTCAGGGCCTCTCAGAGCCCTGGCAGGGATAAATGTTGAGTGAAGCAGATCCTCTAAAAATCCCAGGGCCTGTCCAACCACTGTCGGGGACACGCGTGGGGCTCGGCAAACACTCCAGAAAAACCCAGGATATCTTAAACCCTGTCAGGGGAAAGCATGGGGCCCAGCAGACCCTCCAGAGAAGCCCAGGGTTTCTCAAACCCCTCGCTGAGGCACGCGTGGGGCCACCAGACCGTCCAGAGAAGCCCATGGTTTCTCACAGCCTTTATGGGTGTATGCGTGGGGCCAAGCAGGCCCTCGAGAGAAGCCCAGGGTTTCTCAAACACCTCGCTGAGGCATGCATGGGGCCAAGTAGATCATCCAGAGAAGCACTGGGGTTCTCAAATCCCTCTAGAGGCACGTGTGGGGCTAAGCAGACCCTTCAGAGAAGGCCAGGGCCTCTGAAAGCCCTCGCAGGGATAAATCTTGAGCAAAGCAGATCCTCTAAAAATCCCAGGGCCTGTCCAGCCCCTCTCAGGGGTATGCAGAGGGCCCAGCAGACCCTCCAGAGAAGCCCAGGGCCTCTCAAATCCCTCACAGAGGTATACGTGGGGCCAAGCAGACCCTCCAGAGAAGCCCAGAGCCTCTCACAGCCCTTGCAGGGCAACGGATGAGGACAAGCAGACCCTCCAGAGAAGCCCAGGCTTTCTCAAATCCCTCGCAGAGTCACGCGTGGGTCCAAGCAGACCCTAAAAGTGAAGCTCAGGGCATGTCACAGCCCTCTCAAGTGCACGCATAAGGCTAAGCAGAACCTCCAGAGAAGCCCAGGGCCTCTCACAGCCATAGCAGGGGCAAATGTGGGGCCAAGGAGAACCTCCAGAGCAGCTCTGCATTGCTCCCAGCCCTCTGGAGGGCATGCGTGGGCAAAGCAGACCCTCCACAGAAGGCCAGGGCCTCTCCCAGCCCTCGGTGGCGCACACGTGGGGCAAAGCAGACCCTCCGGAAAAGCCGAGGATCTATCCAAACCCTGTCAGGGGCGCAAGTAGGAAGATGCAGAGCCTGCAGAGAAACCCAGGGCCTCTCCCAGCCCTCACAGTTCCACATGCAAGGTGCTACAGGGACGCTGCCAGGGTCTGGGGAGAAGCCTGGCTCTACAGGACCATGTGCGGGCCCTGCTGGGGCTCTTGTGTGGGCCTGGGGTACAGCAGGGCTCCCTGGGGGTGCAAGTGGGACCCAGTGTGGTCCCTCCATCTGCCTGGGTGGCAGCAGGGCTCCACAGACGTGCCCAGGGGACCTGGCAGGGTTCCCCTGGGGACTTGCAGGCAGCAGGGCTCCACGGGGCCTCGTGCAGGGCTGGCGGAGTAGGTCCCCTACAGGTGCCTGGGGGGGGACAGGGGGATGTCGGTACGGCGGAAAAGAGCTCAAACAGCACGTGAAGTTCCACAGTCTTTTTATCAATGGTGGGGAGATATGCAGGCCAGCTGCGCTCAGGGCCCAGTTTGCGCCATGCAGGATATGCGTTTTCTTCCTGGGTCGCAGTCCAAAGCGCTGCCACACGTGGCTGCTGCTTGCGGCTTCACAGCCAGCACGCCCATGGGAGCCACGGGCCGTGGCCCTCCCGTCCCCTTTCCCATGAAACGGGAGTGCTGGGGAGCACGGGTGCCCATCCAGGCTGGGATCTGGAGAGGGTTGGGCAACGCAGGGTGCGGTGGTGTGTCCTGCACGGCCCTGGGCTGCTGGCAAGCGGGCAGCTCCAGCTGCTCAGGTGGAGCCAGCGTGCAGAGCACCCCGAGCTCAGCTCTGCACACAGCTCCGGCAGCACAGCCAGCCATCTCCCAGGGCGCGGGTCGTCCTCCTCCATGCACTCTGGAACCGGGAGCGCAGCACTTGCAGGCTGAATCTGGAGGGAGGCTCTTCCACTGCAGTGCCCAGCATCCGCAGGGTTTCAAGCGCCAGGGAAGAGACCGAGGGGCTGCTGTCGTTCGCCTTGCCTTGAAGGGCTGGGACAGAAAGGAACGGAGCCGAGGTCAGAGCCCGGATCTGTGGGGACCTAAGGAGCCCCTCCAGCCAGGGCCACCCCAGCCCCCACAGCTCTTGCCAGGGCCAGGAGCGAGGCAGGGGCACCGGCATTGGCCAGAAGGGGCTGCCCACCGCTGCCCCACGTGCCCCTGAAATCTCCCCTGGCTCTGTCCACGCCACCCCTCAGCCGCGCAGGGAGCAGAGCCCTCCCCGGCCGGGGCAGGGATTTGCGCTCCCTACCCAGGGTCTTTCCTCCTCCCTGCCAGCCCCCGCAGACACCCCACTGCCCTCACTCACCCTCGTGGATGACCTGCAGCTTCTCCTGGTGCCCATCCCTCAGCCGCTGCCCAGCGAGCCCTAGGCACGCACAGCCCATCGCAGATCCCGCTGGCCTGCCCGCCCCAGCGGCCCAGCTCCCCCCAACCAGCCCCACATGACTGGCCATGCGCCCTCCTCCCCTTGGGCAAGGCTGACCCCAGGGCGGTCCCGTGAGCATGAAGCCCAAGAAGGCTGCCGGGGACCTGACGAGGCTCCCGCCAGCCCCCCCTGCGTGGGCAGGAGTGGGAGAGGGCGGCAGGGAGCCCCGTGGGCGCCCAGACCCGCATCAGGCAGTCGGGGCTCTGCAGCCGCCCGGCAGATTCGGCAGCAGCCGTGGCTGGGGCTAAGCCATCGGTGGGCAGGGAGGGACCCTCGGCGGGCTCGTGGCTCACCAAGGAACTTGACGGCTGCCTCGCGCAAGGGTTCCTGTGGGCTCTGCAGGTACGGCAGGCTCTGGTCCAGGTACTCCTCCGCTCTCCTGCTGTTCTCCGCCAGCTGGTGAGAGCACGAGGGGACCGGGTTGGCGCAGAGCCTCCCCTGAGGCCCAGGCTGGCCTCCCCTACCTTCCCGTGCCCGGACACCCACGACGTCCAGCCAGCAGCGGGCCGGTGCTGGGCTTTGGAGGGAGCAGAGGACAGGGTGCTCCCCAGGGTGCTGCGGTGCCACCCTGCCGCCAAGGCCCAGCGGGGCACCCCTGGGTGCCGGGGGGGGGAAAGGGAGCCCGTGTGCGCTGCAGGCAAGCGGCGCAGGGGCACAGCTGCCAGCCCCACGCGCTGGGCACCGCGGGAGAGGGGCTTCTCCAGGCTGCCTGTGGGGCTTCGGGGCCGTCCTTACCAGGCGCTCAGCAACCCTCCAGGTCTGCTCCGTCTCCAGCAGCTTCCGGAGCCGCCTCCGCTTCAGGAGCTTGGCAGCTCCAAGGAGGGCTTCCCGAGAGGCCTGCAGAGCACCGGAGACTGGGAGATGGCACCGCCGCCCAGGGGCCAGGACCTGGCGGTCCCTGGGCAGAGCGAAACCGGGGGGCTGGCAAGGGTTGGGGGTCCGCACCCTGGCCTTAGACACCTGCAGCACGCTGGGAAGCCCACGCGGGCTCCGGGGCATAGGTCTTTGTGGCTGCGCACTGCTGCCAAGCTCTGCTGCGTCAGGCAGGGCAGGGGTAGGAAGAGCCCCTGCCCGCCTTCTCAGCTGCTGCCAGCTCTGCGGCCGCAGGCGGGGAGGGGCTCTGAGCCCTCCCCGGGGACTCCGGAGGTTGGGCCCCAACTGAGGCACATTCCAAGTGCTTGGAAATGCCCACCTGAGCTACGCTGTGGTCCTCGTCGTGCAGGTGGAAGAACAGGGGCATCAGGCTCCTCCGCACCTCCTTCCTCATCTGCTTCGCGTGGGTGCCGACTGCGACATCCACCGCATCTCTGTGGAGGAGGACGGAGTGCTCGCGCACGGAGCTGGACTCCTAGGAGGAGAGAAGGAGGAGGGGAGGACCTCAGTCCTGGCTCCTCCAAGCCCATGGTGAGGGCAAGGAGAAGAACTCTGTGGCAAGGAGAAGAGCTCTGCGGCAAGAGAAGAACACGTGCGGAGAGGGATGCACGGGCCCCGGGCCACGCACACATACCCCCCCCGCAGGCATGGTAACCGAGCCTCTGCTCTCCCACTGCCGCCTTACATTTTCAAAGAGCGGCAGGAGCACCGTTAGCAGCTGCAGCGCGATGGGGACAGCCGTCTGCCTGTCCACCAGGCACAGCGTGTTCCTGAGGACAGTCAGGGCCGCCGTCCTGATGCCGCAGTCGTCGTCCTGCAGTCGCTGCGTGACCTCTGGCAGCAGGCCTTGCAGAGTCGCCGCCTACACCAAACAGGCGATCTCATTTTGTGACCGCAAAAAGAAACCGCGCTGGCAGACCCGCTCTGCGTGTCAAGGGTGCGGCGCCGGTCGGGCAGACGTCCGTCTGTGTGTGGCACAGCCCGGGGCCTGGCCTGAAGCGCTCGGGGCCACCCAATGGGGAACAGCGGGGCAGCAGCCACCCTCCCCGCTGCTCCCGCTTCGCAGCACAGCCCGAGCAAGATGCTGCACGCACCCCCACCCGCAGCCCAGCCCCAGGCAGAGACCCTCGCTGTGCCTGGCTGCCCCTGCTCACCTTCTCGGGTCTCCCAGACAGCGTGGCGAGGCTCGTGACTGCCATCCTGCGCAGCACCGAGCTCTCGCTCCGCAGGTGGAGCTGGAGGATGTACAGGGTGGCGCCATCGACATGCTCAAAGTCGTTGTCGTCCAGGAGCTGAAACGCACCAGGCAGCGGAGTGAGAGGCTGGCACGGCCAGCAGAGCTCCTGGCTGGCTTGGGGCAAGGCACCAGGGCTGGTCACAGCCCAGGCAGGAGGCAGGAGGGCCCGCAGAGGGCCCTCAGCGCCTCGCCTCTGCCCTCTGCCTCATGCCCGCAGCCCAGCTTCCCCCCGCCTGCCCTCAGAGAGGCAGCACTTGCCACCAGGCCCACCTCGACGAAGACGGCCATGGTGCCGATGTCCTGGTAGATCCCGAGACCTCTGAGCGCCTGTGCGAACAGGGAGGCGCAGCAGTCCGGTGCTTCACGCCGCAGCACCCTGGCCGGGGGGAAAAAAGGCGTTGGCGGCAGCCAGCCGGGCAGGCAAACCTCTCTGGGGCTGCGCTGCCAGCCCCAGCCATTCCCCCCCAGGCCAGGCCAGGCCAGGCCAGACGGGGCAAGGCTGCCTTCGTGCCTTGCCTTGGCTGCTTGTGCCCCACCGCCCGTGAGGAAGGCGACTGTTGCGGGGGGGTCCTTCGGCCCGAGGGTAGAAACGCCGGGGGAGACGAGGACAACCGAGAAGGCTCTCACCTAGTCAGCACGGCGATACCGGTGGGGTAGGTCTCGGGGCTCAGGAGCGCGTCCCAGGCACCCTGCCTCCCGATGTCTTCGGCCAGGGAGGTGCCGCCCAGGCAGTGGAACAGAGCTTGCATGGTGCTCACCACGCTCCTGCACACAGAGCAAACCACGGTCACCTGTGGAGCCCCAGCCCCAGCTCTGGGCCCGGGGCAGAGACCAGGGAGCAGGGACAGAGCACCTGATGGGGCGGACTGGAGGAAGGTTGGCCTCCCTGCTGCGGCTGCCAGCGATGCAGCAGCCCCACCCCGGGCTCTTCAAGCTGAAGGACATCTGGAGGACCACAGCCATGAAGAGCTCGTCGACAAGCATGCACACGAAGACTTGGCTGGAGGGTACCAGGAAGATCTCGTGCATGGCACTAGCTACCTGCGGAAAACAAGCAGGGAGCGCTCTCGCTGCAGAGAAGTGCCGCGGCACTGCCTGGTGCTGGGGGCCTCAGGCGCTGCCCTGAGCTGAGGGAGATAGATGCCAGGGCAGAGCCCGGCTCGGCAGCCTGGCCCGGAGCTCAGCAGCGGGGGGCTCTCGGGGCTCGGCTCCCTTTCGTAGTGCGGGCACGCGAGCCGAGCCTTCGTGCTCCAGAGGGAACGGCCCAGCCGGCCCCACGGGCCCTGCTGGCTGCCCGGGGCTCACCCTCCCCAGCCCCACAGCCTGCTCTGCCCAGGCAGCCCCCCCACTCTGGGCTTCCCGGCGGCCGAGCAGGCAGGCGGCGGTGGCGAGGAGGGAGGAGAGTCGCCAAGGGCAGCAGAGGCAGGGGCAGGCTGCCGGCTTGTGTGCTGCGGGGCCGAGCAGCACGTGCTGCCCTGCCTGGCTGTGGCCCCGAGGCCCCTGGCCCAGGCGCCCCTGGGGAGGTCCGGGTTTGGGGGCAGGCGGAGAGGGGGAGACGGGCTGGAGAGGGGCACGCAGCCCCGGCCTGGGGGAGCAGGCCTCATCCAGACACTCACAGCCAGGAAACGGCAGCGGCTGCATTCGTCCGAGTCGTTGGGCTGGATGGCGTCTTCCTGCAGGAGCAGCAGCCTCCTCAGCATGCTGTCCGCCAGGCAGGGCTCAGAGGCCAAGATCCTCCACATGGCCCTGGCAGTGCTGCAGAGACCGAGCACGGCGTCAGGGGGGCTGCCTCAGCCACCCCCCCTTCTGCCTGGGCGGGCCCCAGAGGTCCTGAGCTGCCCCCGAGGCTGACTGGCCACCTACCTGTCACAGTGCGGGGAAGCCCGCAGCAGGCCGGCGGTCACCTCCCAAGGGTTCAGGTGGGCCACCTGGACGAGGGTCGTCCTCAGGATCTCCTGGAGCGGCTTCCGGCTGAGGTGCGCCAGCTGCACGTGGATGACCTGCGTGATCTCTTCCACCTGGTGGAGGCAGCGGGGTGCAGCGGGGTGCAGCGCAGCCACGGGCCCAGCTGCCACCGAGAACTGCTTCCCTCCCGTCGCCCCTTGCTGGCCTCAAAGGCCGCCCGCCCGCCCGTCGAGCGCTCCCGAGCCCGGGACTTGGGGCGGGGGAAAACGGCCCCCACAGGGCAGGCGCACAGGGCAATCCGGCCGCACGCTGCCTACCTCCGTCAGCTCCGAGCACGAGTGTCTCAAGACCACCTCCAGCACGTTGGCAACCGCCTGGGTGTCAGAGACCCTGGGGTGCACCACGTTCCTCAAGACTGTCAGGAGGAAGTCGCTCCTCTCCGTCGGGAGGAGGAAGCTCCCAAACACCTGAGGGAGGGAGGGAAGAGGTGTCGCAGTGAGTGCCCTGCTGGCGGGGCACAGCTGAGCAGCCGGGGCTGCTCTGGAGCGAGAAAGCGGGGGCGGCGCTGGCCTCCTGCCCCAGGACAAGGGCCAGCAGCAGGGGCTGCTCCGGAGGGATTGCAGCCATGGGGCGTGTGGAGAGGAGAGGGAGCTGCCCTGTGGGCTGAAGGAGGGGCACGGGGGCGAGGTCACGGTGCGCTAGCTCTGCCGGCCACCGGAGCTCGTGGTGGCCGGGACAGCTGGAGCTGCTGCACTGATGCTGGGTTAAAGCCTCAGGAAAGCTCCTCCCTGCGGAGAGGTAGCAGGACCCCGCAGCCCGATCGGCGGGAGGCCGTGCCGTTCCCCAGGACGGCTGATGCACCGGTTCACCCGAGCAAGGAGAGAAGCGAGGGAGAAGCTTGTTACCGTCGTCTCGTCAGCGGGCTCCTTGGGCCAAAAAGTGCTAGCGCTTTCCCGCTGTATTGGTAGCTCTTGATCCTCCCGTGCTGCCTGTAAGCCTGGGCAGGAGGGGAAACACAGGGTGAGCTGGAGGCAGCAGGCGAGGGTGTGAGGGAGAGCTCTGCGCCCGCTCTCCGTTCCGTGGGGAGCCAGAGACGTGGCAGTGCGCCCGCTTCCAGGGGGAGGAGGGGAAACCCTCCCTCTTAGGCTGCCGAAGGGCACGAGAGCTGGGTCTGGCTGCCTGCTCGGGAGGAGGAGAGAAGCCCGGGAGGCTGCTGCCGCAGGCTCTCCAGCACAAGGGTTCTCGGGACGGGCTCCAAGCCGCCCCTCCGAGGCGGGCTGCCTGGGCCCTGGGCTTGGCGCAGCACAGCTGCTCCCCTGCTCCAGCCTCACAGGAGTTTGCTGCTCCTTCCTCTAGCAGAGGAGGGGGGCTGAGGCGGTGCGGCGCCTCGCCTGGGCCCGTGTGGCTGGAAGGCCCCAGCATCCCTCACCCTGTCGCAGCAGAACGAAGCTGTGCAAGGCACCGAGCGCCTCCGCAGCCGCACAGCTGATCTCCTGGTCCTCCTCGGCACAGGACAGAGTGACGTGCCCCATCAGCTGCCCCAGGAATTGCACAGGCTTCTCTTTGAAGAGGAAGAAGTTGCCTTTTCTGAAGGGCACGGCCTGTGGGAGAGAGGAAGGAGCGGTAGCAGGGCTAAGCTGCGGCCGATGGGACAAAAGCCCTCCCCTCTGAGAGCGGACCCACAAGGGAAAGCAAGGGAAGGCAAGGGAAGTGATGGGAAGGCAAGGCAAGGCAAGGCAAGGCAAGGGAGCGCAAGGCAGGGGAGTGCCTGCGGGGCTGCAGCAGGAGCCCCGGGGCTAGGGGGCCAGGAGCGGGCAGTGGCAGTGGGGAGGGGAAGGGCCTGAGCGCCCCGCAGGCCTTCCACGCTGAAGCCGCAGGGCAGCAGCCCAGGGGAGGGAGGGCTGCCGGAGCCGAGCCTGCAAAATGCTCCCACGGCCCGGGACGGAGCTGGCTCCCGAGAGAAAAGGCAGCTGCCAGGGAGAGGGGCAAAGAGGCTGGCGCACGGCTGAGCCTTACTGAATCCCCTGCCCTGCACCCAGGCTTCTCTCGCAGGCAGCCCAGAGCTACCGGCTACTCTGGGGCACCGGGGAGGAGTGAAGGGTGCCGAGAGGTGGCCTGCGCCACAGACACCTTACCTCCAGCGTCAAGGACATCCAGAGCTGGCTCAGGTGGACAACCCTCCCCACAGCCCTCTGGCGCCTAGCCACTTCCTGCGATGTCATGAAGGGCAGCAGGACCTGAGAAGGGAAGAGCTGTTGGCCTTGGGAAATGGCGGGGGCTCCTGGAGCGGTGGCTCTGCCAAGCACCCGGCGGGGCTTCGGCAACGTGCCGCCAAGGCTTCTCCCGGACAGGAGGAAGGCCTGGAACGCGGTCCGGCCGCCCCGCCACCTCGGGGACCGTTGCCGACCGTTGGTGACCTGCTGCGCTCAGGGAGGCAGCCGGATCCCCAGCCGCCTCTGTCCCCTTCCACGCGCTGCCCCAAAAATAGCCGCGTGTCCCTTCTCCAGGAGGACGGGAACCTGCAGGGGGGCCTGTGCCGGGGAGGCCGGGCCACGGCCCCTGGGGAGGCCAGAAGAGGAGAGCTTCAGGGCTGGGCTCCCCTTGCACCGTGGCCACGTCCCAGCAGACCTCCGGCCTGCTGCCATCTGGAGAGGAGAGCGTGAAGGGGGTGGGCAGCAAGGGCAGTGGCTCAACGGTGCCAGCTGCCAGAGCAGGGGGCCTGGGAAGGACACTCAAGACTCTTTCCGCTGCTTGGGCTCGGGGCTGGGGCGCGCGCGCTCCAGAAGGTCGCGTCGCTTTAGGGTAAGCTCTGCTCTTGACAAACGCCTGACCTGCAAGATCCTCTCCACTGTCTCTTCGCTGGAGCTCGGCCTAGTGCCGTACATCAGCACCTCCAGCACGCTGTCCAGAGTTCTCAGGATCTGCGAGGGGGTACAGCGGGTGAGATGCTTGCACCGGCCCTTCTTCCTCGCAGGAAGCTGGCTCGAGTCGCTTGCACCTGAAGCGGGCCTCAGGTGCCCGCCCTCTGATGCCCAGGAGAGGCCTCCGGGTCTCCCTGCTCTTCCTTCTCCTGTCGTCATCTTCCAGCAGCCAAAGCCAACTCGGAAGATGCGCGCAGGGACTGACCGGCGGGCTCTCCGTAGCTCAGCCCACGCTCACCTCAGTATTGAGCAAAGCACATTCGCCGTCCGTCTGCTGTGCCGGAGGAAGATGGAAGATGCTGTGGATGCAGGGGCAGAGGTGCTCTGCCAGCAGGCCTTCCTTCTCTTCGCTGCAAGGAGAGAAGGTGCCGGGTGGATGCCAAGGCTTCCCCGTCCGGCAAGGTGGCCGCAGCCATCGGGGCTGGCAGTCCCCAGGGGGGTACCCGTACGAAGCGGGGAAGGGATGCGCGGAGGCAATCTCCTCCCTCCCCTCTGCTGCTAAGCCGGGGACAGAGGGCAGTCGCGGCCGGCAGAGCCCGAACGCAGCCTCAGGAAAAGCTGAGAGGCACCAGGGAGCCCCGGAGCACCCTCCGCCCTCCCATCTGGCCCACCGACAGACCCAGCGCGAGGGAGAGCGCCGGCCCGAAGACAGTGCCGCCAGGGTCCTGCCAGGAGAGGGGATGCCTGGTGCCATCAGGCCCACCCCGCAGGGAGGCCCTGGCCCGGCCCGAGTCTGGGGCAGGTACCTCATGGCAGCCATGGCAAGCACGGCTTGCCGCCACATCACGGCGTCTGTGCTGCGAGGGGCCTCCTTTTGCCGTAGTACCTGGGGAGGGAGAGCACGGCCGAGATGGGGCACGGGAGCTGCCAGTGCCCGGCCCCAGTCCGCAGCTGGCACCGGCACCCGGAGCGGTGGCCCCGTGGCAGGCAGGGCTGTTGCCACGAAGGCCTGTCTCGCCCTCTCCCTGTGCCCAGACGCCCGAGTGCTGGCTGCCCTTAGCGCCGGGCCGGTGCTCGGCCAGCTTTGCCCCTCTCCCTCAGCCCCACTGGGCGCTCCCTCACCTCTATTTGCTTCAGCATCTCATATGCTGACGAGGAACTCGGCCGGTACCTGCCCTGCAGCCAGGCTCCGCAGAGCGTGCGGATGGCGGCCAGAAACCTCCGCTTCGAGGCCTCTTCCTGACAGCGAGGGAGAAGAGAGACAGAGAGGGAGGGTGAGGGGGCAGAAGCACGGCCAGCAGGAGCAGGGGCTCGAGGGATGCAGGGATGGTGGATGATAAGGAAGGGATGGCGGCAGGGGCCGGCAGGGGAGCAGCTCTGCACAGCCAGCAGCCCTCCAAGAGCCCGCGCGCAGGCAGCAGGCACGGCAGCACCTCGCTGCTGACAAAGTCTGCACTTACCCTGCTGGTGCTGTGGAGAAAGGCCAAGAAGCAGTCGAGGGCTTCCTTCTCCTCATCCGCCAGCTGGCAGCGGGAGGCGGTAGCAGCTGCAACTGATGAAGAACAAGAGCGGGGAGAGCTGTAGGCAGGGGCAGGAGGTAGAGGGAAGAGAGGGGCTCTCTCCCCGGCCCTGCGCCCACTGCCCTGCACGCAGCGAGACCCCGGCCAGGGTGCCGATGCCCCTGGCATCTCCCCCAGGACGCCGCTAGCAGCCCCAGGGCAGGAAAGGTCCCAGCTCTGCAGCTGCGCTGCCTCCTGCCAGCCCGGCTGCCTCTCCCTGCCCTGCTCTGGGTCCTGAGGCAGGAGGTGGTCCCCCAGGGTCCGGTCGATGCTCACTTATGGCGGGCATGCTGGAGCTCTCGTCCTCTTCCGCACATGTGGCGGGGCTAGCGGAGCCCAAGTCCTCGCTGTGCAGATCGCGCTGCCCAGGGCTTTCTGACCACTGCCGCTCCTCTGCGGCCACGCGAGCCCTTTCACCCTCTGCCTCCCTGGGTGCGCGGCTCCTGCGGGGGGAACGTCTGTGGGGAGACAGAGGAAGGGGCTGAGGGTGGGGAGGGGGCAGCCCACGGCGAGCGGCCCCATCCCAGTGCTGCCTGGCTGGAGCAGGCAGGTGGTGGGGCGGAGGAGCTGGGCAGGGACGGGGGGGATCTCCTGCAGCATGCCGTCTGCGAGCAGGCACCACCCCAGCCCTGGCGCCGGCTCTCCTGCCCCCGGCCCCTTCTGGAAGGGCCTGCCTGCTGGGCCCAGGCCCCTTGGTGTCCCTGTGGCGCTGGCCCAGCCCCAGCTCTGCATTCTTACCTGGTGGAGACGGCAGAGCTTTGGGGAAAGCCCTGGTGCGCCAGGGGTCGAAGGGAAACACATGCTCTGCGCGTAGAGGCTCTCGCACGAACTTCGGGATTCATGTCCTGTCCTTGGCAGAGTCCCGGACGCTGTGTGGCTTCCGTGCCGTCGCTGGGCATCACTAGCTCCGCAAGAGGAGGTCACAAAGGGCCCTTATTACCCGCCAACCGGGGCAGGGCATCCCCCCCGTGACACGGGCTCTCCCAGGGGAATTGACCCGCCGCTGTCTCCGGCCGCAGCCTCCGGTCCTTCTGCGCGCCTCCCCTGCCACAGGCGGGACTCCCCAGCGCTGGCGCTCCCCTTTGGATGGAGGCCTTGTGACGGTCTGACAAATTAGAGTCAATGTCTCAAACGTTCGTTCAACAGCTTTGGTGGAGAAGATGGTCTCTGTAAAAACGCTGGAGGTTTGGCAACAGGGCAATGTAGCCGGAGGAGAGGGCCCTGCGGACTGCGCTTCTCCCGAGCCGCAATTCCTTATCTTAAGTGACCAGGAGAAGGAGCGCAGCATATGCGCCTGGAGGAGGGGGCCCCACGGAGGATGGGACTGTGCTTCTAGCTTAAGCGGTCATGCCAGCAGGGAAGGAGAGGCAACTCCCCAAAGCTCACCGACTAATTCCAGAGAACCCCAGGAACGGGAACTGCGCATGTCGAGACCACCGACT
This sequence comes from Astur gentilis, assembly GCF_929443795.1. NCBI lineage: Eukaryota > Metazoa > Chordata > Aves > Accipitriformes > Accipitridae > Astur > Astur gentilis. The sequence continues at coordinate 1,608,617 of NC_064919.1, forward strand.
AACACCCTATAAAAGAAGGGAGAACGAGTCCTCAGTGCGCTCCCTCGGGAACTGGATCTCTACGCTGGCTGGACCAGCGCTGGACCCAGGACCGGTGAAACCCTTTTCTTCTCTTTCTTTCTTTCTTCCTTCCTTTCTATCTTTCTCTCTCTCCCTCTTCTTCTTCTCTCTTTTCCACAGTCCCTACGCCTCATCCTTTCCAACATAAACCGTTGACCGAGTCTGACACTAGGAGCGGATCCAGCCACCCCGGGCTCCTCCTTTCTGGCCCTGGGAGGCCAGAAACCAAGGGGGTCTGCTCTGAACCTCCTGACCCAACGGGAGGGCTCTCCTTCTGACACAGTTTCATGTTCCTTTGTCCGCTTCTTTTTCTACACCTCCCTTCTCTTTTCAAACAGCGGCTTAATGACAAGATGCAAGGTTCATGTTGATGAGGGCACTTGTACTTGGGCAAGGTTAGCTAGGTTGAATCAACGTTGATTGTTGTTTGAACTTCCCTGGTGCCGTTTCACCTTAATTCTGACAAAGGAAATCCGCGAACCTGAGACGCTCCAACTTTGGGACACGACATCTTAGTTGGCGTCACGGAGAGGATTTCCCTTGTTGGAAGGGAGTTTCTAACGGGATACCAGACCTCCACTCGGAGAACAGGTGGGGAGGATCTGGGAAGGATCTCTCAGCAATAAGTCAGGAGGGACGCGAGCAGTGGCAGGCATAGAGACCCAGGAAACATCTGTGTCTGACCGTTCCCCTGCTTTAGAGAGCCTAACTGGGCCATGTCCCTCAGAGTATTCCCAGCGCTGCCAGGGAGCCTCTGAAGGCAGCGGTGGATCTCCGAGCTGCAAGCGTGCCCAGCTGGAAGAACTCTCCAAACAAGTAGCTCTGTCACAAGAGGAGCTCAACAGGCAGCGCAGCCTCTGGAAACGTGAGCAGGAGATCGATCCGTGGTATCGCGCACTGTCCCAGGCTGAGCGGCAGCTCTGCCTTGGGGCGGCACAAGGGGAAGGTTAGCCTGAATTCAGCCTCAAGCTGACTGACCCAATGTGTATGGAAGGGTTAAAAGATGGAATTGTGGCCTGTGGATGAACACCGAGTAAGAAATAGATAACTAAAAATGTAGTCAGCATAGGGAACAGAGTTTATCGTCTATTGTTTGAAGTGCTGACCATAGGGATAAGAAAGTAGAGCAAGCTTAGGGGAGGTAGTACGTGCGATAATGGAGGAATACAAGGCACCACGCATAATTTTGCTTACCTTGCAAAAGCCCTGCTATTGGTTAGAGCATAGTGGACGTGACTGATGGATTATGGTAATTTGCCACGTGCACAGAGCCCACGAACCAATAGAAGGGATGACTATGGCACGTGCAGCGTGCCTGGCCAGCGGGTGCATGTGCCATAGGCTTCCTATGTTGCAATCGAGGCGTGTTTCGACACTCATTGGCCGCGAGTGTTGACACCTGTTCCTCCACAAATGTATAAAATACCAGAGTTTTCCAAAGAGCAGTGGGCTGGTGTACGCCTAGGTCACCGTTGCCTCCGTGGGGATGCCCTCGTAAAGCTGGCACCTACCGACTGCTGGACTGGGCTCACAGCGCAAGACGGCACAAGAACGTACGGAACGTACGCATGGTTCATCTTCTTCACAGTCCTTGGGTCGGTATACCCTTAGCATAACGCATGTGTGTAGTTAATAAAAAGCTTGCTCTTTCCCTTATAGTCTGTGTGTGTGTGTATTACCTTCTCGGGAATCCTCGAAACCACCCTAAAACACCCAAGTAACTCACGAGCTGAAGGAGACTGGACCCTTCCTTGTCTCTGCTGCGAGCAGAGGGAAGAACCGTCCCCTGAAGTGCCCCGTGTAATAGATTCGGTGCTCTTGGGGTGGAGGATGAAGAGCGCACGAGTAAGAGACAGGATCCGGGAGAAGCCAAGCGCGCAGAGCTGATCCACCCATCCAGCCACACGAGAACCCCTGCCACCAGAAAAGCACATCAGGTAGGAGTAACTGGAGATTCCTTACTGAAGGGCACTTGGCAAGCACCCGCTTGCCATCCAGACAATTTCTCTCGAGGGCTTTGCTGCCTAGCAGGGGCTCGCGTTCGCAATGTCACCGAGGGGCTGCCGAGCCTGGTGAAGCCCACGGATTGTCATCCGCTCCTCCTGTTCCGCGTCGGGTGCAGCAACGCTGCGACGAGGCAACTTGGAACAAACCAAGACACTATGTGCCTTGGAGCAATGTGAAAGTGAGCTGGAGCACAGGCGGTGTTTTCATCTATCCTCCCAGTCAAAGGAATGGGTTTAGGAAGGAAGAGATGAAGCGAAAAGGTGAATGCCTGGCTGTGTGGCTGATGCCATACTCCAGGTTTTGGCTTCTACGACAATGGATCTGCCTTTGAGAAGCTGGGTTTGTTGGGAGCTGATGGGATTCACCTGACCGAGTGGGGCAAGAGGGTCTTTGCCAACAAGCTGGCCAGACAGATAAGGAGAGCTTTAAACTAGAGTTAGCAGGGGAAGGGGATGGAGTTTTGAGCAACAGAGGAGCCGGGGGCTGCTGATGGATTAGGAGCCAGCAGGGGAACACCTGTGAAGCGCCTCTGAGGAATTAGGGCACGCTCCTCTAGGAAGGTGACATGGTCAACAGCCCAGCAGAAGTGCCTCTGCACTGATGCACACAGCACGGGTAACAAACAGGAGGAGCTGGAAGCCGTGCTGCAGATAACGAGCTACAATCTAGTCGCCGTCACGGAAACGTGCCGAGAGGAATCACACGACTGGAGCATCACAGACGATGGCTTGAAACTGTTCAGAAGGGACGGGCAAGGAAGGCGAGGGGGGAGAGTTGCCCTCGATATAAAAAACTTGATTTGACTACACAGAGCTGCCAAGCAGCGTGGGGCCAAGCACATCCTCCAGAGAAGGCCAGGGCCTCTCCAAGACCTCTCAAGGGCACGCGTGGGGCTAAGCAGACCCTCCAGACAAGCCCAGATTTTCTCACAGCCCTCGTAGGGGTACGCATGGGGCCAAGCACACCCTCCAGAGATGCCCTGCATTTCTCCAAGCCCTCGCAGGGCTGCACGTGGGGTCAAGCAGACCCTCCAGGAAAAGGCCAGGGTCTCTCAAAGCTGTTGTAGGGGCAGGCGTGGGGCCAAGCAGACCCTCCAGAAAACCCCAGGGCCTCTCCAAGACCTCTCAGGGGCACACGTGGGGCAAAGCAGGCCCACCGGAGAAGCCCAGAGCCTCTCACAGCCCTTGGAAGGGCACTCATGGGGCCAAGCAGACCCTCCTAGAGAAGCCCAGGGATTCCCAAATCCCTCACAGAAGCACACGTGTGGCCAGCAGACCTTCCAAAGAAGGCCAGTGCCTGTCCAAGTCATCTCAGGGGCACACATGGGGCCAAGTAGTCCTTCCCAAAAAGCCCAGGCCCTCTCACAGCCCTAGCAGGGGCAGTTGTGGGGGGAGGCAGACCCTCCAGAGAAGCCCAGGGTTTCTCCAGAACCTCTCAGGGGCATGCATAGGGCCAAGCAGACCCTCCAGACAAACCCAGATTTTCTCACAGCCCTTGTAGGGGTACGCATGGGGCCAAGCAGACCCTCCAGAGAAGGCCTGCATTTCCCCAAGAACAATCAAGGGCACACGTAGGAGAAGCAGATCCTCTAAGAAAAGGCCAGGGTCTCTCACAGCTGTCGTAGGGGCACGCGTGGGGCCAAGCAGTCCTTCCAGAGAAGCTCAGGGCCTCTCAGAGCCCTGGCAGGGATAAATGTTGAGTGAAGCAGATCCTCTAAAAATCCCAGGGCCTGTCCAACCACTGTCGGGGACACGCGTGGGGCTCGGCAAACACTCCAGAAAAACCCAGGATATCTTAAACCCTGTCAGGGGAAAGCATGGGGCCCAGCAGACCCTGCAGAGAAGCCCAGGGTTTCTCAAACCCCTCGCTGAGGCACGCGTGGGGCCACCAGACCGTCCAGAGAAGCCCATGGTTTCTCACAGCCTTTATGGGTGTATGCGTGGGGCCAAGCAGGCCCTCGAGAGAAGCCCAGGGTTTCTCAAACACCTCGCTGAGGCATGCATGGGGCCAAGTAGATCATCCAGAGAAGCACTGGGGTTCTCAAATCCCTCTAGAGGCACATGTGGGGCTAAGCAGACCCTTCAGAGAAGGCCAGGGCCTCTGAAAGCCCTCGCAGGGATAAATCTTGAGCAAAGCAGATCCTCTAAAAATCCCAGGGCCTGTCCAGCCCCTCTCAGGGGTATGCAGAGGGCCCAGCAGATCCTCCAGAGAAGCCCAGGGCCTCTCAAATCCCTCACAGAGGTATACGTGGGGCCAAGCAGACCCTCCAGAGAAGCCCAGAGCCTCTCACAGCCCTTGCAGGGCAACGGATGAGGACAAGCAGACCCTCCAGAGAAGCCCAGGCTTTCTCAAATCCCTCGCAGAGTCACGCGTGGGTCCAAGCAGACCCTAAAAGTGAAGCTCAGGGCATGTCACAGCCCTCTCAAGTGCACGCATAAGGCTAAGCAGAACCTCCAGAGAAGCCCAGGGCCTCTCACAGCCATAGCAGGGGCAAATGTGGGGCCAAGGAGAACCTCCAGAGCAGCTCTGCATTGCTCCCAGCCCTCTGGAGGGCATGCGTGGGCAAAGCAGACCCTCCACAGAAGGCCAGGGCCTCTCCCAGCCCTTGGTGGCGCACACGTGGGGCAAAGCAGACCCTCCGGAAAAGCCGAGGATCTATCCAAACCCTGTCAGGGGCGCAAGTAGGAAGATGCAGAGCCTGCAGAGAAACCCAGGGCCTCTCCCAGCCCTCGCAGGGGCACAAGTAGGGCCAAGCAAACCCTCCGGAGAAGCCCAGAGTTTCTCACAGCCCTCGGAGGGCCACTTATGGGGCAAGAAAACCCTCCAGAGAAGCCCAGAGTTTCTCACAGCCCTCGTAGGGGCACTCATGGGGCAAAACAAACTCTCCAGAGAAGCCCAGGTTTTCTCAAATCCCTCACAGAGGCATGCGTGGGGCCAAGCCCACCCTCCAGAGAAACCTGGAGTTTCTCCAAACCCTGTCAGCGGCACAGGGAGGGAAAAGCAGACCCTCCACAGAAGGCCAGGGCCTCTCACAGCTGTAGCAGGGGAACGCGTGGGGCCAAGCAGACCCTCCAGAGAAGCCCAGGGTTTCTCAAACCCCTCGCTGAGGCATGCCTGGGACCAAGCAGACCCTCCAGAGAAGCCCCAGGTTTCTCACAGCCCTCGTAGGGGCACTCATGGGGCAAAACAAAATGTCCAGAGAAGTCCAGGGCCTCTCACAGCCCTCAAACAGGCAAGCATGGGGCCAAGCAGACCCTCCAGAGAAGCCCAGAATCTCTCCAAACCTTGTCAGGGGCACACGTAGGGCCAAGCAGGCCCTCCAGAGAAGCCCAGGCCCTCTGCATGACCTCAGAGGGGCACATATGGGGACAAGCAGACCCTCCAGAGAAGGCCAGGGCCTCTCCAAGTCCTCTCAAGGGCATACGTGCAGCCAAGCAGACCCTCCAGAGAAGCCTATGGTTTCTCACAACCCTCTCAGTGGTACACATAGGGCCAAGCCAACCCTCCAGAGAAGCTGTGTGTTGCTTCAAGCCCTCTCAAGGGCATGCATGGGGTGAAGGAGACCCTCAAGAGAAGCCCAGGGCCACTCACAGCCCTCACAGGGGAAAGCATGGGGCCCAGCAGACCCTGCAGAGAAGCCCAGGTTTTCTCAAATCCCTCACAGAGGCACGCGTGGGGCCACCAGACCGTCCAGAGAAGCCCATGGTTTCTCACAGCCTTTATGGGTGTACGCGTGGGGCCAAGTAGGCCCTCCAGAGAAGCCCAGGGTTTCTCAAACCCCTCGCTGAGGCACGCGTGGGGCCAAGCAGACCCTCCAGAGAAGCCCAGGGCCTCTCGCAGCCCTGGCAGGGATAAATCTTGAGCGAAGCAGATCCTCCAGAAATCCCAGGGCCTGTGCGACCCCTCTCAGGGACAAGCGTGGGGCCCAGCAGACCCTCCCGAAAAGGCCATGATCTCTCAAACCCTGTCAGGGGCACGCGTGGGGCCAAGCAGAGCCTCCAGAGAAGGCCAGCGTTTCTCAAATCCCTTGTAAGGGTACGACCTGGGGCAAGCAGGCCCTCCAGAAAGGGCCAGGACCTCTCGCAGCCCTTGTACGGGCACCTGTGGGGCCAAGCAGACCCATCAGAGAAGGCCAGGGCCTCTGAAAGCCCTCGCAGGGATAAATCTTGAGCAAAGCAGATCCTCTAAAAATCCCAGGGCCTGTCCAGCCCCTCTCAGGGGCATGCGTGGGGCCCAGCAGCCACTCCAGAAAAGGCCAGGGTCTCTCAAACCCTGTCAGGGGCACACAGAAGGAGAAGCAGACCCTCCAGAGAAGCCCAGGGCCTCTCACAGCCCTGGCAGGAATAAATGTTGAGCAAAGCAGATCCTCCCAAAATCCCAGCGCCTGTCCAGCCCCTCTCAGGGGTATGCAGAGGGCCCAGCAGACCCTCCAGAGAAGCCCAGAGCCTCTCACAGCCCTTGCAGGGCAACGGATGAGGACAAGCAGACCCTCCAGAGAAGCCCAGGCTTTCTCAAATCCCTCGCAGAGTCACGCGTGGGTCCAAGCAGACCCTAAAAGTGAAGCTCAGGGCATGTCACAGCCCTCTCAAGTGCACGCATAAGGCTAAGCAGAACCTCCAGAGAAGCCCAGGGCCTCTCACAGCCATAGCAGGGGCAAATGTGGGGCCAAGGAGAACCTCCAGAGCAGCTCTGCATTGCTCCCAGCCCTCTGGAGGGCATGCGTGGGCAAAGCAGACCCTCCACAGAAGGCCAGGGCCTCTCCCAGCCCTTGGTGGCGCACACGTGGGGCAAAGCAGACCCTCCGGAAAAGCCGAGGATCTATCCAAACCCTGTCAGGGGCGCAAGTAGGAAGATGCAGAGCCTGCAGAGAAACCCAGGGCCTCTCCCAGCCCTCGCAGGGGCACAAGTAGGGCCAAGCAAACCCTCCGGAGAAGCCCAGAGTTTCTCACAGCCCTCGGAGGGCCACTTATGGGGCAAGAAAACCCTCCAGAGAAGCCCAGAGTTTCTCACAGCCCTCGTAGGGGCACTCATGGGGCAAAACAAACTCTCCAGAGAAGCCCAGGTTTTCTCAAATCCCTCACAGAGGCATGCGTGGGGCCAAGCCCACCCTCCAGAGAAACCTGGAGTTTCTCCAAACCCTGTCAGCGGCACAGGGAGGGAAAAGCAGACCCTCCACAGAAGGCCAGGGCCTCTCACAGCTGTAGCAGGGGAACGCGTGGGGCCAAGCAGACCCTCCAGAGAAGCCCAGGGTTTCTCAAACCCCTCGCTGAGGCATGCCTGGGACCAAGCAGACCCTCCAGAGAAGCCCCAGGTTTCTCACAGCCCTCGTAGGGGCACTCATGGGGCAAAACAAAATGTCCAGAGAAGTCCAGGGCCTCTCACAGCCCTCAAACAGGCAAGCATGGGGCCAAGCAGACCCTCCAGAGAAGCCCAGAATCTCTCCAAACCTTGTCAGGGGCACACGTAGGGCCAAGCAGGCCCTCCAGAGAAGCCCAGGCCCTCTGCATGACCTCAGAGGGGCACATATGGGGACAAGCAGACCCTCCAGAGAAGGCCAGGGCCTCTCCAAGTCCTCTCAAGGGCATACGTGCAGCCAAGCAGACCCTCCAGAGAAGCCTATGGTTTCTCACAACCCTCTCAGTGGTACACATAGGGCCAAGCCAACCCTCCAGAGAAGCTGTGTGTTGCTTCAAGCCCTCTCAAGGGCATGCATGGGGTGAAGGAGACCCTCAAGAGAAGCCCAGGGCCACTCACAGCCCTCACAGGGGAAAGCATGGGGCCCAGCAGACCCTGCAGAGAAGCCCAGGTTTTCTCAAATCCCTCACAGAGGCACGCGTGGGGCCACCAGACCGTCCAGAGAAGCCCATGGTTTCTCACAGCCTTTATGGGTGTACGCGTGGGGCCAAGTAGGCCCTCCAGAGAAGCCCAGGGTTTCTCAAACCCCTCGCTGAGGCACGCGTGGGGCCAAGCAGACCCTCCAGAGAAGCCCAGGGCCTCTCGCAGCCCTGGCAGGGATAAATCTTGAGCGAAGCAGATCCTCCAGAAATCCCAGGGCCTGTGCGACCCCTCTCAGGGACAAGCGTGGGGCCCAGCAGACCCTCCCGAAAAGGCCATGATCTCTCAAACCCTGTCAGGGGCACGCGTGGGGCCAAGCAGAGCCTCCAGAGAAGGCCAGCGTTTCTCAAATCCCTTGTAAGGGTACGACCTGGGGCAAGCAGGCCCTCCAGAAAGGGCCAGGACCTCTCGCAGCCCTTGTACGGGCACCTGTGGGGCCAAGCAGACCCATCAGAGAAGGCCAGGGCCTCTGAAAGCCCTCGCAGGGATAAATCTTGAGCAAAGCAGATCCTCTAAAAATCCCAGGGCCTGTCCAGCCCCTCTCAGGGGCATGCGTGGGGCCCAGCAGCCACTCCAGAAAAGGCCAGGGTCTCTCAAACCCTGTCAGGGGCACACAGAAGGAGAAGCAGACCCTCCAGAGAAGCCCAGGGCCTCTCACAGCCCTGGCAGGAATAAATGTTGAGCAAAGCAGATCCTCCCAAAATCCCAGCGCCTGTCCAGCCCCTCTCAGGGGTATGCAGAGGGCCCAGCAGACCCTCCAGAGAAGCCCAGAGCCTCTCACAGCCCTTGCAGGGCAACGGATGAGGACAAGCAGACCCTCCAGAGAAGCCCAGGCTTTCTCAAATCCCTCGCAGAGTCACGCGTGGGTCCAAGCAGACCCTAAAAGTGAAGCTCAGGGCATGTCACAGCCCTCTCAAGTGCACGCATAAGGCTAAGCAGAACCTCCAGAGAAGCCCAGGGCCTCTCACAGCCATAGCAGGGGCAAATGTGGGGCCAAGGAGAACCTCCAGAGCAGCTCTGCATTGCTCCCAGCCCTCTGGAGGGCATGCGTGGGCAAAGCAGACCCTCCACAGAAGGCCAGGGCCTCTCCCAGCCCTCGGTGGTGCACACGTGGGGCAAAGCAGACCCTCCGGAAAAGCCGAGGATCTATCCAAACCCTGTCAGGGGCGCAAGTAGGAAGATGCAGAGCCTGCAGAGAAACCCAGGGCCTCTCCCAGCCCTCACAGTTCCACATGCAAGGTGCTACAGGGACGCTGCCAGGGTCTGGGGAGAAGCCTGGCTCTACAGGACCATGTGCGGGCCCTGCTGGGGCTCTTGTGTGGGCCTGGGGTACAGCAGGGCTCCCTGGGGGTGCAAGTGGGACCCAGTGTGGTCCCTCCATCTGCCTGGGTGGCAGCAGGGCTCCACAGACGTGCCCAGGGGACCTGGCAGGGTTCCCCTGGGGACTTGCAGGCAGCATGGCTCCACGGGGCCTCGTGCAGGGCTGGCGGAGTAGGTCCCCTACAGGTGCCTGGGGGGGGACAGGGGGATGTCGGTACGGCGGAAAAGAGCTCAAACAGCACGTGAAGTTCCACAGTCTTTTTATCAATGGCAGGGACACACGCAGGCCAGCTGCGCTCAGGGCCCAGTTTGCGCCATGCAGGATATGCGTTTTCTTCCTGGGTCGCAGTCCAAAGCGCTGCCGCACGTGGCTGCTGCTTGCGGCTTCACAGCCAGCACGCCCATGGGAGCCGCGGGCCGTGGCCCTCCCGTCCCCTTTCCCATGAAACGGGAGTGCTGGGGAGCACGGGTGCCCATCCAGGCTGGGATCTGGAGAGGGTTGGGCAACGCAGGGTGCGGTGGTGTGTCCTGCACGGCCCTGGGCTGCTGGCAAGCGGGCAGCTCCAGCTGCTCAGGTGGAGCCAGAGTGCAGAGCACCCCGAGCTCAGCTCTGCACACAGCTCCGGCAGCACAGCCAGCCATCTCCCAGGGCGCGGGTCGTCCTCCTCCATGCACTCTGGAACCGGGAGCGCAGCACTTGCAGGCTGAATCTGGAGGGAGGCTCTTCCACTGCAGTGCCCAGCATCCGCAGGGTTTCAAGCGCCAGGGAAGAGACCGAGGGGCTGCTGTCGTTCGCCTTGCCTTGAAGGGCTGGGACAGAAAGGAACGGAGCCGAGGTCAGAGCCCGGATCTGTGGGGACCTAAGGAGCCCCTCCAGCCAGGGCCACCCCAGCCCCCACAGCTCTTGCCAGGGCCAGGAGCGAGGCAGGGGCACCGGCATTGGCCAGAAGGGGCTGCCCACCGCTGCCCCACGTGCCCCTGAAATCTCCCCTGGCTCTGTCCACGCCACCCCTCAGCCGCGCAGGGAGCAGAGCCCTCCCCGGCCGGGGCAGGGATTTGCGCTCCCTACCCAGGGTCTTTCCTCCTCCCTGCCAGCCCCCGCAGACACCCCACTGCCCTCACTCACCCTCGTGGATGACCTGCAGCTTCTCCTGGTGCCCATCCCTCAGCCGCTGCCCAGCGAGCCCTAGGCACACACAGCCCATCGCAGATCCCGCTGGCCTGCCCGCCCCAGCGGCCCAGCTCCCCCCAACCAGCCCCACATGACTGGCCATGCGCCCTCCTGCCCTTGGGCAAGGCTGACCCCAGGGCGGTCCCGTGAGCATGAAGCCCAAGAAGGCTGCCGGGGACCTGACGAGGCTCCCGCCAGCCCCCCCTGCGTGGGCAGGAGTGGGAGAGGGCGGCAGGGAGCCCCGTGGGCGCCCAGACCCGCATCAGGCAGTCGGGGCTCTGCAGCCGCCCGGCAGATTCGGCAGCAGCCGTGGCTGGGGCTAAGCCATCGGTGGGCAGGGAGGGACCCTCGGCGGGCTCGTGGCTCACCAAGGAACTTGACGGCTGCCTCGCGCAAGGGTTCCTGTGGGCTCTGCAGGTACGGCAGGCTCTGGTCCAGGTACTCCTCCGCTCTGCTGCTGTTCTCCGCCAGCTGGTGAGAGCACGAGGGGACCGGGTTGGCGCAGAGCCTCCCCTGAGGCCCAGGCTGGCCTCCCCTACCTTCCCGTGCCCGGACACCCACGACGTCCAGCCAGCAGCGGGCCGGTGCTGGGCTTTGGAGGGAGCAGAGGACAGGGTGCTCCCCAGGGTGCTGCGGTGCCACCCTGCCGCCAAGGCCCAGCGGGGCACCCCTGGGTGCCGGGGGGGGAAAGGGAGCCCGTGTGCGCTGCAGGCAAGCGGCGCAGGGGCACAGCTGCCAGCCCCACACGCTGGGCACCGCGGGAGAGGGGCTTCTCCAGGCTGCCTGTGGGGCTTCGGGGCCGTCCTTACCAGGCGCTCAGCAACCCTCCAGGTCTGCTCCGTCTCCAGCAGCTTCCGGAGCCGCCTCCGCTTCAGGAGCTTGGCAGCTCCAAGGAGGGCTTCCCGAGAGGCCTGCAGAGCACCGGAGACTGGGAGATGGCACCGCCGCCCAGGGGCCAGGACCTGGCGGTCCCTGGGCAGAGCGAGAGCGGGGGGCTGGCAAGGGTTGGGGGTCCGCACCCTGGCCTTAGACACCTGCAGCACGCTGGGAAGCCCACGCGGGCTCCGGGGCATAGGTCTTTGTGGCTGCGCACTGCTGCCAAGCTCTGCTGCGTCAGGCAGGGCAGGGGTAGGAAGAGCCCCTCCCCGCCTTCTCAGCTGCTGCCAGCTCTGCGGCCGCAGGCGGGGAGGGGCTCTGAGCCCTCCCCGGGGACTCCGGAGGTTGGGCCCCAACTGAGGCACATTCCAAGTGCTTGGAAATGCCCACCTGAGCTACGCTGTGGTCCTCGTCGTGCAGGTGGAAGAACAGGGGCATCAGGCTCCTCCGCACCTCCTTCCTCATCTGCTTCGCGTGGGTGCCGACTGCGACATCCACCGCATCTCTGTGGAGGAGGACGGAGTGCTCGCGCACGGAGCTGGACTCCTAGGAGGAGAGAAGGAGGAGGGGAGGACCTCAGTCCTGGCTCCTCCAAGCCCATGGTGAGGGCAAGGAGAAGAACTCTGTGGCAAGGAGAAGAGCTCTGCGGCAAGAGAAGAACACGTGCGGAGAGGGATGCACGGGCCCCGGGCCACGCACACATACCCCCCGCGCAGGAATGGTAACCGAGCCTCTGCTCTCCCGCTGCCGCCTTACATTTTCAAAGAGCGGCAGGAGCACCGTGAGCAGCTGCAGCGCGATGGGGACAGCCGTCTGCCTGTCCACCAGGCACAGCGTGTTCCTGAGGACAGTCAGGGCCGCCGTCCTGATGCTGCAGTCGTCGTCCTGCAGTCGCTGCGTGACCTCTGGCAGCAGGCCTTGCAGAGTCGCCGCCTACACCAAACAGGCAATCTCATTTTGTGACCGCAAAAAGAAACCGCGCTGGCAGACCCGCTCTGCGTGTCAAGGGTGCGGCGCCGGTCGGGCAGACGTCCGTCTGTGTGTGGCACAGCCCGGGGCCTGGCCTGAAGCGCTCGGGGCCACCCAATGGGGAACAGCGGGGCAGCAGCCACCCTCCCCGCTGCTCCCGCTTCGCAGCACAGCCCGAGCAAGATGCTGCACGCACCCCCACCCGCAGCCCAGCCCCAGGCAGACACCCTCGCTGTGCCCGGCTGCCCCTGCTCACCTTCTCGGGTCTCCCAGACAGCGTGGCGAGGCTCGTGACTGCCATCCTGCGCAGCACCGAGCTCTCGCTCCGCAGGTGGAGCTGGAGGATGTACAGGGTGGCGCCATCGACATGCTCAAAGTCGTTGTCGTCCAGGAGCTGAAACGCACCAGGCAGCGGAGTGAGAGGCTGGCACGGCCAGCAGAGCTCCCGGCTGGCTTGGGGCAAGGCACCAGGGCTGGTCACAGCCCAGGCAGGAGGCAGGAGGGCCCGCAGAGGGCCCTCAGCGCCTCGCCTCTGCCCTCTGCCTCATGCCCGCAGCCCAGCTTCCCCCCGCCTGCCCTCAGAGAGGCAGCACTTGCCACCAGGCCCACCTCGACGAAGACGGCCATGGTGCCGATGTCCTGGTAGATCCCGAGACCTCTGAGCGCCTGTGCGAACAGGGAGGCGCAGCAGTCCGGTGCTTCACGCCGCAGCACCCTGGCCGGGGGGAAAAAAGGCGTTGGCGGCAGCCAGCCGGGCAGGCAAACCTCTCTGGGGCTGCGCTGCCAGCCCCAGCCATTCCCCCCCAGGCCAGGCCAGGCCAGGCCAGACGGGGCAAGGCTGCCTTCGTGCCTTGCCTTGGCTGCTTGTGCCCCACCGCCCGTGAGGAAGGCGACTGTTGCGGGGGGGTCCTTCGGCCCGAGGGTAGAAACGCCCGGGGGAGACGAGGACAACCGAGAAGGCTCTCACCTAGTCAGCACGGCGATACCGGTGGGGTAGGTCTCGGGGCTCAGGAGCGCGTCCCAGGCACCCTGCCTCCCGATGTCTTCGGCCAGGGAGGTGCCGCCCAGGCAGTGGAACAGAGCTTGCATGGTGCTCACCACGCTCCTGCACACAGAGCAAACCACGGTCACCTGTGGAGCCCCAGCCCCAGCTCTGGGCCCGGGGCAGAGACCAGGGAGCAGGGACAGAGCACCTGATGGGGCGGACTGGAGGAAGGTTGGCCTCCCTGCTGCGGCTGCCAGCGATGCAGCAGCCCCACCCCGGGCTCTTCAAGCTGAAGGACATCTGGAGGACCACAGCCATGAAGAGCTCGTCGACAAGCATGCACACGAAGACTTGGCTGGAGGGTACCAGGAAGATCTCGTGCATGGCACTAGCTACCTGCGGAAAACAAGCAGGGAGCGCTCTCGCTGCAGAGAAGTCCCGCGGCACTGCCTGGTGCTGGGGGCCTCAGGCGCTGCCCTGAGCTGAGGGAGATAGATGCCAGGGCAGAGCCCGGCTCGGCAGCCTGGCCCGGAGCTCAGCAGCTGGGGGCTCTCGGGGCTCGGCTCCCTTTCGTAGTGCGGGCACGCGAGCTGAGCCTTCGTGCTCCAGAGGGAACGGCCCAGCCGGCCCCACGGGCCCTGCTGGCTGCCCGGGGCTCACCCTCCCCAGCCCCACAGCCTGCTCTGCCCAGGCAGCCCCCCCACTCTGGGCTTCCCGGCGGCCGAGCAGGCAGGCGGCGGTGGCGAGGAGGGAGGAGAGTCGCCAAGGGCAGCAGAGGCAGGGGCAGGCTGCCGGCTTGTGTGCTGCGGGGCCGAGCAGCACGTGCTGCCCTGCCTGGCTGTGGCCCCGAGGCCCCTGGCCCAGGCGCCCCTGGGGAGGTCCGGGTTTGGGGGCAAGCGGAGAGGGGGAGACGGGCTGGAGAGGGGCACGCAGCCCCGGCCTGGGGGAGCAGGCCTCATCCAGACACTCACAGCCAGGAAACGGCAGCGGCTGCATTCGTCCGAGTCGTTGGGCTGGATGGCGTCTTCCTGCAGGAGCAGCAGCCTCCTCAGCATGCTGTCCGCCAGGCAGGGCTCAGAGGCCAAGATCCTCCACATGGCCCTGGCAGTGCTGCAGAGACCGAGCACGGCGTCAGGGGGGCTGCCTCGGCCACCCCCCCTTCTGCCTGGGCGGGCCCCAGAGGTCCTGAGCTGCCCCCGAGGCTGACTGGCCACCTACCTGTCACAGTGCGGGGAAGCCCGCAGCAGGCCGGCGGTCACCTCCCAAGGGTTCAGGTGGGCCACCTGGACGAGGGTCGTCCTCAGGATCTCCTGGAGCGGCTTCCGGCTGAGGTGCGCCAGCTGCACGTGGATGACCTGCGTGATCTCTTCCACCTGGCGGAGGCAGCGGGGTGCAGCGGGGTGCAGCGCAGCCACGGGCCCAGCTGCCACCGAGAACCGCTTCCCTCCCGTCGCCCCTTGCTGGCCTCAAAGGCCGCCCACCCACCCGTTGGGCGCGCCCGAGCCCGGGACCTGGGGAGGGGGAAACGGCCCCCACAGGGCAGGCGCACAGGGCGATCCGGCCGCACGCTGCCTACCTCCGTCAGCTCCGAGCACGAGTGTCTCAAGACCACCTCCAGCACGTTGGCAACCGCCTGGGTGTCAGAGACCCTGGGGTGCACCACGTTCCTCAAGACTGTCAGGAGGAAGTCGCTCCTCTCCGTCGGGAGGAGGAAGCTCCCAAACACCTGAGGGAGGGAGGGAAGAGGTGTCGCAGTGAGTGCCCTGCTGGCGGGGCACAGCTGAGCAGCCGGGGCTGCTCTGGAGCGAGAAAGCGGGGGCGGCGCTGGCCTCCTGCCCCAGGACAAGGGCCAGCAGCAGGGGCTGCTCCGGAGGGATTGCAGCCATGGGGCGTGTGGAGAGGAGAGGGAGCTGCCCTGTGGGCTGAAGGAGGGGCACGGGGGCGAGGTCACGGTGCGCTAGCTCTGCCGGCCACCGGAGCTTGTGGTGGCCGGGACAGCTGGAGCTGCTGCACTGATGCTGGGTTAAAGCCTCAGGAAAGCTCCTCCCTGCGGAGAGGTAGCAGGACCCCGCAGCCCGATCGGCGGGAGGCCGTGCCGTTCCCCAGGACGGCTGATGCACCGGTTCACCCGAGCAAGGAGAGAAGCGAGGGAGAAGCTTGTTACCGTCGTCTCGTCAGCGGGCTCCTTGGGCCAAAAAGTGCTAGCGCTTTCCCGCTGTATTGGTAGCTCTTGATCCTCCCGTGCTGCCTGTAAGCCTGGGCAGGAGGGGAAACACAGGGTGAGCTGGAGGCAGCAGGCGAGGGTGTGAGGGAGAGCTCTGCGCCCGCTCTCCGTTCCGTGGGGAGCCAGAGACGTGGCAGTGCGCCCGCTTCCAGGGGGAGGAGGCAAACCCTCCCTCTTAGGCTGCCGAAGGGCACGAGAGCTGGGTCTGGCTGCCTGCTCGGGAGGAGGAGAGAAGCCCGGGAGGCTGCTGCCGCAGGCTCTCCAGCACAAGGGTTCTCGGGACGGGCTCCAAGCCGCCCCTCCGAGGCGGGCTGCCTGGGCCCTGGGCTTGGCGCAGCACAGCTGCTCCCCTGCTCCAGCCTCACAGGAGTTTGCTGCTCCTTCCTCTAGCAGAGGAGGGGGGCTGAGGCGGTGCGGCGCCTCGCCTGGGCCCGTGTGGCTGGAAGGCCCCAGCATCTCTCACCCTGTCGCAGCTGAACGAAGCTGTGCAAGGCACCGAGCGCCTCCGCAGCCGCGCAGCTGATCTCCTGGTCCTCCTCGGCACAGGACAGAGTGACGTGCCCCATCAGCTGCCCCAGGAATTGCACCGGCTTCTCTTTGAAGAGGAAGAAGTTGCCTTTTCTGAAGGGCACGGCCTGTGGGAGAGAGGAAGGAGCGGTAGCAGGGCCAAGCTGCGGCCAATGGGACAAAAGCCCTCCCCTCCGAGAGCGGACCCACAAGGGAAAGCAA
This sequence comes from Astur gentilis, assembly GCF_929443795.1. NCBI lineage: Eukaryota > Metazoa > Chordata > Aves > Accipitriformes > Accipitridae > Astur > Astur gentilis. Next base: position 1,624,793 of record NC_064919.1, read on the forward strand.
GGCAAGGCAAGGGAAGTGATGGGAAGGCAAGGCAAGGCAAGGCAAGGCAAGGCAAGGCAAGGGAGCGCAAGGCAGGGGAGTGCCTGCGGGGCTGCAGCAGGAGCCCCGGGGCTAGGGGGCCAGGAGCGGGCAGTGGCAGTGGGGAGGGGAAGGGCCTGAGCGCCCCGCAGGCCTTCCACGCTGAAGCCGCAGGGCAGCAGCCCAGGGGAGGGAGGGCTGCCGGAGCCGAGCCTGCAAAATGCTCCCACGGCCCGGGACGGAGCTGGCTCCCGAGAGAAAAGGCAGCTGCCAGGGAGAGGGGCAAAGAGGCTGGCGCACGGCTGAGCCTTACTGAATCCCCTGCCCTGCGCCCAGGCTTCCCTCGCAGGCAGCCCAGAGCTACCGGCTACTCTGGGGCACCGGGGAGGAGCGAGGGGTGCCGAGAGGTGGCCTGCGCCACAGACACCTTACCTCCAGCGTCAAGGACATCCAGAGCTGGCTCAGGTGGACAACCCTCCCCACAGCCCTCTGGCGCCTAGCCACTTCCTGCGATGTCATGAAGGGCAGCAGGACCTGAGAAGGGAAGAGCTGTTAGCCTTGGGAAATGGCGGGGGCTCCTGGAGCGGCGGCTCTGCCAAGCACCCGGCGGGGCTTCGGCAACATGCCGCCAAGGCTTCCTCCGGACAGGAGGAAGGCCTGGAACGCCGTCCGGCCGCCCCACCACCTTGGGGACCGTTGCCGACCGTTGGTGACCTGCTGCGCTCAGGGAGGCAGCCGGATCCCCAGCCGCCTCTGTCCCCTTCCATGCGCTACCCCAAAACGAGCCGCGTGTCCCTTCTCCAGGAGGACGGGAACCTGCAGGGGGGCCTGCACCAGGGAGGCCAGGCCACGTCCCCTGGGGAGGCCAGAAGAGGAGAGCTTCAGGGCTGGGCTCCCCTTGCACCGTGGCCACGTCCCAGCAGACCTCCGGCCTGCTGCCATCTGGAGAGGAGAGCGTGAAGGGGGTGGGCAGCAAGGGCAGTGGCTCAACGGTGCCAGCTGCCAGAGCAGGGGGCCTGGGAAGGACACTCAAGACTCTTTCCGCTGCTTGGGCTCGGGGCTGGGGCGCGCGCGCTCCAGAAGGTCGCGTCGCTTTAGGGTAAGCTCTGCTCTTGACAAACGCCTGACCTGCAAGATCCTCTCCACTGTCTCTTCGCTGGAGCTCGGCCTAGTGCCGTACATCAGCACCTCCAGCACGCTGTCCAGAGTTCTCAGGATCTGCGAGGGGGTACAGCGGGTGAGATGCTTGCACCGGCCCTTCTTCCTCGCAGGAAGCTGGCTCGAGTCGCTTGCACCTGAAGCGGGCCTCAGGTGCCCGCCCTCTGATGCCCAGGAGAGGCCTCCGGGTCTCCCTGCTCTTCCTTCTCCTGTCGTCATCTTCCAGCAGCCAAAGCCAACTCGGAAGATGCGCGCAGGGACTGACCGGCGGGCTCTCCGTAGCTCAGCCCACGCTCACCTCAGTATTGAGCAAAGCACATTCGCCGTCCGTCTGCTGTGCCGGAGGAAGATGGAAGATGCTGTGGATGCAGGGGCAGAGGTGCTCTGCCAGCAGGCCTTCCTTCTCTTCGCTGCAAGGAGAGAAGGTGCCGGGTGGATGCCAAGGCTTCCCCGTCCGGCAAGGTGGCCGCAGCCATCGGGGCTGGCAGTCCCCAGGGGGGTACCCGTACGAAGCGGGGAAGGGATGCGCGGAGGCAATCTCCTCCCTCCCCTCTGCTGCTAAGCCGGGGACAGAGGGCAGTCCCGGCCGGCAGAGCCCGAACGCAGCCTCAGGAAAAGCTGAGAGGCACCAGGGAGCCCCGGAGCACCCTCCGCCCTCCCATCTGGCCCACTGACAGACCCAGCGCGAGGGAGAGCGCCGGCCCGAAGACAGTGCCGCCAGGGTCCTGCCAGGAGAGGGGATGCCTGGTGCCATCAGGCCCACCCCGCAGGGAGGCCCTGGCCCGGCCCGAGTCCGGGGCAGGTACCTCATGGCAGCCATGGCAAGCACGGCTTGCCGCCACATCACGGCGTCTGTGCTGCGAGGGGCCTCCTTTTGCCGTAGTACCTGGGGAGGGAGAGCACGGCCGAGATGGGGCACGGGAGCTGCCAGTGCCCGGCCCCAGTCCGCAGCCGGCACCGGCACCCGGAGCGGTGGCCCCGTGGCAGGCAGGGCTGTTGCCACGAAGGCCTGTCTCGCCCTCTCCCTGTGCCCAGACGCCCGAGTGCTGGCTGCCCTTAGCGCCGGGCCGGTGCTCGGCCAGCTTTGCCCCTCTCCCTCAGCCCCACTGGGCGCTCCCTCACCTCTATTTGCTTCAGCATCTCATATGCTGACGAGGAACTCGGCCGGTACCTGCCCTGCAGCCAGGCTCCGCAGAGCGTGCGGATGGCGGCCAGAAACCTCCGCTTCGAGGCCTCTTCCTGACAGCGAGGGAGAAGAGAGACAGAGAGGGAGGGTGAGGGGGCAGAAGCACGGCCAGCAGGAGCAGGGGCTCGAGGGATGCAGGGATGGTGGATGATAAGGAAGGGATGGCGGCAGGGGCCGGCAGGGGAGCAGCTCTGCACAGCCAGCAGCCCTCCAAGAGCCCGCGCGCAGGCAGCAGGCACGACAGCGCCTCGCTGCTGACAAAGTCTGCACTTACCCTGCTGGTGCTGTGGAGAAAGGCCAAGAAGCAGTCGAGGGCGTCCTTCTCCTCATCCGCCAGCTGGCAGCGGGAGGCGGTAGCAGCTGCAACTGATGAAGAACAAGAGCGGGGAGAGCTGTAGGCAGGGGCAGGAGGTAGAGGGAAGAGAGGGGCTCTCTCCCCGGCCCTGCACCCGCTGCCCTGTACGCAGCGAGACCCCGGCCAGGGTGCCGATGCCCCTGGCGTCTCCCCCAGGATGCCGCTAGCAGCCCCAGGGCAGGAAAGGTCCCAGCTCTGCAGCTGCGGGGCCTCCTGCCAGCCCGGCTGCCTCTCCCTGCCCTGCTCTGGGTCCTGAGGCAGGAGGTGGTCCCCCAGGGTCCGGTCGATGCTCACTTATGGCGGACATGCTGGAGCTCTCGTCCTCCTCCGCACATGTGGCGGGGCTAGCGGAGCCCAAGTCCTCGCTGTGCAGATCGCGCTGCCCAGGGCTTTCTGACCGCTGCCGCTCCTCTGCCGCCCTGGGTGCGCGGCTCCTGCGGGGGGAACGTCTGTGGGGAGACAGAGGAAGGGGCTGAGGGTGGGGAGGGGGCAGCCCACGGCGAGCGGCCCCATCCCAGTGCTGCCTGGCTGGAGCAGGCAGGTGGTGGGGCGGAGGAGCTGGGCAGGGACGGGGGGGATCTCCTGCAGCATGCCGTCTGCGAGCAGGCACCACCCCAGCCCTGGCGCCGGCTCTCCTGCCCCCGGCCCCTTCTGGAAGGGCCTGCCTGCTGGGCCCAGGCCCCTTGGTGTCCCTGTGGCGCTGGCCCAGCCCCAGCTCTGCATTCTTACCTGGTGGAGACGGCAGAGCTTTGGGGAAAGCCCTGGTGCGCCAGGGGTCGAAGGGAAACACATGCTCTGCGCGTAGAGGCTCTCGCACGAACTTCGGGATTCATGTCCTGTCCTTGGCAGAGTCCCGGACGCTGTGTGGCTTCCGTGCCGTCGCTGGGCATCACTAGCTCCGCAAGAGGAGGTCACAAAGGGCCCTTATTACCCGCCAACCGGGGCAGGGCATCCCCCCCGTGACACGGGCTCTCCCAGGGGAATTGACCCGCCGCTGTCTCCGGCCGCAGCCTCCGGTCCTTCTGCGCGCCTCCCCTGCCACAGGCGGGACTCCCCAGCGCTGGCGCTCCCCTTTGGATGGAGGCCTTGTGACGGTCTGACAAATTAGAGTCAATGTCTCAAACGTTCGTTCAACAGCTTTGGTGGAGAAGATGGTCTCTGTAAAAACGCTGGAGGTTTGGCAACAGGGCAATGTAGCCGGAGGAGAGGGCCCTGCGGACTGCGCTTCTCCCGAGCCGCAATTCCTTATCTTAAGTGACCAGGAGAAGGAGCGCAGCATATGCGCCTGGAGGAGGGGGCCCCACGGAGGATGGGACTGTGCTTCTAGCTTAAGCGGTCATGCCAGCAGGGAAGGAGAGGCAACTCCCCAAAGCTCACCGACTAATTCCAGAGAACCCCAGGAACGGGAACTGCGCATGTCGAGACCACCGACTAACACCCTATAAAAGAAGGGAGAACGAGTCCTCAGTGCGCTCCCTCGGGAACTGGATCTCTACGCTGGCTGGACCAGCGCTGGACCCAGGACCGGTGAAACCCTTTTCTTCTCTTTCCTTCTTTCTTCCTTCCTTTCTAGCTTTCTCTCTCTCCCTCTTCTTCTTCTCTCTTTTCCACAGTCCCTACGCCTCATCCTTTCAAACATAAACCATTGACCGAGTCTGAGACTAGGAGCGGATCCAGCCGCCCCGGGCTCCTCTTTGAGAGGGAGGCCAGAAAGCAAGGGGGTCTGCTCTGAACCTCCTGACCCAACGGGAGGGCTCTCCTTCTGACACAGTTTCATGTTCCTTTGTCCACTTCTTTTTCTACACCTCCCTTCTCTTTTCAAACAGCGGCTTAATGACATGATGCAAGGTTCATGTTGATCAGTGCACTTGTACTTGGGCAAGGTTAGCTAGGTTGAATCAACGTTGATTGTTGTTTGAACTTCCCTGGTGCCGTTTCACCTTAATTCTGACAAAGGAAATCCGCGAACCTGAGACGCTCCGACTTTGGGACGCGACATCTTAGTTGGCGTCACGGACAGGATTTCCCTTGTTGGAAGGGAGTTTCTAACGGGATACCAGACCTCCACTCGGAGAACGGGTGGGGAGGATCTGGGAAGGATCTCTCAGCAATAAGTCAGGAGGGACGCGAGCAGTGGCAGGCATAGAGACCCGGGAAACATCTGTGTCTGACCGTTCCCCTGCTTTAGAGAGCCTAACTGGGCCATGTCCCTCAGAGTATTCCCAGCGCTGCCAGGGAGCCTCTGAAGGCAGCGGTGGATCTCCGAGCTGCAAGCGTGCCCAGCTGGAAGAACTCTCCAAACAAGTAGCTCTGTCACAAGAGGAGCTCAACAGGCAGCGCAGCCTCTGGAAACGTGAGCGGGAGATCGATCCGTGGTATCGCGCGCTGTCCCAGGCTGAGCGGCAGCCCTGCCTCGGGGCTGCACAAGGGGAAGGTTAGCCTGAATTCAGCCTCAAGCTGACTGACCCAATGTGTATGGAAGGGTTAAAAGATGGAATTTTGGCCTGTGGATGAACACTGAGTAAGAAATAGATAACTGAAAACGTAGCCAGCACAGGGAACAGAGTTTATCGTCTATTGTTTGAAGTGCTGACCATAGGGATAAGAAAGTAGAGCAAGCTTAGGGGAGGTAGTACGTGCGATAATGGAGGAATACAAGGCACCACGCATAATTTTGCTTACCTTGCAAAAGCCCTGCTATTGGTTAGAGCATAGTGGACGTGACTGATGGATTATGGTAATTTACCACGTGCACAGAGCCCATGAACCAATAGAAGGGATGGCTATGGCACGTGCAGCGTGCCTGGCCAGCGGGTGCATGTGCCATAGGCTTCCTATGTTGCAATCGAGGCGTGTTTCGACACTCATTGGCCGCGAGTGTCGACACCCGTTCCTCCACAAATGTATAAAATACCAGAGTTTTCCAAAGAGCAGTGGGCTGGTGTGCGGCTAGGTCACCGTTGCCTCCGTGGGGATGCCCTCGTAAAGCTGGCACCTACCGACTGCTGGACTGGGCTCGCGGCGCAAGACGGCACAAGAACGTACGGAACGTACGCATGGTTCATCTTCTTCACAGTCCTTGGGTCGGTATACCCTTAGCATAACGCATGTGTGTAGTTAATAAAAAGCTTGCTCTTTCCCTTATAGTCAGTGTGTGTGTGTGTATTACCTTCTCGGGAATCCTCGAAACCACCCTAAAACACCCAAGTAACTCACGAGGTGAAGGAGACTGGACCCTTCCTTGTCTCTGCTGCGAGCAGAGGGAAGAACCGTCCCCTGAAGTGCCCCGCGTAATAGATTCGGTGCTCTTGGGGTGGAGGATGAAGAGCGCACGAGTAAGAGACAGGATCCGGGAGAAGCCAAGCGCGCAGAGCTGATCCACCCATCCAGCCACACGAGAAACCCCTGCCACCAGAAAAGCACATCAGGTAGGAGTAACTGGAGATTCCTTACTGAAGGGCACTTGGCAAGCACCCGCTTGCCATCCAGACAATTTCTCTCGAGGGCTTTGCTGCCTAGCAGGGGCTCGCGTTCGCAATGTCACCGAGGGGCTGCCGAGCCTGGTGAAGCCCACGGATTGTCATCCGCTCCTACTGTTCCGTGTCGGGTGCAGCAACGCTGCGACGAGGCCACTTGGAACAAAAGAAGACTGTATGTGCCTTGGAGCAATGTGAAAGTGAGCTGGAGCACAGGCGGTGTTTTCATCTATCCTCCCAGTCTAAGGAATGGGTTTAGGAAGGAAGAGATGAAGCGAAAAGGTGAATGCCTGGCTGTGTGGCTGATGCCATACTCCAGGTTTTGGCTTCTACGACAATGGATCTGCCTTTGAGAAGCTGGGTCTGTTGGGAGCTGGTGGGATTCACCTGACCGAGTGGGGCAAGAGGGTCTTTGCCAACAAGCTGGCCAGACAGATAAGGAGAGCTTTAAACTAGAGTTAGCAGGGGAAGGGGATGGAGTTTTGAGCAACAGAGGAGCCGGGGGCTGCTGATGGATTAGGAACCAGCAGGGGAACACCTGTGAAGCGCCTCTGAGGAATTAGGGCACGCTCCTCTAGGAAGGTGACATGGTCAACAGCCCAGCAGAAGTGCCTCTGCACTGATGCACACAGCACGGGTAACAAACAGGAGGAGCTGGAAGCCGTGCTGCAGATAACGAGCTACAATCTAGTCGCCGTCACGGAAACGTGCCGAGAGGAATCACACGACTGGAGCATCACAGACGATGGCTTGAAACTGTTCAGAAGGGACGGGCAAGGAAGGCGAGGGGGGAGAGTTGCCCTCGATATAAAAAACTTGATTTGACTACACAGAGCTGCCAAGCAGCGTGGGGCCAAGCACATCCTCCAGAGAAGGCCAGGGCCTCTCCAAGACCTCTCAAGGGCACGCGTGGGGCTAAGCAGACCCTCCAGACAAGCCCAGATTTTCTCACAGCCCTCGTAGGGGTACGCATGGGGCCAAGCACACCCTCCAGAGATGCCCTGCATTTCTCCAAGCCCTCGCAGGGCTGCACGTGGGGTCAAGCAGACCCTCCAGGAAAAGGCCAGGGTCTCTCAAAGCTGTTGTAGGGGCAGGCGTGGGGCCAAGCAGACCCTCCAGAAAACCCCAGGGCCTCTCCAAGACCTCTCAGGGGCACACGTGGGGCGAAGCAGGCCCACCGGAGAAGCCCAGAGCCTCTCACAGCCCTTGGAAGGGCACTCATGGGGCCAAGCAGACCCTCCTAGAGAAGCCCAGGGATTCCCAAATCCCTCACAGAAGCACACGTGTGGCCAGCAGACCTTCCAAAGAAGGCCAGTGCCTGTCCAAGTCATCTCAGGGGCACACATGGGGCCAAGTAGTCCTTCCCAAAAAGCCCAGGCCCTCTCACAGCCCTAGCAGGGGCAGGTGTGGGGGGAGGCAGACCCTCCAGAGAAGCCCAGGGTTTCTCCAGAACCTCTCAGGGGCATGCATAGGGCCAAGCAGACCCTCCAGACAAACCCAGATTTTCTCACAGCCCTTGTAGGGGTACGCATGGGGCCAAGCAGACCCTCCAGAGAAGGCCTGCATTTCCCCAAGAACAATCAAGGGCACACGTAGGAGAAGCAGATCCTCTAAGAAAAGGCCAGGGTCTCTCACAGCTGTCGTAGGGGCACGCGTGGGGCCAAGCAGTCCTTCCAGAGAAGCTCAGGGCCTCTCAGAGCCCTGGCAGGGATAAATGTTGAGTGAAGCAGATCCTCTAAAAATCCCAGGGCCTGTCCAACCACTGTCGGGGACACGCGTGGGGCTCAGCAAACACTCCAGAAAAACCCAGGATATCTTAAACCCTGTCAGGGGAAAGCATGGGGCCCAGCAGACCCTGCAGAGAAGCCCAGGGTTTCTCAAACCCCTCGCTGAGGCACGCGTGGGGCCACCAGACCGTCCAGAGAAGCCCATGGTTTCTCACAGCCTTTATGGGTGTATGCGTGGGGCCAAGCAGGCCCTCGAGAGAAGCCCAGGGTTTCTCAAACACCTCGCTGAGGCATGCATGGGGCCAAGTAGATCATCCAGAGAAGCACTGGGGTTCTCAAATCCCTCTAGAGGCACGTGTGGGGCTAAGCAGACCCTTCAGAGAAGGCCAGGGCCTCTGAAAGCCCTCGCAGGGATAAATCTTGAGCAAAGGAGATCCTCTAAAAATCCCAGGGCCTGTCCAGCCCCTCTCAGGGGTATGCAGAGGGCCCAGCAGACCCTCCAGAGAAGCCCAGGGCCTCTCAAATCCCTCACAGAGGTATACGTGGGGCCAAGCAGACCCTCCAGAGAAGCCCAGAGCCTCTCACAGCCCTTGCAGGGCAACGGATGAGGACAAGCAGACCCTCCAGAGAAGCCCAGGCTTTCTCAAATCCCTCGCAGAGTCACGCGTGGGTCCAAGCAGACCCTAAAAGTGAAGCTCAGGGCATGTCACAGCCCTCTCAAGTGCACGCATAAGGCTAAGCAGAACCTCCAGAGAAGCCCAGGGCCTCTCACAGCCATAGCAGGGGCAAATGTGGGGCCAAGGAGAACCTCCAGAGCAGCTCTGCATTGCTCCCAGCCCTCTGGAGGGCATGCGTGGGCAAAGCAGACCCTCCACAGAAGGCCAGGGCCTCTCCCAGCCCTCGGTGGCGCACACGTGGGGCAAAGCAGACCCTCCGGAAAAGCCGAGGATCTATCCAAACCCTGTCAGGGGCGCAAGTAGGAAGATGCAGAGCCTGCAGAGAAACCCAGGGCCTCTCCCAGCCCTCGCAGGGGCACAAGTAGGGCCAAGCAAACCCTCCGGAGAAGCCCAGAGTTTCTCACAGCCCTCGGAGGGCCACTTATGGGGCAAGAAAACCCTCCAGAGAAGCCCAGAGTTTCTCACAGCCCTCGTAGGGGCACTCATGGGGCAAAACAAACTCTCCAGAGAAGCCCAGGTTTTCTCAAATCCCTCACAGAGGCATGCGTGGGGCCAAGCCCACCCTCCAGAGAAACCTGGAGTTTCTCCAAACCCTGTCAGCGGCACAGGGAGGGAAAAGCAGACCCTCCACAGAAGGCCAGGGCCTCTCACAGCTGTAGCAGGGGAACGCGTGGGGCCAAGCAGACCCTCCAGAGAAGCCCAGGGTTTCTCAAACCCCTCGCTGAGGCATGCCTGGGACCAAGCAGACCCTCCAGAGAAGCCCCAGGTTTCTCACAGCCCTCGTAGGGGCACTCATGGGGCAAAACAAAATGTCCAGAGAAGTCCAGGGCCTCTCACAGCCCTCAAACAGGCAAGCATGGGGCCAAGCAGACCCTCCAGAGAAGCCCAGAATCTCTCCAAACCTTGTCAGGGGCACACGTAGGGCCAAGCAGGCCCTCCAGAGAAGCCCAGGCCCTCTGCATGACCTCAGAGGGGCACATATGGGGACAAGCAGACCCTCCAGAGAAGGCCAGGGCCTCTCCAAGTCCTCTCAAGGGCATACGTGCAGCCAAGCAGACCCTCCAGAGAAGCCTATGGTTTCTCACAACCCTCTCAGTGGTACACATAGGGCCAAGCCAACCCTCCAGAGAAGCTGTGTGTTGCTTCAAGCCCTCTCAAGGGCATGCATGGGGTGAAGGAGACCCTCAAGAGAAGCCCAGGGCCACTCACAGCCCTCACAGGGGAAAGCATGGGGCCCAGCAGACCCTGCAGAGAAGCCCAGGTTTTCTCAAATCCCTCACAGAGGCACGCGTGGGGCCACCAGACCGTCCAGAGAAGCCCATGGTTTCTCACAGCCTTTATGGGTGTACGCGTGGGGCCAAGTAGGCCCTCCAGAGAAGCCCAGGGTTTCTCAAACCCCTCGCTGAGGCACGCGTGGGGCCAAGCAGACCCTCCAGAGAAGCCCAGGGCCTCTCGCAGCCCTGGCAGGGATAAATCTTGAGCGAAGCAGATCCTCCAGAAATCCCAGGGCCTGTGCGACCCCTCTCAGGGACAAGCGTGGGGCCCAGCAGACCCTCCCGAAAAGGCCATGATCTCTCAAACCCTGTCAGGGGCACGCGTGGGGCCAAGCAGAGCCTCCAGAGAAGGCCAGCGTTTCTCAAATCCCTTGTAAGGGTACGACCTGGGGCAAGCAGGCCCTCCAGAAAGGGCCAGGACCTCTCGCAGCCCTTGTACGGGCACCTGTGGGGCCAAGCAGACCCATCAGAGAAGGCCAGGGCCTCTGAAAGCCCTCGCAGGGATAAATCTTGAGCAAAGCAGATCCTCTAAAAATCCCAGGGCCTGTCCAGCCCCTCTCAGGGGCATGCGTGGGGCCCAGCAGCCACTCCAGAAAAGGCCAGGGTCTCTCAAACCCTGTCAGGGGCACACAGAAGGAGAAGCAGACCCTCCAGAGAAGCCCAGGGCCTCTCACAGCCCTGGCAGGAATAAATGTTGAGCAAAGCAGATCCTCCCAAAATCCCAGCGCCTGTCCAGCCCCTCTCAGGGGTATGCAGAGGGCCCAGCAGACCCTCCAGAGAAGCCCAGAGCCTCTCACAGCCCTTGCAGGGCAACGGATGAGGACAAGCAGACCCTCCAGAGAAGCCCAGGCTTTCTCAAATCCCTCGCAGAGTCACGCGTGGGTCCAAGCAGACCCTAAAAGTGAAGCTCAGGGCATGTCACAGCCCTCTCAAGTGCACGCATAAGGCTAAGCAGAACCTCCAGAGAAGCCCAGGGCCTCTCACAGCCATAGCAGGGGCAAATGTGGGGCCAAGGAGAACCTCCAGAGCAGCTCTGCATTGCTCCCAGCCCTCTGGAGGGCATGCGTGGGCAAAGCAGACCCTCCACAGAAGGCCAGGGCCTCTCCCAGCCCTCGGTGGCGCACACGTGGGGCAAAGCAGACCCTCCGGAAAAGCCGAGGATCTATCCAAACCCTGTCAGGGGCGCAAGTAGGAAGATGCAGAGCCTGCAGAGAAACCCAGGGCCTCTCCCAGCCCTCGCAGGGGCACAAGTAGGGCCAAGCAAACCCTCCGGAGAAGCCCAGAGTTTCTCACAGCCCTCGGAGGGCCACTTATGGGGCAAGAAAACCCTCCAGAGAAGCCCAGAGTTTCTCACAGCCCTCGTAGGGGCACTCATGGGGCAAAACAAACTCTCCAGAGAAGCCCAGGTTTTCTCAAATCCCTCACAGAGGCATGCGTGGGGCCAAGCCCACCCTCCAGAGAAACCTGGAGTTTCTCCAAACCCTGTCAGCGGCACAGGGAGGGAAAAGCAGACCCTCCACAGAAGGCCAGGGCCTCTCACAGCTGTAGCAGGGGAACGCGTGGGGCCAAGCAGACCCTCCAGAGAAGCCCAGGGTTTCTCAAACCCCTCGCTGAGGCATGCCTGGGACCAAGCAGACCCTCCAGAGAAGCCCCAGGTTTCTCACAGCCCTCGTAGGGGCACTCATGGGGCAAAACAAAATGTCCAGAGAAGTCCAGGGCCTCTCACAGCCCTCAAACAGGCAAGCATGGGGCCAAGCAGACCCTCCAGAGAAGCCCAGAATCTCTCCAAACCTTGTCAGGGGCACACGTAGGGCCAAGCAGGCCCTCCAGAGAAGCCCAGGCCCTCTGCATGACCTCAGAGGGGCACATATGGGGACAAGCAGACCCTCCAGAGAAGGCCAGGGCCTCTCCAAGTCCTCTCAAGGGCATACGTGCAGCCAAGCAGACCCTCCAGAGAAGCCTATGGTTTCTCACAACCCTCTCAGTGGTACACATAGGGCCAAGCCAACCCTCCAGAGAAGCTGTGTGTTGCTTCAAGCCCTCTCAAGGGCATGCATGGGGTGAAGGAGACCCTCAAGAGAAGCCCAGGGCCACTCACAGCCCTCACAGGGGAAAGCATGGGGCCCAGCAGACCCTGCAGAGAAGCCCAGGTTTTCTCAAATCCCTCACAGAGGCACGCGTGGGGCCACCAGACCGTCCAGAGAAGCCCATGGTTTCTCACAGCCTTTATGGGTGTACGCGTGGGGCCAAGTAGGCCCTCCAGAGAAGCCCAGGGTTTCTCAAACCCCTCGCTGAGGCACGCGTGGGGCCAAGCAGACCCTCCAGAGAAGCCCAGGGCCTCTCGCAGCCCTGGCAGGGATAAATCTTGAGCGAAGCAGATCCTCCAGAAATCCCAGGGCCTGTGCGACCCCTCTCAGGGACAAGCGTGGGGCCCAGCAGACCCTCCCGAAAAGGCCATGATCTCTCAAACCCTGTCAGGGGCACGCGTGGGGCCAAGCAGAGCCTCCAGAGAAGGCCAGCGTTTCTCAAATCCCTTGTAAGGGTACGACCTGGGGCAAGCAGGCCCTCCAGAAAGGGCCAGGACCTCTCGCAGCCCTTGTACGGGCACCTGTGGGGCCAAGCAGACCCATCAGAGAAGGCCAGGGCCTCTGAAAGCCCTCGCAGGGATAAATCTTGAGCAAAGCAGATCCTCTAAAAATCCCAGGGCCTGTCCAGCCCCTCTCAGGGGCATGCGTGGGGCCCAGCAGCCACTCCAGAAAAGGCCAGGGTCTCTCAAACCCTGTCAGGGGCACACAGAAGGAGAAGCAGACCCTCCAGAGAAGCCCAGGGCCTCTCACAGCCCTGGCAGGAATAAATGTTGAGCAAAGCAGATCCTCCCAAAATCCCAGCGCCTGTCCAGCCCCTCTCAGGGGTATGCAGAGGGCCCAGCAGACCCTCCAGAGAAGCCCAGAGCCTCTCACAGCCCTTGCAGGGCAACGGATGAGGACAAGCAGACCCTCCAGAGAAGCCCAGGCTTTCTCAAATCCCTCGCAGAGTCACGCGTGGGTCCAAGCAGACCCTAAAAGTGAAGCTCAGGGCATGTCACAGCCCTCTCAAGTGCACGCATAAGGCTAAGCAGAACCTCCAGAGAAGCCCAGGGCCTCTCACAGCCATAGCAGGGGCAAATGTGGGGCCAAGGAGAACCTCCAGAGCAGCTCTGCATTGCTCCCAGCCCTCTGGAGGGCATGCGTGGGCAAAGCAGACCCTCCACAGAAGGCCAGGGCCTCTCCCAGCCCTCGGTGGTGCACACGTGGGGCAAAGCAGACCCTCCGGAAAAGCCGAGGATCTATCCAAACCCTGTCAGGGGCGCAAGTAGGAAGATGCAGAGCCTGCAGAGAAACCCAGGGCCTCTCCCAGCCCTCACAGTTCCACATGCAAGGTGCTACAGGGACGCTGCCAGGGTCTGGGGAGAAGCCTGGCTCTACAGGACCATGTGCGGGCCCTGCTGGGGCTCTTGTGTGGGCCTGGGGTACAGCAGGGCTCCCTGGGGGTGCAAGTGGGACCCAGTGTGGTCCCTCCATCTGCCTGGGTGGCAGCAGGGCTCCACAGACGTGCCCAGGGGACCTGGCAGGGTTCCCCTGGGGACTTGCAGGCAGCATGGCTCCACGGGGCCTCGTGCAGGGCTGGCGGAGTAGGTCCCCTACAGGTGCCTGGGGGGGGACAGGGGGATGTCGGTACGGCGGAAAAGAGCTCAAACAGCACGTGAAGTTCCACAGTCTTTTTATCAATGGTGGGGAGATATGCAGGCCAGCTGCGCTCAGGGCCCAGTTTGCGCCATGCAGGATATGCGTTTTCTTCCTGGGTCGCAGTCCAAAGCGCTGCCGCACGTGGCTGCTGCTTGCGGCTTCACAGCCAGCACGCCCATGGGAGCCGCGGGCCGTGGCCCTCCCGTCCCCTTTCCCATGAAACGGGAGTGCTGGGGAGCACGGGTGCCCATCCAGGCTGGGATCTGGAGAGGGTTGGGCAACGCAGGGTGCGGTGGTGTGTCCTGCACGGCCCTGGGCTGCTGGCAAGCGGGCAGCTCCAGCTGCTCAGGTGGAGCCAGAGTGCAGAGCACCCCGAGCTCAGCTCTGCACACAGCTCCGGCAGCACAGCCAGCCATCTCCCAGGGCGCGGGTCGTCCTCCTCCATGCACTCTGGAACCGGGAGCGCAGCACTTGCAGGCTGAATCTGGAGGGAGGCTCTTCCACTGCAGTGCCCAGCATCCGCAGGGTTTCAAGCGCCAGGGAAGAGACCGAGGGGCTGCTGTCGTTCGCCTTGCCTTGAAGGGCTGGGACAGAAAGGAACGGAGCCGAGGTCAGAGCCCGGATCTGTGGGGACCTAAGGAGCCCCTCCAGCCAGGGCCACCCCAGCCCCCACAGCTCTTGCCAGGGCCAGGAGCGAGGCAGGGGCACCGGCATTGGCCAGAAGGGGCTGCCCACCGCTGCCCCACGTGCCCCTGAAATCTCCCCTGGCTCTGTCCACGCCACCCCTCAGCCGCGCAGGGAGCAGAGCCCTCCCCGGCCGGGGCAGGGATTTGCGCTCCCTACCCAGGGTCTTTCCTCCTCCCTGCCAGCCCCCGCAGACACCCCACTGCCCTCACTCACCCTCGTGGATGACCTGCAGCTTCTCCTGGTGCCCATCCCTCAGCCGCTGCCCAGCGAGCCCTAGGCACACACAGCCCATCGCAGATCCCGCTGGCCTGCCCGCCCCAGCGGCCCAGCTCCCCCCAACCAGCCCCACATGACTGGCCATGCGCCCTCCTGCCCTTGGGCAAGGCTGACCCCAGGGCGGTCCCGTGAGCATGAAGCCCAAGAAGGCTGCCGGGGACCTGACGAGGCTCCCGCCAGCCCCCCCTGCGTGGGCAGGAGTGGGAGAGGGCGGCAGGGAGCCCCGTGGGCGCCCAGACCCGCATCAGGCAGTCGGGGCTCTGCAGCCGCCCGGCAGATTCGGCAGCAGCCGTGGCTGGGGCTAAGCCATCGGTGGGCAGGGAGGGACCCTCGGCGGGCTCGTGGCTCACCAAGGAACTTGACGGCTGCCTCGCGCAAGGGTTCCTGTGGGCTCTGCAGGTACGGCAGGCTCTGGTCCAGGTACTCCTCCGCTCTGCTGCTGTTCTCCGCCAGCTGGTGAGAGCACGAGGGGACCGGGTTGGCGCAGAGCCTCCCCTGAGGCCCAGGCTGGCCTCCCCTACCTTCCCGTGCCCGGACACCCACGACGTCCAGCCAGCAGCGGGCCGGTGCTGGGCTTTGGAGGGAGCAGAGGACAGGGTGCTCCCCAGGGTGCTGCGGTGCCACCCTGCCGCCAAGGCCCAGCGGGGCACCCCTGGGTGCCGGGGGGGGAAAGGGAGCCCGTGTGCGCTGCAGGCAAGCGGCGCAGGGGCACAGCTGCCAGCCCCACACGCTGGGCACCGCGGGAGAGGGGCTTCTCCAGGCTGCCTGTGGGGCTTCGGGGCCGTCCTTACCAGGCGCTCAGCAACCCTCCAGGTCTGCTCCGTCTCCAGCAGCTTCCGGAGCCGCCTCCGCTTCAGGAGCTTGGCAGCTCCAAGGAGGGCTTCCCGAGAGGCCTGCAGAGCACCGGAGACTGGGAGATGGCACCGCCGCCCAGGGGCCAGGACCTGGCGGTCCCTGGGCAGAGCGAGAGCGGGGGGCTGGCAAGGGTTGGGGGTCCGCACCCTGGCCTTAGACACCTGCAGCACGCTGGGAAGCCCACGCGGGCTCCGGGGCATAGGTCTTTGTGGCTGCGCACTGCTGCCAAGCTCTGCTGCGTCAGGCAGGGCAGGGGTAGGAAGAGCCCCTCCCCGCCTTCTCAGCTGCTGCCAGCTCTGCGGCCGCAGGCGGGGAGGGGCTCTGAGCCCTCCCCGGGGACTCCGGAGGTTGGGCCCCAACTGAGGCACATTCCAAGTGCTTGGAAATGCCCACCTGAGCTACGCTGTGGTCCTCGTCGTGCAGGTGGAAGAACAGGGGCATCAGGCTCCTCCGCACCTCCTTCCTCATCTGCTTCGCGTGGGTGCCGACTGCGACATCCACCGCATCTCTGTGGAGGAGGACGGAGTGCTCGCGCACGGAGCTGGACTCCTAGGAGGAGAGAAGGAGGAGGGGAGGACCTCAGTCCTGGCTCCTCCAAGCCCATGGTGAGGGCAAGGAGAAGAACTCTGTGGCAAGGAGAAGAGCTCTGCGGCAAGAGAAGAACACGTGCGGAGAGGGATGCACGGGCCCCGGGCCACGCACACATACCCCCCCCGCAGGCATGGTAACCGAGCCTCTGCTCTCCCGCTGCCGCCTTACATTTTCAAAGAGCGGCAGGAGCACCGTGAGCAGCTGCAGCGCGATGGGGACAGCCGTCTGCCTGTCCACCAGGCACAGCGTGTTCCTGAGGACAGTCAGGGCCGCCGTCCTGATGCCGCAGTCGTCGTCCTGCAGTCGCTGCGTGACCTCTGGCAGCAGGCCTTGCAGAGTCGCCGCCTACACCAAACAGGCGATCTCATTTTGTGACCGCAAAAAGAAACCGCGCTGGCAGACCCGCTCTGCGTGTCAAGGGTGCGGCGCCGGTCGGGCAGACGTCCGTCTGTGTGTGGCACAGCCCGGGGCCTGGCCTGAAGCGCTCGGGGCCACCCAATGGGGAACAGCGGGGCAGCAGCCACCCTCCCCGCTGCTCCCGCTTCGCAGCACAGCCCGAGCAAGATGCTGCACGCACCCCCACCCGCAGCCCAGCCCCAGGCAGACACCCTCGCTGTGCCCGGCTGCCCCTGCTCACCTTCTCGGGTCTCCCAGACAGCGTGGCGAGGCTCGTGACTGCCATCCTGCGCAGCACCGAGCTCTCGCTCCGCAGGTGGAGCTGGAGGATGTACAGGGTGGCGCCATCGACATGCTCAAAGTCGTTGTCGTCCAGGAGCTGAAACGCACCAGGCAGCGGAGTGAGAGGCTGGCACGGCCAGCAGAGCTCCCGGCTGGCTTGGGGCAAGGCACCAGGGCTGGTCACAGCCCAGGCAGGAGGCAGGAGGGCCCGCAGAGGGCCCTCAGCGCCTCGCCTCTGCCCTCTGCCTCATGCCCGCAGCCCAGCTTCCCCCCGCCTGCCCTCAGAGAGGCAGCACTTGCCACCAGGCCCACCTCGACGAAGACGGCCATGGTGCCGATGTCCTGGTAGATCCCGAGACCTCTGAGCGCCTGTGCGAACAGGGAGGCGCAGCAGTCCGGTGCTTCACGCCGCAGCACCCTGGCCGGGGGGAAAAAAGGCGTTGGCGGCAGCCAGCCGGGCAGGCAAACCTCTCTGGGGCTGCGCTGCCAGCCCCAGCCATTCCCCCCCAGGCCAGGCCAGGCCAGGCCAGACGGGGCAAGGCTGCCTTCGTGCCTTGCCTTGGCTGCTTGTGCCCCACCGCCCGTGAGGAAGGCGACTGTTGCGGGGGGGTCCTTCGGCCCGAGGGTAGAAACGCCCGGGGGAGACGAGGACAACCGAGAAGGCTCTCACCTAGTCAGCACGGCGATACCGGTGGGGTAGGTCTCGGGGCTCAGGAGCGCGTCCCAGGCACCCTGCCTCCCGATGTCTTCGGCCAGGGAGGTGCCGCCCAGGCAGTGGAACAGAGCTTGCATGGTGCTCACCACGCTCCTGCACACAGAGCAAACCACGGTCACCTGTGGAGCCCCAGCCCCAGCTCTGGGCCCGGGGCAGAGACCAGGGAGCAGGGACAGAGCACCTGATGGGGCGGACTGGAGGAAGGTTGGCCTCCCTGCTGCGGCTGCCAGCGATGCAGCAGCCCCACCCCGGGCTCTTCAAGCTGAAGGACATCTGGAGGACCACAGCCATGAAGAGCTCGTCGACAAGCATGCACACGAAGACTTGGCTGGAGGGTACCAGGAAGATCTCGTGCATGGCACTAGCTACCTGCGGAAAACAAGCAGGGAGCGCTCTCGCTGCAGAGAAGTCCCGCGGCACTGCCTGGTGCTGGGGGCCTCAGGCGCTGCCCTGAGCTGAGGGAGATAGATGCCAGGGCAGAGCCCGGCTCGGCAGCCTGGCCCGGAGCTCAGCAGCTGGGGGCTCTCGGGGCTCGGCTCCCTTTCGTAGTGCGGGCACGCGAGCTGAGCCTTCGTGCTCCAGAGGGAACGGCCCAGCCGGCCCCACGGGCCCTGCTGGCTGCCCGGGGCTCACCCTCCCCAGCCCCACAGCCTGCTCTGCCCAGGCAGCCCCCCCACTCTGGGCTTCCCGGCGGCCGAGCAGGCAGGCGGCGGTGGCGAGGAGGGAGGAGAGTCGCCAAGGGCAGCAGAGGCAGGGGCAGGCTGCCGGCTTGTGTGCTGCGGGGCCGAGCAGCACGTGCTGCCCTGCCTGGCTGTGGCCCCGAGGCCCCTGGCCCAGGCGCCCCTGGGGAGGTCCGGGTTTGGGGGCAAGCGGAGAGGGGGAGACGGGCTGGAGAGGGGCACGCAGCCCCGGCCTGGGGGAGCAGGCCTCATCCAGACACTCACAGCCAGGAAACGGCAGCGGCTGCATTCGTCCGAGTCGTTGGGCTGGATGGCGTCTTCCTGCAGGAGCAGCAGCCTCCTCAGCATGCTGTCCGCCAGGCAGGGCTCAGAGGCCAAGATCCTCCACATGGCCCTGGCAGTGCTGCAGAGACCGAGCACGGCGTCAGGGGGGCTGCCTCGGCCACCCCCCCTTCTGCCTGGGCGGGCCCCAGAGGTCCTGAGCTGCCCCCGAGGCTGACTGGCCACCTACCTGTCACAGTGCGGGGAAGCCCGCAGCAGGCCGGCGGTCACCTCCCAAGGGTTCAGGTGGGCCACCTGGACGAGGGTCGTCCTCAGGATCTCCTGGAGCGGCTTCCGGCTGAGGTGCGCCAGCTGCACGTGGATGACCTGCGTGATCTCTTCCACCTGGCGGAGGCAGCGGGGTGCAGCGGGGTGCAGCGCAGCCACGGGCCCAGCTGCCACCGAGAACCGCTTCCCTCCCGTCGCCCCTTGCTGGCCTCAAAGGCCGCCCACCCACCCGTTGGGCGCGCCCGAGCCCGGGACCTGGGGAGGGGGAAACGGCCCCCACAGGGCAGGCGCACAGGGCGATCCGGCCGCACGCTGCCTACCTCCGTCAGCTCCGAGCACGAGTGTCTCAAGACCACCTCCAGCACGTTGGCAACCGCCTGGGTGTCAGAGACCCTGGGGTGCACCACGTTCCTCAAGACTGTCAGGAGGAAGTCGCTCCTCTCCGTCGGGAGGAGGAAGCTCCCAAACACCTGAGGGAGGGAGGGAAGAGGTGTCGCAGTGAGTGCCCTGCTGGCGGGGCACAGCTGAGCAGCCGGGGCTGCTCTGGAGCGAGAAAGCGGGGGCGGCGCTGGCCTCCTGCCCCAGGACAAGGGCCAGCAGCAGGGGCTGCTCCGGAGGGATTGCAGCCATGGGGCGTGTGGAGAGGAGAGGGAGCTGCCCTGTGGGCTGAAGGAGGGGCACGGGGGCGAGGTCACGGTGCGCTAGCTCTGCCGGCCACCGGAGCTTGTGGTGGCCGGGACAGCTGGAGCTGCTGCACTGATGCTGGGTTAAAGCCTCAGGAAAGCTCCTCCCTGCGGAGAGGTAGCAGGACCCCGCAGCCCGATCGGCGGGAGGCCGTTCCGTTCCCCAGGACGGCTGATGCACCGGTTCACCCGAGCAAGGAGAGAAGCGAGGGAGAAGCTTGTTACCGTCGTCTCGTCAGCGGGCTCCTTGGGCCAAAAAGTGCTAGCGCTTTCCCGCTGTATTGGTAGCTCTTGATCCTCCCGTGCTGCCTGTAAGCCTGGGCAGGAGGGGAAACACAGGGTGAGCTGGAGGCAGCAGGCGAGGGTGTGAGGGAGAGCTCTGCGCCCGCTCTCCGTTCCGTGGGGAGCCAGAGACGTGGCAGTGCGCCCGCTTCCAGGGGGAGGAGGGGAAACCCTCCCTCTTAGGCTGCCGAAGGGCACGAGAGCTGGGTCTGGCTGCCTGCTCGGGAGGAGGAGAGAAGCCCGGGAGGCTGCTGCCGCAGGCTCTCCAGCACAAGGGTTCTCGGGACGGGCTCCAAGCCGCCCCTCCGAGGCGGGCTGCCTGGGCCCTGGGCTTGGCGCAGCACAGCTGCTCCCCTGCTCCAGCCTCACAGGAGTTTGCTGCTCCTTCCTCTAGCAGAGGAGGGGGGCTGAGGCGGTGCGGCGCCTCGCCTGGGCCCGTGTGGCTGGAAGGCCCCAGCATCTCTCACCCTGTCGCAGCTGAACGAAGCTGTGCAAGGCACCGAGCGCCTCCGCAGCCGCGCAGCTGATCTCCTGGTCCTCCTCGGCACAGGACAGAGTGACGTGCCCCATCAGCTGCCCGAGGAATTGCACAGGCTTCTCTTTGAAGAGGAAGAAGTTGCCTTTTCTGAAGGGCACGGCCTGTGGGAGAGAGGAAGGAGCGGTAGCAGGGCCAAGCTGCGGCCAATGGGACAAAAGCCCTCCCCTCCGAGAGCGGGCCCCCCAAGGGAAAGCAAGGGAAGGCAAGGGAAGTGATGGGAAGGCAAGGCAAGGCAAGGCAAGGCAAGGCAAGGCAAGGGAGCGCAAGGCAGGGGAGTGCCTGCGGGGCTGCAGCAGGAGCCCCGGGGCTAGGGGGCCAGGAGCGGGCAGTGGCAGTGGGGAGGGGAAGGGCCTGAGCGCCCCGCAGGCCTTCCACGCTGAAGCCGCAGGGCAGCAGCCCAGGGGAGGGAGGGCTGCCGGAGCCGAGCCTGCAAAATGCTCCCACGGCCCGGGACGGAGCTGGCTCCCGAGAGAAAAGGCAGCTGCCAGGGAGAGGGGCAAAGAGGCTGGCGCACGGCTGAGCCTTACTGAATCCCCTGCCCTGCGCCCAGGCTTCCCTCGCAGGCAGCCCAGAGCTACCGGCTACTCTGGGGCACCGGGGAGGAGCGAGGGGTGCCGAGAGGTGGCCTGCGCCACAGACACCTTACCTCCAGCGTCAAGGACATCCAGAGCTGGCTCAGGTGGACAACCCTCCCCACAGCCCTCTGGCGCCTAGCCACTTCCTGCGATGTCATGAAGGGCAGCAGGACCTGAGAAGGGAAGAGCTGTTAGCCTTGGGAAATGGCGGGGGCTCCTGGAGCGGCGGCTCTGCCAAGCACCCGGCGGGGCTTCGGCAACATGCCGCCAAGGCTTCCTCCGGACAGGAGGAAGGCCTGGAACGCCGTCCGGCCGCCCCACCACCTTGGGGACCGTTGCCGACCGTTGGTGACCTGCTGCGCTCAGGGAGGCAGCCGGATCCCCAGCCGCCTCTGTCCCCTTCCATGCGCTACCCCAAAACGAGCCGCGTGTCCCTTCTCCAGGAGGACGGGAACCTGCAGGGGGGCCTGCACCAGGGAGGCCAGGCCACGTCCCCTGGGGAGGCCAGAAGAGGAGAGCTTCAGGGCTGGGCTCCCCTTGCACCGTGGCCACGTCCCAGCAGACCTCCGGCCTGCTGCCATCTGGAGAGGAGAGCGTGAAGGGGGTGGGCAGCAAGGGCAGTGGCTCAACGGTGCCAGCTGCCAGAGCAGGGGGCCTGGGAAGGACACTCAAGACTCTTTCCGCTGCTTGGGCTCGGGGCTGGGGCGCGCGCGCTCCAGAAGGTCGCGTCGCTTTAGGGTAAGCTCTGCTCTTGACAAACGCCTGACCTGCAAGATCCTCTCCACTGTCTCTTCGCTGGAGCTCGGCCTAGTGCCGTACATCAGCACCTCCAGCACGCTGTCCAGAGTTCTCAGGATCTGCGAGGGGGTACAGCGGGTGAGATGCTTGCACCGGCCCTTCTTCCTCGCAGGAAGCTGGCTCGAGTCGCTTGCACCTGAAGCGGGCCTCAGGTGCCCGCCCTCTGATGCCCAGGAGAGGCCTCCGGGTCTCCCTGCTCTTCCTTCTCCTGTCGTCATCTTCCAGCAGCCAAAGCCAACTCGGAAGATGCGCGCAGGGACTGACCGGCGGGCTCTCCGTAGCTCAGCCCACGCTCACCTCAGTATTGAGCAAAGCACATTCGCCGTCCGTCTGCTGTGCCGGAGGAAGATGGAAGATGCTGTGGATGCAGGGGCAGAGGTGCTCTGCCAGCAGGCCTTCCTTCTCTTCGCTGCAAGGAGAGAAGGTGCCGGGTGGATGCCAAGGCTTCCCCGTCCGGCAAGGTGGCCGCAGCCATCGGGGCTGGCAGTCCCCAGGGGGGTACCCGTACGAAGCGGGGAAGGGATGCGCGGAGGCAATCTCCTCCCTCCCCTCTGCTGCTAAGCCGGGGACAGAGGGCAGTCGCGGCCGGCAGAGCCCGAACGCAGCCTCAGGAAAAGCTGAGAGGCACCAGGGAGCCCCGGAGCACCCTCCGCCCTCCCATCTGGCCCACCGACAGACCCAGCGCGAGGGAGAGCACCGGCCCGAAGACAGTGCCGCCAGGGTCCTGCCAGGAGAGGGGATGCCTGGTGCCATCAGGCCCACCCCGCAGGGAGGCCCTGGCCCGGCCCGAGTCCGGGGCAGGTACCTCATGGCAGCCATGGCAAGCACGGCTTGCCGCCACATCACGGCGTCTGTGCTGCGAGGGGCCTCCTTTTGCCGTAGTACCTGGGGAGGGAGAGCACGGCCGAGATGGGGCACGGGAGCTGCCAGTGCCCGGCCCCAGTCCGCAGCCGGCACCGGCACCCGGAGCGGTGGCCCCGTGGCAGGCAGGGCTGTTGCCACGAAGGCCTGTCTCGCCCTCTCCCTGTGCCCAGACGCCCGAGTGCTGGCTGCCCTTAGCGCCGGGCCGGTGCTCGGCCAGCTTTGCCCCTCTCCCTCAGCCCCACTGGGCGCTCCCTCACCTCTATTTGCTTCAGCATCTCATATGCTGACGAGGAACTCGGCCGGTACCTGCCCTGCAGCCAGGCTCCGCAGAGCGTGCGGATGGCGGCCAGAAACCTCCGCTTCGAGGCCTCTTCCTGACAGCGAGGGAGAAGAGAGACAGAGAGGGAGGGTGAGGGGGCAGAAGCACGGCCAGCAGGAGCAGGGGCTCGAGGGATGCAGGGATGGTGGATGATAAGGAAGGGATGGCGGCAGGGGCCGGCAGGGGAGCAGCTCTGCACAGCCAGCAGCCCTCCAAGAGCCCGCGCGCAGGCAGCAGGCACGGCAGCACCTCGCTGCTGACAAAGTCTGCACTTACCCTGCTGGTGCTGTGGAGAAAGGCCAAGAAGCAGTCGAGGGCGTCCTTCTCCTCATCCGCCAGCTGGCAGCGGGAGGCGGTAGCAGCTGCAACTGATGAAGAACAAGAGCGGGGAGAGCTGTAGGCAGGGGCAGGAGGTAGAGGGAAGAGAGGGGCTCTCTCCCCGGCCCTGCGCCCACTGCCCTGCACGCAGCGAGACCCCGGCCAGGGTGCCGATGCCCCTGGCGTCTCCCCCAGGACGCCGCTAGCAGCCCCAGGGCAGGAAAGGTCCCAGCTCTGCAGCTGCGCTGCCTCCTGCCAGCCCGGCTGCCTCTCCCTGCCCTGCTCTGGGTCCTGAGGCAGGAGGTGGTCCCCCAGGGTCCGGTCGATGCTCACTTATGGCGGGCATGCTGGAGCTCTCGTCCTCTTCCGCACATGTGGCGGGGCTAGCGGAGCCCAAGTCCTCGCTGTGCAGATCGCGCTGCCCAGGGCTTTCTGACCACTGCCGCTCCTCTGCGGCCACGCGAGCCCTTTCACCCTCTGCCTCCCTGGGTGCGCGGCTCCTGCGGGGGGAACGTCTGTGGGGAGACAGAGGAAGGGGCTGAGGGTGGGGAGGGGGCAGCCCACGGCGAGCGGCCCCATCCCAGTGCTGCCTGGCTGGAGCAGGCAGGTGGTGGGGCGGAGGAGCTGGGCAGGGACGGGGGGGATCTCCTGCAGCATGCCGTCTGCGAGCAGGCACCACCCCAGCCCTGGCGCCGGCTCTCCTGCCCCCGGCCCCTTCTGGAAGGGCCTGCCTGCTGGGCCCAGGCCCCTTGGTGTCCCTGTGGCGCTGGCCCAGCCCCAGCTCTGCATTCTTACCTGGTGGAGACGGCAGAGCTTTGGGGAAAGCCCTGGTGCGCCAGGGGTCGAAGGGAAACACATGCTCTGCGCGTAGAGGCTCTCGCACGAACTTCGGGATTCATGTCCTGTCCTTGGCAGAGTCCCGGACGCTGTGTGGCTTCCGTGCCGTCGCTGGGCATCACTAGCTCCGCAAGAGGAGGTCACAAAGGGCCCTTATTACCCGCCAACCGGGGCAGGGCATCCCCCCCGTGACACGGGCTCTCCCAGGGGAGTTGACCCGCCGCTGTCTCCGGCCGCAGCCTCCGGTCCTTCTGCGCGCCTCCCCTGCCACAGGCGGGACTCCCCAGCGCTGGCGCTCCCCTTTGGATGGAGGCCTTGTGACGGTCTGACAAATTAGAGTCAATGTCTCAAACGTTCGTTCAACAGCTTTGGTGGAGAAGATGGTCTCTGTAAAAACGCTGGAGGTTTGGCAACAGGGCAATGTAGCCGGAGGAGAGGGCCCTGCGGACTGCGCTTCTCCCGAGCCGCAATTCCTTATCTTAAGTGACCAGGAGAAGGAGCGCAGCATATGCGCCTGGAGGAGGGGGCCCCACGGAGGATGGGACTGTGCTTCTAGCTTAAGCGGTCATGCCAGCAGGGAAGGAGAGGCAACTCCCCAAAGCTCACCGACTAATTCCAGAGAACCCCAGGAACGGGAACTGCGCATGTCGAGACCACCGACTAACACCCTATAAAAGAAGGGAGAACGAGTCCTCAGTGCGCTCCCTCGGGAACTGGATCTCTACGCTGGCTGGACCAGCGCTGGACCCAGGACCGGTGAAACCCTTTTCTTCTCTTTCTTTCTTTCTTCCTTCCTTTCTATCTTTCTCTCTCTCCCTCTTCTTCTTCTCTCTTTTCCACAGTCCCTACGCCTCATCCTTTCCAACATAAACCGTTGACCGAGTCTGAGACTAGGAGCGGATCCAGCCACCCCGGGCTCCTCCTTTCTGGCCCTGGGAGGCCAGAAACCAAGGGGGTCTGCTCTGAACCTCCTGACCCAACGGGAGGGCTCTCCTTCTGACACAGTTTCATGTTCCTTTGTCCGCTTCTTTTTCTACACCTCCCTTCTCTTTTCAAACAGCGGCTTAATGACAAGATGCAAGGTTCATGTTGATGAGGGCACTTGTACTTGGGCAAGGTTAGCTAGGTTGAATCAACGTTGATTGTTGTTTGAACTTCCCTGGTGCCGTTTCACCTTAATTCTGACAAAGGAAATCCGCGAACCTGAGACGCTCCAACTTTGGGACACGACATCTTAGTTGGCGTCACGGAGAGGATTTCCCTTGTTGGAAGGGAGTTTCTAACGGGATACCAGACCTCCACTCGGAGAACAGGTGGGGAGGATCTGGGAAGGATCTCTCAGCAATAAGTCAGGAGGGACGCGAGCAGTGGCAGGCATAGAGACCCGGGAAACATCTGTGTCTGACCGTTCCCCTGCTTTAGAGAGCCTAACTGGGCCATGTCCCTCAGAGTATTCCCAGCGCTGCCAGGGAGCCTCTGAAGGCAGCGGTGGATCTCCGAGCTGCAAGCGTGCCCAGCTGGAAGAACTCTCCAAACAAGTAGCTCTGTCACAAGAGGAGCTCAACAGGCAGCGCAGCCTCTGGAAACGTGAGCAGGAGATCGATCCGTGGTATCGCGCACTGTCCCAGGCTGAGCGGCAGCTCTGCCTTGGGGCGGCACAAGGGGAAGGTTAGCCTGAATTCAGCCTCAAGCTGACTGACCCAATGTGTATGGAAGGGTTAAAAGATGGAATTGTGGCCTGTGGATGAACACCGGGTAAGAAATAGATAACTAAAAATGTAGTCAGCATAGGGAACAGAGTTTATCGTCTATTGTTTGAAGTGCTGACCATAGGGATAAGAAAGTAGAGCAAGCTTAGGGGAGGTAGTACGTGCGATAATGGAGGAATACAAGGCACCACGCATAATTTTGCTTACCTTGCAAAAGCCCTGCTATTGGTTAGAGCATAGTGGACGTGACTGATGGATTATGGTAATTTGCCACGTGCACAGAGCCCACGAACCAATAGAAGGGATGACTATGGCACGTGCAGCGTGCCTGGCCAGCGGGTGCATGTGCCATAGGCTTCCTATGTTGCAATCGAGGCGTGTTTCGACACTCATTGGCCGCGAGTGTTGACACCTGTTCCTCCACAAATGTATAAAATACCAGAGTTTTCCAAAGAGCAGTGGGCTGGTGTACGCCTAGGTCACCGTTGCCTCCGTGGGGATGCCCTCGTAAAGCTGGCACCTACCGACTGCTGGACTGGGCTCACAGCGCAAGACGGCACAAGAACGTACGGAACGTACGCATGGTTCATCTTCTTCACAGTCCTTGGGTCGGTATACCCTTAGCATAACGCATGTGTGTAGTTAATAAAAAGCTTGCTCTTTCCCTTATAGTCTGTGTGTGTGTGTATTACCTTCTCGGGAATCCTCGAAACCACCCTAAAACACCCAAGTAACTCACGAGCTGAAGGAGACTGGACCCTTCCTTGTCTCTGCTGCGAGCAGAGGGAAGAACCGTCCCCTGAAGTGCCCCGCGTAATAGATTCGGTGCTCTTGGGGTGGAGGATGAAGAGCGCACGAGTAAGAGACAGGATCCGGGAGAAGCCAAGCGCGCAGAGCTGATCCACCCATCCAGCCACACGAGAACCCCTGCCACCAGAAAAGCACATCAGGTAGGAGTAACTGGAGATTCCTTACTGAAGGGCACTTGGCAAGCACCCGCTTGCCATCCAGACAATTTCTCTCGAGGGCTTTGCTGCCTAGCAGGGGCTCGCGTTCGCAATGTCACCGAGGGGCTGCCGAGCCTGGTGAAGCCCACGGATTGTCATCCGCTCCTCCTGTTCCGCGTCGGGTGCAGCAACGCTGCGACGAGGCAACTTGGAACAAACCAAGACACTATGTGCCTTGGAGCAATGTGAAAGTGAGCTGGAGCACAGGCGGTGTTTTCATCTATCCTCCCAGTCAAAGGAATGGGTTTAGGAAGGAAGAGATGAAGCGAAAAGGTGAATGCCTGGCTGTGTGGCTGATGCCATACTCCAGGTTTTGGCTTCTACGACAATGGATCTGCCTTTGAGAAGCTGGGTTTGTTGGGAGCTGATGGGATTCACCTGACCGAGTGGGGCAAAAGGGTCTTTGCCAACAAGCTGGCCAGACAGATAAGGAGAGCTTTAAACTAGAGTTAGCAGGGGAAGGGGATGGAGTTTTGAGCAACAGAGGAGCCGGGGGCTGCTGATGGATTAGGAGCCAGCAGGGGAACACCTGTGAAGCGCCTCTGAGGAATTAGGGCACGCTCCTCTAGGAAGGTGACATGGTCAACAGCCCAGCAGAAGTGCCTCTGCACTGATGCACACAGCACGGGTAACAAACAGGAGGAGCTGGAAGCCGTGCTGCAGATAACAAGCTACAATCTAGTCGCCGTCACGGAAACGTGCCGAGAGGAATCACACGACTGGAGCATCACAGACGATGGCTTGAAACTGTTCAGAAGGGACGGGCAAGGAAGGAGAGGGGGGAGAGTTGCCCTCGATATAAAAAAATTGATTGACTACACAGAGCTGCCAAGCAGCGTGGGGCCAAGCACATCCTCCAGAGAAGGCCAGGGCCTCTCCAAGTCCTCTCAAGGGCACGCGTGGGGCCAAGCAGACCCTCCAGACAAGCCCAGATTTTCTCACAGCCCTCGTAGGGGTACGCATGGGGCCAAGCACACCCTCCAGAGATGCCCTGCATTTCTCCAAGCCCTCGCAGGGCTGCACGTGGGGTCAAGCAGACCCTCCAGGAAAAGGCCAGGGTCTCTCAAAGCTGTTGTAGGGGCAGGCGTGGGGCCAAGCAGACCCTCCAGAAAACCCCAGGGCCTCTCCAAGACCTCTCAGGGGCACACGTGGGGCGAAGCAGACCCACCGGAGAAGCCCAGAGCCTCTCACAGCCCTTGGAAGGGCACTCATGGGGCCAAGCAGACCCTCCAGAGAAGCCCTGCATTTCCCCAAGAACAATCAAGGGCACACATAGGGAGAAGCAGATCCTCTAAGAAAAGGCCAGGCTCTCTCACAGCTGTCGTAGGGGCACGCATGGGGCCAAGCAGACCTTCCAGAGAAGCTCAGGGCCTCTCACAGCCCTGGCAGGGATAAATGCTGAGTGAAGCAGATCCTCTAAAAATCCCAGGGCCTGTCCAACCACTGTCAGGGACATGCGTGGGGCTCGGCAAACACTCCAGAAAAACCCAGGATATCTTAAAACCTGTCAGGGGCACACATAGGGAGAATCAGACCCTCCAGAGAAGCCCAGGGCCTCTCACAGACCTGGCAGGGATAAATGTTGAGCGAAACAGATCCTCCAAAAATCCGAGGACCTGTCAAACCCCTCTCAGGGGCATGCGTGGGACCAAGCAGACCATCCAGAGAAGCCCCAGGGCCTCTCACAGCCCTTGTAGGGGCACTCATGGAGCAAAACAAAACTTTGAGATAAGTCCAGGGCCTCTCACAGCCCTCAAACAGGCAAGCATGGGGCCAAGCAGACCCTCCGGAGAAGCCCAGAATCTCTCCAAACCCTGTCAGGGGCACACGTAGGGCCAAGCAGACCCTCCAGAGAAGCCCAGGGTTACTCAAACCCCTTGCTGAGGCATGCATGGGACCAAGCAGACCATCCAGAGAAGCCCAGAGTTTCTCACAGCCCTCATAGGGGCACTCATGGGGCAAAACAAAACCTCCAGAGAAGTCCAGGGCCTCTCACAGCCCTCAAAGGGGCAAGCATGGGGCCAAGCAGACCCTCCAGAGAAGCCCAGGGTTTCTCAAATCCCTTGCTGAGGCATACGTGGGGCCAAGTATTCCCTCCAGAGAAGCGTAGGTCCATCCTTCCTGGACCCCTTTGCCCTTCAGGATCGTCTCCCAAGGGACTCTCTCAACCAGTGCCTCGAGAGGCCAAAGTTTGCCCTCTGGAAGTCCATTGTGGTGGTTTTGCCAACCACCTTCCTTGCCTCACCAAGAACTGAAAATTCTATCATTTCACGGTCACTAAGCCCAAGACGGCCTCCGACCACCACACCTCCCACCAGTCCTTCCCTGTTTGTAAACAAGAGATCTAGCAAGGCTCCTCCCCCGGTTGGCTCACCTGCCAGCTGTGTCAGGAAGTTATCTTCCACACACTCCAGGAACCTCCTAGATTGTTTACTCCCCGCTGTGTTGTATTTCCAGCAGATGTCTGGAAAGTTCAAGTCCCCCATGAGGACAAGGGCACACGATTCTGAGACTACTGCCAGCCGCTTGTAGAATGATTCATCCGTCTCTTCAACCTGGTCAGGTAGTCTATAACAGACTCCCAGCACAATATCGGCCTTCTTGGCTTTCCCTCTCCTCCTCACCCGTAAGCACTCCACCTTGTCATCAGAATTGTGTAGCTCCATACAGCCAAAACATTCCCTAACACAGAGAGCCACCCCACCACCTCTTCTACCTTGCTTATCCCTTCTGAAGAGCTTGTAGCCATCCATTGCAGCACTCCAGTCATGGGAGTCGTCCCACCATGTTTCCGTGATGGCCACCAAGTTGTATCTATCCTGCTGCACGATGGCTTCCAGCTCCTCCTGTTCATTGCCCATGCTGCGTGCATCAGCATAGATGCATTTGAGCTGGGTTATCGAATCCACCCCTAACATCGGCATGCTGCCCCCAGGCTCGTCTCTGGTGCACCCAGTTTTATCCCTTACCCCCTTTGAACCTAGTTTAAAGCCCTCTCTCTGAGCCCCGCCATCTCACGAGCGACGATTCTTTTCCCTCTCTGAGATAGCTGGAAACCATCTGTTGCTAGCAAGCCCGGTGCCGTGTAAACCTCCCCGTGATCAAAAAAACCCAAATTCCACCCATGGCACCAGCCTCTGAGCCACATAAGAACCAGGGGTGTTTTCCTGTTCCTTTCAGTGTATTTCCCTGCCACTGAAGGGATTGAGGAAAACACCCCCTGTGCTCCCAATCCTTCCACTAATCGTCCCGGTGCCCTGAAGTCCCTTTTGATTGCCTTTGGATTTCTCTCTGCAATCTCATCGCTGCCAACCTGCACAACCATCAACGGGTAATAATCAGGAGTCCGAACCAGACCAGGGAGTTTCCTGGTAATATCTTTTACCCGGGCCCCAGGGAGGCAGCAGACTTCCCTGTGGGATGGGTCAGGTCTGCATATTGGGCCCTCTGTCCCCTGCAGAAGGGAGTCGCCTATGACAATTACCCTCCTTTTTCTTTTTTCAGAGGACGTGAGAATGCGTGGGGCTGCCCGACTGGGCCTAGGCACCTCCCTCGATAGGCCTTCATCTACACCCCAATCTTCACTGGCCTGGTCCTCAACTGCCAGAGCCCCATACCCGTTGTGCAGGGGCAACTGGGAAGGTGAGGAAGACCAGGAGGAGATTCGCCTGCCTCCCCGAGCAGGGACCTGGATCCATTCTCCTCCATCTCTTAGGTCCCCTCCAGCCTGGTGGCAGGAGGGCAGGGGAACCTCCGCTCCTTGCGGAGCCTCCATCTGCTGCCTCTGCCTCAGGGATGGTAGGGGGTGGGCCCACCAACCTATCTCCCTCTCACGCTCCCTGATACTCCTCAACCTTGCCACTGTCTCCTTCAGCTCTGCCACCAGGCTGAGCAGATCGTTCCCCCAGTCACACCTCACACGAGAGGCGTCCCCGCTGCCCTCCGTCATCAGTGACAGATTCAGGCACTCCCTGCAGCCAGAGACCTGGACAGCTGCCTGTTGACTCTGTCTGCGTCGCCACATTTTTCCTAACAAAGCCTTTCCCCCGAGCGGCAACCCTACCTGGGTCTCCCTCCGGGCCGACGCCCACCGCTCGAGTAGCCTGCCCCAGCTGGGAAGAGGAAGACGGGGGCTGCGCCCGGCCCGCGCCACAACCTGGGCGCCGGCGTTCCTCGGGGCCCTTCAAATCTCCCGCGGTTGCCCCTGGCAACGCCCGCTCCGCCTCAGCCTGGCGCTTAGCCGCCGACTGACAGTTGCCGCCGCTGGCCTCACGACTGACTCTCACAGCCTCGGAGGGGCACGCCTGGGGCCCAGCAGAGCCTCCAGAGAAGGCCAGGGCCTCTCAAATCCCTTGTAAGGGTACGACTCAGGGCAAGCAGGCCCCCCAGAAAAGGCCAGGACCTCTCGCAGCCCTTGTACGGGCACCGGTGGAGCCAAGCAGAGCCTCCAGAGAAGGCCAGGGTTTCTCAAATCCCTTGTAGGGGTACAACTCAGGGCAAGCAGACCCTCCAGAGAAGCCCAGACTTCCTCAAATCCCTTGCTGAGGCATACATGGGGCCAAGCAGACCCTAAAAGTGAAGCTCAGGGCATGTCACAGCCCTCTCAAGTGCATGCCTGGGGCCCAGCAGACCCTCCAGAGAAGCCCAGGGCCTCTCGCAGCCCTGGCAGGGATAAATCTTGAGCAAAGCAGATCTTCCAAAAATCCCAGGGCCTGTCCAGCCCCTCTCAGGGGTATGCATGGGACCCAGCAGACCGTCCAAAAAAGCCCAGGGTTTCTCCAAACCCTGTCAGGGGCACACGGAGGGAAAAGCAGACCCTTCACAGAAGCCCAGGGCCTCTCACAGCCATAGATGGGCACGCGTGGGGCCAAGTAGACCCTCCAGACAAGCCCATGGTTTCTGCAGAACCTCTCACGGGCACACCTAGTGCCAAGCAGACCCTCCAGAGAAGCCCATGGTTTCTCACAGCCTTTATAGGAGTACACGTGGGGACAAGTAGGCCCTCCAGAGAAGGCCAGGGTTTCTCAAACCCCTCGCTGAGGCATGCATGGGGCCGAGCAGACCATACAGAGAAGCCCAGGGTTTCTCACAGCCCTCGTAGGGGCACTTATGGGGCAAAACAAACCCTCCAGAGAAGCCCAGAGTTTCTCACAGCCCTCGGAGGGGCACATGTTGGGCAAAGCAGACCCTCCAGAGAAGACCAGGGCCTCTCACAGCCCTCAAAGGGGCAAGCATGGGGCCAAGCAGACCCTCCAGAGAGGACCAGGGCCTCTCCAAGTCCTCTCAAGGGCAAACGTGGGGCCAAGCAGACCCTTCAGAGAAGCCCAGGCTTTCTCAAATCCCTCACAGAGGCACCCGTAGGGCTAAGCAGACCCTCCAGAGAAGCCCAGCCTTTCTCACAACCTTTTTAGGTTCACGCGGGGAGCCAAGCAGACCCTCCAGAGAAGCCTAGAGTTCCTCAAATCCCTTGCTGAGGCATACGTGGGGCCAAGCAGACCTTCCAGAGAAGCCCAGGGTTTCTCAAATCCCTTAAAGATGTACGCGTGAGGCCAAGCAGAGCCTCCAAAGAAGCCCAGGGAATCTCACAGCCCTCAACAGGGCATGTGTGGGGCCAAGCAGACCCTCCAGAGAAGCACAGGATTTTTCAAATCCCTCACAGAGTCTTGCATAGGGCCAAGCAAATGCTCCAGATAAGCTCTGTATTGCTCCACACCCTCTCGAGGGCAAGCATGGGGCCATGCAGACCCTCCAGAGAAGTCCAGGGCCTCTCACAGCCCTGGCAGCATTAAATCTTGAACGAAGCAGATCCTCCAAAAGTCCCAGGGCCTGTCCAACCCCTCTAAGGGGCGTGTGTGGGGCCAAGCAGACCCTCCAGAGAAGCCCAGGCTTTCTCAAATCCCTCGTGAGGGCATGCATGGGGCCAAGAAGACTCTCCAGAGAAGGCCAGGATTTCTTCAAGCCCTGTCAGTGGCACACGTAGGCAAAAGCAGACCCTCCACAGACGGCCAGGGCCTCTCACAGCTCTTGTAGTAGCAAGCGTGAGGCCAAGTAGTCCCTCCCGAAAAGTGTAGGATCTCTCCCAACCCTGTAAGAGGCACACGTAGGGAGAAGCAGACCCTCCAGAAAAGGCCAGGGCCTCTCACAGCACACTCAGGGGCATGCGTGGGGACAAGCAGACCCTCCAGAGAAGCCCAGGCTTTCTCAAATCCCTCACAGAGGCACACATAGGGCTAAGCAGACCCTCCAGAGAAGCCCAGAGTTTATCAAATCCCTTGCTGAGGCATACGTGGGGCCAAGCAGACCTTCCAGAGAAGCTCTGCATTACTCCAAGCCCTCTCGAGGGCACGTGTGGAGCCAAGCAGACACTCCAGAGAAGCCCAGAGCCTCTCACAGCCCTTGCTGGGGAACACACCAGGACAAGCAGAACCTCCAGAGAAGGCCAGGGTTTCTCCAGTCCCTCGTAAGGGCAAGCGTGGGGCCAAGCAGGCCCTCCAGGGAAGCGCAGGTTTTCTCCAAACCCTGTCAGGGGCACACCTAGGGAGAAGCAGACACTCCAGAGAAACCCATAGCCTCTCACAGCCCTCACAGGGATAAACATTGAGCGAAGCAGATCCTCCAAAAATCTCAGGGCCTCCCCAAGACCTCTCAGGGGCACGCGTGGGGCTAAGCAGACCCTCCAGAGAAGCCCATGGTTTCTCAAATACCTCGCAGGGGCACGCGTGGGGCCAAGCAGATCCTAAAAGAGAAGCCCAGGGCCTCTCGCAGCCCCTGGAGATGCACTCATGGTGCCAGGCAGACCCTTTAGAGAAGCTTGGCAGTGCCTGGGGCAGCAGCAGCCCTTTGCCCTGGGATGCAGTGAGTCTTCCCCGAGCACGTTGTCCCGCTGCGTTACACCCTCCTCGTCCATCCAAAGCTCACCACCCCGGCCTTCGCCGGGACCACCACCGTAGCGGTTCTGGCTGTGCGGCACAGCCAGGGCCCGCGCATCAGCCAGGCTGCCGTCCAGGCTGGGAGCGCCTGTGCGGCGCGGGAGGCGTCGGGAATGAAGCAGCAGCCCTTGGAGGAGGTGGCCTTCCTCAGCAGGCACTGCTGCGGTCTCAGCATCCAGCACCAGGCAGAGTTCTGGGATGGAGCGCTCGCGTAATCCTTGACACACAAAAGTTTTGGGGAGTATCTGTGGTTATTTCGTAGGTGGGAAACAGCTCTGTTTTCACACGTTGGAGGGGTGAACACTGCACCTACAAAGGTCTGTGACTTAAACCCTTTGTTTTTCCCCTGCTTAGAGGGCTTGCAGCAACACAGTTGAGCTGACAGCTGCACAAATGGCCTTCCCGTTGTGATGGAAAAGGACTTAACTGCAAGGTTCAAGCAAACAACTTGAATTTCACTCACAGACTTAACTGCAAGGTTCAAGCAAACAACTTATTTGAACTTCACTTACAGACTTAACATGCCACCATTACAGGTTTTACAGATACAATGGAGGAATGCACTATTGCGATTTTTTAAGGCAGGAGTAGTACCTTATTACAACCACAAGCGATTCACAGACAACCACAAACGCATTTACAAACTTAAAGCATAAACAATATTCACTTACCCCTCCAGGTAGGGTCTCTCAGTCCCAGCGAAGTTACCTTGACCAGTGTCCCGATCAAGGGGGTGGAAGGGTTTCCTTCGCAAGCCAACTGTATAGTTGGAGAAGTGACTCCCCCCATTTCCAACCTGAATCTTAGAGTTTTTATCCCCTGACTTGTGGAATGGTGTGTATGACTATGTCTGAGTGGATTATGATATATGCCTAAATGGATTATATATATCTGAGTGGAGTTTCCCCTTATCTTTCCTTCATTGGTCTGTGATTGTTTGAATATACAAGGTTGTCATTTGAAACTGAAGCTGAAACCCTCCGGTTTTGGGTATTTTTACCTTGCTTCCTCAGCAACTGAATAGTGGTTGGATTGAGACTCAGGGCATATTATTTGTTAAGGGATTTCAAGGATGAGTTCAGGTTTTGGTTCTTTGAATGGTGCAGCCACTGCCCTGTTTACTTTAGGGTTTATCAAGACAACCCAGGGCTAAGCTGCCTACACAGCTCCCCGTGAGTCGTCTCTGCAGAGAGACAGGGCCTCAAGGCAACCTGATGCTGGGTCACTTTTGTAACCCCCTATGAGTCGCCTGTGTACACTAGACATGGTGAAACTTGTTTGTGAGCTATGAGCCTGACAATCCACACACCCATGTTTCGACGAACCAGCCTTCCAAGCCAGGTTTTCAATTAAGGTGAGGCGGGAACCAAAGAACCTCACACTGTCCAATACCCCAGTTGTGGGTGGATACTTTTAATGGTGTGCTGTTGATTGATGACCATTGAAAGAAGAAAGCAAAAGGAGAACAGAATATCCAGGCAGTTGCTGTTAATGGGAATGGTGATCTGAACGTTACCGCAGGTCTTTTATGGGAGTGTGTGGTGCTGCTGCTGGTGGTCTTGGCACAAGGTTGAAAAGGAATGAATAAAATAATGCGTG
The DNA here is from genome assembly GCF_929443795.1 of Astur gentilis. NCBI lineage: Eukaryota > Metazoa > Chordata > Aves > Accipitriformes > Accipitridae > Astur > Astur gentilis. The sequence continues at coordinate 1,659,878 of NC_064919.1, forward strand.
TGGCTTCCTGCTTCTCAGCAGAGGTGCAAGAATGATCAGCCCAATGTGTGTCTATAATCTTTATTTTACTCACAAAATGCTTTCCATGTTGATCTTATATTTTAAGATTAATAATGAAATACATATGAATAAGTACATGATTCATGTGTATTAACTTACTTGTCAGATAAGCAGGAGTGTCTCTGTGAAAAAAAAAACCCAAACTTTGGAGTTCAACAAAAATCTCAGCATGAAAGTGCCGTATATGTAATAGCAACAAATATTGTTTGCAATTATAAATATGTATGCATACCTAGGGTGAACTACATTTTGTACATTTGATCTTACTTTGGGTGTAAGAGATTCTTCATAATTTCTTCTGTGCTATTCATTGCTAGTTTGCAAGTAAATTAAGCCTTATAGCTGAGGGAACAGCACCACCACCACCACCCCCGCCCGGTACTTTTCAGGTATGAAAAACTTTGAAAGTTAGTATAAGAAATCAATTCTTTTGTAGAGAAATGGATAAAGTAATGAAAAAGGAGTGGGTGCCAGTGTTACAGTTCAGTGTGGCTAAACACGTTTCAGGTCTAAGTTAGTTAGCTAAGGCCCTCTGTAACCAAGAGGGGAAAATGGATACCTCCACCACATGACTTATTTGATGCTTAACTAGATATCTGCAGTACCTGATCCACGATCTGGAGAAGTTCACTTCTCTCGTGTAAGAACGGCTGCTGAGATTTATACAGCTTCTACTCAGCTGCAGTTGTGTGAGATTAGTTCAGTTAGTGTGCTGGCAGACACTGAGGATAACTGAAGCAGTGAACAGTATTTTTGTTTTTCTAGTTTTGCCAACGTAGAACTAAGTAATGCTTACAAATGAAACTGCCTGTATATACACATGTGTATTGGCTTTGTGTGGCAAGGTTTTGGTAGCGGGGGCAGTTACAGGGGTGGATTCTGTAAGAAGCTGCTGGAAGCTTCCCCTGTATCCAACAAAGCCAACACCAGCCGGGTCTAAGATGGACCCACCGCCAGCTAAGGCCAAGCCCATCAGCAATAGTGGTAATGCCTCTGTGATAATATTTTTAAGAAAGAAAAAAAGGTTGCGGGACAGACACAGAAATGGCAACCAGAGAGAGAGCGAGCACATGTAAGAGAAACAACCCTGCAGACCCCCAGGTCAGTGAAGAAGGAGGGGAGGAGATGCTCCAGGCACAGGAGCAGAGATTCCCCTGCAGCCTGTGGTGAAGACCCTGGTGAGGCAGGCTGTCTCCCTGCGGCCCAGGGAGGTCCACGGTGGAGCAGATCTCCACCTGCAGCCTGTGGAGGACCCCACGCTAGAGCAGGTGGGTTCCTGAAGGAGGCTGTGACCCTGTGGGAACCCTGCGCTGGAGCAGGCTCCTGGCAGGACCTGCGGATCTGTGGAGAGAGGAGCCCATGGAGCAGGTTTTCTGGCAGGACTTGTGACCCCGTGGGGGACCCATGCTGGAGCAGTGTGCTCCTGAAGGACTGCACACCGTGGAAAGGACCCATGCTGGAGCCGGTCGTGAAAAACTGCAGCCCATGGGAAGGACCCACGTTGGAGAAGTTCGTGGAGGACTGTCTCCCATCAGAGGGACCCCATGCTGGAGCAGGGGAAGAGTGTGATGAGTCCTACCCCTGAGGATGATGAAGCAGCAGAAATAACGTGTGATGAACTGACTGTAAACCCCATTCCCCGTCCCCCTGTGCCACTGAGGGGGGGGTTGGTAGAGAATCCAGGAGTGAAGTTGTGCCCAGGGAAGAAGGGAGGGGTGGAGGGAAGGTGTTCTGAGATTTGGGTTTATTTCTCATTAACCTACTCTGGTTGATTGGCAATAAATTGAGTTAATTTTCCCCAAGTTGAGTCTGTTTTGCCCATGATGGTAATTGGTGAGTGAGCTCTCCTGTCCTTAACTCGACCCACAAGCCCTTTGTCATATTTTCTCTTCTGTGTCCAGCTGAGGAGGGGGGAGTGATAGAACAGCTTTGGTGGGCACCTGGCATTCAGCCAGGGACAACCTGCCACAACATGTATGTGTTTTTGTTATCTGTGTGGGGAAGAATAGCCATGGGGATGAATTCTTTCCAATGTATCTTTAAAGTATAATGTACTATCTTTAAAATGTAGTATCTTTAAAAGGTAGTTCCTTTAAACTGAGGAGAAACACAACAATTGTTGGTGCCAAGGTCCTCACAGGTGGTGCTACTGCGTGATGGGCTGTGCCTGTTCTTTAGGTGAAGTCTGTGAATATAATGCCCTGGCTTGTTAAGGACCATTTTGATACCACTGTCAAGATGGCTACGTACCTTGTGGCCTTTATTGTTTCAGATTTTAAATCCATCAGCAAAAATAACCAATCATGGAGCTAAGGTAACTCTGTCTCATTTTATAAGAGTTTTTTTGTGTTTAAGTCTGTGTGAATACATAGTGGTTTACTTTTCAGTTAAATCATTGGATTTATGTATCTCGATGTTTTACAGGAACGAAAGGAGAGAATTAAATTTGTTTTGTAATTGGATGATGAGTTTGCTTACTGGGCTTTGTTAGTTTCAGAAGATTTTGGTAATGGGCTTGCTTTTTTGTATCATTATACGCATTGGTAACATAGTTTGTTTCATGTAAGATTATATAATCAATGCTGCGGGGCCTTTGCACCATTGTCATCCCTTGAAGCTAATTGCAGGCCACCAAAATAGGAACATAAAAGTTTGGAAAGGTTGTTTCATTTGTGGCTCTCCTCCCAAAAGTGGTTTCTTTACAAGGTTTCTTGGTACGTGAGTGGAAGCCAGTGTTTTAGCATATTACCATTAAAATGAGAAATGCAATGGGAAGGTGCCAGAGCAAGCTGTATCACTACAAAAAGTTCCTTAGAGGTCAATAGCATACTATAAATGCAGTTTCTTACAGGTCAGTAGCAGCTTTTGTGATAAATTGTGTATTTAATTTCAGAAGCTCTTCCCCCTCCCTCCTGCAGCGGTTTGGCAACCTCATTACTATGGAGTGATGGAATGATCTGTGGTTAAATGCAGGGTTTGCAAAGTTTATGGAGTTCATGTCAGTCAGCATTACCCATTGAGAACTGAGAGTTGTAAGCAGCAGTTAGGGTATTTTCATTTTGTAACTGCCTTCTGAATCCACTAGTTAAGGATAAAGATCAAGCAGATTTTTGCTATGAACTACTTTTAAATTTCTGTTTGTGAGGATTATCTGATGTTAACTCTGAAGAGTAGGGATGTTGATTTACCTACATGTACATGTTTTCAGGAACTTATGATGGAATTTAATGATTGCAGTGAAAGGGTATTCTTTTTTTAAAGACATTTAGACTTCCAAAAGTGTAAAGAAATTATTTTATCTTATTTCATCAAATAGGGTGAGACTTGAAAACACTAAAATCCTTCCACTAGCTTTATCAGAGGTCCAACACATGAAATTTTCTACCAAAGTGAGAAGAACAATGCATCTGGGCAGAATTTTGCCATAGCACTGTAGTGGCATGATAATAGGGAAATTCACCATTTGGGGGGGGGGGGGGGGGGCGAAATTTGTTTTGTGGTTACTGACCACTCTGTTGGAATGTGCAGGTGTCTTTAAGTCTCACTAACTCAACTATTTTTAGAATCACAGAATGATAGAATGGAATCACAGAATGGTTTGGGTTGGAAGGGTCCTTTAAAGGTCATCTCGTCCAATGCCCCTCTGCAATGAGCAGGGGCATGTTCAACTAGATCAGCTATTTAGGTTAGTTTAGAACACTAGGACTTATTTCACTGTATTATTGGGGGGGGTGGGGGGAGGTTATGCTCTGGAATAAAAGAAGAAAGATATGGTTTGCTGTCTTTGTGTGATTTAAAGATCATGTGGAATGGACTGAAAAGTGAATGAATAGGGGTTCAGTGGTCACAGAGCAAAATGTAGTAGTAATATTTGTGTTTGCCTCCTATTAGGAAGACTATTTCTTAAGGAGATGTTTTTATGCCATGGCAGTGGATGCACTAAATTCCTCACAACCTCTATCTACTCCTGTGGAAGGTCCAGCTCAAATTTTAGAGATGTTTGATAATGTTTCTTATGAGAAGATAAAATACAAAACTGTTACTGATTTCAGTTGTACTGCTTGTACTATACAGTTATATTTTACTGATTTCACCCCTACATAGAATACCTGGCACGTGGTATTAATGGGTTTATGACTCGAATAGTTCCTTGTCCAAAACACCTGGGTGGATTCAAATGGCAGTTGCCTTTTTTATTTCCAAAATGAGGAAGCCTTTACTTCTTCCATCTGTTCTGTAACAATTTAGTCTTAAACCATTTTGGGGTGTTCTTAACCCATGGAGCATTTTTCACTGGAGCATTATATGGTGCTGGCTTGTATAGTAATTAAAAAAATAATAGTGTAATTTACTCAATCCGTGATATTTTTAAGAGTGACGATCACACAAGCCCAAAGAAGTACTATTTCAATATACATAAAACCCAATTACTTTTTAATCAGAGACACATACAAAAGTGTACTGTTATGCAGATGAGTGGTATGCTGAAATTCTTCTGAAGCAAGCATCTTGCTAGGTAAGGAGTAGTTTTGTAAACACTTTGCCACTCTTTTTCTCAGGGATCTTGTGTATTAAGTATGCTGAGGGACTACCTGACTGCTGATGTGTTTAAAGCTGGACTTGTGCAGTACCTGAAGAAATACAGCTATTGAAATACAAAAAATGAAGATCTGTGGAACAGCATAATGAATGCAAGTATTCCTTATTTGCTTTATTTGCCCTTTTTTTTTTTTTTTTTTAGATTTCATCACTTCTTGTGAATGTTGCGTCTCTCTAATATATTACTGAAGACTGTGACCAGTACTTATGATTATGACATCAAAGAGACATGACCAAAACTTTTTTTTTCTCTTTCACGTTTGCCCTACAGGAGGTACTAATGAAAATGAACCACAAACTGATGGCTTTTGCAGAAGAAGCCAACAGTCATCTTGATATGCAGTAAGCATCTAGTTTTTTATCCATCAGTATTTAGGAATTTGACACACGTATCTGTGCCCTCATGTTTATTCTGTGCCGTGGCATTGATACATGCACCTTCCAAAAGCATTCTTTGCCACTTAAGCATGGTTCTAGGGAGAGTGTAAGTTTCTTTCATTCCGTTTTTTTCTGTGATTGGACAGAAATTCGGCTCCTGTGCCCAGGGCTGACTGAAAAACTGCAGTACTTCAAGAGTTGCCATTATATGAAAGTGTGCACAAGAAAACCAGATGGAGACGTCATGATATCCAGTCTAAACATACCTCTATAGAGCTTACAAATACCCAGCAGCTTGTACAGAGTTCTTACATACCCCTTTCTGTTTCACTGTCAGCGTACTGCCATCTTCCACTTCTTACATGTCTTCTTTTTCCCTTGCTACTAAAAACAAGCACTGGACTAAAGGAGAAACTCTTGGTGTGAGGGCAACGATGGGCACTTGGACACTGCAGAAAGGTTTTCCCCTGCTAACTGTCACAGTGAGAGGGAAGAATGTCCACCTGCAGCAGGAGTACTACATGACAGGGGTAGATTCTCCTCCACTCACAGGGTAAACAAAATGGGGAAATCTCAGCACGCAAACGGAAATACTCTCGAATGGCAGACAGTGATGTATGCTAAGAGCTTTTACTGTTGTTTCTTAAGGAATGCTCCCTGAGCTGTTTGGTCATGAGTCTGTCCCTGTGTAGCTCAGGATCAGCAGTACTCGTAGGCATCGTTGGACCCTGTGTGCCTGGCCAAGGTGCCAGCAGCTGCAGAGCTGCAGTGCCTGGGCATCTGGGTAAGCGGGGTGAGCCTGCACTGGAGACGTGCTAGTGGAACTAGGCTGGAAAGTTCATATTTTGGCAGCTCAGTGTCCGTGATCTGCCAGGCAAACTAAATGAAAGGCAGCGAGATGCATCTGGCACTGCACTGAAGTCAGAGGTGTGAGTGCAGTCTGTTGCTGCTACTGTGTGGGCAAAGATTTTACTCAGTGGTTAGACTGGGACAAGTTGGAGAAACTTTGGCGAAGTTCTTCCATTAAACAAAGCACTTCTGTTTTGCAGTAGGTACCTGTGGCATGTTCCACTCACCTACTTTACCAGTAAATCTGACACTGTTCAGAGATTTTTGATGACAACTAAGTAGGTAATTTCTTTGACTAATTAGGCGATTAATTTATTCAAAGTTTGTTTGCAAGCCTTTTAGTTTTGCAGGGTTTTTTTCAGAATGGGGAACTGGAACAACTAGTCCCAGAGAAGCAAATACTTGTCAGCTCAATAATATCGCTGTAACGATCTTTTAATATTTTCAGAAACCGTGCTGCTGTGTTCTTTAAATCACTGAAATGAGAGTAACAGTATTACTGGGTATAGTACTAGGATGTGTTTGAATCACAAAGAAAAAAGAGTTGCGCTTTTGTTTCCAGATGTTACTATCCTTCCGGAAGAGGTGGAGTGGGTTAAATTCAGGGTGGACACAAATGGGAATGGTGCACTATGAAGGTGATGGGCAGGATCATCTGATCAACCTTTTGAAAGAGAACTATACACTGATTAGCAGCAAAGACAGAGCAAGTCTCATTAACAATGTATCCAGGTCGTGAGGTAAGGCCTTCTGTCCAAGTCTGAAAAACATACTAATTCTGTATTTGTGAGTATATACCACTGAAGAAGGAAGTGTTGATAATGTATATAGTATTCATTAAATCTGTTAAATAGACTGAGAGCATGTTTTTTTCTTGCTTACAGCAGTGTAAACCCAGGATTTCTCTTGATTACAGTGGACTTACCTAAGCCAGCTAAGTGAAATGTGTTGTGTTCAGTAGAACATGTTAATGGAAGGATGCCAGTGTGAAGTGATGGACTAGGATAATGTTTTTGCACCTGGAAAGGTACCGGTGCCATTTGTCAGTTAGAAACAAGGCTATTACAGTCATAAAGATGTGATGCAATTGTGATCGTGATTAGTCTTAGTTCTGTGGAGTTAGAAAAGGCTGTGTCTTAGAGGTGCTTTGCAAACAGTTGTGCATAGCCTGGCACAGAGACCTAAGGAGCCAACAGGAGTAACTATGGGTCTGAGTGTATGGTGTTCAAGAAAGAGGGTAGTGGGGAGAGCTGGAAGATAATTAAAATCAGAGGAATTTGAGGTGGCAGCTCACAAGGCAGTCTCAGCGGGGCTAGCCAAGATTTTAGTTTGGACAGTAGCAGAAAGGTCCTTCTAGCTTGAAAAGAGGAGAGTGAAGAAAGATTGCTCAGCATGTTCAAGGAGCTTAGAGAGGAAAGGCAGAAGGGACAACTGGAGATGCAAATTGGGTTAAGCAGGGTTCGTTTTACGATGGATGACTAGAACGTGCTTGTATTTTGAGGCAGAAGAGGCAGGTGAATAGGGGCAAAATGAGAATGTGTGCAGGGAGCTGACATGGAAAGGAAGCAGAAAAAAGGTTTCGCAGAAGGATGAAAAAATGAACAAGGCAAGTGAGAAAAGACGTCTTGCATTTTCTCTGCTCTTGGAAGAAATCATTGAGATGTGTCCTGGCAGGTGTAGAAGACAGTTTGCAAAGTCAGGTAAAGACAGTGAAGAAACAGCTGGGATTGTAGCTTTGAGGTTTACTGCAGGCTCGATATCTACATGTTGAGCTAGAAAGGTGTTGATGAGGAAATTATCTGAGTCATTGGATTCCTTCCGTATGTACGTGGTTTGTAGAGCAAAAGCAGCAGTGGGGAAAGAGCATGAAGGAGAGGCTGTGCTGGGATAACCTTGGCATGTGAGAGATGGGGGAAAAATGTTGATCTTTACATCTTTCTCTTACAGTCCATTTCTTACTGCAAAGATTAAATGGTAGGTTTCATAGCTTTTGTAGCTGCTCAGCCACATTTCACTCCAAAAAGCAAAGTCAGAAGGGATTTGGAAATACCTATAAGGCTTTCCTATTTGTATAGTTTTCTGGAAAACTTTTGGCTTGGATTTTGCTTTTATTTACAACTTGTTTATCTCCTTTCTTCTACTTCCTTAGAATAAAAAAAATGGTCAGTTTCCAAAGCTTTTGATTTAACTTTATATCTGAAACATGAAAGACAAATCGTGCCTGTACTCCAAGGTATGAATGAACTAATTGCTATATACAGGCTCATGGTGAGGAGGGATATGGATGGTACAGAAAGACAGTTAAAGGTAACGTTTTAAGTATCTGGAACTTTCTAACTCTGCCTGTACCCCGTAAAATGCACTTTTAAATATATCTTTATTGTTACCTTATTTTAGGAGTATATAGTCAGTCTGTTTAAATACCTGATTGACAAGCAGTCTTAGTGTGATGAAGGCTCAGTGTCTGAGACATTGCTTAGGCACTCGCTCCTGCTGTTGCGTGCATGCACAGGTACCAGCCATGCGTGGACAAAGCCAAAGGGTATTTTACAGAATGGCAGAAATCCAATGGAACCTTGAGGTCCGTTCTTTTTATTAATTTAAATTACATTTAAGTTATTTATTAAGTAATATAAGTTATATATTAATTCCAATTATTTAAGTTAATTCCAATTAAATTAATTACATTTTAAGTTAAAGGAGCTAAACTTCAGTCCTTTCCACACTCTGAAGTTGAGCTTCTTAGTTTTGTATCTTATACTTTAGCTTCCCAGTGCCTTCACAGTTCGGTACATAATATGTGTCCAGACTAGCACATACATCATGTGGTACTCCACAACTTGGGCTGTTAAAGATGTTCAGAAAAGTGAAAATAACAGGTATTCATTCATTTCTGTGTCTAAAGGTTGACCTATACCCACTGTAAAAACAAGTAACTGCTGTTCATGAACATCACCTAATTTTTGTTTCTCATCATGACATAAGAACTCCCTAAAACACCCTCCAAAATGTCTCTGAGAGATTGTTTGGGGCAGGTCAAAGAAGACTGTATTGGTATCTGACTGGGTGTAGTCATGAAAGGAATATACAAAAATAAAGAAAAAAAAAAAAGGAATGCCAAGTCCAGAATTTCTCGAAGTCATTTCCAAGGCAGGAACAATACTAAGATACAGCCTGATACATTTAACCGTATCCTAAGCACAGGGATCACTTTCTAACACACCTGAGGGACCAGTATTTTTTAATAAATTGTCTGCTATGCCAGTTGATGTGTGACAGTGACATGGTTGTGTTTCTACATGCTTTATACAAACACGAAGTGGAGAGTAACTTGGTATTCAACTTCTTGCAGTTTGCCAGCAGATGTGAGGACAACAGTGTGTGCTGTTGGAGCACAAACATCCAAAGGCTGGGATTTCCTCCTTAGTAGATGCAGAATGCACTCTTTCAGTGTGGAGAGAGAGAACATGAAATTAGCTCTCAACCTCAGCATAAGTAAGGACAAACTTCAGTGGTAAGTAGCTACACAGGAACAGAAATGTGTTTGGAGAAAGTTTATGAATGCTGAAACAGGAAATAGAATTATTCAGAGTCTTGTTTTATAGCTTTTGAATTCCATGATGTATAAAGTACTTTACAGAGTTAATATGGTCAGAGGAAGTGGCTGCACCTTTTCATTTCTGTGTTTTGGTGTCAGGAGTCAATGCATTCAGAATTTGCAGTAGCAAACTAGGACAAAATACAGTAAAACAGCTTTTCAGATACCTTATCTTTGCTTGGCAGACTCTTCTTTATTTCCCTTAGTCATTGTTTTGATTACAGGTACATATGCTGTACATCTCTAATAAAAATTTGAGGTTTCCTGCTTTTAACAGAGCTGAGCACCACTGAGGTTTCCAGGTGTTAGCTTCAAACTGTACTTTTTGTGAACCTGATTTCTGCCATTCATTGGGGGTGATGGTATGGGAAACTGATGTAGCTCTGTTCAGACATCACTGGAGACATACATTAGCTGTTTTGTAATGTCACTATTTATTCTTTGCATTGCGCTGCTGTTTGGACACCTTAGTCGTGAGCAGCAGTGAGGTTCATATTCATTTGGAAATTGAGTAGGAGCAAAATGTAGCCTCATTTTTATCTTTTGTATTCAGAATACAGGTCTGCCAAGTAACTGTAATTGTGAAAGTAACAGAAATGGGAAAGATGGATGTGGTGGAGGAGTACATTGTGACAGGTTGGAAGTAACCCAGCAGAAATGATGTGTCAGGACCTTGAGAAATGTGAACTCTTTCTACTATAGTACCAAATACTAAGGGAATGGTAGTTTGTTAACTTTATCTACTGGTCTAAATGACTTCCATTTCTGTTATTAATTCTTAGGTTAATGGATCAAGGTCTGCGTGCTGACCTCATAAGAACTCAGGATCTTCCATTTATTGTTGTATTTGTTGCCAAATCCTCATCTGGCTTGGACATTTTTTAAAGAAATTTGGGAGAAAGTTGTGGAAAAGTAAGGAACGTAAGCTGTTGTACTGCTCTCTCTACCCAATTGTACTTTAAAACTCTACTTTCTACAAAAATAGACATTTTCTGAGTAGAGGTGATTTTTTTTGCCAGATTTGATGGTGTTCAAATTCCATAACAAGAACTGTCAGAGGAGTGGCAAGCCAGTACTCGACAAGGTCACAACTTGCACAGGTAAGCCATTCAGATTCTGGTTTTAAAAAATAGTTGCAGTATAACTGAAATGAAAATTTGGATTAAATCTTAACAAGGTAAAAGCATGACCAGTTATGAAGCATTAGGGTAATGTCCTGCCTTTTCCTTGAAAAAAGATTATAGCGGTGATGAGTTAGATTTCTCAAGGGAGAGCATTAAGTCAATGACATGGAGAAAGATGTTCTTTGTTTAGGCAGTGGGCTTGGGTGCAGAGTGTGAATGTTTGTCTGCCAAAGCATTCATGGTTTACCTGCCTCTATTGATATTTTCTGCCCACTCTGGAAAGTAGTGGGGAAAAACAAAAGTAGGTGTTTTCACTGAGTGGACACAAGAAAAATGCTGAAGGACAGTGAGAAATACACCACTGTTCTACATCTATTCTGGGGAAAATCCTCCATGGTCCTGTATGTCATATATGATAATTGTTTTGTCTACTTATTCCACAATCTCTGTAAAAAAACCCAGACTGGTCAATATGCAGATTTAGTGGCATCCCCGATGATTTCTTTTCAAAACCTGCTGCTTTTGTGGCAAGTTTGAAATTTTCTGCTTTAAGGCACAACACAGTGTCCTGGTTTCAGCTGGGATAGAGTTAATTGTCTTCCTAGTAGCTGGTACAGTGCTATGTTTTGAGTTCAGTATGAGAAGAATGTTGATAACACTGATGTTTTCAGTTGTTGCTCAGTAGTGTTTAGACTATAGTCAAGGATTTTTCCGCTTCTCATGCCCAGCCAGGGCACAAGTTGGCACAGGACACAGCCAGGGCACCTGACCCAAACTGGCCAACGGTGTATTCCAGACCATGGGACGTCCCATCTAGTTTAGGAACCGGGAAGGGCGGGGGGAGGGAATCGCTGCTCGGGGACTGGCGGGGTGTCGGTCGGCGGGTGGTGAGCTATTGCCCTGTGCATCATATGTACATTCCAATCCTTTTATTACTGCTGTTGTCATTTTATTAGTGTTATCATTATCATTATTAGTTTCTTCTTTTCTGTTCTATTAAACCGTTCTTATCTCAAACTATGAGTTTTACTTCTTTTTCCCAATTTTCCCCCCCATCCCACTGGATGGGAGGGTGTGAGTGAACGGCTGCGTGGTGCTTAGTTGCTGGCTGGGGTTAAACCAGGACACACAGCCATAAGTAATGCAACCATAGTAAATATAAAGTGAAAGGATATAGGGAGCAGTACATTGTGTTGCACTTAGTTCTCAGTCTTCATTTACATCTGAGTGGACTCTCACCGTGTGTCAATAGCAGTGTCTTGGCCTGTGGCACGGACTGCAGGGATGTTTCTGTGTCCTACCCAGAAATGTGGCCGCATCTCCTGTGGGGACCTGTGGGACTTACGTACATATCTGTGGACACAAAGTCAGTATAAGGTTGAGACAGAAAAATCCAGCAACTCCCTTCCTTGTATCCTATTGGTATCTTTCTTGTACTTTGTACAAGTATTTGCATCTTGTATCGTACTCATCAAGGTAAATTCTCAGAAAATGATGGTTTTAATTTACACAATATGAACACTCACTGTATCTTTTGAAATTATCTGTCTACCATTAACACTAACTCAAGTCTGAGGTTGTATTAAGTTTCCACAATGAGCCTTGTGAGCAGGAGTGCTGCCTTTAAAAACAAAAAAAGGAAAAAAAAAAAGGTAAGGAGGGCATCTGCTAACACTTCCAGCAGCCACAGGGAGCACAGTGGCTTCCAGGGGTGAGAGCAGCCTCCAGATTCCCAGTGGCTGCATTCCCAGGTGCTTCAAGGATGAGACTAGTGCCTTCCCAAGCAGTGGGGGACTCAGAGGAGGTTTTTTTTAGAAAACTAAAAAGAGGCACTGACTTCCCTGTGTAGCAAAAACATCTGGAAGTACTTTACCATCAACACTTAATGCTACTGCTGCCTCTTCAAATGGGTTGAACGAGTGGCTTGCAGGCAAAGGTAGATGACTTTTACGGAGTCACTCTAAAAACAGCTGCGAGGTCTGGTGCCTGTCCCACCCCGTTGCCTGTATCAGCAGAAGCAGCCTTTTCGGCTCACAGTCTGGGACATGAACCAGGTTTAATCAGGTGAAGATGTGTTATGAGGCAGAGCAGCCATGAGGCAGAGCAGGGGATGTTCATTCTCCCCAATGGCATCTGCACTGAAACGCTGCCATCCTGCCTGTGGGTGCCGCGGCTTAAATGGCTGTAAGGGTTTGTTGAATGAGCAGGAACCGGACACATCCCCACGCACGACATTGACAGTTCTTTCAGCAGTATTTTTTTTACAATTGAATTTGAATGTAGTCTTCCTCAGCTTGTGAGATCCAGCTGCTATGAAACCTTTATAAAAAACTGTTCTTGGTGTGGAGTGGGGGGTGAAGGGGGGTGGAAGACCCAAGGTCAAGTTCGAGGATCACAGATTTCTTGCGGGTCTTCCTGTGTACCTGAGAGACATGGCTGTCTCTTCATCAACTGTTCTTCCACATTTTTGTCCACAGGTGAAAGAATTCTTCTGTTCTCTGGGGGAAAAAAGTGCACGGCTTCACTGTGTCCAGCAAGCTATTGAAACCATTGAGACAATATACAATGGATGGATCGAAATTTTGAGAAACTCAAAACAATGTTGCAAAACAACCATCTGTAGATTAAGGCACCTTGCTTATGTTTGTCAGAAATAACTGAAAAGCAGTGAAAATTCAGGGCTGGAGGGACAGCTCAGTTGTATAAATTAACTTCTGTGGAAGGACCTGTAAGGCAGCCCAATGCTGCTGCTCAGTATTTTTTCTCTCTGATGGTTGTGGTTTGCTGGGAACAGAACTACACCATTCACTGATCTTTTTCACCAGGTAATGCTTGTAAGAGAAAAGGAACAAAGAACATTGTACTGAGGTGCAGGGGAGGCTGGCTACTAGAAATCTGAAATACATTGCTTCTGAGAAAGCAGAAGGTACTGGGAGACAACCAACCAAGAGAACCTTTTCACCCGCAAATGCTGATCCTTTCGAAGTGCACTAAAGGTCTGGAGCAAAGCCACCTTTGCAGGTGTCTTTATCCTTATGCTTCATGTTTCCAGAGAGTAATATTTACAAAAGTACTCCAGATTGAGCGTCATGCAATTAAAAAACCCCCAAATATCTACTGTAATTGCATCTGTCAAAGTACGAGAAGGCCTATGTCTGTGCAAGCTTTGCTGTAGTCTCTCGGGGCTGGAGGTAGTTGGGGTGGGGTGGATGCTGCCCATGGGTGATGCCGAGTCCCGGCTGTGCTTCTGTCCCCTCTCCCAGAAGCTCTGCCTGACTCCTTTTGCTGCTGACGTAATACTTTGTTGGCACTGGTAATATTCTTGTGCTTTTAGGTCATGAGCACATATATTTCACGTACAAAAAAAAAAAAGGTCAGTGAATTTTACTTTAGATTATTAATCATTGGTTTGTTCTAGCAGAAATTTTTACTTGGCATTATCCCCGATTCACCTAATTGAAATGCAACCATTGTCACATGTACTCACTGACGTTTAAAAGGACAGACAGTCATTCATAATGGTCTAGGGTAATGATAAGAATTGTAAGCTAATTGCTCTAAGGAGAGAAATTATTAGTATTGTGTGCTTCAAAGGGACAGTTACTTAAGAAAGCTAAGTTGAAATCTTGAAGGTGGGAGGTTCTTTTGGTGGAGGGTATTTTTTTTTTTAAAAGGCAGTGGTGAACAGCCTTCTGTTTGCTTGTAAAAACCTTTTATTTCTGTACAAAACTTTAGTCATTTTAGGTTTTTTTAATGACCACATATGCTTGAATACACTTGATTTCTTTGCTTTTAGAACCATGTCCTTGACATGATTCCATGGCATTTATTTCCTCTGCAGTTCTGACCTGTCTCAGTTTCCTCACTGATATGCTGGTGGCCAGAAACTTTAACAAAGACTTGGGGAAAAATGCATAATCTGGAACTACTCATAAGCTTTTGACTGTGCCTTGCTTGCTCTTCTCGCAACTAGAAATTACACCTGCCCAAGAAGTTGAAACCCGCTTCATTAGAGTTCAGAAAGGCTGTTGAGTTCTCCTACCGAGAGCAAAAATCTCTGTCACAGTGTTGCAGAAAATACCGTTTCCTTTTGCTCGCCATATCCTTTTATGTACAAGGCACCTTCTACCTCTTAACTCATTAAGGGAAAGAGGAATTCTGAGTAGGCTGCACAGCCTTTTCTGGGATTTCAGGTGTTCTTGACTGTTGCTTGCTTTAAAATGTTTTCGGAGCTGAAAAGGCAATTTAACAAAAAAATCTTTCTACGTGATTCTAGATAAAGTACTTAATTTGTGTCATTTTGCACATACATTTCTTTTGCTGTTGTGAGTAGTAATTTAATGCATTGCTCTTTTCTGCATTAACTGTTTAATCTTAAGTAAGTTTCTCAACTTTGGAGAAAATTTAGTAGTATTCCTAGTATAACACAGTCCCCTTCTGGCTCCACTTCCCACCCCACCCACTTTTTTTTTTTCTTTTTTTTTTTTTTTATCGAGGAAGCATCAATTAGCCAGTGTGTATCCTGATGCCTTGCAGCCATCTCTATGGAACAAAGGGAGCATCAGAAACAGGTATGTTGATATGTCATTTATCTCAACACAATAAATTTCAGTGATCAAGCTGTATGAGCGGACACGCAATAAACATGTGGGACTTCTGTGCACTGTGACAGAAGCGCGCTCGCAAAACCAGAAGCACTTCAAGACTGAACTGCTTGCCTGCACAGTCCAGAGAGAATCTGAACAGGTACAGGTTGTGGAGGTGCCTTTCCCTCCACTTCTTGGGCTGCTCCACGGCCTCAGGAACTCATGTTAGGCCTTGCCCTTTGTGTAACGAGTTGGGTCATTAAGCAGCCCTTGACCGTGCCAGGAACTCTTGCATGGCTAAGGCAGGGAGCGGCACTGGCCGCACCAAGAATTCCTTTTGCCTGGCAGACGTGGAGAACAAGAGTGGGAGCAGTCGTCCCCTGCCAGCCTTGGAACATCCCTTTTGTCTGGATCATAGCTCTAGTGAAACGGTGCCAGTGTTTCTGGAATTCCAGTAATTTGCTGCCAACTAAAGCCGATCATCTCCCGATCCTATAAACAGCGGTACCAAGTGAGGCCCTCGGAGCTCTCCCGGGCTGCAGTGGGTTGCGACCAGCTGCTCCTTCTGCGGCGGATGCCTCTCCGAGCTCACAAACTCTCCAGTTGGCAAAAATCAGAGGACCGTCAGTGAGAGCCAACAACAGGAACTGGGCTGATGCCCTCCGCTCAAGCCTCAACCCTTCGCCCGTTGAGAAAAATGCCGAGACATTTTACATGAATATTTCACTGAACTCCAGGGGAATTTTTAACAGGTATACCTCTGTTTATATATCTTGGTGTGTGTGCGTGTGTGACGTGACCCAGGTATCCGGCAGCAAGTATAGTATAAATACTGCCCTTTTGAATCTGTAACTGTCACTGTTGTGATTGTAGTAAATTCTATTGAATCACTCTGTAAATGTTAAAATCGCCAAATTCTGCTAAATTTTGTAATTCACCTCAAAATGTGAATGAACCTCAGACTGCTGCTATACACATAATCCCTTTAGATACAAACCGTTACCCAGGTCTGGGACTAGGAGTGGATCCAGCTGCCCCTAAGCTCCATCAGGCGTTTAGAAATCAAGGGAGTCCTCCCTGAACCTCATGACTCAACAGGAAGGTCTCCCTTACCTTTTTGCCCCTCAGACCTCCACGCAAATCATGAAAAATAGATTCTAATATTTTCCTTTGTATGTTTCTCCCTTACCCTTTTGCATCTTTGGTCTCTGTATAAATCATTCTCGTTTTGATTCCAACTTGATTTTTCTTTGTATGCTTCATCCATGTATTAGGTAATAGAGTGAACCTTGCCATTGAAATTTGTGAAGTCACACTTTTGTAAATTCCTATTAAATCACTTTTGCCAATACCTTTGATGGTGATTCTTTAAGTGGTCCAAACCACTCACTCAGGACACAGGGATGCTGGGCAGGGTTCACATGCTTCATTAAAACACAGTGTTTCTTCTGTCGCCTGAGAATGACTGTTAACCACTTGTATATTGTACATTTCAACAAATACTCTAACTGGAATTTTTCAGCAAAATAATCACTTTGTCTCTTGTGCTTAGGTCTTAATCTTTTAGCTGCTTCCCTACACAATGGGAGCCCACAAGTTAATTTTGGTCCTAGTTAACTGTGACACAGCTTTGAAAACCAAAGGAAAGGGGAAAAACCTGTAGCTGGATCTTGATCAGATTGTGAGGGCTTTCGTGAGGCATCACTGACAAGTATTTTGCAGGGTTTTTTTAAACGCATTGTATTGTTTCAATATGCCAATGTTTGGGATTTTTTAATTATTTCTAAGATTTCTTTTGTCTTACAATAGCTATTCAGATAACAGCAGTAATAAATGAAAAGTTACGAACACCGTAATGCATTCTTAAAAACTTTTATTAGTGTGACACAGGTTCTCTGTACAGACTGTGAAGTACAGTCAAAAGTCTAAATATCCCCAACTTAAATCTCCGGGCTGTCTCCGTCTGCAACGCTACATACTAGAGTCTGATTTTGGTATCAGTACAAATGTTGGTATGGCCTTCCTCTGCAAGCTAAAGGTGAAGCAGTATGTGTATAAGGATGTGCAAAAAGATGCTTTGCAGGTTATGAAGACAGAGGAAAACACTTGGTGCACCTCGGTCGCGACAGCCCTGTCTGCAGCAGACTTACGAGAGGCGCCTACTCGTGCCTGTTCTCTTGCAGAGCAGGTGAGCATGACATTGTTCCTTGCAGCATTAACTTCTGCCCTATTTCTGCATTCCCTTCTGGAGTGCAAGGAAGAGAAGCAAGGACCAGAAACAGTGCAAAGTAAGATAAAAAAAAAGTCCACCTGTTGACCTGAACTTCTCTTTGATCTCTGCTAAGGCTCATGTACCTTCTTTATTTCCTCTTCTGTGATGGTAATGGTGTCATTGTTACACTAGGATTTGTATTTGTTCAGTCCAGGAGACTCCTGAAATTACAAGATAACAGTACAGATACTGGAAAGAAAAAAAAAGCCACTAAAATCTTTATCTGTTTTTTTTGTTGTTTTAACTACAGTTAAGACAGCATCCAAAATACTTGTTACTGGATGCGCTTGATGAAACGGTTAATCCCCAGTTTCTCATTCTTTAGCTACCCACAGCTTACTTTTGGTTTCCTACCAGGAACTGGCTTGAGAAAAGAGTGCACAGCCAGGCTGAGGTGGGCTGAGGATGACTAAAGCTCATTATATTCCAGAATACTTAGTGCATTCACTGCAATGTTAAAAATGCTAGCACATCATACAAATTCTTCTGAGATTTACAGGCACTATGTGGAGATTATGTGCAAAAGTCTGCAGATTTTTTTGGCATTGCTATTCATTTATGAAATATATTTCTTGCAAATATAAAGCATTCTTTCCCTCTGAAAACTGAAGAAATTACAAAAAAGTTGAAGTATATGAGTATAATAAAATGAATGGCTAGGGGGGGAAAAACCAACACCATAATCTACTACTGGGAAAGAAGAAAATATGAAAAAAGTCCAGCAAGTATCGCTGTACAAAAACCACCCAGAATAACCACATGCTTTTTGCACCAGCTTTTGTTCTTCAGGAATATTTATCCACCAACAGAAAGAAGAGATTTAACATGATGCACCAAGATCCTGGGGGGAAGAAAAAGAAAAAAAAGTTAGAGTGCTTTATATTCTTTAAATTGGACCCACCCCCCACCCCAAAATAAATCTGGGAAGAATTATTGGAAATGTAAGTCTCTAGTGGCAGAAAGAAATCCAGGAAGACTTAATATCACGAGAGATCAGGTATTATTTGGAAGTGATACTGCAGCTAGGGTAGCAGTCCACTGCAGGTAGGCAGTAACAACGCATCTTTCTCTTGCCCATTCGAAGTCAGTTGCCAAATCTTCGCAGGGCATTTTGCTGCATGTAATTACTGACACTCTCAGAAGAGCCAGGACTGCCTCTGCTGCCAGAGGAGAGAGGCTCCTCTGCAGGTTCTTCAGAAAGCCAGAACTCAGACCCTGCTGGCTCGCACATGGATGGATGGTGCTATGCGCTGGACATGCCCTTGCCTATCTCCTCCAGACCCCAGGAGACCCTCCAGCCTGAAGCACTTGTGTCAAGCATCAAAGTAAATACTTCCATGAACTAATGACGATGATGAAAGACTCCCATTACTTACTCTTACGTTAAGGGCGTGATCGAGCTAAGTACAAAGAAGTACGTGGTGACAATGGAACAAGTGCAAACAACAAGGCTGTGTTTGTGCCGGGAAAGTCGAGAGTGGAACAGTGATATCTGCACCACCTACCAGCTTAGCTGTGGGGCTTTGTATATCTGTTCTGGACCCTGTTCCAAAATTAGCCTGGTGCAGAAATAACGAGATAAACTCACTGTCCTAAAGATAGAAACAACCAGCTGAAATGTGCTTGGCCTTCATTACTCCATAAAAAGGTCTTACTAGGGAAGCAGTGTGTCATGCCTTGCAATTCTTTGTTACATGAACCTAAAGGAAATTAGCTACATGAAGTAATTCTGTACAAACTGTATGGACAAAGGACGTGGAGAAAAAGTAAGTCCTCTTCTGCCTAGGAACACCAAATTTCAAAGTCATTCCAAGCGCTGTGTCTAACAGCGTCTCTAACCATGTCTTGGTTCAGTTGAAAGACTGTCAATAAAACTTAGCTTTAACAACACTAGCATGAGTTGTTTGTGGTAGTTCAGAGAAGAGAAAGGAAGAAATCTCACCCCAAAATGTTAATGTTTAGCTTGTTTTCTGCTTCTCAGATTTGCTGCTGGAGGACTGTCCCTTTGCCTAAAAAGCAAGAGAAGCATGAGATAGGAAGCTAAAAATCTGAAAAAAAACCAAGAAACCCCCAAACCCAGTGACACATACTCATCAGAAATCACATTTCAGACATTAACAGGATCTGCACTTGAAATGCAGAAAGTTTAGCAACAGTATTTGTAACTTCTGTTTTGTACATGTATTTTCATGTTTCTAGCATCACTTCATTTCAGATAAAGAGGGCTGTGACTGACCTCTTCACATCCTATTTCTCAACATCCATTTACTCATGCTAGTGATCCAGTCACAAATTGGAACATTAAAAAGTACGTCCTTCTGAAGAGGAGCTAAAGACCACTCCCCGCTTTTACATCAAGAATTGTAAGACAAAAGGGATGTGTGGCAATTTTGTAATAATGAAAAATCCCCTCACTCTTGAAATGTGAAACATAAAATTTCCAGAGCAGTTATTACCATCTGATTCAGGCATCTACCTGCATGCATCCTGGGAGAGAACAACATGATGGGAAAAGTTTCACCCTCACCTAAATCCATTTTCTGTATTTCTGGATGACAAGAACCAAGCAACCTTTTCTTTTCTTTTTTTTTTTTTTTTAATAAAGAAACAGCTGCCTTCTTTTTCCCACCAGATTCATTTTGCATACTTATTTATGAACGTATGTAACTTTTAATTCATTATTTTAAAATAAATTGATAATAAGTTGAGAAATGGATGTGTGGTTGAAGGAGTACACTCTAATCACTTTTAGAATGCTGTTATTTAAAACTGGAAGAAAAGACAGAAGTGATGGGGATCCCGAGTCAGCTATAGGCATGCGAAATGTGACTCTCAGATCAGCAAATATGGGAATGAGAAGCCTGTGGAGCATGCACTGAGCCTCCTGTAGAAGACCACACTCTCTCTGAAAGAAACGTATTTTAGCCCCTGTTCACTGAAAATTTCCCTCGAAATACACAGGTGCTTTTCTCCTATGTACATGCTTATAAAAATGGATCAAGTTCAATCTATTGATGTAAAACTCTCCCCAAAGTAATATTCATGTACTGTGAATCCAAAATCCAGTTGCCCATCTTTCATGTTTATAGTGTGTGGTAACTATGAATGTCCATATTATAGTATGTATGTTTTTACCGTTTTAGGGTCTTTTGGTTTTCCTTTACCCTTTGGGGTTGATTTAGTGGTGATGGTTTCCTTTCCACTTTTGTCCTACACTCCAAAGAAAAAAAAAAATTACAGTTACAAGCAGAATAGAGAATTGATGGCTCCTGCTTTTTCACCTGCCATAACACATTATTTAAATGTGGTTGCTAAGGTGGGAGAGAGCTCAACGCAGGATATGTGCATGTAATTACTGCCTGTAGTCCACAGCATGCTGGAATCTGGAGCCTTGTTTAACACTGGGGAGACTAGAGCACCAGAAAGCATACACTGATAAAAAAGCTGGTATGTTTGGGCAGATTTACTACAAAGCAGTAACGCAGCAGCAGAAGATTTAGCTCCAAAGTTCATAACCAAACAAAACAGCACTTAAAACACCAATAGTTTGCCTTAAGCCGCCTGAGGATTTCATGTCCAGGGAAGCACCTGGGGAAGCACTACAGTGGTCAGAAGAGCAATTTGGAAACACAGCTATTTCCTCCCAGGAATACATCTGATTTGAACTTCAGTTTCAAAGTTGCTTCTTCTCTGCCCTCCAGGAGAGGAACAAACACAGCATAAAAGCACAGATGATCATAATCAATGTTTTCACTATGGACAAACTTATAATTTGCTCTTGGTAACTGGGGTGCCTTGTAGGATAAGCTTAAGAAAGCTAGTGCAGAATTGCACTGGAGAACTGGTGCTATGCTTCCACAGCTGTGTCTGTCCAAGGGATTTAATTTTTGACTGCTAATATACTGGTTCTGTCAAAGATTTTGTAAATTTGATTTTTCTTTCTCCTTGCAGGAAGCAGGGAGGTCATGACTGCAGGAAAAAGGCAGGGACGGGCTGGCAGGAGTCAGTAGCAGATGAGAGGCAACAGCAGCTGCTTTACCCAGCTGAGTACAAAAGCTACTCACCATTCAAAACAGTGTGTACCATACCCTCTGCCTGCAAGTGAGGGACCAGGGCACAGGATAGAACATGTCACATCATAGAAGGGTTTGGGTTGGGAGGGACCTTTCAAGGTCATCTAGTCCAACTCCCCTGCAATGAGCAGGGACACCTTCCACTGGACCAGTTTGCTCAGAGCCCCGTCCAACCTGACCTTGGATGTTTCCAGGGATGGGGCATCCACAACTTCTCCAGGCAACCTGCTCGAGTGTTTCATCACCTTCACTGTAGAAAATTTTTTCCTTGTTCTAGTCTGAACCTACCCTCTTTTAGTTTAAAACCATTATGCCTTGTCCTATCACAACAAGCCCTGCTAAAAAGTTTGTCCTCATCTTTCTTATAGGCCCCCTTTGAAAAGCTGCAGTAAGATCTCTGTGGAGCCTTCTCCTCTCCAGGCTGAACAACCCTAACTCTCTCAGCCTTTCCCCACAAGAGAGCTGTTCCATCCCTCTGACCATTTTGGTGCCCCTCCTCTGGACCTGCTCCAGCAGGTCCCTGTCTCTCCTGTGCTGAGGACCCCAGAGCTGGAGGCAGAACTGCAGGTGGGTCTCACCCGAGCGGAGCAGAGGGGCAGAATCCCCTCCCTCGACCTGCTGGCCACGCTGCTTTGGATGCAGCCCAGGATACGGTCGGCTTTCTGGGCTACAAGCGCACATTGCTGGCTTACATCCAACCTTTCATCCCCCAGTACTCCCAAGTCCTTCTCGGCAGGGCTGCTCTCAATCCCTTCATCCCCAGCCTGTATTGATACAGGGGGTTGCCCTGACTCAGGTGCAGGACCTTGCACTTGGCCTTGCACATTAATTTACTTGACAGCAAGCCTCCTTTCTGCTTAGCACATGCTAGAGAGTAAGGGAGCAAATGGCTAACAGGAGGGAGTTACTGGTTCTTAACTAGTTTGAGCACTTGTAGAAACAAAAGGAGTCCATGATTTTCACACTGATATCCCACCAGCTTCCCGAGAGCACCCTTGGGCTCCTCTGCCAAGGAAGCACGTAAGGTGACCGTAGTGGCATGGTGGATGTCTCTAAGCCATACAAGACCTCTCCCTCTGTCCAAACTCAAGGTAACTCGAGTTAAGAGCAAGCAGAAAACACGTCTGACAGTCATTCTTCTCACATGTGGACTAAAACTCCGTCCCCTCCTTTACACTCTTTTCCAGCACAACCATCCTTTCTCCAACACCATCCTCATGTTGGTGACCTCCAGACTTATGCAGCTTCTGCTGCTAGTTCATTTCATATAGCCTCGCATGTGCAGCATTTTGCTGGGTAAAGTCTGACAGCTGTCTGTCAGCTGTGTTTAAGAAGATTATATGACAAATGCATGCTCCATTTCTCATTACAAGACCTCTCCAGTCTATTCCTTCCTCACCTTTCTTGTCAGCTCTACTATTTTCCCTAACACAACTTTTCTACTCCTAGCATTTCTCTCTGCAAAACCTTCTTGAACTGTTTCTCTGTTCCAGCCTACAAGTATTGCTAGGTAGTGCATGCAATCATTGAAGAAAGATTTTCCCTGCTTCTCTACAATTTTTGGACACTCTAATCTGTACAAAAGCTGTTACCACAATTCTCTGCTCCACTTACTTCTCCAAACCTGTCTTACCTCTCTAGAAGACTCTAAATACCACACATCTTCCTTCTTCCAAACATTTAGTATACAGAAAGACGCATCAAATATCCATTATAGCAGTAAGACAATCACCGCATATGGACAGCATCTTCCAAAGAGGCTAGCTCTAAACCTAAACTGAGCTACTGCAAAGAAAAGTGAGGAACTTCAACAGACTAGTGAAAAACTATTTATTTTGCAAGTTATTAGCAGAAAATGTCCTACCTTTGAGTGCTGCGGTTTGGCAGGAGCCTTTGTACAAGTATCAAAGTCACCTGACAGGGCATCAATAGCTGCAGAGTCATCTGTAGGCTTCTGCAATAATTTTAATTCTGAAGTCACACAATATGCAATACATCCCACAGTCAAATTAATGTTTCAGGAATTTATGTCTGCTTTAAACATCCCTTTCTTAAAAAAAACCCCATACTTGAGCTCTACACATATGTTAGAACAGAGATGTCTATTTGATGTTTCCAAGATACACAATTTCTTTGAATGCTGGACCTTAACGTTGATAGTGTAGTTGTGCATAAAACCTGTATTTACTATGAAGACTTACTCTTCACAAAAGTTTTACTGTACACACTGTTACTGTTACCTACTGCATTCAATAACATTTAGGAGAATTTGCAATGAATCACACCTTGAGCCTACAATGACAGTACTTCAAAGAAAAGATCAGAGCACACAGCATGAAACAAACACAGAACAAAAGTATCAGAAATGTTACCTTTTGTTCTTTGTGTTTCACATCATCCTTTGCTGTTGGCTTTACTGGTTCACCCTTGGGAAGAAGAAAAATTACATCCTCATTTTGAACTGGTCAGGTTAGTTTTAAGATACAAGTACTTACATATGACATTGGGAGTTTACAGATTACCCATAAAGTTGCACCGTTCTGAACAGATTTCTTCCTTTCTCGTGCTATGTAGTCAAAGTCAGATCATGATGTGTTTTCATGGTCTGTTACTTTGACTACTTCTGCAGTATCATCTTTCTATCCTTGTAGTGTACTGTAAAAACAGCTTCCCGATCCATAAAAGATCAAGTCACTGTCAGAGCAGTCACGTGCTCCAGTGAATAGCAGTTTTACAGGGCTTTAGGTATACCACCAAGGTAATACCTGTATGTGCACTTTGTCCCCAAACTTGGAACGAAACTACTTGGAATGAATAAGTGTTATTACCCACAGTTTGCAAGCTTCTCCTGTTTAAAAGCAGACTATAGAGCCAACCTGTTTAAAGGGAGACACTCCATTTTTTCACCTGGTTTTCTGGAGCACGTAAAACACTGAGCCAGTGTAACTGGAATCTATACTGCTAAATCTCCAGGATATTGATTGCTACTGGATGGTTCAAAGTGATTTTTATTTGTTCAGATTGCCTAATTAAAAAAAAAAACCAACAAAGCAAACCACAACTATTTTTTCCTTTGTTTTTTTGAATTAAATGCATGCAAGGATATACAGAGCTAGTCTATAAGTATAGGGTATTTACAAGTTTAACCCACATACATTAATATAGTACACAGATTTACTCACTTATTCAGCTTCCCTGTTCTTCTCGTAATTCCAAAGAGGACAGACTGGCTCATATGCACAAATTTCTGGTGTTGCAAATAAAAACTAACAAAGCTTTTCCTTACCTGCTCACCTGACTCCAGAAGTTTTAGATAATCAGGGGGGATAGTATCATCTCTTTCTCCAAGTTTGTCTCTGTGTTCAGATTTAGCCTTTTCCTGAAAGCATTTAATTTATTAATAACTTTTAATACTGATGTTAGAAATATTAGCAAACAGTAAGTCAGAGTGCTCATTAAACTTAGGACAGATGCCTTTTTTAATTTAAAATTGTAAACTACCAGAAAAAAGCCCATATATTTATTTCACTATGAAGTGTGTTTCATGCCTGAAAGTTCTAAACTACTAGGTCTCAATAAGTGTTCACATTTAATAAGTTAAATGTATATATATATATACAGCAGCATCCCAACATTAAAAAAAAAATAATTATGTCAACTTTCAATTCTGCTTTTCAGCAATATGACTAAAAGGAGTCATTCCACACTTCTGCATCAAATCTCATCCATGCACTGTAGCTTTAACACAAAGCTGATGTTCCTGCAAAGGCTTACCTGTGAATGCATCTGAGTACCTTTAGCAGAACCCAGGGCACTTATCCACCTCACACCCAAACTGATCAAGAGTGGCCTGTATTTCCCATCAGACTTAGGAGCCAGAGTCAGTTTCAAATCACAACTAGAAGGCAGAGCACCCCAAGCTCCTGAAAACTGCATCAAGGAGGGAAGCATTCCTTCCAGTATGTTTATTTTTCAATCTATGCTGCTTTGATTTCTGGCAAACATACCAGAAACATGCTGAACAAGACACCTGGTTTAGATACAAGTAGGTTCTTAAGGATATCACTGAAGAATATTTTTGTATTTGTTAACACAGACATTTTAAGGATGTCTTATCTTTTATTTTGCATTTTTTGAATATAAGCATTTTCCATGCCTTTGTAAAGAACAACACATGAAGAAAGCTGGGCTCCTAAAGCTCCACGGAAGCACAGGAGCTGCTGAGATCTCACATCTCAAACGTTCACTCCCTTGCTATGGCAAGGGACAATGCTACCCAGACTGTATAAACGTGTTCCTAAGGCAGCCAACAACCTCCACAATGGAGCCTGGTCTGAGATTAGAAATCTCCTTCTAGATTCCAGCCTAAATTTATTCATTGGCAGCTTATGGTGTTTTTTATCCCCAGTAATGTCCTTTACCTTAAGTATTTCAGTTTACATTTTGCTATTACTACCACTATTATGCAGAAATGCATCTGATTTTGTTATTAGCAGAAAGGTCTTTATACAATTATACGAAGAAAAACTGAATGAAGACAAAACAAGCAGAAACAAGTAAGTTAAAAATTGGGACTGATTAAATTAACACATCTGTTGATGAACTTGGTGTTTGGGGGGGTTATAGAAGTCGAAGTTTGACAAAGAGAAGGCCACAAAATTAATATTAGAAACAGAGGCCAGAGAAGATATCTGAAAAATAATTAGAATAATGACAATAAAAAGCACTGAAATCAAATTACTGCAAACTTCCTGTAATATTTCAACATTTACCTCCAAGCAGCTAAAGTGTATTAACTAATTCAACATTTGTCAGAAAACACACAGTAATGCAGCTGACTGAAGAGTGGTTGATATGCCTACACGTAGGACAACACAAGGGTATGGGTTTTTTTCCTAGTAACCTTCCTCCTACATCTGAAAAAATCACGTCATATACTCCTACAAGTATAGAAGTGTTGCAGTATACCATTAAAAAAAAAATTCTCCAAGAAGTAAGTATCTCAGATTTGGTTTGTTGTTGTTGTTGTTTGTTTTTGTGGTTTTTTTCCCCCAGACTGCATAAGTTTCAGAATGTCTTTTGTTACCTTTACTTTATCCACAACTGGTTTGTTCTCATCAGGGTCAGGTTCCCTCTCTCCCAGGGAATCGGACAGGAGATCCAAGGCTTCATCCATCTCTTTTCCTCCCTAACAAAGTATAAACACATTCATGAAAGCAAATCTGCTGTAAAAATAATTTAATTCAGCAAGCTAATATAAGTACTGACTAATGAACTGTCAACTTCAGTGAACAATGAACAATCAGCTCTCCCTTTGTAATTACAATGTAGTGCAATAGCTGGGGAAAAAAATTACAGAATATTTAGACCTCCAGAAAACATAATTTCAAGAAGGGGTTATGGAATTTATTTTAATGGCTTTCTTTTGTTACACATAAGCCTAACTGATCTAATGAGCACAGTTCTATGAAAATATTGGTTTTGGTAATTGCCATTCATTTTGCAAACATCATTATCACTGCCGATTAGCTGCTAAGCAAGTGTCAATCTGAATTAAAACTTATTAACATTTTTATCTTCACATTATTTATGGTCTTTTGCTAATTTACACCAGTTTTATTCAAACACGAGTTAGAAAAAAAAGCCCTTTTAAAATCAACTAAAACCCAGGTGGGAGGAGCTTTGTAGTCCCCTTTCAAATTAGGCTGGCAACACTAGAGGGAGCTCCCACTGCACAGATCAAAATGGAGAAAGACTGACCCAGCAACATTGCCACTAAATGCAAAGAAGGGAAGTTCTCCTGGTATTAAAATGAGGCAATGGCGC
This sequence comes from Astur gentilis, assembly GCF_929443795.1. Lineage (NCBI taxonomy): Eukaryota > Metazoa > Chordata > Aves > Accipitriformes > Accipitridae > Astur > Astur gentilis. The sequence continues at coordinate 1,687,243 of NC_064919.1, forward strand.
TGCCTGTCCCGCCATTAACCTCGAACTCCTCCTCTTAGAGGCTTAAAAGATGACTTTGCCACTACGGTAATGACTACACTGTCATTATTTTAAATGTTCTCATTACCTAACCAGGAAAAGAAAGGTGTGGTTCGGCTAAAGGCCCAAGCCTAAAAATGAAACCATTTGCATATAGGAAACTACCCGCATTGACCCATGGCAAGGAAATGCACACATCCTCTGATGTCCTCAGTAACTCTGGAGGAATCAGCACAGGACTGGGCTCTTCCTTTTCCAAGCACAGGTGAGGAGGTTTCAAAGGCAGGCTGAAATACGACAGCGAGCAGAACTCGGACAAAATGGGCACACCAGTCTTTGCAGTCAGTTGAACATGAAGTGTCCAGAAACTCACACTTTTCCCCCCGCAGAGGGAACATTTTCCTTCCCCCAATAGCCAGTGTTAGCAATAAAATATTCAACTTTGCAACAGACTATATTGGTAAAACTGGCCGGGTCATGCTCCTCTATCTCTTCACTAGTCAGTTCTTAGTTTGAGATCAGGATCTACAGAAGAGGTTGCTTACTGAGGTAGAAGCTAGAGGAGCTGCTGAGTGCACTGAAGAAACTGTCACAGCAGAGATAATGTCCGAGGAATCTGCAGGCTTTTCACCCTCCTTGGTTTTCTGGAACAAGACACAGCATTACTAATAACACAAAGACTAAGAGAAAAATATGCATCAAATTCCAAGCATCGAAAAGGCAATGCCCATACAGTTTATTTTTAGGACTTTATTTTTCCTAGAAGCTCTACTTATTTCAGATTGAAACCCCTCCCTGAGAAGCTTTTGCAACTGTTTTGCATCTCAATTTGTTCACGTTCAGTCTGCCATCTCAACCTTGGCACAGCTTAAGTCAGAGGCAGGTTTAATGTGACTTCAGAGGAGGTAAGATTTCACCAAGCCCCTCTATATTCCCAAGTAACACTTCTAAAATTCTCAACTCCAAAGCATTACTTATGCAAGCAACTGGTAAAAAGATATGACAACTAACTTACCTAGTTTTTTTCTTATTATTAAAGTCCTGCTCTCCTATTAATTTATTGCAAAAATTACTTATTTATTAAATACTTATTTAATTTTTAGTTATTGAATTTTATTTAGGAAATTTTACATAAATTTTAAGGGAAACAAATAAATTATCAAGATTGTTTAAAAAATTTGAAAATAAAACAGATTTTCAGAAATCACATCCACTCACCTTTGTTACAGTTGGTGTAGGTAATGGTGCAGCGGGCGACGGAGAACAGGAAAATCCTTCTGTCAAACCCTCTAAAAGATCATTTTCACTCATGGGCTATGATTAAAAAGAAAAAAAGAAGAGGCTTTTAAGCCTTTTCATCTATTAAAAAGTGAGCAGGTAACATACTCTATCTCCATTTTTCAACTGAAGACTGGGAAATCTTCCCGACATTTGCGTAAGTAATTAATGAATGAAACATTTATCTGAATATTAACTTTTTTACCTGGAACTTTTCTTCTGTTTTTGGTAAGAGTGGTTTCCCATCTTTATCCTACAAAACAAAAATCCCCTTATATTAAACTAAGCAGTCCTTAAATGACCATGCAATACAAGTACTCTGAGAGCATTCACTGAACAATGGATCTAGTAATCTCTAGCATCTACTGCTGTTACTCTAGGTTCCTTTAAAAAAATCCGGGTCCTCTAGCTTAAGAACATCTGCGTGCTGAAAAGTGATTCAGTGTGGGGGATTCTGAGCTTCCCTACTTCATGTTTCAATTTCCACGGAAATAGCACAATCAAAAAATAAAATCCCAACTTCCAGACAGGTAACAGTACTCCTGGATGTGGAGTCCACAAAGGCCGTATCTTTTCACAATGGCAGCTGTGGCAGGTGTTGTGCAAGTCTTGGCTATACCTAAGCAACCCATTTATGTCAAATGAGTTGTGTGGTGATACCACCTTGAAGCATTGGGCTTTTTAACGGCTTTGACCAATCACAATTTATTAAGTTCTAAAATACAAAAAGCTAAAAAGACTCCAGTGCACTGATCTCAGCCAAAATTATTCATGTGTAGGTACTTACATCTAAACCACTTCTGTGCCTATGTAGGCATCTAATGCTAGATGTCAGATATTCAGGAACTATAAACTGCAATTTTTATATACTATAAAAATGGCTGAACTAAACATCAACATTTCAAAATGAAATGGAGTTTCAGTTTCATCCACATATTCTGAAGAATGAAAGGAAAGAAAGACTAAGACAGACATTAAATAAATTACTTTTGCTTCTGTTAATCTGTACTCTGGAGGAATTGTTTCTTCATCTTCACCCAATTTTTCATGTTGTTCCTGTTTGGCTTTCTCCTATGAAGGCAAAATAAAAGTAGTATTAAGAAAAACAAATTACTACATCCCAACAGAAATGCATATGAGCAAGCTTTCAAAGGCTTCAGTTTACTGATTCCAATTAGTCTAATTCAATCCAACTACCAGATAAAAATCTCATGAAAATTAAAAGGAAGCCTTTTCTCTTGAAAAAGCTTTAATTTCTCTGCCTGTTTCTTCCTGTGTATGTCAGAAGTAGCTCCATCTATTTCAACGAAGGTCAACAGAGTTTAGTACATAGACAAGCATGGACCAATAACAAAATAGCATTATACCTCTGAGCCTTAATTCTTGATTTTTTTGTGAAATCCACTCAACAGCTATCTGGGCTGCATGCAAAGGAAGGCTGAACAGAGAAATCAGTAGCCAACTTCAAAAAGGACTAGCCCCCATCAAATTATGTTGGAAAATGACAACTAAGAAAAGGTAGTAAAGCTAATTGTGGGAACTTTTGTTTGATAGAGCTCCAGCCCAGCAGAAGAACTGTCCTTTCTATTTTTGGCTCTAGTCAATATCATCTGGCCCATGGTTTGGGATGGCAAATGGGGGCATTCACAGTGTGACTATGAACAGCATTCCCTTAGACAGAATATACATATTTCAGTGACTTACTTATGGGGCTCCCTGTTAAAATAACAGGATCAGTGACAAAACCCAAAGTTTTATGAATTATTCCTAATTTAAACAACTCATCATAAATTTGGTTCCTTTTGAAAAAGGACCATACAGTATGCTACCTCTAACGTGCATGTTAATTCTGCTTTGGTTCAGCAGTAAAACACTATAAAAATGCAGTTTTCAGAAGCTGAGAGAACTACTGTACTGTTAATAGGCAAAATTATTAAGAAAAGGTACTCACTGTGTTAAAATCCTACTAGTACTTCCTAAGCAGAACACAACTGGTTTCACAAGGAAATTTTGTTTTTAAAAAAAGTGAAAATATTATCTCTAGATTGTTTATAGCCTGAGGAAATACAGTAATGCTGAAGATAATTACAGTCTCTTTTTAGAGGTCTGATTGTTTCTCTACCTTAACTTTGTCCACAGCAGGTTTCTTTTCAACTGGATCAGGCTCCCTCTTTCCTAGGCTACTGGACAAGGCTTCCAGGGCTTCATCTGCCACGTGACCAACCTGTAAGGGTATCAATATAATAAAAAACGATTCTTAGTTTGGAGTTCAGCTGCAGCTGAAGAAGCCTGTTCATGTATTACCGCCGCCACCCACACATTACTTAAGGTTAAAAATCGAGAAGTAAACTAAAATACTGTAATGCTTCTCTCCCTAATTGTCTTCACACACTTGGGATCTGCTGAGTTCAAAGCATAAGGAAACTTTGACAGAGGTTGCTCTGTAAACAGGCTTCTCCTTCCTAAAGATTTACTCACAGCTAAAATGTTCCACAGGGGGGTTGTTTGTTTGTTTTGTTTTTTTAATAGAAGCATATATATTCTGAGAAGACATGCAAGAATGTCAGCCATTAATGCAATCTTCCAAAACATTCAGCACAACAATTGTGATTTTCTGGTAGAATTTGTCTTTTCCTGCAGCATCTCTTATGTTCACAAACAGCATCCCTTTTAGAGCATTAAAAGCTAGAGTAGACCACAAGAACTGTTAGTTTGACTTCCTCTATTAAGAAGGTCACTGACCTTCCTTGCTCACTTTGTGCTTGACCTCATTTTTTTGGAAAGCACTCAGCCTTTGTGGCTTACCTCTATAGAGGAAGAATATGCAATACGGAAATAAGCATCTTGAAAATGTGCTATACCATTGCATAAACGAAGCACTGAGTTTTCCTTTAGCTCCAGCTAACACTACTCACTGAAGACACAGCTGATGGAGCTGAAGACTGCACAGTGCAAGCTGTGGCACGAGGGACTACTTCATCCTTAGTAGTTTTTGCAGACACAGGATCCGAAGACTTCTGAAACAGAAAAATTTTACTGCAATTTACTGAATACACTGAGAAACCCAAAATGTACCTGTTAAGTAGCTTTTTTTTTTTTTTAATACAGTACAAAACAAGACAGAAAAGTCTAAATTTAAAGGTAGAAGCCCCTCAATTAAAGACTAAGTGCTAATACTGCATGTTCCACTGAAGGCAACAGGGCCAGGGCAGGAACAGAAACAGAAGAAAATATTTTTCTTGAAAGAATAGTAGCATTATCCAGTCTTAGCAAAACTATCAGGTGTTAGCATCTTCAGTGAAGTAGAAAGACATACTTTGGATGTGCTGCTGGGCTTTGATGGTTTGGATTGGACTGCAGGCTGTGCAGGGCAGGCAAAGTCCTTTGAAAATTCATCAACAAGATCAGATTCGCTCAAAGGCTGCAAAAAAAGACATATGTGGTACAGGTGACTCACTGCCTGTTTTTAATTTATTTTTTCAAGAATTATATTTCAACTACTCAGAAAGCAGGGAAACTTCTGTAGCCTACACCAAAATAACCTTTCACATTTACGTGCAACAAAACATGCACAAGAAAATTTTGCAGTGCATAAAATTAAGAAAACCACTTTTCAGAATGAGTCGGTTGCTTTGTTACCAAAATTCAATATAATGTAGAGAACATTATGTTCAATACTGTTTACAGGGCTACTGAAAAGGTAAATACAACCTCTTAATGAGAAAAAAAAAGGAATGCTAATATTTACTAGATAGTATTTACTGTAACAGCATCATGTTCTTAAAATACTTCAAGTATCAATTACATATTGGTAGTGGAAAGCAGCACCATCAGATTATGATTCTCCCATTTTAATTTTATTTCTTTTTTTCCAGCAGAAGTAGAGTTCCCTCAGAGGCAGTGTCACCTGGAAGTTCTCTTAGCTTGTGTACTGACTGCTGACACTCAGTGGTTTTCACTGGACATGTTTTAGGGAAAAGTGAATAAACTGCAGTTTTAGGTCCTGACCGTGATCTATTACAACCTGTTAATACTATGTGATCTAGTACTATGTGGTCTATAAACTTCTGTGACCTATTACTAAAGCTCCTAGGATCCTTCAAACTATTGTTTACACCTAAATGTTCAAATCTTTGCTAGCAGTGATTGCCATTCACTTGCTACGTGGAACTTAATTGGTTAGGGCTCATTTGGTCAAATTCATATGTAAAATGACATTTCTAAATGAGAGTCTCTTATTTTCCCTCCTACTTCCCTTCCTTTGTTGATTAGTGCCCCTAAGTCTTTATAAAATGTCTCATCACATAAGGCCTCACTTTTCATAATATCTGAATTCCTCTTGCAACCATTAAATCAAAAAAGCATTTAGGCAATAATAACTTTTTTCACAAAATTAATGCCACTGCATGTGCTTAAGGGTATGCTGAGTCAGGTCCCAAAGTAATAGAAACCCCAGTTGAAATCATGAAGAAAGAAGAACTTTGTATTCACCAGGCATCAAGGAAGAGGTGTAAATGAATGAAGGTTTTTCAGCCATTGACCTAACTTCTTTGTTTTGCTGGCTTTGGTTTCACAGATCTAAATTACAGGTGATACCACTGCAATACTGGCAAACACATGTTGTTCAAAATCCTGTTCTTCAAATTATAAATAGTGACATAGGGCTGAGAAAAATGCTGTAACATATGACTTCAATACCCCTGTAAATCACTTACAGAACAACTATTCAATTATATGTGTGTCTCTGATTGATAGAGGTGGAAGAAGACAGGGATACTTATTTTTCTACCAACCACTTAATTCTTTTGGCATAAGACCTCATGATTCTGAGCTTATCTTCTGCTTTGGTTTTGTACTGGACTTTAGTCAAACTATGAACCAACCTCCCTTAACTCATGCCACATTCCTCTTCTGGAGCTTTTCTTTTTTTTTTCTGTGCCTTCTCTTTTGTGCTCCCTGTGAAACAGAAAGGCTTGTCTCCTAATATTAGCGCCTGGTTCCCTCTGAGCGTAGCTGCTCTCTATTTTTTGACTTATGACATGCTTGGCAGGTGTTCCTTCTGTACAGTTCTCATATATCACACACTCAAGATGACTGCATGTCTAAGACCTGACACACAAATTTTAGAGACATAAAGTCTTTTCATCACTGCCTTTGCATTCCTCCATATTTCAAGCTTGAATAACACAAATGACTTCACATTTCTGCTAAAAAGTCACAGTGTCATTCTTGCTCAGATTGGTCCTGACCTTCACACTTGTTTCCAAAGAATGGAAGTTTTCTGTACTTTTCCAATTTTGGCAGCACTCCTCAATTGACAGTATGTCCAAAGTGAAGCCCTCAGTTTCTTCAGTGCACAGTTTCTTTGCTTTTCCTAATTTTTTCTTTCTTTCTCTGCCTTTTAAATCAATCTTTCTAACATTCTCTTTCAATCTTTTCATTCTATCTTGCACTTTCTAGGCCACAATGGATACTTTTTGCAAAGTCCAAGTTGTTCTTTGTGATTAGGGAAATGTCCAAAGCAGCTTCTTCCTTCTTTCCAGTTGTGTTCCTTTATATTTGATGACTAATGAGAGGAAACTGTCAAGAAAACAGGAGATTTTCCTATCTCGCCTCTCTGTCCTTCAATAGCTCCAACAGACTTCTACGGAATACCTTACACTAACTCCCCATACAGCTTTTCTTTGTGTCAGCAGTCATTTCTGTAACTCTCTCCTGTCTTGGTAAACTCTAAACCTTTTTCTTACTAAGAGGTCTTAATTCACAGCCAGTGAATTTCAAAAAAACCAATCTTCACCTGACACTTCAGATCAGCAGCTTTTGTGCAAGGAAGTAAACACACAAGCAGATCACGAGACTTACATAATGGCACAGAGAGAAGTGATGACAAAGAGGGAGAAAACAGGGTATCTATTCACACTCCTACAATACTGTCAGTTTTCTAACCTTAGGTTTTTCTTCAGGCTTTGGCAATATTGGTTTTCCATCTTTATCCTAAAAGTAAAGTAAGTATTATTGACATTTTTCCATTGTCATAAGAAATGCCATACTCCATAATCACCAGCAAAACAATATAAAATAAATGATACACACAAGATTAAATCAGTGACACAGTAACAGGAATTCCCCTAAACATAGGGAATTCTTTCCTGGCCAGGTAAGTGGATAAAAAAAGCACATGTGATGTCAGCACAGAACAAATGGGCCAAGAGACCAAAAAGTGTTCATTCCTATCAGTATCAATATGTGGCAGGAATTAATTCCATAGTAAACCAGCAGGAATTCATCCAGTAGTAAAACAAGCTTTGAAGTGCAAAAGACAAGCTTTTGGACTTGAACAAATAGGGGGTTAAATCCATGGTCTGTAGTCAGGCAGTCTTGAAATCTATTTTAAAAAGACGGGTAAAACTGCTCCTTTCAAAACAGAATGTTAATATTCAGCTCCAGCAAGGCCAGTTTATATAGCAACCTTGCTAACATCAGTTTTACTAACAACCATCACAAAAACTTTAAATTCTGAACTTTATGGACTTTATGAACTTCAGTTCTATTGTTGTTTTGCTTAACTTTGAACAAATCTTCATCACTTGAAGTGATGGTCTTAAAAAATGAGTGTAATTTTCATACCATTTTACAACAGTGTTTCAAGGTTACATTACAAAGTGATACCCAAGGGCACTTCTGTAAAGGGATGGATTTTACAACACTGAGGTTTAGTATCAGAAACAATTAACACCACTCTTGGAGAAGGAATGTGTGACCTGGGAAGATCAGATCTTTGCTCAGAATACCTGAAAAACCCAGTCACAACCACAAGGGAAGGGAAGGAAACTAGAGACACAAAAATCACCAACAGGAGAAAGCCACTGATTAAATACTAGTTTTGCTTGTTTTCCCCACGTTCTCTCCCTCTCTGTGATGAAAGAAAGTGTCAGATGTAGTGCCCTATTTACAAAGCAATGGAGATATGAAAAACTTACCAACTCTGGTGTTAACCTGTATTCTGGAGGTATTGTATCATCACGTTCCCCAGCTTTTTTTTCTTTTTTCTCTTTAGCTTTTGCCTTAAAAGAACAAAAAAAATCACTCAGAAAAATTAAAATAAAAACTCGAAGTACATTCAACTTCACTATCAAGATTCTTCAGCGTACTGTCTGAAGAAGTACTAGCATCAGATAAAATTATTCCATATATCAAGATACTAAAATTCCTCAATTTCTTCATATCAAATTTCTGTGGTAAAATCACCATGGTTTAAGAATCAGTACCATATGTGAATATGGCTATATTATTTTAAATTCTAAAAAACCTCTGGATGCTACTTAGAGCCGTAACTTTGTGGCAGGTACTTTCAGAATTTTTGGGGTGTACAAAATCCTCAGTTTTCCTTGGATTTCATTACTTGGATTATACAAGCCATAATTCTCTCTCTTTCTCCATCACTGCTACTGAAACACAGCTTTTAATTCTCTGGACCTCCTTCATAAAGCAATCCATCCACCAAGTTATCTGAAGGCCCAGACTGACTAAATCTCCAATACAACATGCTCTTTTTTGTCAAAATTGAGCTCCAACATCTTCCCTCAGCCACAAATGATTTTCTACTATTTCCCTGTCATTTATTTTCTCTAAGCTGTAAGTGAAGACAGGGAAAAATAACTGGTATTAGTAGGCTTATAGGCAGAGTTTGCAGAACTAAACTAAAAAGTAAAAGTTTAACATGCAAAAACAGGGCTACTGTTAAAATCTACCTGTTGAAGAAAAACAAAGTCTTACAAGACACAGCAAAAGGCAAGACCCAAATTAGAAAGGTAATGGGGTCTGATGGAGAAAGAGTACATGCACTAAAACCCCCAAAAAGTTAATTAAAAATCAAACATCAAATATGTGCAAAACAAAAGCTTGCTATAAATTGTACCCAGTGATTGGGGAAAAAACAGAGCAACTATAGCTAACACAAGGAAAGGTGTATGTATGTATGCTTGTATAGCCAAATGAAATGCTTATCATTTTCCAGACCATTTTACTACATTCTATTCTACCCGTACCCACTCAGAATTTCTTCATTTCTTGATTTTCTTAATCAGGTAAGACTCAAGACGTTCCTTAGGCCTTTGATATTATTTTACACATTTGTACACTATCTAATAAAGAGTACTCTGGATTCCATGGGAAAGTCTGAAAGCTGCCGTAAAAAGGAGTAAGATTATACCTCTGACACCTCTACAACAGGGGTAGGATCTTCTTCAGGTTCAGGTTCAGGTCCACCAAGAGTATCAAGAAGAGCTTCCAGTGCATCATCTTTAATTTCCTGTATTTAAGATAATATGCAAATCATGTTATTATTTCTTGAAACTGACACAGGTTTTATCTTACCTATCTTTTATACTGTGTATGAAGCTAATAGCCAGCACCAGACTGGTCATTTCTGTTTGGCTGTACCTGATTTCCTTAACATCACATTGCAGAATACAGCAAATTATGTGATATGATTAGTACAGTCTAATCAAGACATATCTCCTCTTACGGAGGGGGGAAAAGGGAAAAAAAAAAAACCACAGAAAAGCAAAAAAGCACACAGTATCACATAACATAATTGCGTATGCTTTAACATGGAAAACTCAGAAAGTGTAAGGTCACACTTGCTCCCTACATTGGAAAAAAGAAAAGTTTGTAAAACATGAGAAAATTACATCATATCCAAGTTTTAAACATACCTCTCATAGCTAAGAAAACACATACGTTTTTCTACTCAATTGTGTCTAGTCAGAAGAACCACAGTTATTCTGCAGAAGAATGCAGAAGGAAAATCATCTGACCCACAAAGGCCAGATCTTTAAGGTACAGCAGAGTCTGAGCAATGGCAATTCCTACACTTTCTATGATAAACAGGATTTACAACAGAAAATGAGGATGATGAGCATCTTTACAAGATTAGGCACACATAAAATGCGACATGTGCTTGTATATTTTAATTAGAAGTTGACTAGTCAAAGAATTACTATGTATACCTCTTTTGATTTTGTTTTCTTCTCCTTAGGAGGAACTGAGGTCTTGACTGAACTTGCTGCTTGTGCTTGCACAATTTCTCCTTCCTTACTCGGTTTCTACAAGATATATGAAATTATAGGCAAATTTGCAAAAATAAAAAGAAGGGGAAAATTGTCAAGATAATTTTAAAGTGAAGTATTAAGACAATAATGGCAATGTTTCATTGCAATAAAGGCATGCAATGGCAAGAAAAATATCGATACCTCTGTCAGACCTGTCTTCTTTTCTTCAGCCAAAGCAGTACTACAGGTAAAGTCAGAAGACAGGGCCTCTGCAAGCTCATCATCTGTCATTGGTTTCTGAGCAAGAAAACACAAACTAAGTTACGACTATTAAAGTTCAAAAATCAAAGCTGTCAAACTTGGTTTAAAATCTGAATGTGCTCCATGCTTACTCACACAATGACCTCATAAGCACAGAAAAAACAAAGGTATTTTCCCCTCACTCATCAATTAATTTTTCAGATAAGCTTTCATTTTTATATGCTAAGCTTATAAACAGTAAAATCAAGCTGGCTTACAGAATTCTCTTTCTAAGCATAGAAATTCAAGTCATCTTTGCTAAAGACATTACAAAGAGACCCCTGCATACACAGCTACTATTTCTTCCCTTTATTATTATTACCTCTATGTGCATCTATTTGACTTGTTCCAGCTTCAGTCAGTGTCCTGAAAATTCCTACTTCTTTATTAAAAACATCTGTGCCAAGTTCTATTTAGTTTTATCAGTATTTATGTTATCCAGCACCCCACAGCCCTCTCCCACTTCCTGGGATTTTTGGAAGACAAGTAACATTTAAATTTTCCTAGGAATTCAGTGATAACTGGGTTAGTTTCACCTTCCAATATAAAAAAGTAAGTCTTACTTCATCTCGTTCATCTACTTTTGGTGGGACTCCATCTTTGCCATCCCCTTTGCTCTAAAACAAGAATTAATTTCATAGTAAATGGGAAGCAAAAACCATACAATATGAAAGAAAACATGCATGAAGAGTAATTTTTTTTTAACTCACTAACCTTCAACAATTTAACATACTCTGGAGGCAGACTACCTTCCCGTTTACCCATTTCTTCCAAGTATCTTGAAGATATATCTTCCTATGAAAAGAATGCACACGTGAATGTTTTTGTACTCTTGTTTATTGACAGAAATTTCTAATGTAGAGCTATCTACAGTGATGCTTCTAGAAAGAAAATGCAAGGGTTGGCTAGGTCAGAGGGCCAATCCTGGACCATGGCTGTACAGTGTCTTTCAGAACCCAGTGTCACGCACATGCATCCTGACTATCTTCAACAGTGCATGTCATCCAGCAAAACTGCATCTCCATTGCCAGACTCCTTCTGCATTAACATAAGCCATTTCAGAGTCTCAGACCATAAAATGTATGGCTGTACCTAGACTGAATTTTAAATATTTATAAATTCCAAAATTTTTATCACAGCTGAGTACTGCACTGAGGCATTGAGCTTGTAATCTTAATCCTTCATCCGTTCCTCTCCCATTCTAACTCAGAAAAGTATGCATTCTTCCCCAAATTCTCAATGTTTTACTCTTTCTCAAGTAGAAATGAAATCTCCTAGGTTATTTACACTCTCTTATACCTTCATCACCGCCTTTTGTAAATCCACTGGAGACCATGCTTGGAAGTCAGTTCAAAAAACAAAAAACCTTCTTTGTTGACACTTTACTGTTTTCTACTGCAATACATACATAGCTGTATCATTTCTGTATTACTGAAAACAACGCTAAAATGCAACTGTGCAAACTCTATTTTACCTCTTAGCAGACCAAAGCGACAAATACTGGATCAATGTAGGAGTCAGCAAATACAGACATATTTTAGAGATAATGTTCTAAAAAATAAAAATTAAAACTATAAAATACCGTAACTTCCGGACCAGTGTAAACAGGACTAGTAGGCACATCTTCTTCAGGTCCACCAAGGGTATCTATTAGGCTATCTAGTGCCGACTCATCCATACCAGGCTAAAAAGTAAGGAAACCATTACAGATTTTATCATGCTGTACAAAGAAAAAAAATCTGAATCATCTGGTGAATCTGTAGAAGACTCCTGGAAACTAAACCAAAAGCTCTCTTTCAGTAGGACCTGCACTTGCCAAATTTTTCAGTGAGAACTGTTTTTAAACTTGTTCCCCAGTGTCAGTAACAAGATCATTTGTATTGATATACCAGCTGATATACGTTCATACAAACATAACTGAAGATAAAAAGTAATTAATTTTATGGTAGTTTTGGTAAAAGTGATTATAAACAAGTCCTATTTGACAAAACACAAATGACCTGCCACTAGTTTGTTACCTATTCTTTTGGACAGTCCTTCACCACTATACATAACTACTAAGTAGCAATACTTCAGCAGCTACCAATTTATTTTTTCTGACACTGAAGTGTTTCAGAGAGAGAAACACTCTCTGAGACATTTTTATGAGGAAAGCATTTGCCTGGGACTGTGTTTACCAACCTCAGTACTTGACTTATCAGCTGCAGCAACCACACTTGCACCAGCTGTGCCTGCACCAGCCGCTATGGACATCTTCTCAGACTTAGGCTGGAGAAGTAAGAGAAAAATTAAGAGACAGCTTTATTATATGGCCCCATGTTAAAAATTCTAGAGATAAAACAAAGTAAAACAGAGATGTTCAATACTCAAGCATGCATATCTATTGTCCCTCTTCATCTACACTTTGAATAAAAATGATAAGCTCGTTCTGCCTACTGGCCGAGTGGTCTGGGAGTTGAGTAGCTGCAGCTTGCATGATACTGAGCCCAGCCCAAAACATCCAACTCTGAGGCCACACGTATTTTTTTTGACTCAACAGCTGGCTAATGCACCTGCTCCACATCCAGAAGTTTGGGCAGAGCAAGTTATCATCTACCTGCAATACTGTGGAGACATACTCTGCCTCCAGGTGTGATTTTGCTGTGAGAAAGAAAGCATGATATTTTAAGTACTCCACCTCTTTCTTTTACTTTGCCAGTAAAAGAAATCTGCAGTGCAGAAAGACTATGAAGCCCCTTCCAAGTCTCTTTTGAAAGCTTCCATTTACACCCGATAGTTCTCAATACACCATTAACACCAGCAGCAAATACTGCTCAAATACATAGGGTGAAAAGCTGCTTCAGGGAGTTAGGTGCAAGAGCATCACGAATACAAAATGCAGACTTCTGCATTACTGCATTCTCATTTACTGCAAAAGAAGTGGGTTCTAGCAGAGCTGAAGGAGTCCTTCATGTTACTCTGGCCTTGTCACCCAGACACATGTCGACCAGAAGACCAAAAGATATAGATCCTGACTCTACTACACACTTTTGCTCCAGCTTGTCCCTCTGAAATGACCCCTTCCCAACTTCTTCCCCAACCTTTCTCTTCCCACTTTTTTTTCAGAGTCTTGCAGTCTGGGCATATGGGCTGCCCTACTGCAAACGGATAACCCGCTGACCTGCTGCATTTGGAGCCAACATTGCTACTACAAACATGCCTGAAAGTCCACAAGTGAAGGAGCTCCACGATTGCAATGCTCATATAAACCATATATTTGCTTCACTGACCAGACAGTCCCTTCTGCTTACCTTCTGTAGTGAAGGGGCAAGGGAAGAGACTGACAGAGAACCAATTACACCCATGTACCTGCAAGGGACTTGCCATAAGCTTGCATGAATAACAGGGGAGACCCAAACACGTAACACAAGGGAACGGGCCCACAATTGTAATAATCTTAGTATCTCTTGCTTGGCTAACAGCCAGAGTGTGTTGGACAATGAAAACAGATGTACGGAGCAGACAACAAGAGGTGGATGCACATCAGGATCACCAAACAACCAGTACAAACTACTAATACCACCTGGCTGGGCAGCAATATCTGCAGTTGATGCTTATCCATTAATGCTGTCCTGGGTGAGCTGGAAGCGGTATATTCAGGATGTTGTTTAAGTTAATTAGCAGGTAAAGTGTTAAGCTTCTATGTCCCAGATTGTAAACTACCACAAGGTGGTCTGTCATAGACACTTTTAAACACAGGACAGCTTTTAAGCTTTTCTACATTGTGATTTTTGGCGGCTCAGTCTCACTTTACAATATTCAGCATAAGAATCTGTCTTGATGTGGATTTCTAACACCTACAATAACATAATAAAAACTGGATTGCTACTTCTACTATACCTTTGCTGTCTCTATGGAGGTTGTTTGTGGAGGCTGGTCAGCTTGAGTTGTAATTACTTCTCCTTTATTCTTTGGTTTAGGACTTGTTGTCACAGAAGGTGAGGTTTGGCTTTTTGCCTGTGTAGAGATAAACTATTATCATTAGATACTGAAATACTTATAGGCTGGCTTTGTTTGGTCTTGTTTTTTAATTTATTTTTTTTAAATAAAAGAAAGAAAGAAAGAAGAAAAATACCACAAGAAGCCCTCACAAAAAAAAGGGGGAGAGAAATAAACTTACACCACTGGGTTCCTTTTGCATCTCTTCAGATGGCTGTTTATTTTGAGAGTCTGTTGGCTGTCATAAAATAAAAAATTGAGACCATTTACCCTTATCACTATTCAATGCTATGGAACATGATCTACACTAGTTCAAACAACACAAGACATTTAAAGATGGTTAACAGAACACTTCTTGAGCTGTGGTGAAGCAATAAAGCATTCTGACTGTTCCCCTCAAACATTGCATTTCCACACCAGTCAGAAACTAGCTTTTTTGCACACAGGTGTGTTACTAATTACATGGTAGTTCCATGTGGCACAGTAGTAGTAAAGAGTTTAGCCTCTTTTTTCAAAGTTAATTGAAGGCCAAAGTGCAACTTGTGAAAGGAGAAAGGTAAGTATTTACCTTGGTTGACTGGGTGTCTTTTCCAGATTCTATTTTGGTTGTTGGTGTGGACTGAAATATAAGCAACATATATTCAGAGATTAATATGCTTGGTTATTTCTAAAGGGTTGGCTTATATAAAGAAGAATATTGGACAGGCTCACACTTGTGAGCACACATGCCATGTAACTAATATACAGTGCTTTGATCCTGCAGTTTACAACATCCTGGCACAGACCTCTACTCCAGTGATCGAAGAGCACTGAAGCGTGTGCAAACACGCACACAAACTCCTCATATGAAGGATCAAAAAGAGAGGGAAATAAGATATTAAACAAATGTAATGAACAGTTTGATCTACACCTGAAAATTTTCTGCAGCCATGCCACAAAACTGATTCCTGTGATTCACCTCAAGTCAAAGTACAATAAGCAATAAATTACTACTAGTAGAAACATGTAAGAACAATCACTGAAAAATTAAAGAAGAGTTGTATTTTATAAGAAGAAAGAGAAATGAAAATGCCAGCCTCCTCACCATATTTTTTCTTACTATTTTTTCTTGCCATTGCTACTTCAGCTGTGCTATGATTAACACAAAAAGAGGCAATGTGGCTACTGGAAAGTCATCTAGAGATGCCAAAGAGCAGGCTGTTGCCTACTGCCCGAGCGTCAGCAGCTCTGGCCGCTGCACGGCCAGGGGAGCACACGGACTCAGCCAGGGGAGCGTGATTTGATCTGCTAGAACAGCACTGGGTGGTGCACTGAGTACACAGTGGGACATGAAGACCCTGAAGCCTTGGCCCTTTCCCCCACTGGGGCTGGCATCCCTACACCTCCTCTGGAGCCGGCAGGGGACACCAGTGTCGTGTCTCCTTGCGCTCTGTCCACCTGCAGCAGAGAAGTTTTGAACTCTACCTAGGAAATAAGGGGCCAAGGACAGAAGCCTCCCTTATCTCCTCCAACCTAATACACTGAGCATATTTAAAGTTACTAAGAGACAATAGGGGTTTTTTCCCCTGGTAGCCTATTGAAAGTCAGTGAACAACCAAAAAAACCCCCCCAACTATTAGGTAGTAATTTAATTTTTTTCATTGCTTTGTAATGTTTTAATTTCAGCTGCCGAACATTAATTACCATTCAGATATATCCAGCTTCTGTTTGCTAGCTGACCACGTTGAGAGATTTCCTAAATTTGTTTACCATTTGTTATGCAAGTATTCACAATCACTCACTGAACCACAGACACTTGGCTGGGAAATCCTGAACATGCATAAAAATGTAGATGCCCAAGCATAAGCTTGGCAAAGGTCCGAGAGCTGTAGACCGCAGTAAAAAACACAATACCACACACAAGTAAGTCACAACAGGTAAAATATTGATAGAGGGAGGAAGAAAATTTCCCAAAATCCAAAGCAGTGGTGGGAGGGAATGAAAAAAAAAATTAAAGAAAAAAATCACTTGACTACTCAGATTCCCCCCTTGGGATTTTCTCTTGACATCTACCCTGATTAAAACACAGTACTTTTCAGGTTCAGTCATACTTTATATGCTGCCACTTCTGTACAAATTCTTTATGTGCTTTTTGGAAGAAAAGTACACACACCTTTTTTGCAGGACAATAAAATGTATTTACTCGCATTTCTGTCAACACCCAACAACAGCTGTACAGAACATAAATTCAAATCCTCAGCCTATCAAACTAGTTATTAGCAACTGCATGCCTTTTTTAAAAAAAATTATATTGTAAATATGATTTTACTAAATACTTAACGTATTTTTTTGTGTAGGCTATGCATTATTCATTTTCTTGTATGTTTTTTAAAATGTGCAGAATTGCTCATACTGTGAATTTATCTATGACAAAGCTGAAGAATATATGGACTCATATGGACAATGCTTTGATTCAAGACTTGCACACACATGAGGATGCTAAGGCCACATTAAAACATATGATCATGAACACACACATGCTCTCACATACAAACACAAACACATCTATTTAGATATGGGTTTTAGCAATAACAAAGTTCAAATCCAATAAAAAAAATTTATTACCAGCAAGTCAAACCAACAATTTTAGTACGAGACCATACATTCAGTCATCCTTTAAACAGTCAGTTGTGAGCTGTCACAGCCTGAAGCCATAGCATCACTTTACAGCATATGCTGAAATCCTATGGAGGAAAAGATGTTCCACCTCCCCTTCTACTGCCTGCTTCCACCTGCACTATGCCACTATCCGAGAGGCCACATTTTAAACTGACTCCAGAAGCTGAAAATAGCCTGGAAAAGAAAAATATTTTTTAACTAGTTCCCTAGTTTGTGCAACTGCAGTTGCACAAATGCGTGCAAAAGGAAGAAAGCTGAATGGGAATTATTGGGGGGGGGGGGGGGGGGGGGGGGGCGGGCAGGACAGTGGCAGCACCCTGCTTCCTCCATTCCTCCAGCAAAAGCCACAGGGTGCCTGCTCTCCAACCTGGGCCTCCAAGCTTTCCACCTATAGGCTTTGCCTATAAAACAAGAAGTTCCACATTTCTTCCTCTGCTGCAGTAACTCACAGCTTTCTCGGACAGGCATAATACTGAGGGTTAATTTGAGACACAGGATTCACATACACAGAACTGAAAGCTAGAGGAGTCCAGAGCATGTTTAAGAGTAGTTGCACAATAGAGAGATTCTAAGACAAATGAGACATGGTTATAGCAGGCAATCAGGAAAGAGTTGTTAATTTGCAAGAAATTTAGGACTAGAAATGGAAGTGACTCAGCAACCCTATTTCTTTTCAAAGAAGTCTACTGTCAAAATGCATATGTCTTGCTTAATCCAGCAGGAGGAAGACATTAATAATGCAACACACAGTAAAAGAAAACATTAATTGTCTTACACATGCAAATGCAGGACATTGTTTCAAAGGGATTTGTGTTTACCAAGTCTCACAGCGCTGAACTATGCCTCTGCTCTCTCTCTGTCTCATCTTGAAAACTACCAGTTTTAAAGATCTGATCAGAAATTCACCACATTCTTCTGAGTTATTTCAAATTTCAGGTAGGGAAAGACCATAACTATTTTTAGATAGCTGTCTGGGTTAAACCATATGGAGAACAGCAACAGTAACAAACATGATACAAATGAGTTTGCTCACAAATGTAACAGGAAGATGAAACTGGAGACTTGCAGATACCTTCATTTATAAGTAATGATGATCGTGCACAAATGGAAAAAGTTTAATTGTCATCCAGCTCACTGCTACAAGTCTAAGTCTTACATGCATGTATGGAGGAAAAGGGTTTTTGGAAGGTTGAGGGGAGTTTAACAGCTAACTTCAAATACAGAGAAGATGGAGCTAGGCTGTCTCCAGAGATGCATGCTAAAATGACAAGAGGCAACAGATACAAGTTGTAGCAAAGGAACTTTCCATTTGATAAAAGGAAAAAAAAAAAAAAATCATCATAATGAAGGTGACCAAACACCTGAACTGGCTACCCAGAGATGTTGCGCAATCTGCACCTGCAGGTGTTCAAAGTTTGGCTGGCAAGGCCTTGAGCAGTCTGATTTACCTGCAGAGCTGGCTCTGCCTGGACTGGAGGGCTGGACTGGATGATCTCCAGAGGCCTCTACTAACCTCACTACTCTATGTGTTCCTTTATTCATATTTACACAAGGTGCAGGCAGTCCTAACTTTTACCACTGCACAAGTCCCTGCAGGTCTAGTTTGGTATTCAGTATTTTTGTTGGTTTCATTGTGACAATTACGGAAAATGGAAGAGGGAGAGAATCAGTAATCATTTGTTTAAATAATATACGTAAATTCTGTTAGGCAACAGAGGCGTCAGGGAGGATTATGACTCTCTTCTACCACATTCTAAAGTACATGATTGATGACACAGCTTCAACACTAAAGAAGTTCTAGTCATAAGACAAGACAGAACAAGCATAAAGGACAAAGGAAAGGAAGCTGTCAGACAGGCAAAGATATGAGATGAATGAGAAGATGCAATTGTATGTATACTGAAAGCTGAAACTTGCCCTGAATTCTTTGAATATGTGAAAAATTATTAGGTAAATAACCCTGTAATTACACTGGGGGGAGCTATAAACATGTCACAAAGTGTGACTGAGCTAAAATTAGAAATTTTAATTAAAATTTTTCTTATTGCTGTCATAAAATCCTCTGAGTGCATTGTATAGCATTTCTTAGATATTTTTTGAAGAGGAAACTAAGCTGCAGACAAGAAATATGCAAAGTTACGTTACTCAGTATCAAAGTGTTAAAAAAAACCCCTCCATTGCTTCATATATTTGTGCTTAACTGCAAGCATGAGTTTCTCAGAAATTCATACCTTTGTTTCAGATGGCTTCATAATTTGTGTTTTTGATTCATCCGCAGAGGGGGACTGCTGCTGAGAGAAAAAAAAAAGGCAAATTAATTAATTTCACCTTTGTTAGACATACTTCTATTAAGCAAGCATAAGCAACCTGAATTCATTAGTTAATTACAGAATTAATTAGTTAATTACAGAAAATTAGAGTTATGACTTTAGATCTTCCATCTTGCCTGTATTTCTACAATACATGTATGTAGATTTCGACAACATAATGTCCACAGATCTTCTCACAACATTATTTTGTTTCTCTGTCATGTACTGAAAGCAAATTTCATATCAAGGATCAATACAAACTCAAATGCTGCTCTCATACTGAAGCACATATACTTACTGTGCAGGACTTGCCCACATTTCTTTTCTTTACAACAAAAACTGTACTTTCGGATTTACTAGTTTGTCATACAAATTATTTAATACTAAATTAGCAAACTCAAATATTTTGACATAAAAAGGAACAATTAATCTGTATGTAACACACACACTAGTGTTTCTAGATACCATGCGACCCTTTTGGAAAAGCTGCAAATGACACGGTCTGTTTTCCTATCTTCAGTGGTGTTAATCTGAGACCAGCATGTTTTAATTTTGCTGTGACTGTATCAAACTTCAAAGCCTAGAAATGAATATTCTAATTGTGTCATAAATACTTTATGCAGATGTAATACTACCTCTCTACTCCTGCTTCATGTTCCTCTGCTCAAAGCTGTATTTGCCATCTCAATCACAGCAACACATTCACAGTTTACATTTAAATGAACAGCATAAGTTATCAATTTTGCTAGATGTTCTCTTCATGTTTCTCTTCATGCCATTTGCTGTATGAAAACGCATTGTCTGAATGAACTCAGAAGCCGTGTTACTATTCCATACCTAGGGTGACTTCTTACTTCCACATGGAAAATTTTCTCATTTCCGTAACTTTTCATAGTACAAGCCTTTCCCAACAATAAGATAAAAGTTGTACAGAATTTAAAAGGTACATTATGATGATGACAGCACGCTGTCCCCGCCAGCGTATCTGGTATCTTGCACACCTTAGTAAGAGGTTTGACTACTCTAAGTATGTACTAGAGAGAATATGCAATTGTCACACTACAGAAATATAAGCAAATGATATCTGCTTCCATATATGTATATATATATAGACTAAGTAATAGACGGGAACTTTTGTATAGGTGGAGACATACACAGGATGTACAGAGCCTCCTACATCAGGACAGGGAACAAAAGGTTTTGAACAACCTTTTTATGTATTTCCACTACCACCACCAGGTAATCTGTAGGCAACACCGTATTTTTCTTAATTTGCTCTTTAATAGTTTTTCCTTTCTTTTTCTTTCTTCTGCATGAAATTAATCTGAATTCCTTCTACATGACTAAGAAGTAGGTATCTGTTCTACACCTTCACATTAGTCACCCTAGTCCCTGTCCATTTAATAAAAACACATTTACCTGAGCCCTTCTCCCTGCCTCTGCTCAGAAAACTCCTACCAAACCATTTTTCTTAAAATACACTGAAAAACTCTCTCAATTTCCAGCACAGCAGCACCACTACAACCTGCAGAGATTAGTGAAAACCTCCCAAAGAAACCAGCTGCTGCTTCTTTCTAGCCTGTCCAGCTGGATGGCAGTAACTAGCAGAAACTAAGAGATGAGGAGTTTAAATGCTTGTGGAGGAAGTGTAGTTTGGGGATAGAAAACAGTTTAATGCATGGCTACTGATTAGTGGCTATGGAGGATGCCAAGCCACCCTCCCTGTAAACACTCAGGGTTGATTCGGGGAAACAAAACCCCGTCCTGGGAAGCTGGAGGGGGGAAGAGGGAAGGGCACCCTCTGGCAGACCACCTTTATGGGAGCAGGCACTGCTGCACCACTGTGACTGTCTGGCTCCCTCGGGGGCATGGTGTGCCTCGCTTCATTTACAGCACTTTTTGCCTGAATTCTGCAATATTCAAGGCCTCCGATTTTCCACTCTCCCCCAAAAGAGCCAATACAACAAAGAAGGGGGCCCTTGTCCTTCCAAGCCCTTTAGCACGCGGGGTCTGCGACCACGCTGACTCTCACATACTGACAGAGAAGCTGCCAAGGTCCAACCCCTCATTTGGTAGACACCACACTGCCTGTCAACACCAGCCTGACTCTGGGGGGACTGGTTTTCCTCTTCTGAGGGCTGTGTGCCATGGCCAGCCATGCCCAGCTGTTAACCTGCTGCATGTGCTGCAGGCCAACAGTCGGAGCACAGAAGGGGCAAAGCAACACACAAGACGTGTGTCAGGCGTGGAGGTAAATATTAAAAAGCTGCCTAGCAACCAGCATAATAACTGCCTGACGCACAGCTCCCGCTGCGGCTGTCCCGGCCGGGCACACCCTGCTTGCACCCACGGGTGGCAAACCCCTGCCGCAGCCTGGGCCAAACACCCCCTCGCAAAAGGGCTACGCTGCCAAATAGAAAAGCAAGAACGGGGAGAGTTCGACTCGCCTCGGAGGCTGGGTCTCGGCAGAGAAAGCCAAGCAGGTGCTCCCACAGAGAGAGGAAATTTTTTGTTGTGCACCGGAGGGCAGAGCTGACAGCAGATGGAAAAACGAGCGTCACCGGTGCTCTGACGCCTGTTCCTCCAGCGGCTGCACCCCCATGGGTCCTGCCCGGACAGAGGTACGGGTGGTGGAGGATGCCATGCCAACCCCGGTCCTCACCCACGGGGAAGGTCCCCTGCAAGCGAAGGGGCAGCCGGGGGTCCCAGCCTGGGGGACCGCTGCTGCACGGCTCTTCAGAAAGGGACAGGAGGCAAAACCCACGGCAAAGCATCCAGGACCACACAGAGCTCACCAGCAGGGAACACATGGAGGTGCTGCCTGCAGAGGAACCCACTGACAGCACGAGATCCCCATGACCAGCACGGAAGTGGCTCAGAGAAGAGGTTACAGGTTAACACTGGTTAAGTGAAGACTGGTACCTGTTAATTACCCAAACCTGCTAGCAGGTCTGACAGGCAGCATGACGGCCACGGGGTCACAGCCCGTGCTCTCACCAGCCCACTTGGCAGGCAGGACAAGCACAGACAGACAGACAAGCACAGGAACTGACCAACGGATCTCAGGTGCTCTTGTCCATGAGTTAGAGGATGGCTTTCCAGGAAGGGCAGATGAAGACACCTGGGATCTAATTTGGTAAGAGAAGGAATGCCCTTAGAAACTCATTTTTCAAATTAGTGGGACAGTCTTCATGCTACTGTTGAGAGAGAACAGTCACAAAAGCCAAAAAGTGGGTTAGTAAAGTAAAACAAAACAAAAAAGCCTACCAAAAATCGGCTATCTAGCCTCACTGCATGTACCTCAGAAATCTGGAAGCAAAAGGGAAAGTGCAACAGGAGAAGAAAAAGAAAGTAAAGGTGACAAACATCAAAAGAAAATAAGTTTAACTGTTCAGAGAATTGGATGCAAACATCCTCAGGAAAAAGAAAACAGCAGGTGAATAAATCTGCGAGAGCTCTCGGTTACAGAAAGCTGAAAATCACTGAAACCACTCTATATGCAATGTAGCAAGAGCTATCGTCAACTAAAACTATAAATTTTGGAAATTCATGGAGAAGATTAATCAGACTGAGGAAGGTCATTGCCCAACCTTAGAAAGGAGCACAACACAGCAATCGGCTACTTTCAAAAACAGAAGAGATACTGAAAACGTTTACCAAGCAAACAATACAGACACATTTAGATGATAACAAAAGAATAAGTAAGTATCAACAGATTCCTCAAGAATAAAGCAGATAAAGACAACGCAAGACTCAATACACTTAAACATGGAAATAAGCCTGGCGGATAAGAACAAATGGACCTCCAGAGGAGGACATCCTGTCACTGCAACTTCTGACAGTACTTGAGGTGACATTTGCTCGAATGAAACAGGGAAGTAAGTGTGTAACACTGGGTTACCATCTTGCTTTCAGCCAGCTTCCAGCCTGAATGTTTCAGGGAGTTCCTGAAGGGACCTCCAACAGGCTGGTGGTAGGTTGAAGGAGATCAGATGCAACAACACAAAAACCCAAAAGCTAAGCAGGCAGCAATACTGCCAAAAACACATAAGGTCACAATGCCACAGGCCGAGATACTCTTGCCAAAAACAACCAAGGAAAGAGGAATCAGAGTTAAAAATCTGTTACTGTGACAACATAAATATAAATGTGAAACACAGGAATAACTTTCCATCGTTTTGGCTTGAGCTTCTCTAGGTCAAGTGCTAGGACAGTTTTGGCCATCACACTGCAATACAGATGAATGAAGAAAGATCTGAGGACAGGTTTAGGGGAAAAAAAAGAAAAAAATTATGTGAGGGGCTTAGTGACAGAAAAAGCCAGTCAGCACCTGATGTTTTGTCCTCTGGGCAGGGGGCCAAGAAAACAGGAAGAGAAGAAGAAAGTGGCTTACTCTATAGCAAAGAATCTCTCAAGTGAGAGCTCAAAGATCTTCCTTCCTGTGAGAAGAGTCACTCCGTGGCAGAGGCTACCTCAATGAACCGGGCACTTCCAGCCATTGCAGCCTTTGGCACAGCTTATGTAAATATTTACTGAGTGATCTAGCTGTATTCAGTCTAGGACACAGGACTGAAGAGCCACCTGAGTACTCTTTTGGGCTTACATACCTTACATATGAATGAGTTGGGATTGCTTCTCAGGCTTAAAGCTAACATCAACTTTATTATTTCAGCATTACTAACTTACAGGGTTACTTCAATACAGCTGTGTAATGCAAGGCAAAACCTAATCTGCCTGACTATGAATGGTTGCTTCTTTACATGAATGCATCTGTTCCTAAGCTTTAATTAATAGTGTTTGTAAGACATAGGCAGCGATTGCTCTTTAGAGAACTGTGGTGAAAAATAATGGATTATTTCACTTAAGTGTAAAGTACTACTCCATAGAAACTCACAGAATGGTTTGGGGTGGAAGGGACCTTAAAGATCATCTAGTTCCAGCCCCCTGCCATGGGCCGGGACACCTTCCACTAGACCAGGTTGCTCAAAGCCCACTTGAGCTGTTACAGGTTAAATCTCTCACTTGCTTTGATGGCGCGTGGTAATGGCTACGCAACCCTCTCCCCATCAGACACTCAAAGGCTGTCAGCAGGCAGAAGGTAGGGCAAGGATGGCACTCAGAGGCCATTCCAGCATCTCACGGTGTACTTCATGACACTGTGAGCAAAGCAATGCACAGTCTTCCAAAAACATCCATGCTGAAGAATCAATACTGCGATCCATGCCATAAACACAATTCCAGTAATTTTCCATTCAGCCAAGTGGAGCTGCAAGACACAATCTGAGGTAAGATCTCTCTGTGTGTATATGTACAAATATATATATAAAAATATATAAACATATATATTTAAAGCTACACGGCAGCTAAGATATGCAGTGATTTAAAACTGGAAAAAAATGTAGCACTGATACTACCTCTTTATATAAATTTTATTATTACAGTACCTATAATAGCCGAGTTAAAAATTACAAATTTGAGTGTTTATGTGTCATTTTCCATCCCAAGTAATTCCAGAAATCCCCAATTATTTTGTAATTACTGTTCTTATACATAGTTCCGCTATTAAGTTGTTAAGAAAAACAACACCTTTTTAAGAGAAAGATAAAAAACCCCCACACAACCAACACAAAAATCTTCTTTCCCAGATTTCAGGCTCTCAGTTAATTTTTTGGAGGTTTAATATTAAAAATTTAATGAAATGGAATAGCAAGATGCAGGTTTTCAGTTAGTACCTGTATATTATTCAGACACTGGTATATATACATGAAACATTTGTACTATATATGCCGGTATGTTGTCCTGTTGTAGTCTGGGTAATTTATATAGTTTAGCATTGAGAGTATTTTATGTGGAAATGCTGCTGAATAGTTGTCTGAATAGTTGCCCAATACTATTTTGCAATCTGATTTTAGCTAAAATGTAAACTAAGCAAAGCCATATGTTGGTTAATGCCTAGGTCATAGTGACACTGCTTGATTTAGGATGACCATTAATCAGTAGCTTCACTGTGTAGGCCTCGTTACTTTGTCTAAATAATGCATGCTTTGCTAAGGACTATACCCTCAAAGAGGAACTGAAGACTGATAAGAAGGAAACATCCTGCTCCAGAAGGCATCAAAGGCCGGATGATTGCCAAAGAAGCATGAACTGGGGGAAAAGTAAAGGCAGCAGGGGGAGATAGCAACCACTGACTTAATTCCAGGCTGGAAGAACTTGCCCCACACACCTGCAAGGAGCATGCTTGCTAATTTACAAAGCAAGCAAGGCTAATTGACACATAACTAACTGTCGTGGTTTAACCCCAGCCAGCAACTAAGCACCATGCAGACGCTCACTCACTTCCCCCCCTACCCAGTGGGATGGGGGAAGAGAATCAGGGGGAAAAAAGTAAAACTCATGGGTTGAGAAAAGAACAGTTTAATAGAACAGAAAGGAAGAAATAATAACAATAATAAAATGACAATGATAACAAAAGAATTGCAATATACAAAACAAGTGATGCACAATGCAATTGCTCACCACTCGCCGACCGATGCCCAGTCAGTTCCCGAGCAGCTATCTGCACCCTGTCCCCAGCGAACTACCCCCAGTCTATATACTGGGCATGACATCACATAGTATGGAAGACCCCTTTGGCCAGTTTGTGTCCTGGCTGTGTCCCCTCCCAACTTCTTGTGCCCCTCCAGCCTTCTTGCTGGCTGGCCATGAGGAGCTGAAAAATCCCTGACTTTAGACTAAACATTACTCAGCAACAACTAAAAACTTCAGTGTGTTATCAACATTTTTCTCATCCTAAAGCCAAAACATAGCACTATACTAGCTACTAGAAATAAAATTAACTCTCTCCCAGCCGAAACCAGGAAACTAATCAATAGTAGATGAGATGGCGACTACTAACCAATGAATGTAAATTTAGGCAGGTTTTTACTAATCATGTAACAGGACAAATACATTGCAGTTCTTTGATGTGGTGTGCTAGCTTTGTGGAACTATCTCCTAGCACCCATCTTAGCGCAAACAAGAAATAAATAAATATATTGGCTGTGTGTAAGATTGGCTTATTGCATACCAGGTACCAAACCCCACTTGTGGGACAACACTGTTGTGATGAGTTTATTTGTAGAAGTAATCAACATGATTTCTTTCCTGAACAATTTACACAGTGATTTCTAATGACTTTGCCACATGTGACTACCAGCATGCCTCTTTCATTTCTAAAGCCTATTATCACTGTTGAAATTCACAAACGCTGCATGTCATAAACAAAGCCTAGTGCCCATGCCAGCTACTGAGAGGGGGTTGAAAAAAAAAATCCTTGGAGGACGGTTATTTTTTCTGTAGCTGAATTGTAATTAAACCCAAAATTCTTTGCTAGTGTTGTTACTGTGAATTCACTGAGCTCATTGCAGCTGTAACTTAGCAAAGCCCCCCAGCGTTGCACTGGTTGCCATAAAGCAAACCATACCAAACAGGATTTTTATATGTAAGCATGGAGATTCATTTCAATAGTTTGTTGAATTCATGTTTCTGTGCTTCAGTTCTTCAGTACCCATGATTTTAAATATCTATCTTAAAAAAACCCAAAGCAACAACAAAAAAAACCCTATCTCTAGGGGTGCTTCCTATGCTTTTAACATCCATAAACTCAGCTGGCGTGAAAATAACCTAAAAATATGTTAAAACTATTACTATAATAATAGTTTAAATTTCCACAACTTGTCAAAGATAACAACAACAGTAATTTTAGAGATAAACTGACTCCTCCGTAGAGCTAAGAAACTTGGAAATAGTATTATTCTTTCCCAATATGCACTCTCAGTTCAGAGCAAACGTGAAGAAGAAAATGAAGTGGAGCTAAAGTACATTCATCTGCCAAGGACAGGTAAGTTTGCTAGGCATCAAAATGAAACTGCACCATGACTGGAGAAGGGCCGGTGTGCGAGATGAGTGGCTGGAGGACTACGCACAGAACTCAACCATCAGGAGAGCCTCATCGCGACATCATTCCTGTCTGAAGCGCGATGTCTGGAGCGCTCCTGGAGTGGCTTTGCTATCTGACAACCTTCAACCTTCACACATGCTCTCCTCCTAAATGACAGTAAAACTAGTAACAAATAGTAGCATTATGTTGGTGCTTCTTTTCCAGCTCAGAAAATTGACTGTTAATAATTCAGAGACAAAACCCAAAGACCACTGGTAACACAGGACCATGCCTCTCTGCAAAACTCAATTCAAAAGATGATCAGGGTTACTATGGTGGAAAAGATTAACCCTGAAATTTCCTTCTTTTGCAATTTTTTCACCACACTGAATAAGTATTTGCAAGAAATATTAATCTATACCCAGAAGCAAGATCAGCCACCATTTAGAGATGATAAAAAAGCACATCGGAAATAAACCCATTTTCTCATGAAATAAAAACAGGACAAATTTTTTAAAGAGACTGGTTTGAACCAAGAAATTGAAAAGCCAATTAGCTCATGAAGCATTTTTGCAGCCTCGAGTGCTGCTAAATTTATTGACAATTGCAAAATATTGACCCAGACAACTTCTGTAACACAGATTGACACTGTTTTCTTCTATTTTGATTCCTAAAATAAAATTCCTGCCATTTTGGCAGAGAAGATAAACTTGGCAATATTTAATCACTGAATTTTACGTATCAGATGAGGCTGATTAACCATACTACTCAAATTTAAAGTACTAGGTTTTTAAGCAGTGTTTTTTGAGATAACTTACTTGTATTTGAATTTGGTCACACTAAATCAAGCATTACCAAGCACAATCTGAATAAGATCAGTATTATATTTACCACAGTGTAAAACAAGGCTTCATACCACCTAGAAACTAACTGATCTCCTGAACAACCTTTAGGTTAGAAGTCTGTTTTAAGATTTCTGGATTCCAGCAACCTATGCTAAGTCCAAAGCTTGATACTGGTATGTTTGCTTTTCTTCATTTTAATCACTATTAAGTCACTATTAAGACTCTGAAACAGTTTTATGCTTGAACAAAAAGCAATCGAGGGCAGTGAATGACAACTGACTTTAAATAATTTTTGTACCCTTTGACTCTTTCCTTAAACTTCCAACACCTCAGTTTATGCTTACTTATACACAGGAAGTCAGGGGTATGGAGAAAAATTTCAAACCATCCCACACCTGACTGCAAG
Source organism: Astur gentilis (assembly GCF_929443795.1). NCBI lineage: Eukaryota > Metazoa > Chordata > Aves > Accipitriformes > Accipitridae > Astur > Astur gentilis. Next base: position 1,716,009 of record NC_064919.1, read on the forward strand.
AAGCACTACACATTCCATACTATCTCCTACTGTGTCTAATGCTTTCGCAGTTTTTTTGTTTGGTTGTTTACTTCATTTGGAAGCAGAGGAATAGAGTTTGCTAGTTGGTCACACAGCATGCACAATACCTAAACACAAAGAACCTTTACATACACACAGTTCAGTTTGTGGCCCAAAGAAATTATTTAGACTTAAGTATGGAGCATGGCTACTGCTCTCTAACCTTTACTATACAAGGGCAACTTCTCCTTAATATCCTTTCATAATTATTGCAACTGATCTGGAAAGAAAGCCAGTATATGCCAAGCAGGGTAACAGAGTTCATCTGCTGCCTTCAGATTCTGCGCGTCTGCAGACAGACCACCACTTTAATATCACTTGCTAAACACTCCTTGTTTCTTTTAAATGGAGTGAAAAGCAAAGACGGCAAGAAAGCTCTGGTTTTGTATCCAGATTATACCTCTCCAGAATCAAACAGAGGCTATGTTTCACTTGAAAAGTTTTTCAACTCACATTATCAGGCAAATAAAAGCATTTTATTTTCAAACCTACTTTTCATTGTCAAAGATGTTCATTTTATTGTCATTTTCATGAAGAGTGATCTCAGTATTTCCACTTGATCACAGAATGGGTTACCTAACTTGAAATTCCCATCAACTATGCATGGAAAATAGAAAAGCCACACTTTTGAGCATCAGGTAAAACTCCTCACTGGGCATGTAGAGAGAGATGTCATGAAAAGAGTTCTGACATCAATAATTTGTTTTGAACTCCTCATTCTTATTTCTCCTTAAAATGAGGTCTTCGATTACCTCCTTTTGGAAACTTCCTGTTGCCATCACAATACATTCTCCAAGTTGGCACATACTGAAATTTCATTTTCATTCAGTCATATTCAAATATTAGAAGCAGCGCACCAGCACTGTTACCACTCTTCTCAGGTTCTCACTCTGCACAACAGAGATTACAGTAACATACGCACTGGTCACTGCACCAGAGGTCTCCTTTTTTGTAGATAGTTCAAAAAAAACTCTTTTCAGTTCTACGTCCTGCAGAAGGTTAGTATTTAGCTGTAATTACTACAGCTAACTGCTTCCATTTCTGCATGTTTTAAACACCAGAACGTTCCAAAGCTATCTGCAGCACCAAACTGCAAGCTGATAAGAAAACACCAGGAAAACACGCGATTAGGTGCCAGCTACATGCCACACAGAGCTGCTGAGCTCAGCTAGGATTTGTGTCACTTGGTCTGTAGTATCACCAAGGGTCAGCATGCAAAGCCCTTCTCATCAGAGCTGGAATAGAAATAGGGAATTGCAAACAAAACCAGTGTTCTTTAAAGAGGGTTTTGAAAAGATAGAAATGTTATATAAAAGAGGACTTCATCTTAAGACAGAAGGTCTCTGAAGTTATAAGCTTGGTTATTTGTAATACAATAATCAAACTATGCAATATTTAAAATGGGGAGTTGGCAGTCACAAGAGCTAGTGAGTGATACTCTGAGTTAGAAACTGGATTTTTCACCCCCAGGATGCAGAAACAAATTATTCATGAAGCCATGAAGCCACATGAACACATTGTCACAGTGGTGTTGGCTATGAAAACGAACAGAAAATAAGATAGGAGGGTAAACAAAAATCACCAGGTCAAGGAATTTTAATAGAATTTTGTTTTTAAAATATAATCTAAAGATAACATTGCATAACCTTCGGGTGTATTGTTGGATTTTGTTCTTAGATAATTTTAGGAAAACTCAACATTGTTTTACTATTTCCGCTTTAAAAGAGCCAGACTGGGCATTTCTTACTTCAGTACTGGCTCTTAACTCAGCATCTCTCAAAATTGCTTCAGAAGGGCTCTCTGCATGCTCTGGAGAAATAAGCACATCCTTGTTCCATTAAAAAAATGTAAAATCTCCACCTTCGTGAGGCCTTGTCCTGCCTCACAGAGGCTTCATTCCTAGGGATCAAAAATGTGGGTTTTCTAGTTGGTTCAAGTGCTTCTACTAAGCAAAGCATAAAGGCAGGCACAGAGCTGACTTTTTCCAGAACAAGGAAGGTTTCTGAGCCTTAAAGAGCTCCTGAGGGGCTCACAAGGCCACCAACCTGCCTGCATCCCTACAAGGTTCTTCCTTTGGCAGAAGAGACTCTGGACAAAGTCCCAGGCTTTTGTGAGTGCAGGTTTTCCTCCCTCAGGAAAACAAAGAGCAGAAATTATGAGAATGAACACACTGGAGACCAACTCACTGCAAAGGCAGTTCCTTTAATTTCTGAAGACGAAGGTTTCTCATCTACCCCCATTCCCAGTCCTCCAACAGCCACCACCTTCAGGGCAACACAGCTTTGCCTAGATTTCAAACTGGGAGTGTCTGCTTAAGGTGCAAAGCTCCAGAACTAAAGCTGTAAGAAACACTGGCCAAGGAACTCCAAGATCAGCAGCAGAATTTTCTGCGAGCTCTACATACCCCACATATCTAATCACTCCTGTAAAAAAAACCCCCAAACACAAAAACTAAAAAAGCACCACTTTACACAAAAGTCTGACAGTAGCAAATATATTTGTCTAGAAAAGAAAATGTCTTACATTGAAGAAATTATTATCCAGAATGTTTTATATCAATTTAAAAAAATACAGCATTGAGAAAACTTGTCAAAAGAAGATAACAGATAAAGAATTCAGCAGAGGTGTCTGCAACGTTTAAGAGCCCTGTGTTAGCTAACACACTATTTTCACTTTCTCTGAAGAAAGAAAGATAAGAAATAAGTATACTGGCAACAATAATCAAATAGTAGCCTAACCAAAGCAACACCTGTCTATCTAATTTCTACTACTACAGAAAGAACAATAATACACAATTTATTGAAAAGTATTATTTTTCCCATGTTTGTTGTATCTGGTATTTTAGCATCTTTTGGGTATCAATATAATAACTCCTCTTGTCAACATGTTACTGATACCTAAGCACGCTTCAACAAAGAAGCTGCTCTTACAGATCCCCACACCCTGACTACGCAATATTCTGTACGTGTCATAAGCATACCAAGCTCTGCATTTGTATGCCAAAAAACTGATACGGGTTTTTGAAGCGAGAACAGTGTGGGCTATGAGAAAAAAAAACCCCAAACCAAAAGAAAACCACCCAAGCCCCAAACAAAAATATAAATGATATAAATACAGAATAACTCAGGCAGCACTGCTCTTCCTCGTCTCTCTCTTCTCTGAGACTGCTTATGTCACGTAAACTACTAGTTGTGTAACGTGTAAAACATGCAGTCTTACACAGCGTCTAAAAAGACAGTTCCCAACACGCTAAAATAATTTTAGAAGCCAATTCACTGCACACAGCTAGCTCTGGAGCGCTTCAAGCCTGCCGATGTCAGGATCGCATCTTAAGCCCTGGAAGTCAGCAGCTCGTGTTCTTTCTTTCAAGCCCGCAAAATTCCCAGAAAAGGGGGAAGAAGAAAAAAAAAAAAAAAAGAAAAAAAAAGAAAGAAACAGAGGACTGCAACAGGCGTGTCCTGCAACAGGCCTACAGCCGAGGCGGCGGGGAAGCAAAGCCAGCAGCCACAGCCGACTTACTTGGTGCGTTCCGCTCGCAGCACGAACCTCGGGACAGGGCTGCTTTTCCGCTGCGGTTTCGGTTCGCGGCCCGGCCCTCGGCGAACCGGTGTGCCCGAACGGCTGCCGCCCGCCCCAAGCAGGCACGGCCGGGGTCCCGCCTCCGGCCCAGCCCGCAGCCTGGGCGGGAAACCGAACCGCCGGGTGCGGGCCCTCCGCCCCGCCCCGATCCCCTCACAGGCCGCTGCGAGGCGAGGCTGAGGAAAAACCCGCCTCCCGCTTCTGAGGGCGCTGGTGCTGGTAGGGGGCTGGAGCGGGCTCCCCCTGCCACCGCCAGCACCACCAGACGGGGCAGCCGCCGAGCCGACGGCACAAAACAGGGACGAAATGCCGGCCAGGATGGCGCGGTTCGGGGAGGGAGCTACGGTTGGCTTCCAGAAAGCGGTATTCGTTCTTCCGCCTCCTCAGTTCGTAGCACGGGGGCTGAGGGAAGGAACCGGCTCGGCTCCCCTCAGCAGACTGGTATTTTTAGTGGAAGTTTATGGGGCACCCCCTCCGTGAATTCGGACTGACGGTCCAACTTCCCCCGAGTGCACAAATACTATTAATCACGAGAAACCGAGATGGCTGGACTAGCTAGCGCTACTGAAACCTGGCTGATTAGGACTATTTTTAAGTGTAACAAACCCAAATAATTTATGTGAGTTTCCAAGTTAAAACGTGCTTCCGGAAACACCAGTAGTGACCCGCTCTTGAATATTTTTATTTATTTTTTTTCCTCTAGAAGCAAATTCTCAGTACCTGTAGTATAGGACGCGGGGGGTGTTAAGGGTTTTTGTTAAGGAAAAAGCCCTGCCACCACTAACAAACCCTTCAACCATTTTTTCGTAACAGCCTCTATGCTGCCGTTTATCTCAAGGGAACAAGAAAAAAAAGTCTGCCCTAGAAGGGAAGTAGAAAGGGGAAAACACCCAAAGATGCGACACAGACTGATGAGGAAAATAACAAAATTTTTGAGTGAAGTACAGATATTTTTTGTGTGTGTGTGAAATGATTTTATTATTTTGACCATTGCATAGCTTTACACCTGGCAACTTTTGCAGTAGTCTCCGTATCAGAGGCTTCTTTTACAGCCCTACTTTTCAAACATGAAGATGACCTCGGGTGACGGACGCCACATCCCGTAACACTACACAAAGCCAGCTATTCCAAGCAGGAGGCAGCTTCTGTACTCCTACAGCTTCCAATTTTTAATGTTGTGGTCTATTTTTAGTGTGCCTCTGCTACCAAGAAAACCAGCACTGCTCTCTGCACTGACACAGTTCTCGTGATTTTCACATGCAGGACTACGTGGTGACAACAGCTCCGAGGGCAGCTTGTAGGAACGGCCCCATGATTTGCCACGGTCTTTCTGCAAAACACCTATAAATTGGGGATCTGTGTGCCATGACACACATCTACTCTAAGGAGAACATGAAAAGGAAGTTCTCAGCCCTTTAAAATATTTTCCTGAATAACCTCAAAATTTAGAGATAGCCTTTCCAACCTTCACAATATGAGTGGTGACACAGGAATAAATTCATGCATTTCCATGGACATTCCCAAACAGTACTGTGACTTCAGATGCCTTCTACTCAAAAATATCTTCCTTCACAACAAAGTGCCTGTGCAAAACTCACAAAATAAAAATTGAGTGACAGTTAAGTAAGGTATGTAGCAGAACCCCCACCTTCACCCCCCCCTGCAAATACACTGACAGTAGGAATCACTTTTGATCATAATCTAGATAACCTTGTGACAGAATTTCCAGTCTGCTGCAGAAATAGTAGGGACTTCACTCAAAGATATTTAGTAATTACTCTTTTTTTTCTTGTTGTTTCCCTGTTTATTGCACAAGAAAGCAGATTGAATCCCCCTTTAAAACTGTGTTAATTTGGATGCCAGCTGAAAGTAACTAACCTTAAATTTCTTAAATCATTAAGATCAAGAAGCTTCTTCTGAAAATATTCAAGATCAGTCAAGTCTGAAACAAATACAATTCTTACTGAATTTCCACTGTTGTTGATTTCTTCCAGCACTGCTTCAATAAATTGTCCATTAAAGGAATATGGACAAAGATTCTCACTTCACTAAGCTATAGCAGCCAGCAACAAAAAGAAAATTACTCATTAAGAACTCATTAAGACCAATTCCAAAAATCTGCTACATAAAAAGCAGCAAAACTTCATTTGATATCAAATCGAATTACCATAAGAACACAAAGATACAAGGAAGATAGCTGGATCCAGCTGTGTTCAAATATTAGTGCCTTCTATTAGTAGCTATGATTGAACATCAAGCTAGAAATTGGCTTTCCTCTTGGCTATGGAACTGGCAAAAACAATTTAAAAGGCTGTAAAAGAACACACAGCAGCACTTCCAGAGTACCTTCTGCAGAGGAAGAAGGTTAGTTCAGTGTTTCCTCTTCACTGCTGCCTGCTAATAATGGTAGCAATGACCTCCTGGTTTGTGCACCTTGGCAGTTCAAGTATACATGGAAAAGACTCCTCATGAGCAACCAGTAAATATTCCTGATGATCATAACCTTACTTGAATCTGACTTTTCATGCCATTTATCTGACAGGGTACTAGTACAAGGCACACGTTTACTGAAAACACCCTGGTACAAAGTAACAGTCAAACAGGACTTCACATCAAAAAGAAAAGACAGACTTGTGACAGACAGAAGTCAGAACATCTGTTTCGGTTAACTATCTTTAAATTATTCATTTACATTTGTGTCATACAGAGACTGGGCACATCGAGGTTGCTGATTAAACTTCCTAGGTGCCCTTAACACAGAGAACACAAAAGCCGTACCGCTATAAAAAAAGAGGAGACAAGATTCCTTATACCACATGGACACATATGCAGCTGAATAAAATCCCTGTAAGTCAACACTGAGCAGAAGCTGTGAGTAAATACTATCTGCAACGCCAGGAACTTAAGAGTGAAATAATAAAGAGCACAGGCATAAAATTACGACACAAAGAGAATGGCAGTTCAGATACACAGCGCAACGAAAACGAAGCCAGACAGGTAAGTGCTTGCTCTTAGGATTAGTCCACACTACAGGATAGCATCACAGGAAAATTAAGCTACCCACATATTAGCCAGGCATTAAGCAATGACAAACATTCATCACGCAAGTTCCCATATCTTAAACTCAGAAATACAGGCGACCCAAGCAGAATGCAAGCCATCAGTTATTATTACATACTAACTGAAAGAAAAATTACTTAGGCCATAATAGAGGCATCAACACCCCCTTTGGCTATTCAATTTAGATCAAGTAATTTCACCACAGGGTAAGAGTAGGTTAAAAAAATAACAGCTCTATCTGGAGCAACTTAACTGCCCCACCTCACCCGCCTCTTCAAAGAGGTTAGAAATTTGTCTGGGATAAGGTACATTAGTGAAAAATATTATTGACTCACAAAATGATTATGGAATCAAAAGAGATTTTGCATGCAGGACAGATTAAAGCTACATCAGGGAAAAAATTAAAAGGAAGAAACAGCAGTCCCAAAGTTGTCTAAAAACTGGTGGAATATCTTTGATTGCATTAAAAGATCTGATCTACTTTTTCAGCAAAAGAGAGAAGGCTGCCTTGCCTTTTCAAGAAATACTTCCTTTCCTGTAAAATTCCTGTTAAAAAAAAAAAAAACCTGCAAAATTTTTCTTTAGAATAGGTATTTTTAGAGACAAAAAGAAGGGCAGAAAAGAATACAGCTAGCCAAATGGCTTAAAAAAAATATATGGGTGGCACAAACTGCAAGAACAGAGCAACAAATCTCTGAGTTCTGCTCTACTTTAAGTAAGGCCACAGGATCACAGGAGATTGTTAAAAGTTATAATTAAGAGAAGGTTTAGCCTAACTGAAGAAAGGTAGTCATAGCCAGGTGGGAACTAAAAAGGTTAAACTTAAAATAGCTATTGATTAAGAGTCAGTATTAGACAGTATGAGGTAAGTATTTTCATAGTACATAATCTTTACTAATAAATATTTTGGAATGTCACAGAAGCTGGAGAAGCACCAAGTACTGAATTAAAACACATAGCCTAAGTTGCCATAACCTAATATAAACCAATTCCCGACAATTGCATTACATCACATTTTTTTCATGACAGTACCTTCCAGTTCTTACGCTTAATACTGTCACTGGAAATTGTACCTTGCACACTTAATGTAAAAGATAGGCTTATAATAGAATACCTACAGAAAAAAAAGACTTAAAGATGTGTTAGTTAGCAAATTAGATGTAAGCTCCCACGCAACCACGCAGCTGGTGACTGAAACACAGAAAGATTATGCGCGAGACAGTCCCACTCTGTACAGCTGTCAGGGGAACTACGTACAGACAACTACATCCAGCTTAACTAGCAGGAGAAAGGCCCTGGCAAACTGCAAGGAATAGAAAGGAAAGCAACAAAAACGTTGGGCTGTCTTTAGTGACAAAAGCATTGAAAGAAAGGAACAACAGGACTTATATCCTTGTGTCCTCTTTCACTGAGTAGAAAGGAAAAATAATTACTTAGGTAGCATAGAGGTATCTTTAGGAGTATTACCTTAAAAAAGCATTGATTAAGAAAATAAAAAATCCCATTCAAAAGCCGAACACTTGCTGCCGGTAAGATCTTTCAAATGATGGGGTATCTCCAGATATGGAACACCATTGCAGATTCAACTGACTCCTCGCCGTACTTTAGTTCAGCTGACTAAGGAGCAACTCGCCTCATATCCTGGGGGTGAACTGGCAAGCTGGAAAGCCCCTGGGTCACATACAGGAGGGTGAAGGTGTCTTGAAAAATATTTTGAAAGGTGGTTTGGGAATCCAGAAGTGCAAGATAACCAAAGTACAGAACAAGACACCAGAGCTAAAACAAAGGCATCTCTCTTGCCTATACTACTGACTAGCAGCCAACTACTTCACTCTACAAATAGCACCATTAGGATGGCCCAATTTGGGTTCTCCCTGAACTGCAGCTGGACTGCATGCTAGGTAAGTCTCCCTTTGAGCAGGGACACCTCTCAAGGTTTGAAATTCCTTACCCAAGACTAAGAAATCCTTCCTTGCCCAAGGCAGAGAGATCCACTACCCACCCAGATCCTTGGTAAGTGACTGATAGCAGGCTGAATTAATACTATGAAACATTCCTTATCTGTGTAGCTACTCAGTATTATTACAAATATTGTATGGATAATTCCATTAGACATAAACCATTGACCAAGTCTGAGATTTAAGATTGGACCTAGCCACAGCTAGGCCCCATAAGGAGTTCAGAAAGCGAAGGGGTCCACTCCGAACCCTGTGACTCAACAGGAGGGTCCTCCTTACTTTTTGCATCTCCGGTCTCTCTATGAATCCTTCCAATTCGATTCTACCTCTATTTTCCTTTGTATGTTTCTTCCATGAAGTAATTAATAAGGTCAACCTTGCCAACAATCTTACTGAAGCATGCCAAACCACTGTTAAACTTTGTTAAATTCCATCAAACTTACTGAACTCTGTCAAATTATTATTTTACTTCAATAAAACATATCAGTGCTTCTCTCTTTTGAGTGACATGCATTCCGCTCATCCATAACAAATATGCACCTAACAGGGATTACCAACTACAGCCATCAGAAAGCGTATTTTCAACACCCTTTTTCAACAATTTGCAAGACCTGAGCACACTTAATGTGATCCCCACTTCTCTTCATGGAGCATCAACTGCACTCCAATATGAAACTCAACTTTATAACACCTCTTACACTAACTTCCTGAAGGACTGAACTGCTCCAGGTGCTATGAAAGCAAAGACACTTATTGGTGCTTGGATCTCATCAGGTCCTGCCGAGTAAACAGAATCCCAACATACAAACAATACCTAAGGTTCAAAAAAGAACCAAACCACCATCAGTCAAATGAAGTTTGCCACTGATATAAATGGGACCAGGATTTTTTAAAATAACTAGGAGACTAACAAGAACTTGTGAAATGGGGGAGTGTTACTAAGCCTATTTCCTCAAGAAGTCCATGCTGGCATTCTGCTCATCTATGTTCCTCTTTCATTTCAATTCACTACAATTTCTAGCAAGACATGAAGAGCATCATAGTGTTGCTGAATGCTGGCAAACCCATTTTCTATCCCATTGCAGGGGATGAAGTCATACCATACACTTTTCACTTTTAAAAGAGACCACTTCCTTAAGTATGCATTACCTTAACAGCAGAAGGTGGTCCACTTGTCTGTGTTTTGGGGGGTTGGCTGACATTAACACTTGCTGGTTTCTTCTACAAAAGAAAAGAAAGACATAATAAACATCAGAAATGTTGATGAAGAAAATGAAAAGCCAAGTAAAACTGTAAACTCCCCGCCAAAACCCCCAGTATAGAAAAAAGGTACACTAAGAAAAGTCCATTAGAACATTTTATGCAAAGCAAGTAATCCAAAAATAAATTCTCCTATGTAACTTTAATTCACATAGACTCATTTCCGGCAGTTTTGCCCAGCCCACAATAGGCTGAGTTCTCTTGTACTGTTTTATGGACAATATATAAATCTGTGCTATTTCTGTGGCAGAGCAACTCTGTTTAATTTAAAACAACAGTAACCATATATACTTCAACAAAAAGTTTCAATGAAAGTAAGATGGGAAAGCTATTGCTGTACGGACACAACTTGAATGACAACACAGAAGGTTAACATTACACCTCAGGCAGGGAAGTAAAGATACAAAGCTAAGGACAAAATGATAGCTTTTCTAGTTAATAGATACTCTTGCAACTAAAACAAAACCATTACGCCCCCCTTGAACCTCTAGTTTTTGACCAATGCAATGCCATTATTATCAAGTACCAATAAATACCACTGCAAAACCTCAGCAATTGCTGAAATCATATCTAATGAAGACTGGGAAAATAAGCTGTTAGTAGTGAACACAGCAAAAAGCATCAGATTTTTGGAGGCAGCAGATGGGTAAGACCTATTCATTTTCTCTGGTAAGGGAAAGCTCAAGATTCACAACACAACTAAAGCATTCACACTTTAATTACTCTCTACAAGCAGGGAAGTCTGCAGAATGATGAGAGATTCAATCAGCAAACTTGCATGCAAAGTCAGAAGCACCAGTGTGCAACTGATGGGAGACTAGGTACTGTTACAGACTGGGAGACTCAGATACCTCTGTCATTAAGGAAATTCCACCTCCTGTTCTCTTTCTGATTTAGCTCCAAAACCAGGAGAGCACCTCGAATAAACAAAGCTGCAGATTCACCTGTCAACCTCCAGTCAGAGCCTGGGGCAGTGGGCCCCCTTCTGTGGCCATTTACATAACAAAAACGTGGCCCAACAGCACAGACTGGCACAAACTGGGATATTTACATCAAGGATTTTACACTTAGTATTGGCCACACTGGAAGCAAAGACATCCAAGTAAGATTTCACAGTATGTTGCAAAACCCAAGAGGAATAGTGATTTTTCCTGTTAAAGGGGTGTTAGGAGCACAGCTACCTCCACCAGATGCTCCAGCCCAGGACCCTCCTGCACCGCTGCTGAAGCCCAGTGCTGCCCACTACTGACCAGTACCACCCAGTACCAACCTGCCCTGCTGCTGGAGCCCAGCCCAGCGCCTGGCAAAGCTCAGCACAAATCCCAGACACACACACAGGACACTGACACAGCCAGCTACGCCGCTGTCAGCAGCACCCTTACACAGGACCCACATCACACACCAGCACCCACAGCCACGTCCCCTACTCTGGGCCTGGCAGAGGCAGGAGGTCACTAGTGCAAGCACACACTCGGCACCCTCTGGGGTCACGAGCACAGGCACAGTCGTGTGTTCCCCTGTGCAGTGGCATGGCCCCCCTGTCCCCCGGGTGATGTACTTGAGAAGTGATGTACTTGAGAAGACCACAAAAGTCTTGCAAAATAAGATATCCTTTGCATACACAAGGCATGCCTTGCTAATCACTGTGCCCCTGAAGAAGAAGTAGAAGACTGATAAGAAGGGAACATCCCACGCCAGGAGGCACCTAAAAGTTGAGTAATTGCTAATAGGCACAAAGTCAGCAAAAAAAATCTTAGATAACTGGAGGAAAGGTAAAGGCAGCAGGGGGAGATCACGACCACAGACTCAATACAAGACCAAAAGACTACCCCCCCCTCTCCTTGAGCGTGCACTGTAGAATAAAAGAACACTGTACCTTTAATTAGAAGCAGGGAAACTTTAACCCAATAGAAACTGTACTAGATAAGCAACTACCAGTAACAGTTTTGGGTAAGAACTTTGGAAACTGAATGTATAACTGAACTGTATAAATTGCTTGCCCGTTTACATGAGGTGTGCTAGCTTTGTGGATCACCACCTAGCCCCCATCTTTGCACAAACATGAATTGGAATAAAATACCTCTGCTCTGTGTGTATATTGGCATTTCCCACACCGGGTAAACGACCCCACTTGTGGGACAACACTGGCACTCCTGCCCAGACCTGGGGACTCCTACTCACCCACTGGCCCGGCTTCATGTTTGCCGGTGGATACACATGGACACCCCACGCACTCCCGGTCTGTGGAGGACACAGACCCTTGCCCCCCCCCCCCCCCCCCCCAGCAGCCGGCACCAGGCTCTGGGCTGTGAGCCCTGCACATCGCCCCATCAGCTGGCACCGTCCCACCAACCCCTTCCAACACCCTGGACCCTCGCTTTTCCCAGCCTCACCAGTTGCAAAGTCCTGGTTTGCTGCAGTTACTCAAGAGCCCATCCACTACTGCCACTGACCAGGTTTGCTTCTGGCTGTTGCCGTCGTTGATACTAGTTGCTCAGGTTTTATGTCTCTGCCCATCTGTCTCCCGCCCTTTCCTTATCCTCCCAGCTGAGAAGATAAACATCCTCACTCTTGACACATCCAACTAGTGCCACTGTCCAGGCTTATTCTTATCATAGCCTCCCTCATCATATGTCAGTCAGCTTTGTCTCGGAATTTTCTTCTTATGGCTCCTTTGGCCAGATACCCTTAAAGGAGCACTCTCCTTCCACATACCCTTCAACCCCCATTACAATGAACATTTTAAATTCCCTTAAGAAAGCAGCAGCCTTCCAGCCCTAAGTGGCAATGCTCCTGAAAGCAGGTGACAGAGGTGTGAAGCATTACAATATTGTAGCAACAGTACCGAGATGCAGAGCGCCTTGGGTTTTATCTCTGATGTAGTGCATTAAAGACTCAGTAATAAGCATTATCCACAAATGCTTCAACTGTTAAATAAGTTATTAAGTTGCTGAAGGAAAGCAAAATTTTAAGTGCTTACCCTTCCATTTTCAAGAAGAAAAGAAGAAAAAAGTTGTCGAAAAAGAGCAGACCTCTGAAGAGCAATCGGTATTCTGGGTGTGCCTTCCGTATCACAGCTATCAATTTCCACCTTAGGCTCAGCCTTTGGTTCAGGACCTCATGGTTCATGGTGTTCAGGACTTACCTTTGGTACCTAAGACTATGTCTAACATAACTATGATGCTCTGAAAATCCACAAATAAAGTACTGTTTTGCAGAAGGAGTTTTTATGACACCTGACAATATATTAAAAAATTTCAGGCACAAGGCTAGCCTTTTTTTCTCCCCCCAGTCTGAACTAGAAAAAAACCTAAAAGAGTGAAATAAATCCTTGTTCTGTGCATGAGCTTATGTTAATCAATTAAACAGTATAAAGAAAAAAATTGTTAATGTAAATGTTTCTCTGTTTCATGGTAAGTGGTACAGCAATAAAGGTAGGAGAGAGAGAAGAAAAAGAAGCAAATAAATTCTCCTCTGGAGTACAGAGAGACTACCTGGAGATAAGCTACGTGGAAAGTTAAGCCACCACATCAGATCAGTATTCTTTACCGAATACTGACCACGATAGGCTAAGTAGAGTAATACATTTTAGTTTCCAGGGTCATCTTCCAACACTAACTTCGTTGGTAAGTACCCCCCTAATACATCTGTAAAAGCAGAAAAATTGGCCACATCATGCTTGGTTCATACTTCTTTCACGTTTATTAAAATAATGATGTTATGTGCTTCCCAGCATCCTCTCCACAATGCTCCCTGCAGGTAAACTAGCTCTGGCACCCTTTATCAACAAATCCATCAGAGCTGTTCCCATCTTTTCCTATACAAGAAGTGGAAGAGTATTTTTTCTCTGTGACAGTCTCAGACACAATCAGCTTAAGAATCACATTGCAGCTATACCCACACCTCGCTTCCCAACCTGGTAATAACAGAGCTAATGAATTACCAAAGCATATCTTCTTTATGAAATGAATTAGAAGAATCAAAAGCCTGTATAGAATTGTGTGTGAAGGAGTAAAAGCTGTGGCATACTTATAATCTACTTTTCATTATTAGCAGTGCTTCAAAACAAAAAGCCAAAACACTGTTTCATAGTGGAATATTAATTCCTTCATGTTTAGTAAAGGGCAAATAAAATACATGTCCCTTTGATATGTAGATTTTCCAAGGGAAGTCATGCATTAAGACTGGTGTCTAGAAATACAGATTAAATGTTCATTTCGGACTGCAATATTCAAGTGTTTATTTTAATACTGCAATGAAAATGCATATGGTACATGCATTCACATAGGTGGGGAAAAAAAAAAAAATCACATGAGGAAAGAACATGCAATCTCTGTCCTGGAAATGCTTTTGACAACCATAAGCATTACTTCAGCCTCTACCTTTCAATCATGCATTCAAGAATTGCTCGAGCAACAATCACACTCTATTTCTTCCTATGGTGGGAAGAGCCTCACATCATAACAGATCCCAAAGAGTACCAAAGCTTAATTGAAATAATGCTATTTTTCAACTACTTTTTGCACCTCAGCCAAAGAAGAACAAAAACAGAAAAGGAAAACAGGCAAGTATGGCCAGTGCTGTAGTCCTCAGAAGCCCTCCACACCTCCACCAAGGATGGCAGAAGAAACCCTGCGGCCACCAGGTGCCCCCGGCATGTCTGGGCCGAGGGGGTGGACACCCCCGCCAGTCCCCCCAGCCCTCGGTGCAGGGGGAAAAAACCACAAACAAACAATGCAGTTTAAAATGAATGATTTGGTACCAAACTAGAAAGTAACCTCACAAACACTCCAATCAAAGTTACTTATGCACCTCCATAATTCAGACCAGTAGTGGGCACTCCCAATGGATTTTACCAGTCACAATGTCTTTACTCAGCATTATGCCCCTGGACTCTGAGTAACTCTTAATGCTTTTTCTAGATAAATAATCCTACACAACAAGCATCAGGATTAAAAACTATCACAGAAATCCTGATGTCAGGGCAAAGAATCAATTCTACAAGGACGATAATGCTTCAGCGCCAATTATCACTGTCATCCCTTCAAAGTAAAGAATGTATTTCCTGTTATGAATAATCAGCTGGGCAAGCATCACATAGTACATGCTGTAAAGCATGACTCAACATGGCAGGGTGTGTTAGGGAGGGTCGTTTCGTACCATATCTGGTAAAACTTGGCTCCACTCTAAGCTGGGGCTTCAAATTCCTAGACAATACGGCTCCATCTTCCTTTTAATATCACATTTTTACATTCATACCAGCAATCCACAGGCTGGACTTTTGAACTGATACAAAAGCTCTCCTGGGTATTCCCCTCTATAACAGTAAAAAGAGGATAGGTCTTTCCAGATTATGTGCAGTTAATAATACAAGCATGAATCAATTCAAAACAGAGTAGGGGGTTTTCAGAGCAGAATCACACACAGTGGCAATGTTTGGCTTGCATTGATCTTGCAAATTACACACATGGTTATATTCTAAAGCATACTGTGCCCCCAAGGGCAGCCCTCTGAGGAGCAATACTGAACACGGCGTTCAAGAACAGGACAGCAGGACCATGCAACTCATTACGACACAAGACCTGCCTTGCTGATTCCGGCCAAAATTTCACTTACCCCATTTCCCTGTCTCTAGCAGTAGCCAACAGCAGATACAAAACAGTACAGTGATGTAGAACTACATCAGGTACGTGCTGATACTCCTTCTAAATACTCTCACGGATACAAACAATTTGTGCCTCAGGGACTTCTTAATTTCAGTGTATTTTATAAAATGTCCTGGGTTTCTCTTCAGTGATTTCATCCCATCTCCCCTTGAAAGTATTTATATTTTAGCATCCAAAGGCTTCTAGAGCACTAATGCCTTGATGGCATACAAAAATCTGAAGTGATCTGAAAGTGGTGGAGGGGCACACGTAAGCTGAAGATGTCAAGATGAGGGGTAAAGGAAAACCACACCAGCTGTCTCTCACATCCTAACACTTCACATACAAATTGCTAAAAGCCTTGGAACATCAGGAGGGAAAGAGAAAAAAGGAAATTTGCCATTTCATACACTTTGCAGTGGCATGGTACAAATATGTTGACTCAGGATCATGATGTCAAAACACAGTGAGAAAACAGAGAGACAGATACTGGAAAATAGCAGCACATCACTCACTTTTACTGGATGGCAGGTGCATCCCAGCTGCAAACATATGCAACAGCTTCAAGGGCAAGAGCAACCACCAATTCCAAAAATGGTCAATTCTTTTCTGTTAACATCTACCATACGCATATCCACAAGGAATGAAAATGTTTCATTAAAGCTGATTTAGATTCTCAAAAACTGTCTGATTCTCCTTAGAATGTGAATTCAACAAATCTAAGGTTCTGAAAATGAAGACATAAGGAGTTATGGTATACCCCTGTGGCTTGAACCTTTGTCCTTGAGCTGTGCCCAATACAACCATAACACATGGACACTTTCACTGTCCATTACACTGATAGAGAACCGCCTGTATCTTCTTTTGATTACATATTCTAACACATCTGCAGTTTCCAACTCTGACCCTCCAGCAAATCTGCCTACTTCCACAAGACACCATGTACAGATAGACATTCAGTTGTTCATCATTACATTGACAGATTATGTGTATCTCAACCTAAAGCTGACCATTCCTGTAGCAAGTAGCTCCCCCAGTCTGTCTAGACTTGAAGCTTGAGTGGCACTGCTGAAATGAGGTAAACTGGATTTCAGTGTCATAGAAGGGTTTGGGTTGGAAGGGACCTTAAATATCATCTAGTTCCAACCCCCCTGCCATCAGCAGGGACACCTTCCACTAGATCAGGTTGTTCAAAGCCCCAACCAACCTGGCCTTGAACACTTCCAGGGATGTGGCATCCATAACCTCTCTGGGCAACCTGTTCCAGTGCCTCACCACCCTCACAGTAAAGAACTTCTTTCTTAGATTAATCTAAATCTGCCCTCTTTCAGTTTAAAGCCTTGTCCTATTACTACATGCCCTTGTAAAATGTTCCTCCTCAGCTTTCTTGTAGGCCCCGTTTAGGTACTGGAAGGCTACTGTAAGGTGTCCCCGGAGCCTTCTCTTCTCCAGGATGAAAAACCCCAACTCTCTAAGCCTGACTTCATCAGAGAGGTGCTCTAGCCCCCTGATCATCTTCATGGCCCTCCTCTGGACTTGTTCCAACAGGTCCATGTCCTTCTTCTGTTGGGGGTCCCCGAGCTGAACACAATATTCCAGGTGGGGTCTCACGAGAGCAGAGTAGAGGGGTTTTTGCAATGTACTGTGAAATCTTACTTGGATTACAAGTCCCAATACCGACCCCTGAGGAACGTCACTCATCACTGGTCTCCACCTGGACATTGAGCGGTTGACAGCAACTCTTTGAGTGCGATCATCCAGCCAATTCCTTATCCACCAAGTCGTCCATCCATCAAATCCATGCTTCTTCAATTTAGAGACAAGGATGTCATGCAGGACAGTGTCAAAATGCTTTGCACAAGTCCGGGTAGATGATAGCAGTGGCTCTTTCCTTTCCTTTGATAACATATATAAAGTAATGGAGGAGATCAATCTTTCCAAAAGGAACATGGCCTTGAAAAGCAGAATATGACAGTCCTGTCCTTACCAAACCATTCCATGATACTTCTTTCCTGTGCTAGATGCAATGGCACTGAATATTAGCATAACCAACATGCTTCCAAGTAACTGTCGTAGGCTACTCTGAAGGATCAGAGTTAAAGTAAAATGGGTATATAGCCTTAAGGCCACATCTTAGTTCTTGTTTTCAGAAACTGAACAGACTAAATTTAGCATTCTAGAAGGAAGAGTTGGAACCTTAGTGCTGTGGCAAGCTGTATGTTTCTGGCCACTGAGCAGAAGAGGTGAGTGTGGACCCTTGGGAAGAGCAGCAGGGAAGGACTTGTGTGCATCTTTTACTTTCCAAGCTAGACAGCCATCAAGCAGAACGGAGGTTGCTGGAAACAGCTGCTTAACTCACCTGATGCCTGTCTCTACCAGCCGGTCAGCAAGCTCTAGCTGTGTGAATTCATTGTCAGCCACCGCAGTGTAGTACAACACAATGGATTTTAGAAGCTTCATTTTTAAGTGAGGAGTAGATACAAGCCACAGCTGCCAGCTACACTACTGACACCACACAGGAAGGGAAGCCTGCTCCATGATTCACAGGGAAAGGCTCACTGCCTTTAGTGAGCGCACGGCTTCCCCTCTGAGCTTTGAGGATGCTGTTTATCACACAGCTGCATGCACCAGCCTGGTACCTCGTGACCTGGTTTCTTTTCTCTCCTACTGAGCAGCTGGGTGACCTTAAGTAAGGCGAGTCCATCTCTGTGCTTCAGCACCTCCCCTTCCCCACATTTTATCTATGTCACTCAGGTAATGCATCTAGTCTCCTTTATACAATGCTTTAAGATATAAGGATGAAAGTACTGCGTGATAGTTAAGCCGTAAGTCACTGCAAACTTAAAAAGTAAGTACTTCCTGAAGAAATAATCTTAGGAAGTAATGTCTCTTGGTACATGATAGATAAAGTGCATATACTTCCTTCTATGATTACATGTAATTCCAAAACTACAGTGTTATTAAATAGATCATATTCACACTGGTAACTTCTAACTCTTTTAAAGCATTATTCTATTTTATTGTATTATGATGCTAGAAATGGAAAAAATCTTATGGAGCCATTTAATCTTCTCAGTACCTCTGTACACATGCATGTCTTACCAAGCAGTTTTCTGTTTACAGTAAACCTGCTGTGTTTTTTTCAATCTACTTTTATGTCTCCAAGAAGGAAAAGTTTAAGAAGCCTATTCTACACCTTAACAGTACTCATTGTGAGTTCTCCTTGATGTCGTGGCTAATTAGCATCTCCTACTCAAATCTGTGTCAGACCTTTCGTACCTGTACTTTTCAATGCTTTACTCTTCTTCTTTGACTCCTTCAGGACTGTATACACAAAGAATCTGAGAGACAGAGTTGTTTATTGTTATTTTTAGCTAAATGAGCATACGGGCTTTTCCAGTTTTTCCTTCAATATGAATACGAACTCTTCAAAGACCTTTGTATTTCCTTGTCATTTTTATAATGCATTACCAAACCTTTTCTAGTAGGGAGGTGAACAAACTCAATATTCTAGACGAGGTTGTCCACAGCTATCTACAGATAGATTACAAATTTCAGGTTCAAAAATTGAAGACTACAGGAATAACCTCTGACTTTTAAACAAAAAATATAACATTGCAGACTCTCGGGAAAGCTGTACAAAGATTCTGAGTTGCTACCTCAACTGCTTAAAAAATCAGTGTTCTGGAGGTAGATGTGAACCACGGTGGAGCTAATGATGTTCAATGGGCCTAAGGAGAAGTGTTTTGATCTACCTTCACTTTTAAGCATTGTACAGTCAATGGAACAAGTCAAATATACAAAGAAATTCACAAGAGAAAACACACACACAGTACTCTAAGGACTCAAAAAGCAAAACCATCAGGACAATAAACTTAGTAACAGCCTTATTTTGCTAGCTAGAAACAGACCTTCTCAATGAGAGGTCAGAAACAGTAACTCCACAACCCGTACCACAGGCTTCAACTCCCACACTTCCCACAAAGAAGTCAGGACTTCTATATTAAGAGCAACAATGTACAAAGAATTTGGCATTGAACTAAGAACGTATAAACCAACAATGCTATTTCAGAAAAAACTAAACTGTCTACAGAGAAAAGGAGGAACATGTTCCCAGGCTAGACAAGCCTTCCTTGGTATTTGGACAGGAAAGAAAGGTAATTGCTTTAATCATCTACTTCAGAAGACAGTAATAAAAGCACTCACTGGCCTTGATTTGCAGCACAGTTAAACACACCACAGCTTGGACAAAGTTACTTTCCAAACAGCTTCTGCTATGAACAAAGTATCAGGCACACCTACTTCTGGCTTCCCTATATCACTGATTGACATTTGAAGCCAACAAGTAGACAACTGGTATCAGACCCTTCTAGGAGTTCCTTCTTATTCTCAATCTGCTGTCAGCATTCCTTGGGGAAGCACTGCTCCTGCTTGCAATAGCAGAGGCTGTTGGGGAACTAATTAATGACCAGTACCGGCACCTCCTCTTTGCAATACCAGCCTGACTCACCGTCGCACACAAGGACCTACCCCCAAGTGGCTAACAGCGCTTGCAGCTGCTGGGAGAGAGGCGACCCTTCCAAGTACTGATCCTAACACTGCCTGCAACCCACAAGGCTTCTGATTGTCAACAATAGCCGCTATGCTCAGACTATAAAGTTGCTTGTGTAAGCTCAATGTTATAACCCAGGAGTAAATACCAGTTCCTGAGGAGGCAGCGTCTTGAAAAATAAGTATTTTTTCTAACATACAGCACCGACCACATATTTGCAAGTGTGTCAGGAGACGGCCCAGATGCGCAACATCTATGTATGAATTTGGATTTGTATCTTTGGAAGAAAAGCCAGGATGCAGACAAGGTGGGAAGCATCACAGCGCACTCACTTCATCCATACTTCTGGACAGTTGAAAAAACAGGACCATCAGATGTGTCCCACAGTGTACCTGCACTGCAGAACAGACACATCCACTGAGATCATTTCCACCAATACTAACATGAAGTATTTGTGAAAGGATGAACAGAGCAAAGAAATATTTTCAGTAGGCTGCACAGCAGCACAAGACAAAAACTGTACATTCCTGGAATGAACAATGCATGGCTATAGTCACCAGTTAATTACCTGAAAACTAGCACTTTTGATAGCAAAAGAGAAAAATCTGTATAGGAGGAAATTAACTACCAACTTTTCTTCTTAATATGTTAAAACACTTGAATTTACCTCTGTCGCTTCTGCTTTTTTCTCTCCTGATTTGGAAGAAGCTCCACTTGCCTTCTTGTCACCATGCTGTAAGTAGAGAAAACAGATGTGTAGTTATTGAGATCTTAAATTATACGTTCTATGTAGGGAAATTCCCAAATATCTTGTGATCTGAAATATGTGATTTCTTTCACCTACCACGATACGACAGACGGGAACATTTTAAGCTTCCCTTCTCACTAATGGACAGGATTTCTAAATGACCTGCTGGATACCTTCAAGTGAAATCACAGTCGTAAAGTCATGACTTCCAGGGCACTACACGTAATAACATGATTGTTCTTGTGCAAAGTTCTAGAAGATATTAAGCTTATCAACTCATTCCTCACCAGCAAAGCACTCTCCGATACTTGCTTCAGAAACACTGTCAGCACCACAGGCTTCACCAGAAACTCAACAGCTCTGAGAGAGACCAACACAACATGCGCAATCATGAGCACCCACTCCAACACATTAAAATGCTCATTATGCCCAGCCCTCGTTACCTGGAAGACAGCTGTTACTACAATTTCTAGAATTCTGCTGCTGATACACAAAAAATAAATGCTGTAACAGATCAGGCACAGGCGCACTTCAGGAAATACAGTTCTGCCAGGTTCCCCAAACCTCTTGCATCTTTCTCCCCCTCCAAGACTTTAAACCTCTTGTTTTCATCTAATCTGATGTGCAATCCCATTTGCTCCCCATGCGCGGCAATGTACAGAAAGACACAGTTCATTCAGCATGCATGCTGGCATCCAGCACATATTTTACTCTCTGCATCTCTGAAAAGCGGTGAACACAGTCCATCAAAAAAAATCTTTTTCAAAAGCACATTGTTTATTCTTTAGAATTAAAAAAAAAAAAAAAGGGGCAAGAAATTTTACCATGAGTAAAAAAGTCAACATAATATATCTATTATCTCACCTAGTGTAAATTCGCACAGCAACTGAGACATCTGGGAACTTGGATTCGTGTCTGATTTGTTTTAAGTAAAGACAGAAGATGATTTGAGACCCATTTATCCCCTTCTGTTTTGAGGGCTGAGCAGCAGGAGGTAAAGTTTGCTAAGCCACTAAAGTAAGGAGCTCCTATGGATTTTTCTTTACATGGCTATAAGGAGAAAGTAATGATCCATGTATCACTGCACTATCTTCAACAGGAATGTGTTCAAGCACATCAGCAGACAGGCAGGGAAAATACTATAGCTGAATGAACAAATAAAACTAAAACTAAAAAAACCAGCACGTCTATAATCTGTTTCCATTATGGTGTTACACGACAAAAATTTCAAAAATTACTAGACAACCTCTAGTAATTCAAGTTTTTAAAATTAATTTGGGCATCACTAAGATATTTGACAAGTTTTAAAATTGAAAATGCTATTCTCATATTCCAATTGTGCCTCTTCAGAGGAATAACAAGCCCCGCAGGTTTGTCTTTTCAGGTGAGAGATGAATTGATTCACTGCCCCATAATAGCACTTTCAGTATAGACACAATTAACCCAGTAATCTGTGCTTTTTACTGCTACAATAAAAGCACACCACATACATACCAGTAAAAGCAACTGGTATGCATGCGAACATGTTCTTGCTGACAAAATAGTATCTCCAGAGCCAGGCTCAGGAGCTACAGCACCTGCCCAGCAAAACTCCGTTGTGTAGGCCAGGCTCTCTTCCTAAATGGATACTCTTGGCATCACAGCAGTCTCAAAGCCAAGCCAAGCGCTGCCCTGAATCCAGGTAATTCAGCTGATAAAGCAAGCACAACTTTATGTGCATTGCTTGTATTTTATTGCTTTTATTCATTTGCTTCTTCAAATTTGGACATAGCTTTAAAGACAGCAATGCCAATAAAAGTCCAGATTTTATTTTTTTTTCTTTTATTAAACAAAGACACTGAGTACAGGAGCCTTACTTAGCTCCTACTGAGCATGCCAGACTTTTACCAGGCTCAAATCTGGTGTTACTCTTCCTCCCTAAGTCCGTCTCATCATCTTCACACCAAGGAAACCCGTACCAGGCAGGACACGGCATCAATAGGGCACTCAGTGTGAGGAAAGGGATATGCTGTGTCCCAGCTGGTGGATGGAGCTTGGAGCATCTCCTCATGGGTGTCAAAGGCTTCTGCATTTGCCCGCCTCGGCAAACTCTTCTGTTTTCCCATCCCCAGACCAGGCAGTCAGGTACAGCAGCCTGTGCTGCCTGCAGAGGGCAGGACAAGGAGGCTGGCAGGATTCCTTCAACCACCCTTCAAGTAGAATATCAACTCCACGTCCCTGAGGGACCCCAGGGCAGCTTCACTGGTCAGAGAGGAGAAGGAATGGACCAGGACAAGGACCACAACTTTGCCATCCCTAAACTCAAGTTGGAGAGAGATTAAATGCTTGCCGTCTTCCCTCCAGAAGGCTATGTCAAACAGCACCTATAATAACGAGACTTTGACTTAAAGGCCAAATACTGTTTATGTGAACTGTGGGAGCAAAGCACGTATGGCTCAAAGTCATTTTTTATTCCGTAAGTTGGGAGTCACACACTGCGTACACGATAAGCGCTGACACTCTCTGGCCTCAGATTATAAAACAGCCTATGAAAGTATTACCTCACTTGAAAGTCTGCCATCCTGAGGAGGTAACCTTGGAAAGCACAACTTCCTAATACACCTTCCGAGAAGACCATGCTGTTTCCCCGAACGGCTGATGCTTTAGGTATGAGAAGGGAGCCTGTTTCAAAAATGCCCTTCCACAGCTCTTTTCTGCTCTGTATTTCCAAGCACTGAACCTTCCACTAAAAAAAAAAAATATATATAAATAAAATAAAGCCAAGAAATCAAGAAATCAATCTGCTTAGCCAGAGACTAAGCTCAGGTTTTCTGGGACAGTGTGCATGCATTGCTCCTTTACATTCCCAAGCGGATGAGAGAGTCTACCTTTCCTTTGGGTGCTCTCTCCTTTTTCTGCTCATCTTTCCTTACAATGCCAAAAAAACATCCATAACCAAGCCAGTGGACAGGAGCAGCTCCAGCTCTGTCACACAAACAGTGGGCGTACAGCTGAAGTTACATTTCTAGTTTAACTAACGAGCTAACAATTTCTTACAGTTGTTAAGCTGGCCAAAGATATTTTCCAACTTTACTAACTAAAACCAAAACATGCAAACCCACCCATAATCACAGCTTCACAAAATACACAACGAAGTATCATGAATAAGAAAGTTTATCCTGAGATCTTCACCCTGTCCTACACTTCCCGCAAATGTCACGACACTTGTTTTATAGACACACCTTTAACCTCTGATTTGTAAACCAGAAAGTAACTGGTCTAGGTGAAAAGCACAGAGCAAAATACTAACAGCTGAACACACAACCACATTCTCAGCCCGCGCTTCCAAAAATCAGAACTCAACTAAAGGTCTTGCTTCAAGAAATTCCTCCTAGACCTCGGGAGCCCCATCAGCATTAATGAGCATTTGGTTCAAAGCCATTGCGCAGCATCTCAGAGGACCGCAGTGACAACATACTTGGTCACTGGGTGAGAAGGGAAGTCTCCCTGCGAGATTCTCAAGCAACTTTGCATTACAGATATTAAAGGAGACATGTAATTTTATGTGGACAGGAATCTGACCTTCCGTTTTCAGCTGAAATTGGGAAGAAGATGGAGATCTTTGATGCTGCTCAGAGAACTGCCAGATGGAAAGAGGTATCGGGGAACTATCACTAAGCAATGCAAGGAACAGAAAGGTGAAAATTAGGTTCTTCTTACAGCCATCCCATTCTGCTTTGAACAAACCAGCCAGTAAAAACCTTGGTAGAGCAACTGGTGAACCTCTTTTGCATCTGTTCCTCTCTCCCACCTTTTCTCCTTTGCTTACTCATCCTTTAGACCGTAAGGTCTTCCAGGCAGAGACCACCCTGTGTGATGCACGTGCACTGGACAAGGGAGGACTCCAGTCTCATGTGGAGGCCAGCAGGTCCTACACTGCTGCCAACAACTCCAACGGAGCCTGTGGAGGAGAGGTTTCCCTACCTGATCAGAGAGAATCACATTGTCCTAGTGTCTTTTCCTACCCTGGATTCAGTGACCCAGGACTACCAAGGCCTTTAACATTTGTGTCATCACGTAATGCAGCAATTCCCAAATTTCTTCCCTGTGACTTTGTGTCACGTCCACCACGCTGTATCACTGATTTGACTTAACACAATGCATGATACTTGAAAAGATTACTAAACACTGATCCAAGCTACTTAGAGCAATTTAAAAGTACAGCTAAAAGTTCAGCAGATTTCATCTCCCTAGTTGTATATTTAGGAAATACATTAAAGTGATGTTTTCCCTGAAAGGCACCTTACACAATGCACACTTTCTGAGAAACTTTATGCAAACCTTTTTTTCACCACTCCGTAGAGAGACCATTTCCTCACATGACTAATAAATTATAAAGAAGACTTTTTAAAGCAATCACAGGTTTGTCACAGCAATGGGTAGCGACCCCAAGTCCAGCCAAACTGCACGGAGCCATCAGAGAGCTGTGGTTTGCTCTAGCAAGCGACGGCTATTCCTGGCAGCTCCACCACCCACCTGCAGCTAAGAACATGCTTCTGAAAAAAGGCGCACGGCGTGGTTCTTCCCACAGCCGAAACAATCCCATACAAACTCTGCCCGACGTCGAAAATTGCCGTGTTTTGGTACCGGGCGGTACAGTTTTCGTCAGCTGGCGAGCTTGCGTGACTCGGAAGATGACGAAAACAGCCAACAGCACGAAAAAAACCCCGTTTTTCGGCGCTGCTTGTAAAAAACCGCAGAGGGATTCTGGAAGTACGCCCCGAAGAACACCACGTTCTCATCCGAACGCGAAAGACTATTTACCACAGGAGCGCTTTAAAAAAAAAAAAAAGCGCCGATTTGCCTCCGGTTCCCCACAAAAACCTTCCCTCACCCCTCCTCAAGCCTCAATACCCCCGAGGGGAGGGAGCCTTCACCGCAGCCCACCCGCTCCCCGAGGCTGCCCCAGGGTCACCGGCCAGCCCCCCCCCCCCCCCCTTGCCCCGCAACCCCCTATTTACCATGGCGTACCACCACCGGGCGAAGGCCATGGCGCTGTCCGCAGCTCCTCACCGCCACGCCACGCCACGCCACGGCCCGGGCCGCGCCCCGGCAGCCGCCTCCACCCCAGGGCGGCACCCCGCCGCCTCAGCGGGCCTCCCGCCGCCGGGCCAGCCCCCCCCCGCCTCTTCCACACAGCGGGGCGGCGGCGTCCTCAGCCTCACCGTAGGGGCCCGTGGGGCGGCCGGGGGCAACGCGTCGCGTCGGTGTGGGCGCCACCGCCCCACGCACCCACCTCCGAGACACCCCCCACCCCCCCCCACCCCACCCCTTCTGCCCCATCTTACCGCGGCGGGGGGCGGCGGCTGCCTCCCCGTCCCGGGTTGCGACATGGCGGCGGGGTTCCTTGCCGTCTAGCCCCCTCCCCTCCCGGCACTGCCGCGGGGTGTGCAGCCGGT
The DNA here is from genome assembly GCF_929443795.1 of Astur gentilis. Classification (NCBI taxonomy): domain Eukaryota; kingdom Metazoa; phylum Chordata; class Aves; order Accipitriformes; family Accipitridae; genus Astur; species Astur gentilis. The sequence continues at coordinate 1,742,309 of NC_064919.1, forward strand.
GGCGGCGAGGAGCTGACCCAGAGCCCGCAAGGCCTCTCGCAATGCGGACGGTCCCTCCCCTTCCTGCTGGGGCCGGGCCGGGATCGGGGCCTGGGACCGGGGCGGGGGGGGGGGGGGCCGTGGGGGAAGCGGGAGGCAGACGGCGGCTGTGACTCAGGCCCGGGGCTGGAGGCGGGCGGGTACGGGGCGTGAGGCGATGGGCCCCGGTGCCCGACGACGCTCGCCCGAGACAAGAGTGGCTTTACTTAGAAGTTAAAGTGTGTGAGGAGGGGAATGCACAGGCAGTTCCCTTTTCCTCATGAAAGGCTTTCCCCTTGGAAAAGCGTTGGGTACGGACGGCCCACCCTCAGATGGAGGTTGGCGCTGGGGCAGCTCCTGCCCCGTCATGGCTTCACCTGAGAGGGAGCCGGGCGGCGGGTGCTCCCCGGCTTCTCCGCCATCCTCGGCCCGAACCGGCCTGAAAGGCAAGGGACGCCTTCCCGCCGCGCAAATGCCCTCGGTTTTGAAGTCGGTCATGTTTCATGTGGGGCGGTGTGGTGGTAACGCTCACGTCTGGGGGATTTACTGTAGCTGGGGATATGAAATGGGAAAGCTTTTGAGGTCTGACGGTTTTTTAAGAGTGAGTCCTGAATGTCCTGGCCCATGTGAGTCTTTACACAAAAGGAGCTGCCCAAGACGTACTGGCGGCTCTTCCGAAACACCGTGGGACCAGGTAATGGTTGGTCAAAGCTGAAGGAAGATTAAGCACGACCAAACCACCCTGATCAGCAGCTGGAAAACCCTCCATCAGCAGGAACGGTGCAATCCTGAGCCCGCTTTGGCCAAGTCTCCTGTTTGTGTGGATGTGTAGCTGGAATGAAAAATTCATCGTTCAACGAGAGCGGCTCTCCGAGGCCACCTCAGTAAAGAAACAAACTTTTGTTTCTTGAAGGGCTGCGGCAAATATTCTTAAAGCTTTGTGGCACGAACAATGTGATTAATAACATGAAGTCAACCTACGGTGAAAGGGGTCCAAAATGCAATACTTGCCTAGCTGCATGTAGGTGCACACACACTCAAACACGGAGGTTGTGTGCAGGAATTGGCGCGGTTCACCCGCTTTGTCTGCCCCCAGATCTTGTTTGTGCACAGATTAACTAAAAGAAATAGGCATTCGCGGTGTTCTGTGCTAGGGGATCCCAGGTTTAGGCTGGCTGGGTGGAACAGCCATTGGATGAGTTGTGCTACTCTGAAGATGTAACAGCAGCAGCGGTTCCTGGACCCAGGCACGTGCAGGGAGGCCGTGTCTATCAGCAGGAGGAAGCTAAAGCATCCAACTCTTTAGGGAGTGCTCACCACCTAAGCGGCTACTCCCTGCTTCCTCCAGGGAAGAGGCAGTAGGAGTAAGTCACTTAGTGGGAAGTCTGTAAACCCAATTAGTGCTTCTGCTCTCTCCTGTCAGACAGAAAGAAAGAGACGAGTGGGTGTGGGTGAAGCCCTCAAGGTCTTGGGGAATGGCTTCAACCTCCAGAGAGGAAGGACGGTTCAGATGTGTTGTCTGCCTAAAGCCATCCCTGATCTTCCTTTCTGATTAGCTCTGTGCAGATTCATGGCTGGCCTTTGAAGTGTTTCAGCCTGTGATGTGTATGGGTTTTGCATTCCACTCAACAGGTCACCTACCTAAAATTTTAAGTACCCAGCCTTTACCTGAGCTCTGCATCGCATTTGGCCATGGAAGTGTAAAGCAGTTACGCAGGACCGTCTTATAAGGGTGTGCATCGAGGCAAAGTGTTCCAGTGGAGAGGAAGGCAGGGGCCGTGTTTAATGCATGGCTTTCCCACGAGGCTGTTGTGTGCTCTTTTATCCAGGGTCACTCTGACAGGTCTAACAGATTGTACTGCATTCCTCGGCCTCAGGCAGCAGACCCTCCCTGCTGACACAGTGCTCCAGGAAGCCTTCAGTGAGCTTCACCACTCTTATTGCTACGTGCCTGACGACAAGCAACTGGAGCTGACAGTAATTGAAACTGTGGAGTTCCGCAGTAATGAGGCAGTAATACATTAAATCCTTGGTGATGTCGGTCTGTGTCATGCTGGGCATTGAGGGTTCTGCTGATCCAGAAGCACATCATTGATTCTAAGGTCTCCTAGTAAGAAGTTAGGCATACAGATGAGATTTCAACACTGGGTAGCTGCAGGAAGGAGGAGAGCTGCCCAGACGCTAAACTCCAGTTCCCAAAGCCACTGCATGCGTCTGTTTTGGAAACCAACTGGGCTCCAACCTTGTGAGGAAATCTTGCTTTGGGGCGAAAGGGTTGGCACTGTTGTTTCTATTAGAAGGCTCCTGTAGTCTGCCACTGCTTTAAGAAACCATTGTTTATTGGCAACTTCTGCATAAACTATTCTTAACTAGTTTAGATTGCTTTGATATGTGAAGGATGTAGACAGCACACATTTATGAAGGAATGGAAAAGCAGGTACTTCTTCCTCTTAACAGAAGTGATCTCAGCTGATGGGTGCCTGAGTCAGCTCTTGAACTACCGCAGGCCTGAACACCACTCCAACAGTTTGCTTGTTTGGGTAAAGACCTGGGTATTTGAGTGGAGGAGTTGCTACTAATTATCCAAGTCAGTCTGACACTTATTATCTGTAACCAGGAAAAAATACGTTTTTCTTGCAGCATTCTGTACCATACAGGTGTGTCATTTCAAAGTCACTTTGTGTTTTCTGTTGCATTTTCTACTTATTCCTTTACAGCATCTGCAAGCAAACAAACCCACTAATGCCTGCTGAGATTTTTATGTGGTATTGGTAGTGGAGTTCTGCGCAGGGCTGATCAGAAACAGACGCAGCAGATGACGGATAGTCCAGACATAGCTTTGTTCAATGTGTATGGGCTGGAGCAACAGCAGGTGGCCACATCAGGAACACAGGTTCTTTACTATGATAATGTGTAATGTAAACAAGTATTTAAAAAACACTTTGTATGCTTTTAATAGTCATTTAGAGATACATTTCATGGATATGTTTACATGTAATTCAAGGTATTGGAAGTCTAAAATTGGAATCCAGACTCACAGACTCATTTTTCCCTACCATGCTCTGTCTCCAAAGGGCACCAGTTGATGTCAAATGCCTCTGAATAAAAAGGTGCTCAAAATTCTGGCAGGATCGGATGACATTTTTGCCAAGCATACATATTTTATTAGTATAACTTGCATAATAGTACTACTGCAAGCTTATGAGTCATTTACCAAATTTACAAAATAAAGCACAAAGTCTCTTGTGTAACTGGATTTTTATCTAGCGTAGTTTAAAAAAAGTCTAAAAGTAAGTATAAAAACAGTCAAACAAGTTGTTCATTTAATCTCTTTCCTCCTCTTCTTGTTCTGGTCTACCAAGAAACTTCTCACAAGTTTTTGTTCTGTTCTCTTCCTCCCAAAACCTAAACCATCAGGATTTACTTTTTTTTTTTTTTAAATTTGATGCACGCAGTCCCACCCTGTTTTAACACCCCACTGTAATGAGGACAGACAAGTACATTTCATTTCTTCTTCTATTGTTTTTGTTCACAAAGTGTTCAGTAAATGGAAGCTGGAATTTTCAGTAAATGGAAACCCTATTTGCTGATAAGAGCAAATAGTTTGATAGCATCCTTGCTCTATAAAGCAATAATTCAAATCCTTACTATTGAAAAGAAAGGTTTCTTTCCCTATATATTGATACATATATTTGTACATGTTATAAACATGTTCTCTTTTATCATATAAATGGTATGTCCTCTGCTTGTTTAGTGTGGTTTAAAGATTTCCTGCTGGACTCTATCCCACTGCTGAATGGAAATTTCCTTTCCACAGACAGAAGTCTCAAGCTTTGACACCAACCACGAGAAAATCAGCACTGATTCCATAGTCTTGTTTGGGGTTTGTTTGTTTGTTTGTTTGTTTTGTTTTTGGTTTTTTGGGTTTTTTTTTATTTATTTTGTAAATCCCTAAATACTGAGCCAAGCTTTAATAAAAAGAAAAAAAAGAAAAAAAAAAAGAAAAAAAAAAAAAAGCTTTGAAATTAAATTTGAATAATTACTGGAGCTGAACTTGGGTGATATGCACAGAAGGTTTTATTTATCCAGAAGTTCTATGTTGTTACACTGAAATAGAGCAGATCCCAAAGCTTTGGCACAATGTATCACATACAACCCTCAGTGAAAAAAACGTTTGTAGCCTTTATTGTACAGGACTTTGTTCCACCCCTCCCTGTGTGTATGGTCCTCTCTTTTCTCCACAGCCAGTTTCTACTGGGGAAGCCAAACAGTGCTGTCAGTTTTGGGAGTCAGCAGAGATTTGAGGCAGCTAAGGTGAGACCACCATATCCCCAGAATACTTCTAGCTGCTGATTTGGAAATGGTTTGGGAATTTGTGTTTCCAGTCATTGATTTGTTTCAGTATAAATTCAGCTTTTAGCAAATCACAGGCATTTCTCTGGACAGGATACAGATGCAAACAGTGCAAGGCTATGACTCCAATGTGAGGTCCAGAAGGAAGTACAGCACGACGAGCTAGGCGTTACCCCAGTGAATGTCAAACATTGCAGCTATGTAGGAGTGGCTAACGTGCAGCTCATTTCTGTCTGCTGGTTTTGTCTAAACAGAATTTCCCTGAGATGAGGTATTAGTCTCTCAAATGTAAGCTAAATTATGAAATTACAGTAAAATGTATGTCCTAGACATTTCTGACTTTTATAAACCTGGAGGAGCTCTGCTGAAAGCAAGATTTATGTATGTGAAAATGGCAACACCATTTCTCTCAGATTCTCAACCTGTAGGCTTAGATCAGACTATAACTAGAAACTGCAGATAAGGAAAACTTTGTAGAGCTCTCTGTGAGGTGAGGCAAAAAAAAAAAAAAATCTATGTGTTTAGAAGTAAACTTTCAAGTCTTTATACACTAGAAATTTTCAAAATCAGTAGAAAATCATGCCAGTAAAATAAAATACTTACCTTTTAAGCACAGTTTACATTTTCAACATGCAGGATTTTGCAAAATGTTTTTATCTGTGTCAATGCTGTATCTTGCAAATCATAAAACCCATGCAAGAGATTAAAAGTTTCACGCACTTGGGTATTTTCTTACTTAATCTCCGTTTGCCACAGAAACAATGCTTTCCTTGAGAGTAATAGCATTCCCTCCAGTGCAACGCTGCATTTACCCCTAATCATCGAGGTGTGCAATGGTCCCCTCAGGGCAATACTTTCCTTCAGATTAAAGTAATCCTAAAATCCTTGTTATTAATAGAGGCTTCACAGGGGAAGGGTTATGAAAAATAGCCGTGGTTTTCTGAAATGCAACCTGTAAAACAAGCTAAAAATTGTTTGTACTGGTTTGCAAAGATGCAGTAAATAATTCATGTGGGTGACTTTTGATGAGTCATCCCAGGGTAATGAAGAAAAGGTTTTACATGACACATCTCTGTTTGTATTTTGGTTTATGTTTTCTTTTTCTCACTGTCTTACCCATGCACAGATACACACCCACTTAGGGCTGAAAAAGCCCAAGACAGATCAAAGTACAGTTTACAACTAACCCAAAAGCAAAAAAAAAAAAAACCCAAACCAAAAACCAAACCAACCCACCCCAACATTTGACTACTTTATATATGGTATGTATATACATTCATACATACATATATGTATGTCTGTCTGTCTTGCAACTATTTTATACAAGTATTTGATGTAATGCACTGTATTACTAACCAGTACTCCCATGATTCCCAGGTAAAATAAAAGACTACTGACTAAAGATTAAACAAGAATAATTTAAAGCAAAACGGAACTGAAAGATATAATTAACTTACACAACAAAATATTAAGAATTTTCATAGAAACTTTGGAGAATCTCTAGGGCCAGGAAAGGGAGAAAAGTACCTCCTCCACCTGAATCCACTCATCTTTCCTAAGGGGTAGCGACAGCATAAGGCTGTACTTGGATATCCCTTGAAGCTACTAGTGACACAAGCAGCACAGAGTGTCCATGACTCTTTTAATACCACAAAAGACGGTCATTTTTGTGGCTGTTCTTTGGGGTCCTATAGGACCATGCTTCTGGGAGCATACTGCACACAACTGCTTGTTAGAAAACATGAAATGCTCTTTTGCCAACACTGCTAAATATCTTTTTTTGCTCCCTGCTAGGGTAGGGAAGCCCATCTTCCCCAATGCTGTGTTGGCTAGGCAGCGATGGTTCTTCTCATATACTTTCAGCAGCTGCCTACGAAAGAAGATGTCAGTAATTACAAGAGTACTTCCATAGTATGTCCCTCTGCACTTGTGACAGGTTGTGAAGTAACCTCTGGCAAACAAGAAATTCCTGTTGAGAAGGAAATTATATTGCTGGGCTCTGGCAGCTCTCATGAGTTGTAACACATCTGCCATTCCCACAGGGATGCAGCCCCTGCAACGGCAGGGATTGAGGACCCCAGGCTTTCATTCGCATTTCTGGGGGAGGCTGTTGCCTTTGCTGCTGGTAAACTAAGGCTCAGGAGGACTGTGGGATGTCTGGGGTCACTCAAGGTGCTTGTAGCAGATAACAGCATTGACCTTGAGTTTTGTTTTTGTACAATCCTTTCAGTCACCCACATTTCTGATCTGATTATCAAGCTTAAAAAGGGGGCTATATCAACCATGAAGAAAAGTTGCAACATAGCCTGTCCCCTCCGGTGTGCCGGCTGGGAGAAACCTAACTGTGGTTTTCGGCTAAACATGCACTCATGCGTAATGGCATAATTACGTCTGCAAGATGTATTTGTATGCAGATGCATACATTTGTGCAATCATGCACACATTTCAAATATACACACGCACACAAATAATTTATTAATTACACTGTAGTGTTAGAAAAAAACGTTGTCAAATACTTTGCCAGTCAGAGTTGCGTGATTTGCCTAGAAACAGGGATAAAAGCGGACAGTACTGTTCCTTAGAAGAGCACCACATTGCTGAATAATTGCAGATTGGCCTGATCGGGGTTGGTGGATGTTGTGCATTTAGCAGCCTTGTTAGTGTCTGGTTCATCCTGTACTTAACTTGGCTGACTACTGCCTCATCTGAAAGTGAGACTAAGGTGTTAAAAGCTGCATTAATGTTAATAACCACATCTTCAGAAGATAAGTCTGCTTACAGCGTGACATCCCTGAATCCATTATAGCCATCTACTGCTTTGCCATTACTTCCCTGCTGAAATGTTTTCTCAGTTGCGTGGTTCAAGCTCTTCATCACTGGCGAATGTATGCTTTCTACAGGACTGAGTCTCACAGGTCTCTTTTTAGATTAATACTGTAATCTGTGCCTTTTAAGAAGCATAACTTCCAGTCAAAACAACAGAAAGGAAGTCAAAGTAAGTACAGGCTGGTACAGAAATGTTTTATGGAAAATCGCAACAATGCTTTGCAGGAAATTCTTTCCTGTTTCAGAAATGTGAGAAAATGGGATTGGTCTGAAGGGAAACGTGGATAACACAGAAAATATTTTGCAGGCATATGCTCTTTTGAAGGCAGTATATATTTTTCATAATTAAAAAAGAAAGCAAATTGGACTAACATTGAACAGAACCAGATATAAGTGAGCATCTGGAAGTAGGACCACAGCAGTCTGTGCAGCGTGGCTCGGCATTCAGTTCAAAGCAAGTAAAAAAAAACCAAACCTCTCGCTTTTTGCTTCTTTCGCTGTGTGCTAAACAGATAGCTCCCACCTTGGTAACTGATTGCAGCTGTTTTGTAGCTGCAAAGCAGCACAATCGTATAAACGATTGATTCGCCTGGGTGCCCAAGCAGCAGTGACAGGGCGAGAGCCTCTGCGGTGCGTTGCTCAGGGACATCCCTGCTTGCAACAGCTCCCCTTCCTGCTCATGCTTCTCTCAAAACAGACACGGTGTTCGTTAATGGAAGTTCGTTAAACTTCCCCTCAGCACGCGCTGCTCTCTCTGGGGATTAATTCTCCTTCCTATTTCAACCTGTGCATTAGTTTCACGTTTCTCCTGAGATATGCGGTGGGGTAGCCCTGCATTGCAGCAAGACCAGTTTCCACGCACGTTCAGGACCAGGCGTCAGCGCAGGAGCGCAGGGGACTTGTTTCGCCGTGAAACCGCTTGGCAGAGCAACCCAGCACAATCTCAGTCGAGCCGACGTGCAAATCATTATGAGAGGTAACAGAGTCCCAAGCGCATCACAAAACCCCAAATCTGTCATTTCTACCTAGAGGACTGTGATGCTCCCCCAAGGCAGGCTGGTGGAGCCAGCCAGCCCCACCAGCCAAAGCGATGCTCTGCTCCCCCTGGACAGTGACCATCCGAACGCTGTGTGAGGGTGTCCGTGTGCCCTTTGCCGCACATCACAGGCTGCCCAGGGCCTCAGAGGTGTGGGCGACAGAAACTCCATTTTCAAATGCACAACGGCTGTAGCAAATGGGGGTGGGCAGCACACGACGGCTCTGCAGGAACTCACATTTTGTAGACATCAGCCCCAAGCATTGCAAAATGCAAAGTATTACAAGTCTCCATGGGGCAGCAGAGCAGTAACATCTGAGGGAAAGTTCTCCGCCTGAGGAAATGCATTTGTTTGTTGTGGAGTGACTTGTGATGATGCTGCCCAGGACAACCACACCATGCCCAAGCTTGTCCTGCCCAAACCAGCCTGACCGCCCCAGCTCGTGTGCTCTGCCCACTCCCCAGCTGCCTCCCCGGCACCAGAAGCTCACCCTTGCCCCGTTCCCCAAATCCAAGATGCCCAGGCTACCTCCTGATGCCCATGACAAGAGGCAGCGAAGTCTCCTGGCAGGAGAGAAGGGCTGGACCACGGGCACCCACGTTGGGAGGTGGATCATGCCCTCGCCCCATGCCTGCTGCTCCCCTCATGCCTCTGCTGTGACTCACCGCCAGCCAGTGCCGATGACAAATCTGTCCTGCTCTGCTCTCGAAGGGCCCCAGTCCAGCGGCACAGCAGCTTCAGGGTGGGGTAATAAGCCAAAGAATTAATGTGTAATTGTTAAATGTGGCAAAAATAATGGCCTCGAGTGAGAAAATAAACACTCCCTGCCGTAAGACCCTGAAAACTCAGATGAGATTTTTGCAAACAGTGCATGAGCACAAGTGCCTCCCTCCTACACCAGGCACTGGGGAAATTAAAATCCTCCTCCACCGCTCACAATCTGGCATAACTGGAGGAAATGTGGTCACTTGTGCCTGCCAGGGACCTGCTTCAAACCTCACTGCAAATAATGGCTTCCCACTGCCCCAAGTGAGTTTTAGATCAAGTCCAAAAAACATTATTTCTGCAACATTAAAGTACGTAAACAGTACTTTACATGAGCTAGGTCGAGATAACTGCATGTATGAAAATCCCCTTTCCTTCTTGTAGTGGGAAAATTGGAAAAAAGTGTATAAACCAGGACACCAAAGTCCATTATCCTTTTACACAAAACTCCAGAAAGCTCTGCTAGCATTGCGTACTGCTGTCAGAAGATTCTACATCCTTTCTAACAGACCGATTAGACTCACACATGCTATGAGCAGGTTGCTAGCATGCTGATATTTGTGGTGAACAAATAGTTAAGTGTCAGCGTGCCTGTATCTGTGCCCTGATGCCAGCTCAGACATTTCCTCCACATCCTCTGCCTCTGCTGCCAAAACACGTGGTTTGCAGCTAAAGTCAGGGGACATGCTTCACATGCCAAAGAGAGATAATCCCCCATCCCCGGGGAACCAGGACACACCGGAGGGGGGAAACTAAATACAGCCTATAAAGCTGGATATGCGAAAGGGACTCCCAAAGCACAGGAGGGCTTGGAGAAATCACGACGGTGGTCTGAGATGGGGGGCAGAATCGCCCTTTGCTCACCCCAGCCCCGCTCTTTCAGGGCGATGGCTTGTCTCTGGGGAGAACTTTGTTTGCGCCCCGTTTCCAGGGTTTGCTGGAATTGGCGGATGGCTGCCAGTTGATTTTCTTCCCTCTGACTGCAATCCTGCTGTTCTCCTCTGCTCCTCTCTCTCTGCGCTCTGGTGTGTTTACTGACGGCAGGGTTGCAGACCAGATCTTTAAGAGATGCACAAAGAGTGACTCATCCGTGGTGGCGCAGAGACTATCGCAGTGGTGGGTTGTTAAACCCAAAACCTTCCTTTCCATACCCTGACTCTGCAGATGAGCTGGGTCCCTCTGCACAGACCTGTTGATGTGACTGCACTTGCACTCTTTGTTTTTGTTGTTCGTCTTCCAGAAATCTTGCACGGAAAGGTTTGCAAGAGTCATTCTGGGTTGGCTCTGAATTCCTGAGCGTAGAGCAACAGCATGTTTGGGGCAAGTTGGACAGCCTGCGCTTTTGGGGGGATCTCCCACCAGTCACTGGGGCTGTGCCAACTCCCATCCCCTCCATCTCCCCACCATGTGTACCAGGGCTCTGTAAACCACCCAAAAAGCCCCCAGCTATACCATGTACCCAGGAAATCTGCACCTGAGGTACCAGGTTTTATATCCTTGCCTTTCAAAGTTGCAGCTCTCTGTTAAGACCCTTCTAGGTTTTGCTAAATAAATTTCAGCTCCGTGATTTTCACCTCTTTTTGGACTGCTGGATGCTTAGAAATGTCCTACTGGCAGTGCAGGTTCTTTCAAGGCAACACATACCTAGGTTAGTGTTTGCTGAACACAGGCTTGCTTCGTCTCATCCCTTAAGTCCTTCAGAAGTGGTCTCTGAAGTACCCTGGTTTCAACCACTCCCACTGGGAATCAAACCAGCATCAACTAAGCAACATTTATTAATTCGGTTAAATAATATTATTCAACCTTTTTTTCTTATACTCTGAGGACATCTGGGAGTCTCAAACACCCTCCTGTACTGAGAAATGTCCAAGTATGTGGCAGAAAGACAGAATCGGAGGAGTTTAAGCTGTAAGACCTAGACAGCCCTTTCTATTGCTTAAAATGGCTCCAAACATCAGTTGCATGGTGGTACTGGGTTCTCCTTGTCCCATGGTGTGTTTGGCCCCAGCTCGCATCTCCTCCTCTTCAGGATGCCCCACTAGAACAGCAGGCTTTGATTTTTTGCTGCCTCTTCTCTCGGGAACTCCCTTGCCCCCCTTGGGCCGTGACTCATTTCCTTGTATGGCTCATCTCATCCTGTCTGCTGCCAGAGCTTATAGCTTGCTCTTCGCCTCTGCAGCAGCAAAACTTGTTACAAAAACAAGTGAAGCTGTCATGTTGTCCAAAATCTTGCCTTTTTTTCCACAGCATGCAGAGAGCCTTGTCTGTAGACCTCGGTAAGGCTTCATATACAGTCTGATATGTAATGAAAGGTGGGGAAAAAATCCAGTTGTCTGCATATAGAACCATTTTATATTCCTGTTGTGCAAATGTGCAGAGAGCTGCCAGCAACCATAACTTAAAAAGTCAAGTAGCCTCAAACTTCAGTCTCAAAATCTTAGTATAAATGAAGGTCTGAAGCGGCGAGTGGAGGCAGAAATCGCTGGGTTGGCAGTGCCACCTGCTGCGGTCCCTGTGGTGGGAGGCACGCTTCCCGAAAGTGAGCTGGCAGGGAAATCGGAGTGCATGTGTTCCTGCTCTGTGTGTGATACCCTTCCCTTGTACATGCATAGTACAGCAGACATCCAGTCTTTATATTTTGCAAGATACATGATCCTTTCTTTACCAGAGAAACCAATCCTTTCTGGGATTGAAAACAAGAAAGTTTTAGTTATACTCCTGCCTTTCTTAGATCATTTTTTCACCTGTCACTCAGATGCAGTTTGTGTCATTATTTATAACAACTTTAGGACAGAAGGCAATGAAACCTCAATGGTGGGAATCTGAAAATAATGCAATCTCCATTTAGCATAACTAAACTCTGGGATTTAGCTTCTTACCACTACAGGGGAAAATAAGGATAAGGGTGGGGGTTTTCCAGTTCTTCATCTCTTTGAATAGCCCACTGGTGATGTGCCACTGAGTTTTTGTGCTTCTGTGAAAAATTATTACACCTTGCCACATCCAAAGAGATGCACTCATGGATACTGTGGCTGGAATTGAAGGACTGTTGTCATGTTGGTCCTAACACGTGATGCATGGGATGGTGAAAGGGTACAGAAATGGAAATTGGGCTGCAAAGTCAGTGTCCAGGCTGACATCATGTTGTGTGGAGACACCCACATTTGGAAACTACCTATCCTATGGATGTGCTGTCCTCAGCACTGAAAAAGAGCAAACTGCTGATGACTCTGTCAAATGCATCCCATTTTTTTACAGCCTTCAGTTCAGTTTTAACAGATAAAACAAGGCACTATAGCAGCTAAGGTTGACTGCTATAAATAAAAACACCAGAGATGTGATCAGATGTGAGACTGAAGCAGTGTGAGCTGCCATAGCGTGCTTCAGTGTGTGTGCTTTTACATAATTTTGTGCTGTCTGGGAAAATTAAAACTGTCCAATTGGAACATAAGGCACTGCACTTCTCTGGGAATCATCCAAATAAATCAATCATACTTGCAGGGTGCCTTGGAGGTAAACAAACTGAATAACATCTGACCAGAAGCAGAGGAGTGGTTCTCAAGGTTGAAAACTCCTTGGAGGAGATGTTTGTGCTAGTGTGTTTATCCGCAGGGTTCCAACTTCAAGGCTGATTGCAATTAAAATCTGATGCACAGAGAGAGGCAGTTACTCCAGTATACATGAGAAGACACAGCTAAAATGCCAGTACTGCAGAGCCCATTTCATTTCTCTTAATGCATTTACTACTAATTATAAACAGGAGTCGAACCAGCAGAAGAGAGATTAGGTCATGTTGGCAGAGTCTGTTAGTTCATTCCTTATTTTCTCTTGAAACACTGAAACGTGCCATCTGGTGAGGTCATGACTTTTTTTTCTTTTTTCTTTTTCTTCTTTTTTTTTTTTTCTTTTCTTCTTCTTTTTCTTCTTATTTTCCTTCCTTTTGGAGGCAGGGCAAACAGCTAAAAACTGATCCATGGCCAGGAGATTCCTATGTGCATCTCTGTCTGTGCACACATTTCATCCCTAATGAGATGCTTTCGGTTTCTTGCTGATGTGAGCCAAGAAAAAGAATTTTGGCAGAGGTGCACTCTGGAGTGAGGGAAATGCTGAGCCTGCCGAGCAGTTTTGGGAAACGAGGCAGAGCTCTGGCAGTTCTGAGCCAGCCCAAGGAGACTCTTGCTGTGCTTTTGCTCTTGTGGTGCCCAGAAGATTTAGCAAGCTGGTGGGGACAGGCACTGCTCTTTCCCTGCCAGGCGCTGGCCAGGGAACAGTCTTTTTGGATTGTCCAAAGACAATACATTTTAAAGGAGTGCTCAGTTTTTTCTTCCTTTGTGTAACAGCACAGGTGGACTTCCATTAAAACCTGTATTTCCTTCACGATGACAGCTAAGACATATCAAAAGGTTGTCCTCACTTTTGGGAGGAGGATGTTCAGGTCCCCCAATCCAAATAAAAGTGATCATTGGATCACCAGACAGACCTTTTCATACTGACCTGACTGTTCTCAGTTATCATATTAGAAATCTGGCATTATAATCTTGGTCCTCTCTTGATCCTTTTTGTAGACTAATTACTGCTTCAAACTGCAGTTGAGTGATGGGATCTGCTAATATATGGTCCGTGTAATCAATGAAGATAAAACTCTGTGAAATGTAGATTATATCTGATTACTATTATTATTACCTGTTGACATTCTGTGTCAGGTAGAGCATCACAGAAGAGTGTGGTCTTTCCTAAAGAGTCTGTGCTTACACCATTTCCTTAAAGGTAAAAAGAGTATTACAAGCCTAAAACTGAAAAAGCTTATTTTCAATCCATTTAAAAATACATACAGATTATAGGCTGCTTTAGGTGTGTGAATTTCTAGGCAGTATGCAATAAGGAATATTTTTTCAGTGCCATGCCTTCTGACGTGATTTGCAGCCCGTTTCGAGCATTTGCCCAAGGTGACCAGCAGCACTGGAAACCCTCCGACGATGTTGTCCTTCCTCTCTGTGTGCCTGGAGGACTTCTGGGGTTACATTCCCCAGGGCTCTCTGCAATGCAGCAATCAGAGTTTCTCTGTCGTTATTTATCAATAGGTAGGGGGAAAACGGGCCATCCCCAGGACCTGTTCTCCCAGGAAGGGCTTCTGGGGAGAAGTAGTAGTTACGAGCTGTCCTGCAAAGAAGGCATGGCCAAAGGATTTCCAGAAGCAAACAAACGAGATGGCTAGCTGAACTGCCAACTAGTGCAAGCCCAAACCAAGGAGTGACACAGAGCATCAGTGTTTTGTTGTGATGCTTTGTCAAAAGCAGCAGGCTGCTGTGCCCAAACCTTGTCCCACCCAACCATTAGAGGAGTAGTGGCAGGGACTCTCTATGTGATGTGAATACATATTCACAGTAGAAAAAACTGTGAACAAGAGGAAAAATATCCTCTTGTCCTAGGTTACTGTCAGACCTCTGTGGTTTTCCTGCCCTCTGTGTTTTTGGGATCATTTGTGTTTGTTGGTACACAGGGAAACATCTAGCCTGGGCCAGTTACTGCATTACCATACAAGCCATGGAGTCAGCAGGTCTGGATGAAAACAAGCCTAGGGAAGCATGGGATAAGAGATGGGTGTGCATCAGCTCCCATCTCCTCCAGTCTTGGGGAAACAGGCAGCCAGAGGTACCCAGTTGTAGCAAACCTCCTGCCCTAGAACTGGGCAGTGCTCCGTGTGTACCGCTGGGGACCTCTGCGATTTCAGCCACATGTTCTTCCTACGGGTAACATGTGTCTATTGGCATCCACCCAGCTGGTGTGAGCCTTGCAACCTGCAGAAACAGCGGGTCTGGTTGAGAAATGTGTGTTTTGCATCGCTCGTCATCCTCCCTTCACGTGAGGCAATGTGTCTGTCACCTGCCTGCTCTGCACTCAGCATTAATTAATTTCCAGTAAAATGAAAATTAAACACACATTACAAAAAATCCCGAGCGTGAAACAAATCTGTGTAGACTTTAATTTGACACATCATAAAGTTTTTCAGGCAAGACCAAGAAGACAGCATCTCATTAATCTAATATGCAAATATAAGCCTGTTAGCAATTCATGCTATCAAATATGAATAAGACAGTGACAAAGCTGAGGTTTATTCCTGGGTGATGTGAAGTAATCCATCTCAGTCCTTAAGAAATATTCAGGGAGGCACTGGCTTTGCTAAAGAAAGACTGAGAGAGGTTTTCAGAGGGGAATCTCAGGGTTTAAAAAGAGAATATTTGAAGACAGTGCCTCTGCTAGACAGGTCAGAGCATCCTCTTCGTCTCACTCCTGAAGGTCAACTAATGGGGCATGAAGATAAATGGCTGTGCACGTAAGAGGGACCTTTGCTTCCAACCTGCATGGAGGTGGATGCTCTAGGAGAACCAGGGTCGTGGATAGGAACTGGTTAGGAAAAAAACAAGAGGAAAAAGGGAAAAAAAGGACTGAAAAACTGCTATGGGGTTATAGCTTTTTCCATTGCATTTTCCTTCATCAGATGAAGATTTCCTGAAGTTTTAAGTATTTTTTATTGTTGATTGATGGATGTTAGTCTTGAAATCTTTCCCTCAGACAGTTTTGAATCCCCACAGCTGTAACCTTGGTACCTTCATACTCCTCCACTTTCTGCCCCTTGCCTGCAGCAAAGCAGCAGTGGTCTCCTGTTGCTGGACTCTGTTGGGGGGTTGAAATTCCTGCCAGGAGCCCTGGGTCAATTCGTGCTGCTATGCCGGGGGGTCAGGGTTCTGCTGGATCAACCCCATAGCAAAATGAGCTTAATGTGAGAGACTGGGGTGCCTGGGGAAGAAACTGAGGCAGGGAGAGGAAGGGTAACCCATGGGCTCCAATGGCAAAACACTGCATGGGTTTCAGTCCAGGTAGCCCAGAATGATTTTACTGACATTTGCTAGGAGTAGGAGAAGTGGCATTTTTCATCCGCCATTCATTGGCTTCGATGGTGTTTTACATTCAGTGATGCTCCTGTCCCACACACTGGAGGTAGCCATTCTGTACTGAAAGAGTCTGTGTGAATGCCATGATAGTTTTCACAGCACTAAATATATTTAAAAATGCAATATTAAAAAAAAAAAATTAAAGCACAACAACCTCAAACATACGGATCACTGAAGATTCAGCAGCATACAAGGCTTGGACACCCAGCATAGGGAAGGAGCAGGCTCTTTGGTGCCTTGTGACATGGGGTCTATTTTCCCCCTTTTTTAGCACAAATTCTGGTATTTGCTGCGAGGAGGACACTGTGGTCTCCCTTTGTCAGCATAACCTTTCTACCTCCCTTTTCAACTAAGTTTGAAAGGCTAAAGGATGCATGTGAGGAATAGGAAAATGAAGTAATCATATTTGGATTAATAATTTTTTACTAGGGGTCCCTCTGCATGTGGAAATTCATGTTCAACAGCAAAGCTGAGAGCCCTGGAGCCGGCACCGGCTTTTCAAGGGGTCAGAGATTCTCCTGCCCTTGTCCACCCCGCACAAGGTATCGCCGCGGCTCCGCTCGCACACAGGGCAGGCTGCAGACTGGCAGCCCTGCCAGAGTTCATTCTTTCCCTTTTTTCCCCCATAGCGGTTTACCTTGTAGCCATGGCAACTTGCTGCCAGGCACAGGCAGGCCCCGCAGCTGGCTCTGCCTGCGGCTTCCCACCCGCGGTGACCTGGAGCATCCCTTCGTGGGCTGCAGCATCCCTTCATGAGCCACAGCATCCCTTCGTGGGCTGCAGCATCCCCTCATGAGCCACAGCATCCCTTCGTGGGCTGCAGCATCCCTTCATGAGCCACAGCATCCCTCCGTGGGCTGCAGCATCCCTTCATGAGCCACAGCATCCCTCCGTGGGCTGCAGCATCCCTTCATGAGCCACAGCAACCCTTCGTGGGCTGCAGCATCCCCTCGTGAGCCACAGCATCCCCTCATGGACTGCTCCCACATGCACACCCAGGGTGCAGGGCCAGAGACGCTGGATGAGACTCCCCATTAAATCTGAGCAGGGGAACAGGTCCATTCTCCTTGGAAGGGCCATTATCGACCTTTGGGTTTGCTGCTGTAACAAACAGCCCTGTGCTGCAGTACACATTCTGTCTCAAAAAGTGTCCCATTAAGATGTATATTCTGGGGTGAAAAAGGCATTTGATCCTGCTCCAGCAGCAAGCTTAAAGGTGTTAAAGGGATGGAGTCATAGAGCCTGGGATTTTGCTGCTAGGCTTTTTGCTGTTGTTTGTTATTACAGACATTTGTTATACCTTGCACTAGTTGGGTTGTCCTTTAAGATACCTTCTCATTATGGCAGCAGCCCTCCTTAGTGAAAATTTCTTAATGAAGATTTCATAATGAAACCCTTTACTTAAGGTTTCACATAAGTTTCTCTTTATTCATACGGGCAGCCCAAACACTTTCCTTTCATTGCCTTGAGGAGTCCTCCTCTGAGGGCCTGAAGAAACAGAGGACGTAAGGGAAAAGTAAACTCACACACTCTCTTGATCCCAACAACACCTTCTTAGGGCTGCGAGGGGAACTGGGGGCAGCTCCCTTGAGGAAGCCTGAGGTGATGGGTCGAAATCACAGGGATATCCTGACCCAAGCCAGCGTGGGAGCAGCCTGGCGCAAGGCATGGCTCTCTCCGTGACGTGCACCTCCTGCAGTTCATCTCCCGCTACCCAAAAACACTGCTGTAATCAGGAGCTGCAGCTCCAGAATTCTCTGCATTGCTCCCTGGGGAGCCGTTCTGGCTTTGTGGGAAGAGGCAATGCCGCGCCTGCAGAGCAACACTTTTCAAAACCCAGCAAAAACGCTGTGCAGGAGCCTCAGATCTGCATTGCTGAGAGTCTGCAGTACTGATATTTCTATGTGCCCAAGTACCCACCCCTGGGTTTTGCAACAAGCTCTGTTTCTAATATAATGATATCCCTGGAAAAGGGCAAATCTGCAGATTCATATGTGCATTATGACAGTAGAGGTGGGAAGAAGAGACTGGGCTGGCTGAAAAAGAGATGACACTTGTAAAACAGATAGCAATCCATAGGGTGATATTAAATTATTCCAAAGAGAGGAGTCTGTGGGCAGATTATCCGTGCCAACACACAGAACAGAAGAGGCTTGTGCCTCTGCCATGGCTCTGTTTGTGTCTTGTGAAGGTAGACAAATGCATCATAGACTCATAAATCATTTAGGTTGAAAAGGACCTGTAAGAACATTGAGTCCAACCATTAACCCAGCCCTGCCGGGTCCACCACTAAACCGTGTCCCCAGGCACCACGTCTACACGTCTTTTAAATACCTCCAGGGATGGTGACTCCACCACTTCCCTGGGCAGCCTGTTCCAATGCTTAATAACCCCTTCAGTGAAGAATTTTTTCCTAATATCCAATCTAAACCTCCCCTGCCGCAACTTGAGGCCATTTCCTCTTGTCCTATCGCCTGTTACTTGGGAGAAGAGACTGACCCCCACCTCGCTACAACCTCCTTTCAGGTAGCGGTAGAGAGCTATCAGGTCTCCCCTCAGCCTCCTTTTCTCCAACAACCCCAGCTCCCTCAGCCGCTCCTCATAGGACTTGTGCTCCAGACCCCTCACCAGCTCGGTTGCCCTTCTCTGGACATGCTCCAGCACCTCAAGGTCTTTCCTGCAGTGAGGGGCCCAAAACTGAACACAGGACTCGAGGTGCGGCCTCACCAGTGCCCAGTACAGGGGGACCATTACCTCCCTGCTCCTGCTGGCCACACCATTTCTGATACAGGCCAGGATGCCGTTGGCCTTCTTGGCCACCTGGGCACACTGCTGGCTCATGTTCAGCCAACTGCTGACCAGCACCCCCAGGTCCTTTTCTGCCGGCCAGCTTTCCAGCCGCTCTTCCGCAAGCCTGTAGCACTGCATGGGGTTGTTGTGACCCAAGTGTGGGACCTAGCACTTGTCGAACCTCATACAGTTGGCCTCGGCCCATTGATCCAGCCTGTCCAGATCCCTCTGCAGAGCCTATCCGTTCATATTCAAGCAGATCAACACTCCTGCCCAACTTGGTGTCATCTGCAAACTTACTGAGGGTGTACTTGATCCCCTTGTCCAGATCATTGATAAAGATATTAAACAGAACTAGCCCCAAAACTGCGCACCACTTGTGACCGGCCACCAACTGGATTTCACTCCATTCACCACCACTCTTTGGGCCCAGACATCCAGCCAGTTTTTTACCCAGCAAACAGTACACCCATCCAAGCCACGAGCAGCCAGTTTATCCAGGAGAGTGCTGTGGGAAATGGTGTCAAAGGCTTTACTAAAGTCTGGGTAGACAACATCCACAGCCTTTCCCTCATCGACTAAGCAGGTTACCTTGTCACAGAAGAAGATCAGGTTAGTCAGGCAAGATCTGCCTTTCATAAACCCATACTGACTGGGCCTGATCACCTGTATGTTGTCCTGTATGTGCCATGGGATGGCACTAAAGAAGATCTGCTCCATGACGTTCTCCGGCACCAAGGCTGATTGGCTTGTAGTTTCCCAGAGCCTCCTTCTGGCCCTTCTTATAGATGGGCTTCACATTTGCTAGCCTCCGGTCAATTGGGACCTCCCTGGTCAGCCACGACTGCTGATAAATGATGGTAAGTAAGTGGCTTGGTGAGCACTTCTGCCAGCTCCCCTTGGGTGCATCCCATTTGGCCCCATAGACTTGGGTGTGTCTAAGTGGTGTAGCAGGTCACTAATCATTTCCCCTTGGATTATGGGGGCTCATTCTGGCTCCCTCTCCCAGTCTTCCAGCTCAGGGGGCTGGGCACCCTGAAGACAACTTGTCTTATTAAAGACTGAGGCAAAGAAGGCATTAAGTACCTCAGCCTTTTCCTCATGCTTTGTCATTATGTTTTCCCCCACGTCCAATAAGGGATGGAGATTCTCCTTAGCCCTCCTTTTGTTGCTAATGTATTTATAGAAATATTTTTTATTGTCTTTTATGATAGTAGTCAGGTGAAGTTCTAGCTGGGCTTTGGCCCTTCTAATTTTCTCCTTGCATAACCTCATGACGTCTTTGTGGTCCTCCAGAGTTGCCTGCTCCTTCTTCCTTTAAAGTTCATAAACTCTCCTTTTTTTCCTGAGTTCCAGCCAAAGCTCTCTGTTCAGCCAGGCCGGTCTTCTTCCCTGCCAGCTCGTCTTTCAGCACATAGGGACAGTCTGCTCCTGCACCTTGAAGATGTCCTTCTTGAAGAATGTCCAGCCTTCCTGGACTGCTTTGCCCTTCAGGACTGCCTCCCAAGGCACTCTGTCAACCAGGCCCCTACATAGGCCAAAGTCTGCTCTCCAGAAGTCCAAGGTGGCAGTTCTGCTGACCCCCTCCTTACTTCTCCAAGAATCGAAAACTCTACCATTTCGTGATCGCTGTGTCCGAGACGGCCTCCAACCATCCCATCACCCACAAGTCCATCTCTGTTCACAAACAAGGACCAGCCTTCCCCAGCCGGCTCACTCACCAGCTGTGGCAGGAGGTTATCTTCTACACACTCCAGGAACCTCCTAGACTGTTTCCTCTCTCCTGTATTGTATTTCCAGCAGACATCTGGTAAGTTGAAGTCACCCCTGAGAACAAGGTCTAGTGACTGTGAGAATTCTCCCACGTGCTTATAGAATAAGCCTTTTCAACTACTATATACCTGTGGCTATAGTCACCAGAGCCATGCAGTAGTGTAGAAGTATTTTGTAACTATATCATGCCAGGAAATTAATTCTAGTTTCTGCTTAGTGTAAAATAACTTGTTTTTTAAAATAATCAGCAAGCTTGATCCTTGTTATATTTTATCAGTAATTTACTTTACACTCCTAGGCTTTCTGTGGCATTACTTCTGTTTAGTGACCATTAAGAGATGCATCTGCTCACTGCTTTACAATAGCAAAGGGGAGGAAATCATAATGACATTTCCAGTGTGAATATATTGACTCAGTTTCAAAGATTGGTGTTCAAAAATCAGATGAAAGCTGGCGTTTTCCTTCAGAGGCTTTTGAGCTCAGCGGGTACAAACACTATGCCAATCAACATTGGTCCTTAATATAAAAATGGAATTACTGCCTAAACTAAAACCTCACAAAACTTTTTTTTTTTTTTTTGGAAATAGTTCAAAGAAAATCAAATGAGATGATTTTTTTAGGCATTTTTTCTTGGTGAACAAAAGAGAAAACAGCTGCAGTGATGAACAGCCACATACATTGCCAATACTAGGTGATACCAACATATCATTGTACCACACAGGCTGTTTCCCCCAGAGCGACTGTAACTCTAGCTATCATCACAGTTCTCCTCATTCTGCTTGTCAATGCATTGAAACTAAATCTGCATCTAATTTGCATGAAACAATTTGCATGCAGTGATGAAACTGATTCTTTCATTCTGGTTATTTTACACTGGAAGCACCAATGTCATTGCAAGTGAGACATCTGGACTCCAGTGGACATACGGCAGCTGTATGGGGCCGTGGTTACATGCCAACATTTTCAGTGTGTCCCTTTCTTGCAATTTATAATATCTAATCTTTAATACATGCTACAGGCTTTTATTGCAACTATTTGGATGCTTTGAGGACTAAGAAGTGTTGGTACATGTACGTAAGGACTTTTGAGCTCTTTTCCAGTCTTTGCATGTTCTCCTGCAGAGGAGAACAGCCAAACCAGAGCAAGCCAGCCAGCGGTAAGGAAGGTCAGATTCCAACATGAAAACTACTTCCCTAAGCAGCCAGTTCACACTCCTTTCTAGCTCCTTACAAATGCAACCTAGCAGAGTAACACATGGAGCAAGGGTGACACTCTGTGCTAATCTAGGAGAAGTACAGGGGCTTTTTTTTGGTTTGGCTGTTACCTCCTCGTTTGTCAGGATCGTTACAAATCCACTACAGATGGACTTCATTCTTTGTGGTCCAGGGCCTGGCAAATGTCCTCCTCCCGGTGTCCATGACTACGCAGGGTCAGCACTTTAGCAGGAACAAGCTAAGTCCCACAAGCGAGTGAGAAGGCAATGTGCTGGCCAAAGCACAAGCTCTGTTCATCTAAGCAAGATACATGCTCTCTTAAGGAACATGAAAAGCAATTTTAAAATTTAAGACAAATTTTCCCAAGTAAAATCCAGTAAAACACGTAGCTCTGTGATGCTGGGAGTGGAAGGTGCCTTATTCTCTACAAATTTGTTCCTTCTAGTTGATTCTTTCCTACCAACTTTTATAATAAGGTTGCAGCAGAAGGACCCACCTTGCTTGATATTAAAAGTTGTTGTTTTGGGTTTATGTGGAGGAGTTTTTGGTAGCAGGGGAGGGGCTGCAGGGCCGGCTCCTATGAGAAGCTGCTAGAAGCTTCCCTGGCTCCTAGTCAGACCTGCCTCTGGCCAAGGCTGAGCCCATCAGTGACAGCGGTAGTGCTTCTGGGAGAACGGATTTAAGAAGGGGAACCTGCAGTGAGTAGTGGGATTGGAATGTGAGATGAAGCCCTCTGTGGATACCGAGGTCAGTGAAGAAGGAGGGGAGGAGGAGCGGTGGAGGAAGGGATGCCCCCGCAGCCAGCGGTGAGGCAGCAGGCTGTGTCCCCCCAGCCCATGGAGGGGAGCGGGGGAGCAGATGCCCCCAAAGATGGCTGTGACTCCATGGGAAAACCCACGCTGGAGCAGTCTCTGCCTGAAGGACTGCAGCTTGCAGAAAGGACCCACGACGGAGAAGTTCATGGAGGACTGTCTCCGGTGGGAGGGACCCCACGCTGGAGCAAGGGAAGAGTGAGGAGTCCTCCCCCTGAGGAGAAAGGAGCGGCAGAGACAACGTGTGATGAACTGACCCCAACCCCCATTCCCTGTCCCCCTGTGCTGCTGTGGGGGTAGGTAGAGAATTCGGGAGTGAAGTTGTGCGGGTGAAGAAGGGAGGGGTGGGGGGAAGGAGTTTTAAGATTTGGGTTTACTTCTCATTATCCTTGTTTTGATTTGATTGTTAGTATATAAATTGATTTTGGTTTTTTTTCCCAAAGTTGAGCCTGTCTTTTGCCCATGACCATAATTGGTGAGTGATCCCTCCCTGCCGCTGTCTTGACCCACGAGCATCTCTTTTTATTTTTTCCTTCTCAACTCACCGGGGCTGGGGGGAGGAGCAAGCGAGAAGTTTCATCATGCTTTGTTACCGGCTGGGCTTAAACCGAAACAGATATATATATATGCTGAAGATCCCATAAGACGCAGCTGGAGAGGCTTTAGCCTTTTAGGTACCAAAATGCCTTTCTGAACTTCAAAACAAAGTTAGGAGAGAAACTAAGCGGAGCGTCCTCTAGTGCCTAACACATCGCGAACTCTGAGGGAAGTTTTCCTTTCAGCTAATACCAGTTACAACGACAACTGAAAACAGCTAGGCATTATTCCCAGTATTGACAGTCTATATGGCCTTCTTCCACTGGGTCTGTTGTATTTCTTGTACAACTAGAAAAAACCCTCAAAACAGAGTTTCACAGGATTCAAAGCTCTTTAGGAAACTAGGCTAAAAACACAAGATGGAATTTGCTTTAGGAAAATAATAGCCCAGGAAACAAATACATTTAGTAATTATTAGTATCTTGGACAAGATTCAGCTGGTTTGCAGCATTGCTTTCAGCATTGGCTGTCTTTTAAAGGAGGCTTAAACTGGCATTTTCACCATATATGAACTCCCCGAGTCTTTAAAAACAGCAGGTCATAGAGCATGGCTTCTGTGACCAAAGGTGTTGGGGTTACATCTGCAAACTCAGCAGCCCCCTAACCGTGAGAGTACAGACAGTGTATGCCCCCACACACACACAAAAAAAGGGGGGCTATGCTACTTCTCAGCATCCTTGTTGAGAAAAAAGCCCCCAAGCTGCTGCAGCTGGATGATGAGGTAGAGCTGCTCATCCCTCAGAGCAACACAAGTCTGATCTCTGTCCTAGACCTTGCCTGATTTTTATCATTTGCAGAAATATGGAGGTCTTTCTGACAGAAAAAGGGCATCAATGTGTGGGAATTCCTTCCCTTACATGAACTTAATTTTTGAGAGGTTTTGCTGAAATCAGGATGAGAAATCCTTTATCTGTTCTTATCATGCCTTGCCCTGAAAAGCAGAGGCTTTCCTAAATATTGTGACATTCAAACTGACTGTTATAAATAACTGCCTTTATTCTATATCAGCTTTGCATTATTAACCATTGCAGGTTTTATTGTGAAGCTTAATTGATCATCTGCATCTTACAGAAGCAACACAACTGGAGAGTAAAGGAATTTCACCACTGGGTCTGCAAGTGATTTGCATTTTGCAGCTATTGGGACAGTAGCGCAGAATAAATTTTATCCTGAAATCCTTTCTTCAGGGCTCCCACCTGTTAATGGTGTCCTCATCTCTTTCAGCACCAGATGTTTTATTGAACAATCTCAGTCGATATGATGCTATATTTCCTTTCCAACTTCTCCACTTTTAATATCTCCCATTATATGTTACTATTTTGCATGCCTGCTGCCAAACTAAAAATTTTTCTTATCCTGCCCCTGATTTTTGCAAACACTCCAGACTGTTGTTAGAAATACACCTTAAACTACTCGTGTTTTTTTTATAGAAGATGTTATCCGGGAAGATTGAAGCTATTACCTCCCTGCTGTCATATCTTTGGAAAGATGATCATTTTGCTAAGTAGGAGCAAGAATAATCTGTTCCACTCACCAGCCTTTTTTAATCAGTGGGTATGTTCATGGCTTGTTAGCAGAGCACTGGCTGCCTCTCTGCAAGCTGTCATCTTACCACAGTGGTTTCTTCCTCAGCCCTTTCCCTAAACCGCTGTGGGAGAGCTGTTAATTAGAGTGGCCGGCTGTACCGGAGATTATGGGATGAACTTCTCTGCTGTGTGCAAGTCAAAGGACGTGGCTCTTTCACAGGGGTTGCGGCAGCCTTGTATACAGCCAGGATGACGTGCAAACAACTTTTCTGTTAAAAACAGGCCATGGGATTTGCTTCCCTCCTGTTACACTGGCAGCCAAACATCTGAAAATAAATCAGATGGACCGGAGGAATTTCAGCAGCTGGCACGGATGATCAAGAACAGCCCTACTTGTGGTCAAACTCTAAGGTCTAGGCTCATCCTGGTATCAGCAGACACAGCACTACTGAGTTTCAGGGGGGATCCCTTGCACTGTGGAGGGACCTGGAGAAGCCCAGCGTGCAGTTATGTGGGTTTTGGTCCTGCCATGTTTTGTGTAGGTGCATGTATAAGCACCGAGCAGTCCCGCTGGCTATAGCTGCATCCAGCCCTGATAAAGATATCATGAAACTCAGTTTCTCCATGCTGAGGATGACTTACCAAGCCCTGTTTTAATTCTAGCTAAGCCTTGTTCAAAAAGGGAGTCTTGGCCTGACAAGCCAGTGAAAGGTTTGCTTCTGAACGTGTGGAGACAGGATTTTAACATCATCCTTCAGGCCACTGAGATATGCCTTCCAGCACTGCCCATCGTCTCTGCTGCTCTTCTGTTAATACACCTTTTACCCCAGTTTCATTTCAGATTTGTTCCTCACTGTGCAAAAAATGTTTCTGCCCACTAATCCTATTTCATAATCCCTTCCGTGCCTGTTTGATTTATATTGCCTCAAATCTCCTCTGATCTTCTGCAAAGCAGCAGTCAGAAGTCTGCCAGCTTGTCCAACCCTATTCTCTGTTCTGTCAAGCTGCAAACATCTCAAAAACATCCATGTCCTTTTCTACCCTTGCCAGACAGAGCTCAGGGTTCAGACAGAGCTACAGAATCTTACAGAGTACAGCCAAATTGCACGTATGCCACGAAAAGGATGCCCAGTCCTTGCTGCTGGGTTGTAAACCTTGAGTAGGACTGGCTCTGTGAAATCCTTAACACACATCCCATTGCCTTTAGGAGGACCAGGACTACCCAACAGGAATCACTGCTGCATTTCTGCTGATGTTTTCTCAACATTGCCCCTGAGGCATGGTACTGAAAGACAGTTTTTAGTGTTTTATAAAAATGTCTGTAGAAAATTAGGTTAGGAAAGCTCCTCTTCCACATGAGATGGTTCATTCTCTGTACGCTCCATTTGTTAAGATACCACTGCAGCATTTTGGAGAACCTGGCCAGAAGGGACTGAATTGTTTTACAATCACTAATTTTTTTTTTATTTGTACCTCAGCAACACAGACAAGCTGTTGGAGCCGTCTTTCTTCCCTGGGGTCTCTCAGGAGCAGGATGAACACCAGCTGTCCAGCCACAGCCCCAACCCTTCTGTCCCAGCCTAGGGAAGGGGCTGCAAACCTGGCTCCCAGCTGCAGCCAGGATGAACCGCCGTGCTCCCACCTGCAGTGGAAGGATTCCTGCCTCATTTGAATAATGGGTTAATTAGGGCTCCTGTGTTTAAAATTGCTCCATTTCCGAGTCCATCAAAGTCTGTGAAAGCTTTGTCTTGTGCTTTATGGGGATTAGGAGGAAGCATAATTTATATAAGATAATGAAAAATGAGAGAGGGAAAGGAAGAAATTATTCCAGAATGGAAACAATTACTATGACCAGTAGGAATTTATATATATTTTTTAATTTATATTTTAAGAGTTTATATGTGTATTTTGGGGCCTCATATTCTCTCCTATCCCCATGCAGCGCCATGGCAGGACACAGCCCCATAACAGGATGCACTGGGCTTATTGCACAAAGGCTGGGGTAAACTGGAAGAGGTATAATCACAATTACCCCTCTCGCAAGGCAGGTGGATGCTGTTGGGAAATACCAGGCAGGCAGGTAGACGGCTCTGTGATTTTGTTCTGCAGCAGCTTCAGCAGAAGAAGAGAGGAGGAGGAGCTCTGTCTGAAGGGAGTCTGTAGGTGGTGGGGAGAGCACATCTCCATTTTTTTCTTTGAGAAATAAGTGGAAATAAATAATTCAGCAAAAGAAAAATATAGAAGGCTGGATTTGTCACTATTCCTCATAGGGCAGGCTTTTAAAACACATAGTACTTTCTGCTGGGACTGGATGGAAGCTTGCTGTCTAAATGCATGAAAACATATTAAGAGTCCAAACAAATGTATTTCTTGTCCAAACAGGGTTTCTTCAGAGGGAAATAACTGCGGGTGAAGTCAGTAACACGTTAACGCTACACAAGAGACCTCATGAAGTTATTGCATAGATGAGAACTGGTTAATTCAGTCTGAGCACATGCCGGGCACTACCTTTGGGCATCGCTGCAAGTACAGGGTCTGTGGGCAACCTAAGAGCCCCCCATGCCTCCACAGGCAGTGCAGGCTCTGCCAGGCAGGGAACAAACAGAAGGTGCATAGGGGAAAGATCTGAGTAGCAAAGGACTCATCTGAAGGCACTAACTGAGAACCCAATATTCGTAAACACAGATAATTGTTTGTTAGAATCTAGGAACCAATGTCAGGAGCACCTCTGTTGGTGTGAATATTCATGAAATGCATACTGACCACTCATTGAAAAAGCTCTGCACACGGCAGCTATGCACAAGCCACTTGATGTGTAGGCAGCACAACTTCACCAGAGTTCGTGGGAACTGCCTAGGAAGACAAGAAAAAGTGCTGGGTGTTGATTACCTTTGGGGATCTCTTGCACCAAAGCCCAAATCAGCCCCCTTGCACCAATGAGCAAGAGTGTGGGTGGTCAGATTGTCTGGTTCTATGCCAAAACTTGAAAATCTGAAGTTAATTTGTCTTTTCTAGCCCATCTATGACATTTCAGTGGAACTGAACTTTGCAAAAGCACCCTGGCACCATTTATTTTTTAAAAAAATTGTTGTTGAGCAGGCAAATAACAGCAACATCTGGGTCCAGACAGAAATTATCTATGTTCCCAGGTATCATCCTGCTTCAGCATCTGATTATCACCTTTGCTATTCTTTTTCACACTGGGGCCATATACTATGCAAACTACCCAGGAACTTTGTCATGAGAGCCGATGCCCACTGGCAAAAAGATAAGCATCTCTAAATGCTTCCTAGGGACTTTCCTCTTTATTCAGCTCATTTACAGGTGGCCTTACAAAACCATTTGTGCAGTCACAGCTGCAGCTCTACTTACCATACTTATACATGGACTAGTTAACAGCATGAAGAAGCAGGAACAGTGGGGAAACTTCTTGGTCTTGTCCAGAGCATGGGACTGCCCAGGTTTTACGGCTCCCTCCTTTCCTCGCCTTGTCGTGGCTGCCAAAATTGGTACCCTGCTCTAAGCAGTACCTGTTGCAATTCTGGGCTGTGTGAGGTGGGACCCTGGGCTGATAGCAACTGCAGAGCTGGGGCGGTGAGTGTATTAATCAGAAAAAGAGATGCGGGAGTATATCAGACATTCAACCCCCTTGACAGCGGGTGGGTAACACAGGGATGATCTCAGACAAAAAGCGACTTCCATTACCTTGAAAACCCCGAACTGCCAGTCTGAGGCATAATTCCTTGTTTGCAGAGATAATGTCAATGATTGGAATAATCACTGACCTGATCCAGCTGGAAAAGTAAACACCTTATTTTCATGGCTAAAGCTGTGTTTGCTGAGCAGTAACACCTGTGACAGACGGGAGGATGAGCTCACACCCATGAAATATCTCTGTTCCCACTTCTATTGTCCTTTGCAATGGAAGCTCTCACCTTTGTTTTTACTATAAATCCCTTGTAGGAGAGAGATCATCCGCAGTTCTGACTCAGACCATTAAAAGCATATTGAGAAATAACTTAGGTTTCCCAGAAGGCTAATTTACGTCAGCAAGCAAAAAGATAATCACAGTCATAAATCTTTCTCTCTGTCCGTATCTCCTGATTGCTTTAAAAATATCGGGACAATACTTTCTATACCTTAACCAGGTGCAGTAATTTGACTTGTTTTTCCTAACATCTGCAGTGCATGGTAGTTATGCTCTTTTATAGCAGCCTCATTTCCAGCATGCTGGAATTAAACATGGTCTGTAAATTATGCATGACTTTTTAACATTCATGAATCCCATCATTTTACTTTATTGATCAGTTCTTTCCCATAATTGGCAACAACCCATGAGGAAATGAATGTTCTACATCAGGCAAATGGGAATTTTATTGATGTAATATTGGGAAAGCAACAGACATGCTTAGCAAGCTAAAATGTTACTATCCTTTCCGTTTGTTTGAGAGTGGTATCAGTGTCCTCCTCCCTGCATTTTACCTGTGGTCTTCATGGAAATTAATAAAGCTGCTCTATTTAATATTTATAGGGAAGCTGGGATATCCACCTAGCCCCCTATTGCCATCAATATTAATGAAGGTAACCATATACCTTCCTTCCTTTCATTAATATTAATGAAAATGAACAGATATGTCAACGTAAGGATTCTAAAGTTTTTCATTATACCTTTTTTCTTAGGACTGGCAGTCAACCTTTCCTGCTCCCTCTCCCCCCGTGTTCAGTCTACACACACACCAAGTAGTCACACATGCCCAACTGCAACGCAAGGCTCTTCTGCTGCACACCCCCCCATGCCTGAGGCACAGCAATTCCTTACACTTCAGCATAAATAAACCTACCGTGAATAATCTGGTTAATAAAGGCCATGTAGCAAAATACAGCATTTGCTCTCGTGTTGGTTATAAAGCACAAGGTATAAGACCCATCAGCAGCGACAGAAGTCGATGGCTGGAGAGGAGCCACAGCCATACCTCTGCCACCCTTATGTTCAGATCATTGGAGAAGAGAAACCAATCCCTTCTCACCAAGGGCAAATCCACCCCTTAATAAGACAAAGTCAGTTTTGTATAAAAATGATTACTGATTGGACACGATGGCACCAAACTCCTCATCGCTCTTAACAGCGAGGGCAGCCAGGCTTCCTGGTGGGCCACGTAGCAGACACTTTTAGGTGGTTGCGCAAGGCTCCCAAAGAACAGTCACAATAACAAAACAGCTCCCCATGTTGATTGTGACCTCTCATGACTCTGTTTGTGTATCTGTGGAGATACAGGCTCATAATTTGAGGGCAGTTAAGGGAAATTGAATTCTCTACATGCACCTCCTAAATTATTTAAATGTGTGATTTGCATTCATTGAATTCTGCTTTGGGAAAATGTGGCATTGTTGTATACTTTGATAAAAGTGGTTAGGGCAAAAGAGTTGATTCTGCGTCAGTTATTGGGTGTACATAATGAGATCAATTCCCTCATTTGATTTCCTGCTCTTCAAGGAACTTTATGCTTGTTGAGTGTTACTAAATTTGTGTTCACCAGGCAAATGCAGAGATTTAGATTTATTCTAATAAAATCTTGTACCAAGGTGAAATTAACCCACAGAGACAAATGAGTAGTGCTCTAAAGCATGGTATTAATTTGAAGGGTGCATATAGCAAAAAGCTCCTTGTTAAAGCGAAATTTGCTTTTTCCTCTTCATTTTTCTCCAGAGTGCACAGTAGAAGAAATGGAATGACCTCAGGCCTCTTTTTTTTGGGAACAGCTTCAAAATAGTTGAAAAAACCCTTAATTATGCTCTCAGAAGGTCTTGAATGCTCTCATGCCTCATAAGAAGTACAAGCCTCAGTAGTTTGTATTAAAATAACAAAAAAGTTACTAGGAAAAATAAGCCATTCCCCACAAATAATCCTAAAAGGAAAGTACAGGGTGCATCTAGTAGCTGCAATGGCAAGGAGCACTGGTGTTATATATCAGAGAGATGAAGCATTTCTCCAAAGATCCTGGAAACCCACAATACAGCAAATTATAATCCTAGCAATAAAGTAAAATGGCAAAGAAGAGTATAGTGCAAAAATCCTTTGTATTCTAAGATATCTTAGCAAATGTAGTCTATAATCCAGAAACAGAGGAGGGCTACAAAGAAAACAAAGCAAAAATCTGCTTCTGAATTTTGAAGTTTGCAAGCTGTTATTAGCAGTTTCATTCTGCAACCTGTCGCCACGCTATGAATGTGTGCAGTCCTGGGCACAAGATCTGCTCAGCAGCCTTGTTGTGAACGCAACATTCACGAGGGTGGTTTGGGGAGTCCAATCAAATATAACTTTGGCTTATGAGAAAATGATTCTTTATACATGTCATGTGAGAAAACCTGTGTCTTGATCTTTGAATTTTTGTGTAGCCAGGGAATGCAATGAGCATGAGTTACCAACCATCCTCTTGGATATGGAGAACTAAAACAATTTGTTCTTCAAGAATACCCCTTTTCCAATAGGACTACCTGACATTACACAACCACAGCATCGGAGTGCCCTCACCATGTTGTACACTTTTTCCAGTATGTTTGATGTTTATAATAACTTTGTGACTATGCAGAGCTCTTCATAAATATTTAATTCAAATTATTCTGCAGACAAAAGCACCAGGGAAGAGTCAGAAAGTGACTCACTGCTTCTTAATCAGAGATGAGTGACTAGGCAGCTCTGGTGTCACAGTGGGAGAGTTTTATTGGTGCTGATTAAACCATTTGAGGATGGATCCCATGTGAGCTTGTAGGTTGCATCTTGGCTCAAGCAGGTGGCTAGACATGCCATGGTGGTGTGCACTGAGCATCT
This sequence comes from Astur gentilis, assembly GCF_929443795.1. Classification (NCBI taxonomy): domain Eukaryota; kingdom Metazoa; phylum Chordata; class Aves; order Accipitriformes; family Accipitridae; genus Astur; species Astur gentilis. The sequence goes on from NC_064919.1 coordinate 1,773,802, forward strand.
GGTACCTGCCTGCTACAGTTCTGGATCAAAATGCACAATTAGTCTTGCTCTTTGTGTGCAAGGCTTTGTGCTTTTCAAAACTTTTTTTCTCCAAAACAGCAACCAAATCCCCCAGTTCAGGCATTGAAAAAAAAGCAAGAAGACGTGTGACTTCTTTCTAGTGTACTGTTTTCATTAGAAAAATGCGTATAGGTCAGACCACCATACACTTGCGCTGTCTTTATAGTTAAGAGCTGACTCTGCAAGGCACTTTGTTGCGCCAGACTGCCTGTCTTCTAGGCACCTGGTTTCACAAATGCAACCCACAGACCTAAACCAGATAGCATGCTCATATCTGTTGAGGAAACAGAAATAAATTTAATTTCAAAAAATCTTGTGGGATAGAAAAAGGTATTTCTTGTAGCATCAGCTAGAGTATTTGTGAGAAAACAAGCACAACTTGTATACTCTAAACTAGCACAAATCACTTTAGCAGTAAAATAAAGGTAAGAAACAGTAGGAGTAATTTATTTCAGCTTTCAAGAGCTTTAAACGTGATACCATGGATAGAAATAAGAAATAAAAAGTCGTCGCACATTAAAATAATTGATTGCTCATTAAACACTTTGTGCAAGGTACAGCTATTCCTGTGTTCTTCTGGTACAATTTATTGACTTCTGTTTACGCCTACATTTTTCTGGAGTTTGTTTTCATTGATTTCGTGGCCTATCATGAATTTATCATATTTCGTTAGTTGCAAGAAGGTTCTAAAATAATACCAAGCATTAGCTTTACCTTTTGAGCTTAGCTGGTTAATTGAGAACAGGTGCACTAACAGCTGTGGAGGTCCTGCAGGAAAAATTGGTGAAAAGACGTTTCCCTGAAATGACACATTCCAGTTACAGCTCCTTTGAGGTCTGGTTGTCTGTGGCTTTTTCTGTTCTTTCTTTGGCTGTCCTTGTGTGCACGCTCATGTTTGTGTCCTACGGGGTAAAGGAGGGATCTGAGCTGCAGCTGGCATCAACCTGCAGTGATGGTGCATCAGCTCCTCCACCCACATCGGCCGCAGTAATTCCTTTGCACATGCAATTCCCCCAAGGGTGGACATGTCTGACGTACTCACAGTTACCTGAATTGTTCCACGGTTTCTGTGACAGGTGGAGTTTCCTCAGGACATGGGGCTTTATTTCCCTTTGGATGTACATGCCACTGCTGTGCTCCCACTAAGAGGTCACCAAAGCCTGCATGAGGGCTCCATCCCACCCCATCCCATCCCATCTCATCCCATCCCACAGGTGAGAAGGTTACAGCCCACATTCACTTGAGTGAAATACAGAGGTGGCTAAGCTGCCTGTGAAATTTCTTGGGAAGTGCTGCACTCGCTATTCTTTTGAAAGTAAGCAAGAAGCCTTTTTTTTTTTTTTTTTTTTTTTTTACTTAAAATATGGGTCTGCAAATGGTAGCAGATCATGACGTGCTGCAGGACATCAGCCACCCCTGCAGGGACAGCAAGCCATCTGTCCTGGTTTCAGCTGGGATTGGAGAACGCATATTCCAAATTACAGTTCGATTGTAAGCCCTCTCTATCAAGTGACCAGGAAGAAGAATGATTTTAAATGGGGCCCTGAACAACATTAAACAACATCAAACAAATTAAACGGGAGATTGTTCATGCCGTAGCTCTTGGACCAGTCCGGACAGGACAAGATGTTAAAAATGTGCTCTCCACTGCAGCTGGGGTGAATGGCCCTACCTGGAGCCTCTGGAGTCGAGGATATCGAGGATCCGAGGCTCGCTATACTCCAACTGAAAAAGAGATACTGGCAGCGTATGAAGGAGTTCGAGCCGCCTCAGAAGTGGTTGGTACTGAGACACAGCTCCTCTTAGCACCCCGACTGCCAGTGCTGGGCTGGATGTTCAAAGGGAGGGTCTCCTCTACACATCATGCGACTGACGCCACGTGGAGTAAGTGGATCGCACTAGTCACACAACGGGCTCGCATAGGAAACCCCAGTCGCCCAGGAATTTTAGAAATGATCACAGACTGGCCAGAAGGCAAAGATTTTGGAATGTCACCAGAGGAGGAGGCGGCACGTGCTGAAGAAGCCCCGCTGTATAACAAACTGTCAGAAAATGAGAGGCAATATGCCCTGTTCCCTGATGGGTCCTCTCGCATTGTGGGAAAACATCAAAGGTGGAAAGTTGCTGTATGGAGTCCTACACGACAAGTCGCAGAAACTGCTGAAGGAGAAGGTGAATCAAGTCAGTTTGCAGAGGTGAAAGCCATCCAGCTAGCGTTAGACATTGCTGAAAGAGAGAAGTGGCCAGTGCTCTGTCTCTATACTGACTCATGGATGGTGGCAAATGCCCTGTGGGGGTGGCTACAGCAATGGAAGCAGAGCAACTGGCAGCGCAGAGGTAAACCCATTTGGGCTGCCACACTCTGGCAAGATATTGCGTCCCGGCTAGAGAATCTGGTTGTAAAAGTACGTCACGTAGATGCTCACGTACCCAAGGGTCGGGCCACTGAGGAACATCGAAACAACGAACAGGTGGATCAGGCTGCCAAGATTGAAGTGGCTCAGGTGGACCTGGACTGGCAACATAAGGATGAGCTATTTATGGCTCGGTGGGCCCATGATACTTCAGGCCATCAGGGAAGAGATGCAACATATAGATGGGCTTGAGATTGAGGGGTGGACTTGACCATGGACGCTATCGCGCAGGTTATCCATGAATGTGAAACATGTGCTGCAATTAAGCAAGCCAAGCAGTTAAAGCCCCTGTGGTATGGAGGGCGATGGCTGAAATATAAATTTGGGGAAGCCTGGCAGATTGACTATATCACACTCCCACAAACTCACCAAGGCAAGCGCTATGTGCTGACAATGGTGGAAGCAACCACCGGGTGGCTGGAAACATATTCTGTAGCCCATGCCACTGCCCGGAACACTATCCTGGGCCTTGAGAAGCAGGTCCTGTGGCGACATGGCACCCCAGAAAGAATCGAGTCAGACAATGGGACTAATTTCCGAAACAACCTCATAGACACCTGGGCCAAAGAGCATGGCATTGAGTGGGTGTATCATATTCCCTGTCATGCACCAGCCTCTGGGAAAATCGAGCGATACAACGGACTGTTAAAGACTACGTTGAAAGCAATGGGGGGTGGAACTTTCAAACATTGGGATACACATTTAGCAAAAGCCACCTCGTTAGTCAACACCAGAGGATCTGCCAATCGGAGTGGCCCTGCCCAATCAGAATTTTTACATACTGTAGAAGGTGATAAAGTCCCTGTAGTGCACATGAAAAATATGTTAGGGAAAACAGTCTGGGTTACTCCTGCCTCAGGCAAACGTAAACCCATTCGTGGGATTGCTTTTGCTCAAGGGCCTGGGTGCACTTGGTGGGTGATGCGAAAAGATGGAGAAGTCCGATGTGTGCCTCAAGGGGATTTGATTTTAGGTGAAAATAGCCAAAATTAAACTGTATGATATTAGTTGCTATATAACACTGCTAATGTATGTTATCATTACTATAATTGTTATATGCTATATCCATAATACTATAGTAAGAATCACTTGGATCAAGCAAGAAAGAACTGTGATAAAACTGAGCAAAACGCAAGAGTGATGGAACCAGAACTGACTCCAGCATGCAACAATCCAACGGTGCACACCACCCTCCTGCTACGTCAAATGTCAGCTGCTCGTCACACCGCACTGAAGCCCAATTCTGCTCTACTGACTGAGAGGACTTTGCACCATTCCTCCTGCCCAGACAGACTGGTATGACAGATGGAGCCCGGAGTCGGAAACTAATTGGACTCAACAAATGTTTTATGAACATAACTCATGAACTAAAGGAATAATATCTCTGTGTGTGTATATATATATTTATATCATTGTTTATATGTCTCAAAGGACTGGAAAGGTGGTGATGATTAATCAGGATGTAACTAAAGGTATGGGAACTGAGCATGACATCAATGGTATAGAATAAGGGGTGGATACTGTCCTGGTTTCAGCTGGGATAGAGTTAACTGTCTTCCTAGTAGCTGGTACATTGCTATGTTTTGAGTTCAGTATGGAAGAATGTTGATAACACACGGATGTTTTCAGTTGTTGCTCAGTAGTGTTTAGACTAGTCAAGGATTTTTCCACTTCTCATGCCCAGCCAGGGCACAAGAAGTTGGCATAGGACACAACCAAGGCACCTGACCCAAAGTGGCCAACGGTGTATTCCAGACCATGGGACGTCCCATCTAGTTTAGGAACTGGGAAGTGGCGGGGGGAGGGAATCGCCACTCGGGGACTGGCGGGGTGTCGGTCGGCGGGTGGTGAGCTATTGCCCTGCGCATCATTTGTACATTCCAATCCTTTTATTACTGCTATTGTCATTTTATTAGTGTTATCATTATCATTATAGTTTCTTCTTTTCTGTTCTATTAAACCGTTCTTATCTCAACCCAGAAGTTTTACTTTTTTTCCCGATTTCCTCCCCCATCCCACTGGATGGGGGAAGCAAGTGAGCGGCTGCGTGGTACTTAGTTGCTGGCTGGGGTTAAACCACGACACCATCCCTGCTCAATGCTCTGTCTTGTGAATTGTTCTTTAAATGTTCTTGAAAATGACTTTAGGATGGTGTTAGCCATCCTTCTCTATAGTTTGTGAAAGTTTCCACTCAGTAACAAAATAAAGATTTTATTGAAAAAATAGCAATGCAAAGGACAGCCGAAAAATGACTAATCATTACGTCACTCTCTGTGACTTCTCATTAAATGGCACTTACTTTTCCTGCACATGAACATTTTCTGTCCTTTACATACTCTTGTACTGAATGCTGCCTTCAAGCAAAAGTTTGACCAACAGCTCAGGAAATAAATGAAACTGTGGTCAGGTGTACATTGCTAGGGTAACCATATATTTCTATTTTCGGATAGGCTACATTTTGAGTTGCAACATTACTCTGGAAGTGATGGCTGTTGGGTGACAGTTATTGTTATGAATTGCTTTTGCAGGTCTTTCGAGCCTGCAGGACGTTATCAATCCTCAGGGAAAGTGCTGAAGGGTAAATTCAAAATCAGTTCCCATTTTAATTTTAAATTAAAAGTACCTTCATTGCGTGGAACTGCACACCAAACGAGCTTCTACAATTTCATGTAAAATACCCTGTTGTTTCCATTCCTTGGCGGTCCTACCATCATTTGTCCTGCACCTGCACCAAAAGCTGGCCACGGTCAGTGCCGAAGAGTTGACCCAGGTTCTCTGCCACATGCCACGCGGTGTGATGAGAATTTTGAACACAGGGATGCCCTTGGCTACAGGGCAGATGGAGGAGGCAACTCCTCACCCGACCAAAGAGACCCTTGCCCACTGCTCTGGCACAGCTCCGCTGCCGGGTCCCTCATCCCGGCTGATGAAATCAGCTGAGGGATGCGCAGCCCATACCCGTCCCGACGGAGCACAGGGTGCACCAGTAAGCGAGCCGCAGGCTGCTGGATGCACGCCGTCAGCCCCGAGAACCTCGCCGGGCACTTCTGGTAACGCTGCGTCTTGGCACCTCTGTGGCAGCCAACCATCTGCAAATCCTCCAGCGCTTTACCGAGGAAGCGTCTTATTTTTGGTGTACAGTGTTCCTGTGAGGTGGGCTCAGCCATAGGCCCTTTTATTTTTTTTTATAGCCCCACTGGGCCGCTAAGGAGGTATCAGTCAACCAGAAAAAAATGGGAGTACCTTCAGAAATTGACTCTTCCACATCCCCTCCAAAACATATCAAAAAATGTGATGCTATGGTTTATGTATGTAACTAATATTTTATGACCCTGTCATTAACACTTATGGCTAGTGTGTCTTCAGGCCACCATAACAACTCAGATGGTGCATAAAGAGAAGTGCAAACGCTTCAGTGTGGATTAATCTTTCACATGCAAATTAATCCTTCATTCGTTTTCTATCTGCTAAGATCCTTATTTATTTTGTTGCTGTAATTTTATGAGGGCTCACTTATACTGCTGTATCACCTTGCTATATACTGCTATGTAACCTTGACGAAATGGCCACAAAAATCAAAAGAAAATTATCTATTTTGGATGCACTGATAATAAAACCATTTCCTTTCCTTTTAACACTTCAGGAGGCAGAGGAGCCTGAGCAGCAAAAAAAGCATAATTGCCTGGGCTCTTTTACCAGCCAAGAGGGTGGCTACTTGGGTGGCAGATCAGTGTATAACCTTCTGAAAGGCTGTGCCACCCCAAGGGACGACTGCTGACAGCAGGACCAAGCAGGCGGAAACTTTTCATCCAATTTGTAAAACTCCTGTTTGGCTCAGGAAAGTGCAAACCCTGAGAAGGAGGTGGGTTTTGACCCGTGACTTTGCTCCCGTGTGGTCTGAAGCCTCCAAGGGAAAGCGTTCCCAGTGACAGCTCCCTGCCTGACCAGGTGCCTGTGGCCTCGCTGCTGTCCAAGAGACAGAAATTGCTTTTATTGTCCATCAGTAAAGAGCGCTGTCTGCCTCTCTGTCTCACACTTATTCAGTTTTCCAAAGCTCTGCAAGATCTGAAGCACGAAAGTAAGGTATAAAGTTAAGATACTGCTGTTTTATTCCCCAAGTCATGCCAAAGGGGGGAAAAAAGATGTTATAAATAGCTTCAGGCAGAGAAGGCTGTTGTGCTCAACACCAGTTTTACGATGCCGAGGTGAAGCTGGTATGAGTCACTCCTATAACTTACATGGGCATGACACAGACTTCTGACATTCAGTATTTTCTTTTTCACTTACCAAAAGTTATAATTACCCCTTAAAAGCTTGGATCCTCTTTCTTTTCCTACCATTTAGTCCCTTTATGTTTGGCACTTCGCCTTTCTTCCAATGCGTGTAGTCCATCTGGGCACTTTTCTGGCCCTTACTGCTCTCGTAGCTGAGTGCTTGCAGGATTTATTGATTTTGTTCAGTCTGTATCTCACGTTGTCCTTGGCAATTAGAGACCCAGGGAGTCAATGCACCAGGTCACAGTCACTCAGACATTGTACGGCACAACCACCAGTAGGGTCATTGTAGGTGTATGTTGTATTTCGGCAGCAGGATCAAGCCTGAGCTTAAGCTTAACTTCCTTTTTAACCCAGTCTGCTTGGAAAAAACTGATATTTCAGAGATCTCCAAAACAGGGTGGGAAAGAAGTGCTGGGGTTATTTCACCTGTAAAGCAGACCCCATCCTGTCCCTATGGCTTGCTAACTTTTCTAAGCGTAGTGTTGTGTCTTAAAAATAGCACTGCCTGATTTTATTATAATGGCCAGTTCAAACAAACTGAAGCGCAAGCAAGGAAAAATATTTCTCTGTCTTCCTTTATTTTTTTTTTTTTTAAACTCATCCTTCTTTTTATACAAACCCTTACAAAAAAGATACTTGCTAGGGTATTTTTGATTTCTTTCTTCGGGTGTACATGCATACCTGTGCATGCATGCGCGCACACACGCACAAACGTATGTATTTTTACAGTGGTACGTAAAAATGTACAGATGTGCAGATGTACGGTGGGCAACATTTGGCAGATGAGTCTTGGCAGGACATAGAGACTGGTAGGATGTGTGGGGAGCTAAAATTTGGGCTCCTCTTCCAGCAAAGCTGCTGTACCGCACGGAGGCAGAGGTGTCCTGGGGAGGAGGATGGGAGGAGGTGGGATGCAGAACTACATCGGAATGCGCACCGGGGCTTCGTCCTCTCCCACCCCTCACAGGCACAGCCCGGGTCTTCCGACCTGCTGCTGGCACTCACGCCAAAGCACTCCCGGTGCCACGAAGCGACGTCCTCGGCACGCGAAACCCGCGGCGCTGCCTGCTCCTAGCTCCGTTGCACCTGTATGGCCCCAAGTGTCCTTGGGCTGCCACTGCCAGCTGCGCAGAAACAAGAGACAGTAAAATTGGGGTGACAAGTAGCACGAAGGCACTGGGAACAAAAAAACCCTGGACACGTAAGCCCCTGGTTTCAGCGGAGCACCGTGACACCGTACGAACCAGCCTGGGGAGGGTTTTACAGGCTTGGGACTATGGGCTGGGTTCTCATGACCTTGGAGGACCCTTCCATCCCTACAAGAAATGCATTTCCCCCTTTTCTAAGTGTATTTACTTTACCAGAGAGGTGTTTACTTAGTGTCAAAGAGATGAAGATTTGAGCTTTGTGAGCTCGGAATTACCTTCCTGCTCTCCGGTTTGTGGGCAGAAGAGGGTCTTGGCCCAGCCAGAGCACCCCGCTGCTACCTTCTTTCACAAGGAAATAGTGGAAAGAGGCAACTGAAGAGGGTAGCAGTTTTTTACTGCATGTGGAAATACAGAATATTTCACTTACCTTGTCAGCCTTGAAGACTAAGCTTTTCCAACAAGAAAATATCACTGGTCATGAGGCAGCGCTTGATTACCAACAAATTGCGTGGAAGGTAGCCCATGCCTGGACTGTATATTGCTTTAAAACAATTGCTCACCTCTCATTTTTTAAAATTATTCTAGGAAGGGGCATTCTCTCTGAGAGAATCACATCCTGTGCAGCAACCGACGAAGCTTTCTTTCCTTCTGCTCGTGATCCTGACTTCTCCCTGTGCTCAGGCGTGTACTGGGAGGACAGGCACAGACAGTAGAATCATTCCTTTCCAGCTGCTGGTGTGGGTCATCTTTGTCCCGCACCACCATTCAGCAGCAGGGACAGCCCTGTGTTTTATTTTTCTGTGGGGGTGGGTGAGCAGGAAGAAAGGGGAGCACTGATGGCTTTAGCAAGAAGCTGGCGAGTGCTGTGCTGTGTGTTATAGCTGCTCTGCAAAGACACCGAGCACGCTGTACAGTATCAGCTGATGCTTTTGCAGTCCAGGCAAAGATGACATTAATAAATTACGAAGAAGCAGATTTCAGGTATGTCCTGTTGGGCAGAATCTGCAAGATGGACAGCTTGGGGGATGGGCTTGGGCAAATCAGTTCAATTTTCTCTGCCTCTTTATACATGAATGATAGATTAAAAAATATAATTATTTTGTAAAATGCCTTGTAATATCCATTACTAGTAATACCTATTACTACAAAGTGCTCTGTGAGAAGCATAGTGTATTGTTATCAGTGGTCATTTTTTTACCCAGGACATTTGCAATAATTTTGCATTCCAAAGAAGGCTGCCTATTTCAAAGGACATTTAAAAGCTTCTTTTTTCTCATTCTCTATAGAATTGTCTTTTTAAAATGCTTCTTTCCTTACAACAGGGTATTAGATAGCTGCGTGCATCAAGGATACTATTGACATATTCAGCAGGATATTTTTAGCATAGCGGAAAAATAAAATCTTGAGAAAGGTCAGTTCTTTCACTGTGCTAATTAAATTGCTGTGGAAGGAGATTATATCACGATGGTGACCAGCAAGCTCGCCAGAACATCACACGGCAGCCTGCAGCAGGTAGCCTTTGTGAGAGGGCTGCTATGAGCGTGGCTGGCAGAGATGGACAGGTCGCCCGTGAGTCATTCAGCAGAAGATTCCTTTCTTTGATGTTTTCATTTCACAAAGCAGGGCAAGCAGACAGATCTCTTAAAAAGAGATCGTTTTCACCCTCTTTTCATTACATTTCCTGTTAACTAAGCGCAGCTTTGTATACCTTCTGCAGCAGCAGAACGTGCCAATAAATGGAGGTGTGCTGGGTGATGCCTGTTCATCACAACCATCAACAAGCCTGCACTTATGGACAGTGTGCTGCTAACCCAGCTTTTGGAAAAAACTGAGGACGCTCTGAATAAAGATTGAGATGGTAGTTTCCCCCTCTGGTGTGACAGTGTCACGCAGGCTGTGCGCAGTTCACAAAAGGTGACCAAATCCACGCGTGTTTTCATACCACAGCTTTCTCACGTTCCCTCAGCAGTAGCCCACCCAGCTTTCAAGCCGCTTGTGATTAACTTGTTATCTTCCCTCTGCTGCCCATGTCGCTGCCTCTGGCACCTTACGTTGCCAGAACGGCTGGTAGCAGGCTCCAGTTTGGGGTTTTCGTCCCCCCTTATGTGGGGGTCCTGGCGGAGGGCTGGCTGCTCCTTGGGAAGCACCCACAGACAGAGAGCAAAGCCAACAGCTCTGCAGCCACCGGCGGTGGGGTTTGGTCACCCGCGGTCTGATCGGCCCAAACCGATGGTCCTTCCAGTCTTTGCATTTGTCTCTTCAATCCTCTGCACTCCCATCATGTGTATTATCTCTTTCCAAAACTGTCTGCAACTCTGTCCAGCCACCTTCCTACCCCTGCACCCACCGGTGACCACTACAGCTTATATCCCTGCACCAGCATGGCTTTTTTCACAGTTTCTGGCTGGGGACTGAGCAGAGACTCATTTTTCTGAAGATGTTCACTGATGTCCTGCAGAGCCCTGTGCTAGTTTAGCAAAGACCTTTGTGGTTAAAGACAATTTTAGTTGGTGAGCAGTTAAAGGCACAAGGGCTGTTCGCCCACCCAGCCAGGTGACTGTCACTTTCCAACGAGTGTGAACACATCTTCACGCTTCCATAAGCAGACAGCGCAAGTTGCTTGGGATGTGTCTGTTCGGTGGGGGGATCCATCCTCCGGGGTGGAACTGTCACTGTCTTTCAGAGACAGATTTTAATAAATATCTGCACAAAGCATTTTAACACTAAACTGAATTACTGCTTTAAATACAGCAATTAAGAAGATGAAGTGGGGGAGGGAAGCCCGCTTATCATGTTAAGTGTCATACGCTTCACAAGAGTTCCTGGGGTGGGTGTGATGAATCCATGAGCAAATGGGTCTGTAGAAGAAGATCAAAAGAGTCAAACCCAGGTGCTACAGGCATGGACCCACCAAAGGGATGTTATGGCTGGGCATCCCAAAGGGATTGACTTGGACCTCATTTGGAAAGATTAGATTTAGGATCGTAAATTACTTACGAAATCCTTGAACACATTATATTTAAATTCAAACTAATTGCCCTAATCTGCTGTTGGTTTTCAGAGCTGCTGACAGTGCATCTCATGCTCCTGGACAGAGACATGAAGGAGGCTTCTGCAGAAAATGTCTATGGGTGAGCTTTCACCTGGCAAACCAGAGACCATTGCTCCCAGCACCGTGCCGGTGGCCTCTGTCCCCTCTAGACATCCTCTCGCAGACTTTCTAGGTTGGGTGCGCAGAAGAATCACAGCCCAACATTTCTGAGAACGTTTCACAGCAGCGATAATTACATGGTGAAATGCAAACTAACAAGCTGCATCTACTCAGTATTAAGGATTAATGATCTGAGCTTTAGTCTCTGCTTCCCTGCAGGGCAGCAAATTTCACCAAAATCGTGCTTCAATAAATGCAAAAAGTGTGATACGCAGCCTATGCAGACTGTATGTATAGAAGTAAGGTTCTTATTCTTCTTCACTGTTATCTGAGACCAGACCGAATGCTCTGCAGCTTCACTAGCCTGAGGCAGTGATGCAGACTTGCCATCACCTGTGATACAAACCCTGCTCTGCTCTCCCCAGGGGCGTTCATCCCCATTTCCACGCCACCTTCACCAGCTCTTTTCCGCCATCCAACCTTCGTACATTTCTCATATGGGTGAGATGAATCTTCCTGGATGCTGCGGGCCACACCTCGCAATGGACTCGCAACCCAACACTTTTAAGTCCTCTCTGTTGTGCCACTGTTTGCAGCAAAGATGTAGTGCTGCACGCACCCTTGGTCCTGACCAGCTGCCTCTGCCTGGACCTTCCCTCTGAACCATAACTCACTGGGATACCCCGTCTGCTTGCTCTTGATCTTGCGGGCATCCATCTCCCATCTGGCCACTGATGGTGGGCTCCTCTCAAGCTTCCTGGTGCCAGATGGACGGGTGGCAGAAGGCAACAAGCTCGATGGTAGGATGCAGGCAAGGACTTGGGTGGCCAGTCTGCTTCAATCCAGGTTTTGAGCCTTCTCCAAAGCTACGTACCAGCATAATGGTTCAGAAGAGAAAATGTGGTTTAACAGAACATGTGGAACATGGCTTCGTATTAAAACAGAGCTGCCATCCCTGAAGAGTTTCTGATAAACCCACCTCTTCCACATCGCCCCTCTGGTAGGCAATGTGCATGTAGAGGCTGGTTCAGATCACCATCACCATGAACCAGAGCAGAAAGAGATTCAGTCCCTCATTCAGTCCGATTTCAGTTTAAAGAGACTCACAACTTCAAAGCAAGCCTCAATCTCTGTTTGGGTCACTTGTGTCAGACACTTACCAGAGAGAGCAAATCTGCAGGGGGTCCTGCCAGCCCATGAGCTGGAAAAACACTTCAATGCAGAGTACAAGCTTTAACCATAGATAACCTGAATATTTCAGGTAGGGTTTTGCCGGCTATTTTTGTGAAAGCTACTTGAAAACCCTGCTCTTCCTTAGCTTCCTTTAGTACCCACTGCATGGAATATTTTATTTGCATGACCATGGACCTGAAGTGCACCAATGGGGTGTTTGTACAGGCATCCAATCACCCCAGCTTACCTATACCAGCTCTGTGGAAAATGGTACGCATACTCAGACCTCCCCTGCAGATCCAAGTTAATCCTCTGGAGCCTCTTTGGGTAGAAAAAAGTGTGGGAGAAAGGAAAAAGTGGTATTTCTGAAGGCAGAGAGAGCTGGGTTGTCTGGGTCATATAGGCAGGACGCACCAGAGCTGCCTTGGACTCCAGATTTTGGAGTCCCATCGAGCACCTAAAGGAGAAGTGGATCCCTCCTCTCCTGGAGCACAAACCCTCTTGTCAAGCTCCCTCCACAGCTAGGATATCTGTATTCTGGAAATACGCTGAAGGTTTCTTATTATGTCGTTTCTGTGGCTGTTTGTGTGAGTAAATCTTGTAGTCAGGCGATGCGTGAATAGTTTGGCACATATAATTTACTCAATGTATTCAGATGTGGTGTCCTGAATACTAAGCACCGTGTTCTCATCAATGAAAAGGGCTGATTTTAAATGCTTTTTTTTTTTCTTTTTCTTGGCAGTTGGGGTTATATGTAAATCTTGCACTTGCGTGTATGTTTCAAATAAATTGCTCTGGTTTTTTTTTTTAAAAAAGAAATCATCTTGCCTGACTTGCAATGAGACAACTGGCCTCGCAAGTCAGACTCCAAGGGGAGATTGGGAGGAAAAGGCAGTTGTGGGCTGAAATGGCTGTGCCTAAGGCTCAGAGAAGTGTGGTCTGTCCCACCAGCCCTTGGTGCCAGAACATTCAAGCTTTTTTCACCTCCTGGAAGACAGTGGCTGAACCTCTATCACTCACATCCAGTTCTGTTAACCTGTATCAGTGGCATTGGCATTAACATGAGAGTGCCCAGGGCTCCTTTCATTTGCACCACCGTGTATCAGAAACAAATCCACAGAATGAACCGAGAGTTAGAAAAGAGTACAAGAACCAAGCCAGCACACTTTTTACAAAAGCCTTGAACTTTATGTTAGCTTACCTTCTCTTTGATTTCACTCCAGGATCATTCCCCTTGGATTTATACTGTGGCTCAGCCCCCTCTGAGGGTGCCCCTGCTTGGGGAAGCACTTCTCGCTGTGGGTACCACCAGCTCTGCTGGGCGAAACCGACGGGCAAACCCTTCACCCCCAAATGTCCAAGGTGTGATCTCCTGGTGACTTTGGGAAATGCTCTGCTCCCACAGCCGTGTCTGGTAACACTTCTGCTCCCCATCCCTGGGGAACAGCTAGGAACACGTTTGCATCCACACTGAGAAATGGAGGGTGTTTAGTATGCAGAAAACGTCCCTTCTTTTTCTTTTTTTTTTTTTTCCTTTTTTTTTCCTTTTTTTTTTATTTTTAATTAGAGAGCCGGAGAGCACTATAACACTGAGCAGCTATTATGCCACAGCCTGTCAGCTGTAGCGCTGACAGGCGGGTGTCTGCTGGTTGCGTCTTGGGTTTGCTGATAGGAACCTTGCACAAAGAATATCTTCTGCCTTCATCAGACCCTCTGAACCAGCCTGGCGGCTCGGGAGACAGGGAACAAGGCTCAAACCATGATTGCAAGCCTCCAGCTCCTACCGAGGAGCAAGGAGGATGGAAATCAAACCCCAGGGCTGATTTCTAATTGGGAAGACAATGAGACATTTAAAACAAGATAGCTGCAATTAGGATGAGAGGTACTATAGACATCAAGAGAAATGCTTTTTCATAAGAACAAGCTGGTGCTTCTCTCAAGGAGGGTGGGAAAGGTAGCCTGCTTGAAATGGGCTAGCTGTTATCAGTTAAACAGAAAACTCAATATACAGACAGAAATCTCCTCCTTCAAGCTTGCAACTGATTTCAGTGGAATCAGGGCTCACTGAAAAAAATAAATTAATATTATTAATCTGGCATCTTGCTTAGCAATAAGCAACTGTTATTTTTCTCTTACCTTCATGTTGGGAACATAATTTTTAACTGCTTCTATAATTTTCAAAGGTTCTTGGAGGACCATGCGGCCACTGCAACATTTGAGAAGGATGAGACAATATTTAGGAACCCAGCAGTGGAAGTTAATGGTCTGTCAGGCAGATGCTTTCCCAGGCCAGCAGTCCCAGTGGGGTGGTAGAGGTGCTGGCGGTGACCCCATGCCATGCGGATGGCTGCCATCCCTGGCTTGCTTCCTTCACCTGCACCTTTCGTCTCAAAAGTGGTCAACCAATTTGGAAATGAAAAAGTCTCAGAGCTGCTGCTCACCCAGTGCTCACACCTAGGAATGGGGGAGAAGGACAAGTGTTAACTGTTTAGTCATGGCAGATGACAACTGAGATCAGGGTTATTGCCAAAATTTCTCATAAATAAACTCTTCCCAAAATTAGTGACAGAAGGCGTCCTCTGCTAGTACAAAGCTCTCATCAGAAATCTCACTTCACCTTCTTATTTCCTTCAGTGGTAATTTTAATCTTCCATATATAACACAGTCTGCAGGTTCCTGATATCTATAATTTTCTGATGCCACTTCAGTCGTAACACAGCTTGGATGTGACCTGTTCATCTACAGGAAGCTGGAGATGAAATTTCAAGTATTTGAAGAATACTGCTTCAGCATATGCTGAATGCAGAGCAGCTGACATTTCCCTAAAAGTTACTTACAAGCAGCACTAATTATCTTATTTTTCTGAAATTTTATGAGTGGCGTCAATGCTTAAAAAAAATCCAGACAATCTGGAGAAGAAGGTTTTGCTGGAAATGCCGAGCAGAGCTCAGAGCTGTAGATGTTAAGGTCACAGGAAAAGGGAGCACAGAAGCTGAATTCCTTCTGACAGCCTTCCTGGTGCAGCAATGCTGAGTATCGTAGAAAAGCAGAGGTTTCCATCTCTAAAAATAAATTCAAACAAGAGCATCGTGAGAGCATCTTAGTAGCACAGTGCAGCAGCAGCTGTGGCACTTTCCTTGATGTCCCCAAAGCTCCAAGTGGAAGGATTCAGGCCGATGCCTTTCGTATATTGTTTAAATTGGAACCCTCAGAACAAGCAGCCAACAAGTGTTTTGACAAGAAAAACTTGTCTTCAGGGCTTCTGCTTTTTCACATGCAATTTTTTTTTTTAATTTCCTTCCTACTTGTGCCTTGTCCTCCAGCCCTTCTTCATGCAGCAGCACTGGGTCCTCTCACAGACAAGGAGCCAGCCAGCAGTCTTGATTCTCATCTATTTCACATCAAAGGGAAGAGAAAAAAGAAGACTTAACAGCAGCGCCTGGATGGAGCACAAAAGGTCCTTTAAAAAAAAAAAAGCCAGGATCAAGCACCTCTTCATGTCACAGCAGTGCAGCAGATAGAAAGTGGACTGGCAATTACTCAGCTACCTCAAGCTGAGACCCTGACCCGGACTTGTCCTGGCCCCTTGTCGCATTCAGGGAACGACCACTGTGGCAGACCCTGGGGATGGGATGCTGGGGCACCGCAGGCAGGTGAGGGGCCACACATTCCCAAAAACCTGCAGGCATTCTTGCTGCTATGTCCTCAAGGGATGGGGAAGGGAGTGGAGTACAGACCCACAAGCATGGGCAGCGCCCCGGGCCACACAAGAAAAAAAACAGGCAGGATTCCTGTTGAAGTGACAGAGCCATGAATGTTCCTGCTTTCTTTTGTTTAAGAGACATACACATTTGGAGGGGTAAATCAAATCCAGTGTTGCTTTTTCCCTGAAATGATGCTGACACGATTGTCGACAGAGATGGGGTTTGATGTATCTACAGTATTTTATCTCCTCCCCTCAATAAAGCTTAAAGAATATTTTTAAGGAATCATAGAAATTAGGATGCAGATGTACTTAAAACAGGAATCAAAACTGAATTTATGTTTGGCAAATTAATTCCCATATTCATACCTGACGTATGTCCCCAGCCAGGGTAGTGTCTGTGGTTCCCCTGTACATCTGTTCACTGCGGCACAGGGAAGAGGGTGTTTTAGTGACCTGGGCGATCGTGGTCATCTCAAGCGTGAGCTAACTCAGACTTCTGACTTGCCCTCCCTTGGCAAGGAGCTGTAGCATCAGGCTATACTATAACAGCTGTACAACACGTTATCATCCCCCTCCTCTGCCATTTTGCCTGCATGAACAGTGGGGGGAACTTACAAATGCTCCTTGCCCACATAAATATGAAGTCTGGCGTTCCCTTCAGACACAGTCTGACCAGGAGTTTAATCCGAGGCTTTAATTTGGCTTTGCCCTGAAGTGAGGCAGGAATGCACATTCCCCAGCGCCAGGAGAGATAAACTCCACCACGGGGCTGATGCCTACCACCGCGGCGGCAAGGTTTGCAAGGTCCCCGTCCATTACTCACCTCAGTCGCAAGGAAAGCTCAGCATAAATGCAATGGCATCAATGCAATTTAAGCTGAAGACGTGGTGTAATAAGAACAAATTCAGGTTATGTATAAACTTTCTGTATGTCATAACAAATGTTGTGTCTTTCTGCAAATTAAGTTATGTCTTAACACATTCAATAGGTACTAATGCTTTTTTTTCCCAAAGTAGAATTTGTTGCTGCTGTTTTGTGGACATGTGTTCACTTTTGTTTGGTATATCAGCAATGTGCACTGTAGAGAATGGGATTTAAACCCTGTGAACAATGGTGATTGCTGTTTATCAGTAAATATCTTACCCACCTTCTCCTCCCTTTGAAGGGCAAAGGTAATTTTTTCCAAGAGGAAAAATTAAGAACATTCTAAGTAAGCTATTTCAGTGCTTGACAACTAACTTCCAATGGATATGAAGAATCAAAAGTACTCTGGATTTTTTGTTAACTCACTGTCTGTTTAGAGCACTGGCCTGGCACTTCGGATGCCTAGGTTTTGTCTGCCTTGCTGCATGGTCCCTGGTAAGTCACTGCATCTCCCTGCTCCTCCAGTTTGCATAAAAAAGAAATAACAATTCTGTTCCTCATTGTAAAGCGTAAGCTGATGAATCATGCTGCATTGGTGCTAGATCTGTTAACTTACCATTCTCCCAAAGGAAATTATGTGAGAGAGTCAGAGTACATATTAAAAAATATAATTGGGATTTCTTCTCATGATTTTCTTTGCATCTGTAAAATCCAAACACGTCATTATTGCCTTCAGCTGAAACAGATCTATGATTTTTGGCTGTCTTTCCAAACTAAGAGCTGACAAGCTAGTGTTAGAAATGGTGGTGGAACCTCATCTGAATAGATTTATGGCTTTTTGGTTTTTCTTTTAACTTGAATGCCAGTGTAAGACATCCGCGTGGCAGCTTTGTGTTTTACTGTGCTTAGTCCCCTTTCATTGTTTGCACAAGCCAAAAGGAGAGGTAGACATGGAGATTGACAACCCCTCCCACCTCTGCCTTTCTGAAGACCATCAGCTGCCCTGGATCTGCAGCCGATGAGGCACCCAGGCAGAGGGACACTGGTGGGGCACGGTGTCCACGGCGTGGGCACACGAGTGCCTGATGAGCATGGCACAGACAAACGAGATCCTAAGCTGCCTGTCTGGAAACATTTATTACTCTGGGAACAGGGTGGATTTTCGTTGAAGGAAGCAACCTGATAAAATATCAAGATTCTGATTAAAAATCTCTTAAATTTCATCAGTAAAAGGTGGGGAGGGAAGGGCAGGGAAGGCAAGGCAAGGCAAGGCAAGAAGCAGTGCACAGACCAAGGAGCAGCCACACAAGTGCCCCAAAATCCAGAAGGGGAACTGGGTGCAAGGCTGGAGAATTGCAGCAGAGACTATCTCTGACCTGCTAAAGCAACAACACAGAGAATCCCACACAGATCATTAGAAAAATGTCAGATGGCTGACACCCTGCTTGATTGCTTGAATGTCTCTGGCACTTTACCCTGCTGCTGGAGAACTCCAGGGCTGTTTCCTTTTTTTTTTTTTTGTCTTTTTTTCCCCCCTTTTTTTTTGTTTAGCTCAGAGAAAGGCACCAGCCCAGAAATCCCTGCTCAGGGAAATGGTTTTAGAGCCGTCTTCTCTCTCTCATCTGCCTTCTGTTCCGAAATTTCCTCCAAGAATTTTTCAGTCTGAGGAGTGAGATAATGAAATGAATGACATGGTCACTTTGAATTCAGCAGCATCTTTTAACCACCCCCTCTTGCCTCTGAAGTCAGTCGGGTAGGTGATACACTCACCATGATAGTGCAAACAAACATCTGCTCCAGTGGGTGTGAGCTTACTCACTCCAACATGCTCTTGAATCTAATTAGGAATTTCCAGGCATATATTGCTCACGGTCTTTCCAAAATAACTTTTATAAGTATAAAGTGTATGAATTAATCATCCTTTTAATCCAGCAAAAGCTGTGCTATATCTGCTCAATCACGAGATATTTATTTCTGTCCTGGGTATTCAGGATGGAATATTTTTGTATTTTCTTTTTTTCACAAGTGCCAAGAGGAATTTCCAGCTTAAAGGAGTAAAGCAGTTGATTTTTGCACAGATTGTCAGTCAGCAGTGCAGAGAAATTTTAGCAGAATGGTTATCCTTGGGAGAGGGTAGACTGGGGCTCTTTCTGTTTGGTGGGCTTAGTCCAGTGCTTCACCCAACATCGAAGCACGCAAGTACAACAGCACAAGTGACCTGCAGCTCAGAGTTTGGACGCGCACACCAGATAGTCAAGACCTTTACTCCATCGCATCTCCTTCTTGGTGTGACTGAGAGCGAGCAGCGTGGCCTTGCCGGCACCAGCCCCGGTGCTGGGCTGCCGTTGACCGTTTTGGTCATGCTGTTGGCCATGCTGGGCCATGCTAGTATGAATTTTGGCAGGCCATTTAAGAGACAGGTCTACAGCGCAGAGCGCAGGGCAGAGAGCCGTGGGTAAGGATGAGTCAGGCAGGTGCACATGGCATAGCCAGTGCCACCTGAACGTCCCCATCCATCGCCATAAACAGTTGGCGTACACCTTCTCAATGGGGTTTCTGAGCACTGGGTAAATGTGCCAGTTTGGTTCCTGTTCTCGGGCAGCAGGGAAATTGCCAGAGAGAAGTCAGCGATGCCGTCTGACTAATGCGCAAATGTCAGGGGACCTCCAAGCCCATCATGGGAAACAGGGGTGTATATCCCAGCCCGCTGACATGGACATAGGTTCAGACGACTGGTCTGCCTGGGATGAGAGGAAAAAGGCATACCAAAAATATCCAATTCCAGAAGAGCAGTGGCTTGTAAGAAATACAGCTTTGCCACTAAAGGAGACGCCGCTAAAGCTGCTGGGGGTATTGGCAAATACACCTGATGTGTGTGCTGACCTGACCTGAGCAGGGCACTTCTGCCAGACCTGCCGCAAGGAGAAAGGACGAGCCACCGAGAAAATGCCCAACGCCTCTGCACGACCCTTCCCAGGCACGTGCCAGGAATCGTGAGCCCTCCTGGTCTCTTGCAGCTATGAGGCAGGAGACTGATGGTTCACCAAGTCCTTCCTACTAAACAAAATGAAATTAAGTGCAAGTAAAAGGATATTTTATTTCTTTTTTTTTTTCCTTACAAGAAGAGTAAGCTTTTAAGCTGTTCTTGCAACAGTGAACAGAAGGAATTTTTTACAATATAGCATTTCAGCAAATGTTTCATCTGCCGTGATTTGACTGGAAAAGAAAGAGCCGTACAACTATTGGCAGATTAGTGGAAGGAATCTCTACTTAAAATTCAGCCCATTTCACTCATTATTCAAAGGTGGTCATTTAATAGTGGAGGCTGTCTTAGCAGTTTCATCAAAATGGTACCTTTTAGTCAAATACCACAGCTTTTCATGTGATTTATTCTAGAATATGGTGAAATACAAAATACTAGTCACAAAGTCATGTCAGATTTTTACAGAAGAAGACCGTTAAAAGAGAAGAGTTTCCAAGAAAGTGAAATGTCTACAGCAATTCAAAGATCAGCTGGTATGGCTTGCCTTCTATATCGATTTTGCTTTCTGCTTAGCAACAGGATTTCATGCTGGTTGTATAAAAATGCAGAGAAACCTGCAAATATTCTCTTGCTTTTGCAAAAACACCCAACAAAATTATTTAGGATAACCTGATCTAGAAATGTTGCTGGTATTAATCTTAGATGGAATTGTTATTAACTGGGAAGATTCAAACAAAAAAATACAAAGCCAAAGTATTTGTTCTGTGGGGAACTAACTGGAAGCACTTGCTTGTATCTGAAAAAGGCTTTGTCTTTAATTTGATTAAATAAATCTTTATATGGAGTGCTGTTCAAACATATCACAGACAACAGAAGACAGAAGACAAAGAAGACGGGTTGATGGAAAGCAGCTTAGAAAAGCAGGCTGTCTGTAATGGCATATTTCAGAGAAGAGGGTTTATTAAGCATTATATAAAATTTCAAGTCAAAACAAGTATTTCTGTTTATGTAGTTCAATGCAACTTCCCAGCAATGTTATGGCAGCATACCTTTTGGCCTAGGTTATTATGATTATAAATAACACCCAATCTGATGGCTGTCGCAGGACTACTGAAACATTTATTCAAGACTATTGGCCTGAAGTTTCAAATGCATTTGCTTTGATTTTGCTAACCTTTTATGTCTCCTTTCTAATGATACTTGATTGAGTGTATTCCTCAGAAAGCACATTTTTGCCTGTGGCTAGACACTATCATCCTGGAAGATGCTTGATGTTTTTAGCTGTCACTGAAATTAAGTTTATCTTGTAGGGAGCTGAATTTTCTTTGCTTACATGATCAGCCTCATTTGCCCTGCATGGCCCTCTCTCCTGTGTCCCCCATCCCATGGCACTGTGCTCTGCCTGAATTATCTTTTCTTAGAGAAGAGGCTGGAAGATTGCTTTTCCCTGGACCCAGCAGTGGTAGCTAGGGAAATCACAATATGCCTTTGTAAGCAGGAAGAAGAAATTTCTCTGTTTGGCATGAGAAAGGTGATTTAGGGAAGATTGCTTTTAAGACATACACCCTTCTTCTTTTGTGGCTTCCCCCAAATACAGGATGAAAATAAATCATCCAGTGACATTTGAATCTGATATTTTTATAAATTATAAAGGAAATAGTTCTTCAAAGAACCGGCAGTCACCTTATGGCATTTAATCTTAGAAATAAGTTACAGAGCTGGGCTCAGGTTACATGATCAGTTCAGTAATCCTGATGTGTGTGCCTACAGGTAGTTTTCTGCCCGTTTATAGAGTGCAGCCTCGGTGCCCCGCCAGCCCAGCTCATGGCTCCTTGGATGACTACTGGTTCTGCACTGCTTGCAGAGATCAGCTCTTTTATATGCCAGCATGCAATGCTGAGACAGTAAAAGCGGGGAAGGGGCCTTGTATCTCTTCTTGGCTCCCCTGTCTTTAACTGCAAATGTTAAAAGTCCCAAATCTCAACATGTACAATCCATTTGCAATAATTTATGTATGTCAATGGCATATTGTAGTGGGCTGTCCTTGGCCAGCAGCCATGCATCCACCCTGCCTTTCACTTGCTCCCCTTTGCTGGGGGATGGGGAGAAAAAAATGAAAGGAAGGCGAAAAGACTCGTGGGTTGAGATAATGGAATTTAATAAGGAAAGCAAAAGCTGCACACGTAAGCAAAGCAAAACAAAGAATTCATTCACTACATCCCATCGGCAGGCAGATGTCCAGCTCCTTCCTGGGAAGTGAAGTCTCAGCTCAGTTAATGGCTACTTGCAAAGACAAATGCCGTAATCACTGAGGTCCCCGCTTCCTCCTCCATTCCCCGAGCTCTTACTGCTGGCCATGACGTCGTATGGCATGGGATACCCCTTTGGAACATCTCCATGTCCCCTCCCAACCTCCACCCCACTCCCAGCCTCCTTTCTTTGGGGCAGGCTGGAAGAGACAGAGAAAGCCTTGACGCCGTGTGAGCACTGCTCGGTGATAGCCAAAACACCAGTGTGTTACCAGCACTGGTTTAGCCACAAAGACGAAGCACAGCACCATGCAGGGTGCTATGGGGAAAGTGACCTCCACCCCAGCCAGACCCAGTACTGGCACCAAAAAGGACTGTGGTGGGTTGACCTCGGTTGACTGCCAGATGTCAACCCAGCCACCCTCTCGCTCCCTTTCTTCAATGGGGCAGGGGAGAAATGAGATGGAAAAGCTCATGGGTCAATATAGAGACACACATACGAAGATACTTAATAACTTTCACCCTTAATACTTCATACTCTTTTTTATTTAGGGTGACATCTTGCTTTTGTTATTTTGGAATTATATTTTCTGAAGTGCAGAAGGTTTTTGAAAACCCCACTAAAAATCCTCTGGAGAACGAATTCATCAGTACAACAGATGCAGAGCCTCGCACAGCAAGATCCAGGCATCTTTAGCTGGCTGAGTATGTATATGAGATAAGAGAAACATGTTACTCAGCCTTCCCTTCTGGGACCCAGAAAAGTCTCTAATGAGCAGACAGTGCAGTCCCACGCGGCACTGGGGTAGGCGGACTGACCCGTTGTTGGACAGTGTTAGATGGAGGGGGTGTACGCCTATGCGAATCCACTGTGGAAATCCTCTGATTTTATTACTGAGTCTTTAAAGCATTTTCTGAAATGCACACCGTACCCCTAAAAATTATATTTGCTTTGGCTACCACACAGCTCGGCACCAGCAAAAGTGCTTCCAATAACATGCATGACGTGCATGCGCAGAATGGCTGGCTCTGTATTTAAACAGCGGCTTTGGTCAGGGGCTAGTTTTTTCCTCTGAAATGCTGTTCCTTTACTACAGCTGAACTTCAGCTCGAAGAATATTTAAAAACTCTTTTCCAACTGTCACTGGTGCTCCAGTAGCTCAAACACTTTCAAGCTGGATTTTAATCATTTGATATAAATCAGCACTTGAGTTGTAGGATGAAAGTACACAGGTAGCCCTCGAAAGCATCCAAAAGCACAATGTGTGGCTGAGTATCACTCAGCAGCGCAGGATGTATATCACAGACACCTGAAATACTGACCCAAGGAGGAGAAAAGCACAGGCACAAGCCTTGCCTTTCCACAGCCTGGTGCTTCTTTGGCTGTATTGGTCAAACCAAAATGGGGACATTTTAATTCCAGTTTAAGACTGGTTAGACTTAAACTTATTCTTCATTGACTTAATGCAAGTTAAGTGTTTTAAGCTGAAAAAAGGATGAGAGGAATTTTCTCCTGTTTGAACAAACCAGCCCCACACGCTTCCACTCACCCTGTGTTCACCTGCACATGGGGTAAGCATCAAAAGGAGCTTTGTAGGTGACGGGCACTGCTCTCCTCTCTGCAACAGGCTGACCATCTGATGTCAGCCGTTATTTGCCACTGAAAGGGTTGTCAAGGATTGGAACAGGCTGCCCAGGGAAGTGGTGGAGTCACCATCCCTGGAGGTATTCAAAAGATGTGAGGACGTGGTGCTTAGTGACATGGTTTAGTGGTGGGCTTGGCAGTTCTGGGTTAATGGCTGGACTCGAAGTTCTTAAGGGTCTTTTCCAACCTCAAGGTTCCTATGATTTTATTCTGTTCTATGATTTTTTCCCCTTACATGTGTACCTTATGGGCTCAGCACTGACTTTGGTAGTAAGCACTTGTAATTTAGTTTCTCAGTTTTCTTCAGTGACACTGCCCTTTCCTCATACAAGAAAACTTTCCTGAAATTTTAGCCTAAAATCATTTTTTATTGTCACTTTTTTTTTGTTTACTCAGAAGTTCCAAAAACTAAGAAAGAGAGAAGGAATAGACAATTATTTTTTTTTTAATAGCTCTGAGTGGGGTTTAATATGTTTACCCATGTATTTTCTCTCTCCTCTCATGTATTCATGCTCTCTGTTCTTTCCGGTCTTTTCTCTTTTTCATCACACTTGAAATGGAACATGAAGAGGAAGAACACTGTGTAAGAGCCATTTGAAAATAATTAATCAATGTACTTAGTCTTCTAAAAAGATTTCTACAAAACTACCCCCTTTAAATTAAACGTGTAGTGAAAATAGCAATTTTGAATTCTCAGCAGTGTTTTCATCAATGCTAAATATAATTTATGCTGCTATTAAAATACGTCAACAATTTATTTATTGAAGAGCTTGCAATAAAGAGGACAACACAGTCCTTTACTGTAAGTAAAATATTATTAAAAGTATAACCCAAAGACATAGAATTTAAAAATGTTGGGGTTTATATGTATGTAGCTGAAGTTGATAAAATGCTGCCCTAAAGTGTTTCCTTTCTTTGATGACCTCTATTACCTGGACTACGAACAAACAGGATATGAACTTGCAACTGTGCCTCTTTCTATTGCCAGCAGTAAAATACTTTGGGGGGACTTTGTCTCTTCCCTGTAATGACATTATCGCTGTTTTTCTGGGGTTTTCCACCTCTCCTACAGTCCTGCCTATGCATTTTCCAGGCTTTTTGCTTGAATTAGTTTGAGCCATAGAGTAAACAGAATTAGCCAGGTTGCTACAAATGGACGATTGTTCACCAACTGCTTCCTGCTTGCCTGAGAGCGTGCAGCGGGTAATGCCTGGTGTCATTAGGCCCCTATTTAACCGCACGTATGGCCGGGAGGGCATGTTTGTGTTTCATTTATACAGATATGATTAGCTGTTCTCAGTGTTCGTCTGCCGTAAAACTGAAAATGTGTCATGCGCTATTACCCAAGCAAATGTAATGCCCCCAAAACAAACATGCCCCACTGGTTTGCAGGCAGTAATTGACGGAAAAACAGGTGTTTCCCATATTCTGTGTGATTGCCTACACATATGGCTTCTTTTATACCATCCTTCAATTACTTTGTAGTGTTGGCTCCTGCAGAAAAAGAAATAATGTTACCAAAAAAGAGTGGGTTTCAAGAGTGTTCTTTGGTCCACAGCCAAATTAAATATAAGCAGCGCAGCCCTTTTTAGTATTTAAATAATTAAACTACAGCAGCTACCACATCCACTTTAGCCATCAAACTGTGTTTCCAGCTACTCTCATTTTATAATGTGGTGCTCTGACTTAGCAAATTAAAGCTACATGTAACACAAATTCCCGTTTGAATGGTGTTAACATTCTCAAATTGGACCTTTCAAATAGAATCAGTAAGATATCGACACCTGTGTAATGGGTTGGTTTTATACTTTACAACCTGAAGTTTTATCTTGCAAAAGCATTTAGCTCCCAACAGTTGTGTAAGAGCTACTGATCTTGCAGTGTTAATAACGGGCAGATTTTATAATGAGATGCAGGCAGGAATATCAGCGGTGACTTTATGTAACAAGTTTTCTACAATGCATTGTTCTTCTAGGTGAATGCACTTGGAGGAGAAATAAAAGAAGGAAGAAGGCATTGTTCCTCACAGATGATAGCACAGAGCAGCTCCTCAGCAGTCAGGGTGAAAGTCAAAGGTATTCTGCAAAACTGGCAGCGAGCCTGGCCCAGGAGCTGCTCCAAGCGCACGCAGCTGGCAGAGCAGCCCGAGAGCCACCCTCCGATCGTGAACGCTGGTGATATGCAGTAGCCAAAACACTTAGTCTAGGATCGGGTTGATCTTTGATCCCTGCGCATCGATCTCTTCCCCCAAACATGTGTCTCTGTCTTTGCATCACTCTTTCTTTCAGAGCAAGGCTTGCGGTGGACGGGTCTCTGCTTCGGCCATCTGTGGTGGTGGAAGATGCCTGGCACCGAGACCTGGTCTCATCTTTCTCTGTCAATTCAGCGGCAGGGTGGATGGACCAATAACACGTTCAGGATGTGTTCCTCCTGCCTCGTAAGTGTGCCTCTTCTGGCTTCCCGCAGAGAGCGTTTATCGTTTACCCATCAAGAACAACCAATCTTCTAACTTAATTCAGTTTACACGTTGAAAGAAAGCTCTGTGGGTAGAGAAAAAATGCTTAGTTTCATTTTGAAAAATCAAATGGGTTGACTTCATGAAGTGACACCAGAGATGAATTTGCTTTCTGGCTTTTACCTTGTGACTGATTCAAAATGAAATGTCATTACAGGATCGCTGCCTTAATCAAAAATATTATTTCAAAATAATATGATAAAATGATGGCATTCCCCTGAAACCTTTTGATTTTTTCTGCAGATAAACTTAATTCTTTTACCTGCCTTTCATTTTCCTTATGCTCTGTTCCTGTTTATCTCTGCTCTGTCATTATTTGCCTCAGCAAGAAAGACAATTGCTCCTCTTCTACAAGGTGCACGAAGATGAAGGAATGCGACTTTAGATCTTTATAGCTTCCTGGGGTGCTTTCATTTCAGTGACAGCTTTCTCACTTCAAGAGTTGCAGGGTTTCATGCCTGTGCTTCCCACCTTGCAATCAATGTATTTCTCAGGATACCGACTGCTACGCAGAAGCAGTGAAGCTTTTGATCTCACCAGCTTTCCCCCGCACGGCAGATTTTGCCAGACTGCATGGTTCAGACCGATGGGATGGGTTTGTGGCCAGTGTGGACGTGGTGAAGCTACAGGGTACCAGCTGCAGAGAGAAATTCCCATGCCAGCCTCAGCTCCCTCTGCTCCTCCCGGGCCCCTGTTTCCCTTACAGCCCCCAGCAGTCAGAAACGGGTGTCAGAAGCGATGCCACAGCAGTTAAGCAGGGAGTTAGGCTCAAAAATACAGGCTTGAGCCTTGAATAAGAATTGCTAGGTTTCAGTGTGTTAGCCTTACTAACGAGCAAGGAAATAGGGTGTTGTGCGTAACCGCTTGGCTCTTCAAAACCAGTCCGTCTCACTTTTTCATGGACATCTCTTTGAAGGATAAGAAATGCAGATACAAAAACACAGCTATGGCCTGAAACCTTTACATGCCTTTTGACAACGAGGAAGAAAAAGCCAATCAGTTGAACTCCTAGGCATGAGAGAGCTGGACCATTGCCTTTTGGCTATAATGGGTGTAAGTTTTCACGTGGGGTGGGCAAGGACATTTCTAGTAGGATTTTCATCCAGAAGTCCTAGAGCAAGTTACCGAACATTAACACGAAGTTCTTCAGTATCCCCCTGTGAGCTAAGTGTGCTAGAGGGGAGGCATCCAGAACATAAACAGGTGAAGAGATATATTTATACTTGCTGAAGCAATATGAGATTTGAGAAGAGACTCCTGCCCCAGGGGTTCTGATTTTGAGTTCACTTATCCTGCTGCAATATACTTTTCTTAATAAAAAAAAATTTTAGTAGAATTACTGCTGATTTACACCCTCATTAGGTCAAAATCAGGACTAAGGGGTTTCATTCACAGGTCTCCTGCAACTGTGGCCACAGTCTTTTGAGGGTTAGGATTTCATACTTGGTACCACACGCTGTATTGACGGACATCTTACCAAGGTGCCAGGAAACATTCTGCACTTCCTCTACAAGAAGACACTTCAGCTTGGGAAATGTAATGGTTCCCACTCAACTACCACACACTAAAAAAAACCCTCAAGAGCTGCTCTACTAACAGTTCTTCACCAGATGCAAAGAGGTCCTTATCAGAACGTAGATCCTCTAGAAGCACGTCTATCTTGAATATTACGTTAAACTGAAGTCATACACTAGAAAGAATATTTTTATAATTGGTCTTGTGTTTGCTGCTGATTTTACACTCAGGCAGAATACCACGGGGTGCACTGGGGACTAAATAAATGTTTCACTGATAAACAACAAACCTGAATTGTTTATGGAGCATGAAACAATTATTGTTGACTCCACCTGATGCTGCTGAGCAAGCTGTTCCTTTTTGTTGTGCTATTATTAGATGGGAATGTAGTGGGTTGGACAGCATCCTTCATGAATGAATGGGATAACCAAGTTTGTGTAGCACACAGCTCATTCTCTAACACAGCTCAAGACTCTGTACACAGCCCATCTAACTGAAGTCCTGCCCAGAAGGATATCCCAATAAATAAGCACATGTGAATGAATTAATCATTTAGAAAAGAGTACCGAGATTTTCAAATCACTCTTAGGGATGCAGATGTTCTAAGCACTACTTAAGACTTGGGAATATAAATTGTCATTATCCATACATATGGCTCTCATTTCACTTCTGTATGCAGATAATGTTTCTGCACAGTTGCTTAATACAAAATGTAAAATTCAAGCCAAGTGGCAGTCTCAGTGATGAGAAATGAGAGGTAAAAAGCCCTTCATGTTCTGAGTAGAACAGTGGTGGTAAAACTGACACAGGAAAAACCTGTGTGGACCCAGCAATTGCTTGGCAAGACAACCACATTTAAAGAAAGCCTTAGAAACATTGCTAAAAATGGAACAAAGGGATCTTTAAGGCATCTGTCCAGGAAAGTGAAGAAAATACATTTTTGGCAGCGAGCACTGAGAAAATCATGCAGTGAATACAATAAATTAAAATGAACAGAAAACACATGTCCTAGTTGCGGGCTTGACTTTGACAAACCCTGTCCTGTTGTTATACCACGTTGCAGAAAGTGAGTATGGGTGAATACCAGGATGGTGCTGTAGTGTCATTTTATTGGTTTTCTACTCTTTATAGGTATTTATTGATATTCTGTTGAGGTTTCTGGTATCCTTATTACATTCTTATGCTTTTTCCCTTCCCCTGATCCATTCACATTCCTATTATTTTGGGCTCCTGTACATGTCATGGCCAGTACTTCTGCTGCAGCGGTTACAATCCCCCGATCCCTATGGGAACACACGGGTCCCCGGGAGGCTCTCGGAACCGTACCCATCCCGGCACGATGATGTCTGAGGCTGAGATTTCAGACACTGAAACGCTGGCCTTTTACAGTATTCTCCAGCCCTCACTGTTTTGCTTTTATGTTTTCCACTATATTCCTATTTTAGAAGCCAGTGAAGAGTAGGGCAAGCATATCTGTCACTCCATAATAAACAGAAGAAGGAAAGCAGTATTGCAGCACAGCTCTGATACCTAAGAGCAACTCACTAAAATTTCCAGTTTAAAAGTTGGAAGAATCAAGCAGTGAAATATAGGTAACTATAAACTGAAGCTGCGCAAAGGTTCAGTTTCAGAGGTAGAGGCAAGAGTGTCGAGGGAACATTACGAAATTTTTAAAGGCATTTTCTGACATGTGAGGAAAGACAACGAAATGGTAGTAGCAAAGCTAAGGAAAACAGAAGGAGCCGGGCAAACGCGGAGGCAAAATGAAAATATGGAAACGAGCGAGTACTTAACAAATCGCAGTGTTTGCTGAGAAAGTGCAACCCGCAGACCACTGGATGCGATTTAAAATTGTTTTAAAATGAATAACTGTACTTCAGGATGAAGATATTTGTTACGTAACCAGACCGGGTCGCGGTGCCGATTAACGCAGCATACCCATGGTGTGTCGGAAGTATCAGGGGATGATGTGCATTAATCAAGCATTACCGCGCAGTAGGTCCCGGGTTATTAGCTTAATTGAAAAGAATGTTTCATTCGCCCAGCTCTCCCCTCGCTGCTGCTCCTGCCGGCGACATCGCGAGGCTGGCGGGGGCGAAACCCAAGGGGTCTTCGGCGGCTGGGTGGTGGGTGGGTGGTGGGGGGTGTGAGGTCGGGGGTCCTGCCTCTACCTTCGGCTCGGGGTGAATCCCACCGATTATCGGTAATGACGGTAACTATCACAAAGCCCCGCGACGCCGTCCGATGGCTGTCCGCCTCCCCACGACCCCCGTCCCGGGGGAGTCGGGGGTGGGGTGGGGGGTCGAGGAGTCCACGAAGTTGCCGCCGCGGGGAAGGGCCGCCCCCCGGGACCCCTCCCGCAAACCGGTCCGTGTTTCGCCCCCCTCCCCCCCGCCGCCCCTCTTCCCTCCCTGCTCTTTTCCACTCACGCCTCACCGCCCCGGGGAATTACCACCCCACCCTCCCCGGCTCAGTTGGGGAAGAGGTGGGGGGTGGGGGGGGGGGGGATGTGGGCCACCAGGTACACTTTGACGTCAGGGATGGCTGTCGTCGTTTTGACGTGTAAACACTCATTTCCATTCCGGCTCCGGAGGGTCTGGGAACCGCGCAGCCCCGGGCAGCCTCGCCTCGCCGCAAGGCAGGGACCCACGCCGGGCAGCCGCCGCCTCCCGTTCGTTCCTCTGCGTTCGCCTAGCAACGCGGAGCCCCCCCCCCCCCCCCCCCCCCGCCCCTCTACTACCCCGCCAGCCTCTCCGCCGGCCGCCTCCTATCCCCCCATCCCCGGCCCCGGCCATGGACGGTCAGCGTTGGTCCGGCCGGTACGCGGCCCTAACGTTGTTGGCCGCCTGCTGCCTTGTCGGTGGCGGCAGCGCCGAGCGGCAGTTCCTCAACGAGTGGGCGGCGGAGATCCCGGCGGGTCCCGAAGCCGCCAAAGCCATCGCGGAGGAGCTGGACTACGACCTCGTAGGGCAGGTACGGGCGGGCGTGGGACCTGGGCTGGGGGGTCGGGGGAGCTGACCCGCACCGGGGCTTCTTTCTCTCCGTCCCTCCTTCCTCGGGGCTGGCTCGAAACTTGCGCCCGGGTGCCGCTGAGCGGGGACTCCGGGGAGTTTGGAACGCCTTCTCCACCCACCGACACTCACCCCCGGCCAGGGGTCCCCACCCGGAGGCGAGCCCCGCCACCGCGGTGCCCGGCCGGGGACGGCTCTTTGCTGGGGGGACCGGGCAGGGAACCGGGCAAGGGCGCTCCCGCTCTCCCTGAGGGGAACCGGGCAGGGTCGGGCAGGGCAGCCCTCTTTCCCTGAGGGGAACCGGACAGGGTCGGGCAGGGCACCCCGCTCTCCCTGAGGGGAGCCGGGCAGGGTCGGGCAGGGCACCCCGCTCTCCCTGAGGGGAACCGGGCAGGGCATCTGGCTTTCCCTCAGGAGACCGGGCAGGGATCAGGCAAGGGCGCTCCACCTCTGTCTGAGGGGGACCGGGTACGGTCGGACACGGCACCCCGCTGCCCCTGAGGGGACCGGGCAGGGTCGGGCAGCGTACCCCGATTTCCCTGAGAGGGTCGTGTAGGGCACCCCTCTTTCCCTGAGGGGGACCGGGCAGGGTCGGGCAGCGTACCCCGGTTTCCCTGAGAGGGTCGGGCAGGGCACCCCGGTTTCCCTGAGGGGGACCAGGCAGGGTCGGGCAGCGTACCCCAGTTTCCCTGAGGGGGTCGGGCAGGGCACCCCGGTTTCCCTGAGGAGGACTGGGCAGGGCCGGGCAGGGCACCCCGCTCTGCCTGAGGGGACCGGGCAGGGTCGGGCAGCGTACCCCGGTTTCCCTGAGAGGGTTCGGGCAGGGCACCCCTCTTTCCCTGAAGGGGACTGGGCAGGGTCGGGCAGGGCACCCCGGTTTCCCTGAGGGGGACCAGGCAGGGTCGGGCAGCGTACCCCAGTTTCCCTGAGGGGGTCGGGCAGGGCACCCCGGTTTCCCTGAGGAGGACTGGGCAGGGCCGGGCAGGGCACCCCGCTCTGCCTGAGGGGACCGGGCAGGGTCGGGCAGCGTACCCCGGTTTCCCTGAGAGGGTCGGGCAGGGCACCCCTCTTTCCCTGAGGGGCAGGGTCGGGCAGCGTACCCCGCTCTCCCCGAGGGGACCGGGCAAGAGGGGGATGCGGGCATCCCTGTCTCCGGCCCCGCTCCGCCCCCGACCTGGCCACCCGCCCCGGAGGCTCCGTCGCCACCGCGGGGCTTCTCTCCAGCAGGCCCTCCTGGCGCTTTTTTTGGGATGCCGTGACGTCAGCGTTGTCAGGGATGAGTAACCGCCTTGAGGTAACAGCCTCGTCCCACCTCCAGACGGGGGTCCTGTGCCAGCTGCAGAACCGCTCCCCCCCCCCCCCCCCACCTCCTCGGGGAAGAGGGATGTTTAAAGCCGGGGGGGTGCACCCAGATCTCGGGGCGACCAGCCACTGCGCGAGCGAGAACCCCAGTTTCGGTGGGTGCCCTGTTACAAACAAACTCCGCAGTGAGGTTTCTGAAGACACACGGAGCTTTTTACACCTCTACAGCTGAACCCCGGGAAGAGCGGATAAAACTGGCGTGTGGCCACACATAAAACCTGTCCTTCCAACTGCGCCCGTGTCAAGGTGTCCATGAGTATACTGGTCACTACTACAAGCACTGTGCTACTGACTACTGTAGTAGCAGCGACTGCTACTTCACTAGCTTAAATGAAATTATTCCCCCAATTTCTTCCAGCAGCACACAGGCTGTGATAAGCACTTTTTACTTGAAGAGTTTTTTTAGTTGAGATTAAAATATCGAAAGGCTAGTTTCTTGCTCTTTTCTTTCGTCTTTTAAACAGACTGAATTCAGTCAGGTTGTGAGTGTTGATACTTGCTTGCAGTGGGGAAATACCTCTCGATAGTGAAAGTACGACTCTGTCTTACAGATTGGATCACTCAAAAATCACTACCTATTCAGACATAAAAGTCATCCAAGACGGTCTCGAAGAAGTGCCATTCATATCACTAAAAGACTTTCTGATGATGAGCGGGTGAGTGTTACATTTATTCTTTTTCATGCTCTCTGTTTATTCTGTCTCCTTATTGCTAGCTTTGTAATGAGGTCACAGGCAGGCTTTCCTCGTTTTGCAAGTCTAATATATTCAGCCATCCACACTCATGCTGAATAATACTTTATTATTCTGTCATTAACAGGCAGAATCTGACCCTCTCTTACCATATTTTTTGCAAGTGCTTTCCAAATTAAGATTTAAGAAATGCAGCATTGCAGAGGCTTGGAATTTTAGATGCCGGTGTGTCTCTGATGAAAATATGAACGAGGAACCACAGGACTCGACTCAAAGTAAAAATCCCTAGATACAGTAAGTTTAATCAGGCCATGTCTGTGCAATTACCATGGGAATTAGGTTTGATCTAAAGTGACTGAATAAAAAAAAACAGTAGGGAAAAAAGGGCTGAGGTTTCACTGGATTCACTTTTTCTATGACAAGCTGAAACCCCTTCTCAAAGGATCCATCACGTGTTCTAGACTTGCAGTCTTTTGGTATACTGGAATCCCACTGCAGTCAGAGAACAAGCACACTGAAGAGCCAGGGATCTAAGGTACGATCCACTGGTGAAGCAGACTCCCCATTTAGTTGACTTTATTGAAGAGAGAAGCATATCTGTTTGTAAACACACTGAAAAAACTGGCGTGGGTGGTGGATTTAAGGAACAGACCAGAACTCTGTCAGCCCCTCTTAAAACCACTTTCTGGTAAGTTTCAGAACAATTAAATTTGAATTTAAAATCAGCATTATTGCAGCAATCATTGTAAAAATATAAGCAGTCCAAAACATGAAGTAACCTAGTTGTGAAAACTAGCACTTTATGATATACGGATGAATCACTTGAGAACGAGTAATTGGTTATCTGGAGGGTTTAGATGCAAATATCATCTAGGAGGAAATATTCTATATGTGGCTAGAAGAAATAAAGAAGGGGGTGAGACAAGGGTATTTGTTTTGTCTGTTCTGTTTCAAAACTGTACACTCCCATCTATCTCCTTGCAAACATTGGTTTTAACAGTTAAAGTCTTCTGGGTGAAATTATTTTAAACTTGGGAAGTTCAAGACCACAGCTTTAGCGCAAATTAGTGTTCTAATTTATATACATACCTATGATCAGATGTTCAACGCCATCATAGCATGATGTTCAGGGACAGAGGTTTGGTTGCAGTTCCTTCCTTTTTTGGACTTATTACATTGAATGCATCTCTTACACGGGGAAGCATGACCATGTTCAATATAACAAATTCTAATGTCTTAAGGAGAGTGGAAGCAACTGTGTTATACACATTACTGCCAAACATTATTGCAGACTTACATACTTAGATCCAAAACCAGAGCTTCAAAGTGCTGCAGGTGATTTGCTAAATTTATTCCAATTTCCCTTTTATTTACCATCTAGTATGCAAATTAACTATGTGAATGAATGAGATGTAATTATGTCATTATGTAAGTATATAAACACAAAGCAATCATATAATGCTGTGTAGTTATACATGGACCTTTGCTCTGAAGAGCTACTCTTATTCAGCAACAGCGTATTTAAAAAGATTTTAATTCAATCTTTAAAAAGGGAGAGAGAAGGGAATCCTGCTTTTGTTTGTATAACGCCTTCATGAATTTTACAGTATGTTAAATATGAAAGCTGGAGTAAAACTTGGCTCTAATCTGAATATTTATCTCCTTCCTATAGATGTCTCGGCGTTTGTTGTAAAACAGATAAAGGCTGTGAATATATTGAAGGGATCTAATTATCTGGTTCCTTAACTTCTTCCAGTATTTGCACTAGTTTCCAAATCTACCTTCTTGCAACAGACCTGAATCAAGATTATTTTCACTGCTTTATATGTCAGTGACTGGAGATTTGGCACAGGGCCTTCAGCTTTTGCTGTAGATGGATGGTTGGAACCTCACCCAGCTGCTGAGTGACAAACATTTGGCTTGTTTGTCTGACACATGTGCTTGGTAGTTTCAGCTCATTTCCCTCAGTGCAGTTGTCCACATTGAAAAAAGTAACAACCATGCAAGTTGTCAACTGTTAATTACTGTTGTGTGGTGAAAAGGCTGAGCTTTGCTGTGGGCCAGGAAGAGAGACAAAGGTAATTGCTCTAACCTGTGCATAAGTATGTATGGCCCTGGATATCAGTAGGGCAGTTTAAAATACTTACACTTGCATGGGTATATTCATCTTCTACGAGTAACTACGGTTTGTAGGAGTTTTAGCAGTAAACATAGAGCAAAGGGAATAGTATTAGAGAGCTTTCAGTAAATGTGCCTGGTGTAGCTACCATTTTTAAGGGTTTATGTTCCTGTAGTGAATTTTCATTAGGCTCTCCCTAGGAAATCATATTTTAATCAAATCAGTACTTTTTTATCACTATAATTTCTGAGTCATTCTTCTTATTGTTTGATATATGATGATAGCTATAAGGACCATAAATCCATTGGAAGGCAGTAGAGAAAAATAATTAAATCTATTCAGACATTTAAAGCAAAAGGTTAAGTCCAAGGTATCCTCCACTTGAGGCTTATAGTAGGATCTTGGCAATCTACTGAACCTGAGTTTGCTTTGCTCATTGGGAAATTGGAATGAAAAGGACCAACTAGATCTGTACCAAACTCACCGCCCAGGTACTAGCAACGAATAACATTTTATCCCCATTTCCAAAATGAGCACACAGCCTGGAGTGGTATCAGAATCAGGATTTGATTTGAACTGGGTTTAGTAATACATTCAAGGGAACTAAGTGGGATACAATTTTAAAATGCAACCAAGTGACTTAGAGCTTGCTGTGTCCGTGCACAAATGCTATGCATCTTATTGTATCAATGCTTTAGCAAAACACGCTGAAGCATTTTGTCTTTCAGTTGCCTTAAATAGAATTATGCCAGTGATGAAGTTAGTCCAATATACATAGCTTACTAATTGATCACACTTCAAAACACCACTGGGAAGTAGACTTGAATATCCAGCTGGGCTACAAGTAACAGTGTCATTATGATTGCTAGACTAAATCCAGAGATAATCTTTCTTCTTTCCTCTTAACTCCCAATAGAAATAGATGGGGGTTAAAATGTAGGTAGGAGAAAGAAGTAGGCTGTGGTTCTGCTTGTTTCGGTAACCACCACTGCTTAGATAACCTTCTAAACATACTGCACATTTGGTATAAAACCTGCATTGTGTGACATTCACAGGAGTTCTACTGTTAACTTGTACTTAATGATTTTTCTATGAATTGATTGTGTAGTATCGTGATTGCACCAAGTCCTCTTTCCCAAAGTGCACTGTACTACAGTATAAGTAATCCTCCTCTCTGCATCAAAATTTTGCTGTGTGAGGAAAACCCTTATCCTCTAGGTTAAGAAAGTCCTAACTTGTAGAGGCTTACTTGTCATATTTATACCAATAATTGTAGGTGTCATGGGCAGAGCAGCAATATGAAAAAAAGAGAACTAAGCGTGCCACCGTGAGAGACTCAGCAGAAAATCTTTTCAATGATCCTATGTGGAATCAGCAGTGGTATCTGGTAAGAAGTTGTTTCACTGGGGAACCGGGGATGGTGAATTTCAGTTGTGCTTTCAGCTGCATTATTTTACTAGTATCAGAGCAATTGGACTGAAGGGAGTAAATGATGAGCCCCTCTCATTACCATATGCTATAAAAATGAGAGATCTCTGTGCATAATATTTCCAGGCAACCTTCTATTTTCTCTAAAGTGTCATTTGTACAAACATTCTAAAAGTCAATTCAGGCTGCTGCTTAGAATGGGGGTTGATGTTAGAAAGTATAACACTTAAAAGCTACCTTTATGATAATTTTAAAATATTTGCTGTTGGCATATAAGAAGTCCCTCATCATGTCTGAAGCTGGCCATGACAGCCAGCTCCAGACAAAAAAAAAAAAAAAGGCATATATGTGTGTGACAAGCACCTTCAGCCTCTTGAACTAGGATTTAAATAGAAGAGGGTATTTACAGATCACATGTTCAAAACCTCAAGGGAAAGAAATTTCCTGAGCTTTATAGTTTCTATCTGCATGTGACAACTGAGAAATACAGTTGATCATTTATGTTTTATATGGTCTCTTTCAAGAGTCTGTATTTCCACTTGCATCTAGCTGTACCTTCAGTCTAGGCTTCATTGCTTTCACTTAGCATAGGGGGAGCATTAAAGATGGATATTACAAATCAGGAAGGAATGTCAAGCACAAGTGTGGCCCAAGTGGCTGGAAATACCTTTCTCTTCTTCCGTTCAGCTTAGAGAAAACAGACCAAACTCTAGGCTGTTTGTATAATGCTTTGTCTTCTCTTGTCTTTGTTTGAGCTAGGAAAATAAATTATAAATGGCATAGCATAAAATATTTCCATGAAGAGTTCTGCAGAGTTCTTTTCAACATAAAAAATGTTATCTTTAAGAATTTAACTTTTCTTTGAAGCTGAATACCTGTTTGGTCCTTTGCAGGTTTCCAATAGGCAGCAGGAAATTTCTGAGATGTCTGTATTGGACGAATACACAAGCACACACAGAATTCAAAAAAGCAGTTTTGTGAAAAAAGCAATGTCCTGCTTTCTGGGAGATGTAGTTCTTTTTTCCACCTTTCTATGGTTTTCACTTCTTTTCCCTCTAGTTTTCCCACATGAGAAACAGAAACATGATGCTTACCCTTGTTTGCAGTGCACATTGAATTTTTTCTGATTAAATGCATAAATGTGCTAAATATTTTCTTCCAAAATATGTTCCTTGCCTTGTAGTAAAAAACTTATTATTACGATTTGATGGCAACAGCTTTTAGCTTTATTCAGTGTACCTTCAAACATCACCAGAAAAAATTATTATTTGATGGATTCTAGAGAACAAAACTTGGAACCTCAAATAACTCCTTGACCGGCAGCAGTCAGAAAAGAAAGCATAAAATGAAAGAAAGGTCATTCCCATAACAAATTTCATTTTCTAAGCCTCGTATTTTATGCAGCATTCCTTTGGAAATGAAGTGAAAAACCTGGCATCAACTAATGTAATTATACACAGAGAAACAGAAAGAAAATGCATTTTTTTACATCTATGTTTTTATGGGGGTTATAAGCAAGTTTTCCAAATTAGATGTATATACTGCACATTTAATATTAGAGAGGACGAATGACCCATTTAGGAGATACTCTTCAAAGAACTTGCTGTGGAAGTGAAGGCTATAGATGATTCATGCTTCCGGTTGATTTACCACAGGAACAGTAATGAGGGTAGTAAACAGAAAGTTGTGATTCAGCACAGTTGCTCCTAACCAAACGACTACCCTAATTGTTTTATCCATTAATTATTTTGCTCTGGCTAACTTGAATGTCAAAGGAGAAAACACATTTGGAGAAAACGCAGCTCACTGTACTGTGGGGTACTGTCTTGGCTTCTCATCAAGTGAAAAGAACAAACATTAACAGGTCTGATTATTAACTCAACGTTCCAAGGTTCATCGGTACTTCCCTACCATTCCCATGTTTCTGCTGCTTACCTCCAATTAATACAAGACGCTCTTTGTTCAGAGGTGGTCTTCAGGGATATTCAAGTAATGGGGTAAATCTTTCAGTGCTACAAGTATTTGAAGAAACTAATTTTTGTTTTATCTTTGCAAAATTTGAGCAAAGTATACAAGTTCAGGCTGGGATGGTTTAGAGCACCTTTAAAATATTATTTTGTATCTGTGAAGTATAAATGGATAAAAATGTTGACATATTTTAATCTTTTCTGTCCTCCAGCAAGATACAAGAATAACTCCATCCCTGCCCAAACTGGATCTCCATGTTATGCCCGTATGGCAAAAAGGGATTACAGGCAAGGGTGTTGTCATCACAGTACTAGACGATGGCTTGGAGTGGAATCACACTGACATCTACGCCAACTATGTACGTTTGGGCATTAGAATGCTACTGAATAAATTAATCGATTGTAAATTTGATGTACAGACACTCTTCTCTGGCTTGCTGTCTGTTCTGTAAGTCAGCTGCCACAGTACAGAGACTGAAATACTTGCCTTAGGCGTAATTTGGAACCTGGTCTGTGTCACAGGAAGCTGAATGTTACTTAGCAATGATAGTGGGGTGGGTTTTTTGTTGTTCTTTTTCTCGCTCAGTAGATTTAGTTCCCAGGCATGTGTGTATACAGTGGTTTAATGCTGAATTATTAAAGCTCTGTGAAAAATTTATGGAATTGTTAATGTCCATCAAATTCTACAAACTTGATTGCTGTCAACATAAGGCACACCAAATAAATAAATACAGACTCTAGAACCCATTTTGTTACACATTTTAAAATGCATTTTCTAGTTGTCCGAATTAATTCTGTTGTGTTTTGTTTTGTTTTGTTTTTAATGTAGGATCCAAAGGCAAGCTATGATTTCAATGACAATGATCATGATCCCTTTCCTAGATATGACCCAACAAATGAAAACAAGTAAGTAGCCTCCGAGTTGTGTGAAGAGAACAAAACAGTACATTATTAATTTGTGTGTTACAACATGCAAATACAGAAATGTCTATGTATGTCCCCCATGACAATTATATACTAAAAGGAAGTATTTCTATAATGGAATCACAGGGTGGTTGAGGTTGGAAGAGACCTCTGGAGGTCTTCTGGTCCGAGCTTCTGCTCAGGCAGGGACACCTAGAGCCAGTTGCCCAGGACCACATCCAGACGGCTTTTAAATATTTCCAAGAGGGGAGACTCCTCAACCTCCCTGGGCAACCTGTGCCAGTGCTCACTCACCCTCACAGTAAAAAAAGGTTTTTTTTATGTTCGGAAGGATCCTCTTGTGTTTCAGTTTGCACAAACATTGGCACATAACATTGGCACAAACACTGGAAACTAAAGAAATTAAATTCCCAGATGAAGAGTTTCTTAATTGTAATCTCTGTATAACGTCCTGAATTTTCTTCGTATCTTTGTATAAGTAAGGTACTGATATGTTTCTGTGAGCTGAAGGGAACAATCTGTTCATGTCACCGTGTATGTGTCTAGAATGATACCTCCCTAAGCAGATTTTGACTTCAGTTCTCTGCCTTGCACTGGGAATTGTAAAAGAAGATATCTCCTAGGAAGGGCTCTGGAACAGACTGTCTTAAAGGAACTTAGCAAGAAACCCATCCCTTCAGGTCCCCTTTTGTAGCTAAGGTCACTCTTTTCCAGTTCTGGCAGTACCTTTTGGACTGATACCATAGCTTCTAGCTCAGTGCATGCCATCACAGGTGAAGTCATGCTTCTGACCTCCTCTCATACAGGTATGACACACAGTTAGACACTGGAGGAGCTTACATTCACTCCTGTGACAGTCTTTCTGTCCTTTCTGAGGCATATGGAAGCTTTATTTAGACCAGATTTGGCCTAAATGCCCTCAGGGTAATATCCTAGGAAGTTTCAAAAGGCTTGAACACAAGACAGCCAGCAAGTTCACTTAGTGGACTTGTGTGTCTTGGAAGGAGAGAGGAATTTTCTCTGATGCCCTCTATAGAGCTACCCCTCTGATAATCTGTGGGACATCTTGATAGGTGTATCTGTGGTAGTTCAGGGAGGAATTTTGTCAATCAGGAAGAGAATGGACCTCTTTAAAAGCTGGTATAGAGAAGAAGTCAATTCCTTAAACCAATTAGGATGCTGCTACTCAATAAAGATAAAGTAAGAAACTGATGCACTGGTTCCCTATTGTCTATCAGACAATACAATAGCATCCACAACATAAATCAGTGTATGGGGGGGAAAAACAATCAATGAAAGTATAAATGTTCCATGAATAAGGCATTTGAAAAATGACATTTCTACTTTGTTACAGCGTTAAGAGCAAGAAGCCATTATCCTCTTGTTCCAATGACATTATCTCTTAAATCTACCTGTATTACCTCTAATCTTTATTAATAAGCAAATGGAATTCAGCCCAGAAGCATTCAAGCACTTCATTGAATAACAATCTGTAGTATTAAATAATACAACTCTTTTACAATTACATTTATATGAAAATTTTCTGTATTGTGGAATAAGAATCACCTATGGCAAAAAAGCGTTGCATAGGAAATAGTTGGTTGCAAGAAGAATTTAGCAATGTTGAGAATAATTTAAAGGCTCACTTTTTGAAATCCTAAATAAATGCAGCCATTAAAAAAGAGTATCTAAATGTGTGATTAAAAAAGACTTGTATTGGTATTTTTTGTTTGAAGAAGTTTAGCAGCTTCTTAGCCCCATAATTTTATGCTACCTTTACACTCTACTAAAATACTGGTATCTAATAGGTCTATGGACTTCAGCATGACTTAGGTTAGGTATTTATCATCACATCGCTATGATCCTTTGATCATTAAGTAGGTAAAATTATGTTGCTTGAAGCCTAAGAGAAACAAGTATTTTTGTATCATGTGGATACAACTCAAAAGCTATTCAATAGTTGCATTGCATTCATTTAAAGGAAGACTTGACCAAATCAAGAAGGTCAGTGATGAGTCTTTGTGTATGTTACACAAAGGAGTTATGAGATGTTTATTCTTGCTATATTTATTCAGGCATGGGACACGGTGTGCAGGAGAAATTGCCATGCAGGCCAACAACAGAAAATGTGGAGTTGGAGTAGCCTACAATTCCAAAGTTGGAGGTAAGAAAACGAAAATAATTAGATGTCTGATATGAATGGAAACCAGTCAGATCCTGTGAAGTGCTGACTGTTTTCAGCTACAGTTAATCTGAAACATGAATGATTCGTCCTTCTCAGAAAACATCAATCTTGCAGTATTAGGCTACAAAATCCTGTCTGGCCATAGTGCAGAGTGTTACATCTGTATGACAGCATTTCTTGAATGTCAACATAGTCTTTGGTTATCAGTTGAATGTATGTAGAATATATAACAACAGTATAGGGGGTTGTGATGTTGATGATGATAATAATAAATAGCAACAACATATATTGTACCCAGAGATAAGACTGTATCTTTTAATGAATGATGGACTCACTTCTAATAATTGGTTATTGTGGAAGGAGGCAGCATGGCAGAGGAGAGGAATTGAGTTGAGTGAAAGTAAGAATATACAATTTTATACCCACCCTTGCTTATGGCAGATTATTTCCATCTACACAATTACATTCAAAAGGTCATGTCAGTCAAGATATTCAAAGTGCTGTGGTTTTTATTGCAACAGAATACTTCGCTACTATCATCATAAGTTAATTTTGAAAATAAGTAGAGTCTTGCTTGCCCATCAATCAATACTGCCATTTTTTTTGAAGTGGTGACTAAAAGTTTAATCCATTAGAGGTTTATGAAATAGTCATGATCAAAGTATCAGTTGCAAATGGTTATTTAGCTCAGAGGAAGATACTTGTACAGTCCTAGTTTTTCCATTACTCCCTTTTTTCCTTTTAAACAAAGGGTCGATGAGTGGCAATTGACACCCATAACTGCCATTCCCACCATTTCAGTCTTATGTTTCTGGGTTCTCATTTAGTCTACTGAGCTGTCACAGATGTCAGCTTTGCAGTCTGCCTTTGCCATAATGCATTATGCTGTCATGCTCTGTTTAAATAAAATACCTCACTCATAAGACAAAGATGCCAAATTTTCAAAGCAGGGCAAAATGGATGAAGCTGCAAAGATGTCTGAACTCCCGCTGTGCCCATATTTTAAGGCACTTGCATGTACAGAGAAAATTCTTCCACAGTTATTTGCATATGCTCTGGGTTCATTTGCAATGGGGTGATTTGTCTAGGAAAGGAAAATAACAGGAGGAAAAGCAGTCCAGTAATCCAAATTACCCAGAAAGCTGCTTATACCTGGGTGGGGGAGGAGAAAGAATGGAAAAGTTGAAAGAAATTGTAAGCTGTTATATATGACCAACCTGATTAAGATAGGGTCATAACAAAAATATTTTCGAAGTGCAGTGGAAGATAGGAGAAGTCTTCAAAAGATTCAGATAAATTTGGAGTGACTAAACACTGGAAGGCTTTTTTGATGTTCCAAACTATACAGGATTCATTTCTTCACAAGCTTTTTTCCTTCTTTTTTTTTTTAAATCCATGAAATGACACATTACACACTTCTATTTGACATTAGTTCAGGATGACTTCTTCAAGCGGCTGTTTGCTTGTAGCAATTGCCATACTGGATAAATCTAGTTGTCCACAGCCAATGCCTTCTCTCTGATAGTTAGCAATAGCTGTGTTAGAGAAAGAAACTCTGACATTTGGAATAACTTGTTCTCTAACCTTCAGCATCAGAGGTTGGTTTAACTTTGTCTTGAAGGGTGAAACAAAACATTCCATTAAAAATTTTTGTTTTCCATGAAAATACTGACTTTAATAATCCTGAGTGTTATCACTAGTCACATCAATGCCTGACCCTATTCTGAAACCTTGATTAGTCTCTTCAGTACTTTGTGGCTGTGAATCCCATAGGCTTTTCTGTGTGCTGTGTGAAAAAAAACCCCAACCACTTCTTAATGCCAGTTTTCAAAGTGGCACCTTTCAGTGTCCTTTAACGTTCACCTCTTGTTCTGTAGAGAGCTAAGAAATGTGTGTGTATTGATCACCTTTGAAGTAAAGCAGGGTGTATATATTTTCACACATACCTAACCATAGCACCGTGCTACGATATTTCTCTGGTGCTGCCATGGAAATCAAATGATTAAGAAGCTCCATTTTACAAAGGACTGGGCTGAGAGTTCCCGCACAGTGACGTGTTGCTAAAAATAGCCTTGTGCCAGGCAGATACATGTATGTGTCTGAAATTACCTTGGGCTTTGCCTGCTTTTGATTTTGTGGGACTGATGATGGGAGCAAGCATGTGCAAGAATAGGAAAGAGTTTATGCAAGAGGACATAATTGGAATCTGCTTAGGGAAATATCACTGCAGTCATAAAATCTCTGAGTTGACTTAAACAAACAGGATTTTTGGTGATCACAAAGACAAGACAGTGGTTTTTTTCCTTGAACTGTTTTCATCAGTGTGTTGTCAGTGTTCTTGTTTTCTTCCTTGATTACATTATTTATTTGCAGAGTTGGCTTTGTCTTCTTCTGTGGGAAATATCTGTACGCTACTCTCTGCATTCCCAGTATCTCATTATGTGTTGCAAGCTCGCACCCGGAGCTTGCAGTCATTTCCACACAGGCAGATCCTTGCTCACAGCGCACTGGTATGAGACAGTCTCACAATTCTGAGCCAACTGAAAAATGAGTATTCAAAATGTTACAAGTTTAAGCCTATCCAGGGTAAGTGGTGTTTTTAGTACCTGAAGCACAGGATATACCTTGATTCTTTTCCCAGCTTTGTGAGTGACAGTAGAGTAGGGGTGGTTGAGTGGATTAACTCCTTTGTCTGTTTTTGCCACTAATTAAGATGACATAATAAAGCCCAGCTTTGTCTCGGAGGTATTATGAGTCTTAGACGCCAGCCATTTGGGAAAAGAATTATGCTTCCAGTCTTTTTTTTCCTGCTTGATAGTATAAAAAAAGAATAAGACACTGAGCTGCAAATGCGAGGTTGGGCTTCTTTTTTTTTTTTTTTTTTTTTTTTTTTTTGTAATAGAATGAACACATTTTGCCGGCTGTGCTTTGGAAAAATCCCCATTTTGTGGAAAATACTAGAAAATGAGTACTCATAATTCACCAACTGCCCGTAATGGTGCAGCTGCTGTAGTACTAACTTGCCAAGTTCAAGAGAACCCAGACATTTTTATTGCTTGAAAACACAGGCAGAATCCTGACTGCTGTGGCTCTTATATTGCTGCTGTTGCTGAGAGAGCCATGCCATAGTGGGAATTTTGCCAGACTTCTGCTATTTCTGTCCTCCTCCAGCACTGGACAGGGGTAGCAGTCCTACTGCAGAGCTATGGCTTTGCAGAGTGAGAGATCCAGTGCAGAGGAACCGCTGTCTGCCACTGAATTTTAAGTACCACTGAGATCAGGCTTGCTCTGAAGAAGATTAGATCACACAGTTCCTAATAAAATGTTAATGGCTAGAAATCTCTAGCATCTCTGGATTGCTCGCAGTAGAAAAAAAGTGGCAGTAAAAACACAGTGAGAATTTTTTGTGGTGTAGATTGAAGAGCTAGTGAAATAGCAGTGTTACAAGACAGCAAGACCTTAATGACTGTGAGGACAAAGTTTTAGTCAGAACATTCAGAACTACACCTTTGAACTAAAACTCTTACAACTCTTAAAGATAAAAGT
The DNA here is from genome assembly GCF_929443795.1 of Astur gentilis. Lineage (NCBI taxonomy): Eukaryota > Metazoa > Chordata > Aves > Accipitriformes > Accipitridae > Astur > Astur gentilis. The sequence goes on from NC_064919.1 coordinate 1,818,736, forward strand.
AATGTTGATAAAACCTATTTAATTTTAGTGACATGCTAGCAGTTTGAGAAGTCTTTGTTACAGATTTAACGGAGACGAATAAAGAGTCAAGAAAAAGCTCAATGCAATAAGAAAAAGCAGCAACAGTAAGAAAAACATCATCTTCTTGGCTCTCTGTAGAAAGAGAGAAGTGAGTAAGAGGCAACCAAGATTTTAAGAGGTTTTTTTTTTAAAGTTTGTAGAGAGCACTGAGCTCTGCAAATAAAGGTTAAGTGTACTGTATCACACTGACATGAATTGCCCTCAGTATCACTTACATGAACAGCAGTAGGATGTGGTTGCAATAGTTATGGATTAATTTGCTGGAAACTTTAAAAACAGTTAACAAAGACGAAGAGGAGGGAATGGAAAGTAAATCCAGTCATCTTCTTTTTTCCTGTTAAGGTATACGAATGCTGGATGGAATAGTCACCGATGCTATTGAAGCCAGTTCAATTGGTTTCAATCCAGAACATGTGGATATTTACAGTGCAAGCTGGGGCCCTAATGATGATGGTAAAACTGTGGAGGGACCTGGGAGACTGGCACAGAAGGCTTTTGAGTATGGGATAAAACAGGTACGATACTTAAGAGAATGATACAATAAAATGTGGCAAAGAGAATTTTAAAATGGTTGATATCAGGAAAGAAATGAAAATGCTTTGTGCTGTCTTTGCTGAAACATATTTGAAAAGGAGGAGATGATAGATTTTAATAGTACAGGTCAGAGAAATTGTCAGCCGGAACAGGACTTTTAGAAAAGCACCATTAGAGCTTTCTAAGCTGGTTTTAAGCTGCTGTTCTCCACAGGTAAGCTTTCTTTTTCTATCCTTAATTTTGCTGCCTTTGTCTTGCCCTACCCCCACCCTTCTCTGCTGCTTATTTTGCACTGAACAGTAATTGGATTTCTGCACTGAAAGCCTATAAAATTTAATACAATATTTCTGCTTTGTGAATATTTTGCTGTGTGAAATAGTGATGCATTTTAGCACCCTGTGGATGGGCTTGTATTCTGTTAATTGCATTAGTTTATAAATTGGTGCATATCATGATCCAATTAAAATGAAGATAGTAAAAAATGCGTGATGAAGAGTAATGGAAACGATTTTTTTTACAGGTTTTTTTTTTATGTTATCCTTTTTAGATCTGGTTGGATGATAAGTAGGGTGCAAACTGAGAGCTACCAGGGATGTATTAATAACCTACTCTTGCTCTTGCCACTGAGGTGAAAAGATATCTAAAGGCGGACAGGTACTAATACAGAGAGGAAGACTGAATCAGAGATGGGAGAGGAGACAAGTGGAGGACAGCTTGAAGGACAGAAGCAAAGAGAAAGGATTTTGGGAAAAGGGCAGTTAACATTAGCAGGCAGAAGGAGAGAAGAAGAAAGAAGAGTCTGACAGCTGACAAACATACTCTGAGGGAAGAACGGAGACCGAGAGGAGTGGGCTGGTGGTAAAAAGATCTAAGTCCATAGGTAGGCAGCAAAAGAAGAGGGACAATTAAAGGCAATAATTAGGGAGCCAATGTTCAGTGGTCTTACTCCGTAAAAGCAGGTTCTTTGGTGAAGAATGTATCTTTTATTACAATTTGTTTTATTTCTCAAGGGGAGAAAATTTACCCATTCATCAGCCTTCTTTTTGGAAGGATCTGGATGGTCTCCATTCTGCTTAAAGTCAGCCAGAGCTGGGGTTGCCAATGACTTTCATCCCTGGCACCTTCATTGCTGGCCTGGCAAAGCACTTAAGTGTATGCTCAGCCTTAAGCATCTAAGAGGTGTTGGCAGCACTCTAAATGAAATCAAAGCAGGTGTTTACAGATATCAGTGCTTTTCTGGACTGCAGCCTTTACTCACAAAGGAAGATACTATCTCATTTTCTGTAGTTGACATGACTAGTCCTTGCCATTTTGATAGTTTTATCACAAAGAGTACAGCTTACTTTTCTTTATTTTTTTAAAAGTGCTTTATTTTAAGTGCTGCAAATGCCTTAGTGCTTGCATGAATAACTTCAAATCTCCTCTAAGTGAGATGACAAAAATCAGTATTTTAACTGCTGTTTCCAGTAACTGTACATATATTAATGATGGACAACATATGAACTTTTGCACTACACACGAAACATGCTTTTATTCTTCTGAAGGACTAGCACAACTTAAGACTGGATAGGGTGATATGTGTTTTCTCTATGATAGCTGTGATGGTTTACATGCTGTCAACTGCCAGCATCAGTTATTAGCTGCTGCTCCTGCATTATACACTGGAGACCAGAGCAGGGAATGAATGTGGTTATGTCTGGAGTCTGGAGTCTGGTGATGCTGGCCCACAGATCTGTGAGAGAAGGGAGGGTTTTCAGTCAGATGTGCTTGCTGGGTCACCATGTTTCAACAAGTGAATGCCAACTGTGAAAGGCTTCCTTACAAAAAATAAATTGGTGGAAAAGTCATATCACGTACATCATAAATACTGCTTAGCCATACTTCTGTGATTACAGGAAAGGCAAGTGAACTAGCCCCTGATAAACTTGCCATTTCTTTTAAAAAATGGGCATTTTTCCTAGAAATGTTCAGTACCAAAACATCAGCACGTGGGAAAACTTACCTGTTGAACACAGACTCTGTTGTTAACTTAGCAAACTATTCTGCAGAAAGGTGCTGTACCTAAACGGTCAAACTAAGAGATATAGTGTAGGGTGTGAAGTAGGATACCTCAAGTACCTGGTTTCTTCTGTCTGTCCTCCACAGTGCTTATGGAACACTGTCCTTTTCTACCAGAAAATGATATATTAAGCTTTTTGGGGGCAAGCAGTTGTCAAGAATACATTACAGAGACTGAAATCTCTTTGATAACCACTCATTTCCATTTTCTCTAGGGCCGAAATGGGAAAGGTTCCATTTTCGTATGGGCTTCTGGGAACGGAGGCCGTCAGGGTGACAACTGTGACTGTGACGGTTACACTGACAGTATCTACACTATCTCCATTAGCAGTGCTTCTCAGCAAGGCCTTTCTCCCTGGTATGCAGAGAAGTGCTCTTCAACTCTGGCCACAGCATACAGCAGTGGGGATTATACTGACCAAAGAATTGTAGGTTGTTTTTACCAGATTCAGAACGAACATAGAAATGTATTATATATGCAAATAACAAGTGTGGGCACTTAAATGCTTGGTTTCAAGTGTCTGCTTTACGTTATGTGTTACATGCTTAGTCCTTTTGCCTTGAAACACTGAGGGGCTTGTAATCCAAAAAGTGATTGTATTCCTGGAACATCTTCTACTGTAAAGCAATGGCTAAACAAAATCATTGTGTAAGTGCAGTTAAATCAGCATGCTGAATTTGTCTGCTGTTTGTGTATGAGAGAGGTCTCTGCATGAAGTTTGATGTGGTCCCATTCTTCAGAAAGGGCGGATGAAGAGAGATTTAGAGTAAAAGGAGAAAGAACCCGTGAAGTTAGTGGAGCATATGAGTCAGTACCTTGCCATTAGCTTTTGTAAGATTGTCAGCCCCCAAGTTCCCACTTATGACAGCAACAACAGGGCTTCCAAACCTGTAAAAGGTACTCAGCAAGCAGGCATATTAGTCTGTGTGCCTTCATTAACTGTGCAAGAAATAACTTGTACTGAAGAAAATTGCTGTGGAAAAAATAATGTTGAAGTACCTATAATTTCTGTTCAGCCCTGGTGCATGCAAATTTTACAATAAACTGCATTGACAGGGATTAAACCAACATCATTCCAAGTTAGCCAGGAGATCAGTACTTCCTAAGTAAGTGGCTTCTCTTCATAGCTGAGATCTAGATACATGGGCAGATGAGTTTGGTATTTAATTTCCAAATAAAGCACATGTTTCATTGCAAATTATAGTTCTTCTGCTGAAGAGGGAGCAGAACACCAATACTAATCCTATGAGTAATTTTCTAGCAAGCAGTAATTTTAAATGTTCTAGGCCCAACACAATGATCTGTTTTTATGATTCACCAGTAAGCCTGAAACACTTATTGTGAAACCTTAGAATAAAATAAGATATTCAGTGTGGGAGTATTTTGTTCCAACACAAAGCGTTTTGATACAAAAATTATAGTTGAAGTAAAAAGAGTGGATTGAAATATGAACAGATTTAAACATCCGTCACTTTTTCTGCTGGTGAGGAATGCATTAATACAAACCAAGTAAAGGATACATGGTTATGTTTGTGAGTGTAGATATGACTGTATTTACAACTGCTTATTCATGCAATCTGCTTTTTTTGGTGTTTTTTTTTTCTGTCAGACAAGTGCTGATCTTCACAATGAATGTACAGAGACTCACACTGGGACCTCTGCATCTGCACCACTGGCAGCAGGAATTTTTGCTCTAGCACTGGAAGCAAAGTAAGATGTCACAGAATTACCTTTGAAACTCCTCTCTCTCAGTCACCCCACCATCTTCCCTGAAATGTTGTCTCTTTGAAGTGGCACCATCTCATGCTGCAGCTCCACTTTTTGTCAGTCAGACTTGCTCAGCCTGATGACAAAAATAAGCAGCTACTTGCCTCAACACCTTTCTAGCAAAGCAGAAACAGCATAAGTAAAACATGATGACCAAGGAATTTTAGCCCATTTTGTGCATTGGCAGCAATCATTTACTGAGTTTGGTCAGTTGCACTTAAAAGCAGTGAGGCTGCACATGTATCAGGAAGACATAATGTGAAGACAATGGGTTGCAGGAGTTTAAATTAAGTATTTAGTCAATTTATAGAACCTTTTCTGCCAATGATGAGATACATAAAATGGACAGTACCCAAGCCTGACTGCCAGAGCAGGTAGGGAGCAGGTAGGTTCAGGTCCTGTAGGGCTGGTAGTCAGAATGTATGACTTAGGGTAAGAAAGAACAGGACGGGATGGGACAATGGCTTTTTTCCCAGAATACATTTCAGGCATTAGGGCATACGCTTAGTATTTGAATGGTGTAGGTTCACCTCCATTTTCTATTGCATACTCCTTTGATGACATAAGCCAAGACATTTAGGGCCATATTTTAAAAGGGTAGAGTTAATCACAGATAGAATCAAATACCTAGTGAATTTTCAAAGCCCATGTCCCATAAAGATGGGTGAGAAATACTAGTTTTGCTAATTAACTTTAAATGCCTGAATAATTTTGAAGAATTAGACGCTAATCTTGCTAGATAGATACCCATTCTTCATTTACACAGAAATCTTGTCTACCTGGAGAAGTATTGTGAGGATAAGCATGCCACATGCCATATATTTTAAAATAACGGGATGCCATATGCTTTCAAAGCATGTTCTGTTGCAGACTAATAATTGAGAGAAAAATGATAGATAGCCCTGAAACAATTAACCAGGAACATTTTCTCAACAGCCCAAATCTAACGTGGAGGGATATGCAGCACTTGGTAGTGTGGACCTCAGAATACGATCCACTGGCTGGAAATCCAGGTTGGAAGAAGAATGGAGCAGGACTGATGGTCAACAGCCGATTTGGGTTTGGACTGCTCAATGCCAATGCGTTGGTAGATTTAGCTGATCCCAAAAGATGGAAAGGTGTACCAGAAAAGAGACAGTGTATTGTCAAAGACAAAAGCTTTGAACCAAGGTAAGAATTTGCATTAGCAGTAACTATGCTTATGTCTATCTTAGTAAAACCTGAAAGGTAGTATTCTGCACACATTGCTCCTAACCAGACTAAGGGATTTCTTCAGCTTCATTTGGTTTTGCCTTACTGTATTCCTTGGGGGCAGGCAAAGAGTGTTTGCTTGCTTTTTTTATTGTAAGACTGATGGAAATTACTAGCATGAAGCCTTAACAAAGAATAGGATTATTATGTCTGCTTGTGCAGCCAGCATATGGATGGATGATGTTGTGAGACTGAACCAGATCAGATAAGATATGAATATTTAGACAGCTATCAGAAGATGAGTAAAAAGATACCAAAGTCTCCCAGGGATTTTTTTTTTTTAAATTTGTAATCGGTCTTAGCAATTCTTCTCCTGTGACAGGCTAAATATGTTGAAATCAAGGTGATATATTGAGCTTTAGTCGAATCCATAGCATGTCTCTTACAAAACACAAGTGTCTTAAAGGTGCACTAAAAAGACTTAGGAGCCACATTCACAAGTGCTCCCAGCACAGTGAACCTAAACTGACCTCAATGTACAGGTAAGTTATAATTAGTCACTAAGCTGGTTAATCAACAAGGATATCAAGACCATTTTTGTCTCTACTTGTTCACTTATGGATTTGTCTAGAAAAAATACAGCTGTTTCAAAGATCAAAATTATACTGTGTGAGTGCACCAAAAATCTGTCTGTAGAAACACATTACAGTGTTTTGGAGTGTCATTGCTTGATAACCTTATTATTCATGCCATTTTACTATCAATTTGCTTTTATGAGCTCTCTTCTTTCTACACAGTGTTGATCCAGTACTGATGTATGTAGTAGTTGCTGTTTATGTATTTTTATTGCAGTACTCTGTGTTACATTATAAAAAACAAAGACCCCAAGATTCTGAGTTTAGAATTATTTAAGTGGAGATTTAGATACCTGATTCTCATTAGAAGTAATGGAAATTGTGCAGAGAAAGCTATGCACAGTAGCTCTCTGTACAGAGAATGCACAGATGTTAGCTTTTTTTTTCTTGCAATGGCATTGACTACAAAGGGTTAAAACGGCTGTGCCTGCTGCAGTATTTTAACTCCATGATAACAGCTCTTCTGGATATTTGAATGAGGCAGTTAAGTGTAAGTATGACACAGTTGTGTGATGTGGCTGCCTACAAAGCCTGCTTTTCTGTAGGCTCTGTGAGACAACAAAGTGTTGACAGAAACTCTTGATTATCAAACTTGCTTGCTTGCTTGCTTCCAGGGTGTGTTGCACAAGTCTCTCTTACACAGTGCCTATCACTTGGTTCAATTCAGTATTATCTGTGCTTCCAGAATTTCCCATGTTATTTACTGGAGCATTCAAAAAAACAATGAATGTAGAATTTGTCTTTACCTCTTCCTTTCTCATAATTCCGAAATGGGTGTTAAATGTGTCATTTGCACTTCACTTAATGATCCAGAATCAAAAGTTTCTGTGAGTAATCAAAGAACTCCTGTAATTTTGCCAGATTATTAAGAGCAAATGAGGAAGTCATCGTTGAAATTCCCACAAAAGCCTGCAAGGGTCAAGAAAACTCCATTACATCTCTGGAGCATGTGCAGCTTGAGGCAACGATTGAGTATTCCCGTAGAGGTGATCTTCATGTCACTCTGGTATCTCCATCAGGTACAGGAGGCAAAGACATGCTTTGTTTGTGTTGCTGTAGCATGTAACATTTATTTCATTAAAAACCACCTCTGTGTTCTTTAGTGGTTTAAAAAGAGCTAAATATATCATTGGACAAATTAGTGACCTCCAACAGGAGAATGTGAGGACAAAGCATCCTGGGTACTAGAGAACTGGTTCTCCGAAACCCCTTTTCAGCCTTCATGTGTTATGGGTTATTTTTTGTGAGAAGAGGTTTGAAAATCATACTTCAGAAAATGAAGGATCTGTTTCTAATACATTTTCATTCTGGCAACAGGACCTATAAAAACTGAGAGTTCCTGGCAGACAACAAATTACAGTTCAATAGTGCTTATCAGACTTACTGTGATTTGACAAACTAATGGAAAACTGAGGAAATCTGACTCCCTAGATTTCATGTAACTGTGTCTCCTCCCCATTGGTGTATTTAAAAACACAGTGTCTCTGTTAGGCACCTTAGTACAACTATACTAAATGTGCTAGAATATGGCAAGCTATCTTGACAATGCCCTGAAATAACACCGTAAGGAGAAAAAAAGAGAAAGGAGAATGACAACTTTGTAAAGAGTAAGATCTGTTAGATCAACTGCTATTATTAGAAAAAAACAGACAAGCTCTCAGGTATGAATTTAAATATCAGGCTGATTGTCCTGGTTTTGGCTGGGATAGAGTTAGTTTTCTTTCTAGTAGCTGGTATAGTGTTATGTCTTAGATTTAAGATGAGAATAAAGTTGATAGTACACTGATGTTTTCAGTTGTTGCTTAGTAGTGTTTATACTAAGTCAAGGACTTTTGAGCTTCTCGTGCCCAGCCAGCAAAAAGGCTGGAGGGGCACAAGAAGTTGGGAGGGCACACAGCCAGGGTAGCTGACCCAAACTGGCCAAAGGGATATTCCATACCATGTGACGTCATCCCCAGTATATAAACTGCGGGTATATAGGTGGCCAGTGGGGCACAGATAGCTGCTCAGGAACTGAGTGGGCATCGGTTGGTGAGTGGTAAGCAATTGCATTGTGCATCGCTTGTTTTGTATATTCCAATCCTTTTATTATTATTGTTGTTGTTGTTATTATTATTATTATCGTCTTCCTTTCTGCCCTATTAAAATGTCTTTATCTCAACCCACGAGTTTTACTTTTTTTCCCCAGTTCTCCTCCCCATCCCACTGGGGGAGGGGAAGTAAGCGAGTGGCTGCGTGGTGCTTAGTTGCTGGCTGGGATTAAGCCTTTAATATAGGCTAATCTAGTAATTCACAGATAATAAACCACTAGATCCTTGTTCATATTATTATTGAAGGACCTCACTAGAGAGGAGACTTAAGATACTGTACATGTAGTATATTTCCAAAGCCTGCTTTGCCTGGGCTTCCTTTTAAGCCTAACTTTAATTCTTCCTTTTCTGAGTTTACCTTTTGTCTTGTGGCAGCAATGTTGCTGGGAGATGTTTTACCCTTGACTCTTGGTGGTATTTTCAAATTTAATTTTGTCTTAGCTAAGTTTTAGTTTGGAAGTAAATATGTGGACTCTGTCTAGGTACATGATGGAGATGACAGCAAAAGTAGCTCTCATTCTACTTTTATAGAGATATTTCCCTCCCAAGATGCTGTTCTGCTGCTAATAGGTAGGAAGCATGGCTTCATCTTAGAAAAACACCGCTTTTTGAAAGACTGACAACAGTAATACGTTCTTCATCTTCATATGTAGGGTTTAACTGAAGTAGCAATAGTCAAGTGCTGCTGCCTCCACAATAGTATCAGTTTGCCTTCATGGTTAAATGTTTTTTTCCCTTGGTTCTTGCTGTTTTTCCACTTTCCTGCAAAACAGGAATGTATATGTATATGCCATACCAAATGTGTGTCATTCCTTTTCTATGTTTATGGTGTTACCTTTAAATATATTTATAGCTTGTGATCAGGCTCCCTGGGGCTTCTCTGCTCCTTATTATGTAAATATAGCTCCTTTGCTCTCTCCTTATATGCAAACAAGCACAACAAATTTCCTACTGTGCAGTAGAATCTCTGCGGCTGCAGAAATACTTTGTGAACTGCAACATTTTTGTAATAATAATAACAATGCAAAAGCTTTTCACCCTGTTGGAATTGCAGGCTGTAACAATTTACATCCACTCATGAAAAGAAAAAAAATACAGTGATGAATGCGGGATAAGGCTTTGGTTTCGCAATACTGCATGAGCTGGTTTACCTTCAAAACTTCCATCTCAGAAGTTTCCTGAACTGTTCATTGGTGGAAAAGACTGGTTGTGTCTGACCTCTGCTTCTTGTGCTTCTTTTTGTGCACCCACTACTTTTTTGTGTTAGAAATTGAATACTAAGCAAGATGTACCTTTTTTAGCGTGACCTAATGTGATAGTTTTTCTGCTCTTAAATACTGCTGTGAAAATAATTAAAGGAACACTGATCAGAAATATCATGTTTCCTGTTCCACAAGCTACTGCTAAATAGTGTATTTTCCAGGTTACCTATGCACGAGGTAGTGTGCAAGCAGAGCAGTGTGAAAAGTAAAAGTGGGCGTATATGAACAATCACTACTCTTGATCTTGCACCAACACAGGGACCAGCACTGTCTTACTGGCTGAGAGAGAGAGAGATAAATCTCCCAATGGCTTTAAGAACTGGGACTTCATGTCTGTTCACACATGGGGAGAGAATCCAACAGGCACCTGGGTTTTAAGAATTACTGATGTGGTAAGTATGTCTGTGTGTTAACTAGCTATGTTTGTAAGCTAATGAAGATAAAATGTTCACTAACCCCTACCAAGCATGTTGAATAGTGAGTCTTCTCATCAAGCAGGCCACAAGAAGACTTTATTCAAACTAAATATCCATCTGGATTAAAGAGTAAAGAAGAAAGATAGGGTCAGATTTTCTTGTTTTTTACATAAATGTAAAGTACCATCCTTATTTCACTGACACGTACCTGTCAAAAAAATTTCATGCCTGTGTTTCCCACACATTATACGCCACTGAAAGAAATCACTTCATACAGTTTTCTGAGATTCATGGAGTGAAATATGTAATCGAATTAACAGATGTTTAACTGCAAATTAGGTTCTTTTGCAGAAAAGAACACAGGAGAGATCTAGTCTTCTCTTGGTGCATGTGCATAATTTCATTAACTCAAAACCTTTTGAATTAATGAATTTCTGGTGACCTCAGAGAGCTATTCTGATGTATGCCTTTCCCTAACTTCTTTCTTAGACTAATTACTGCTGAGCAACGTTTAAGGATTAAAGCCAAGAAATCTACAGATATGAAATAAGTTTACTGAAACCACCTGGGGATATGGATTACAACAGTGAGACACCAGAATAAAGCTGCTTGATAGGCAACTGAAAAATCATTCTCTTGAAAAAGAGAGTGATCAAGCACACTCATCTCTAGAGAATTTAATTGAAGTTGTCTGTTAATAAGCTTGTCATTAGGGGTCAGATCCTGCCAGAAATGGAATGCTTCCTCTCAGACACTGAGCCTCCAAGCCTATGGGCCTCAAGTTGGAAACAGGAGGATAATGTCAAGTACTAAGCAGATGGACAAGGCAGTAGAAGTAAATATTATTATCAACAGTGCAGTATTAATACTGCAGGCTTATAGATAACCCCATGGTTACAGATAGCCTGCTCCTTGTAATTAATATAATGCATTTTTTGGAATGAAGTTAAGAGCAGCATTTTCTTTGTGATTATTTCTCATTTTCCATTTTCAAGTGAGAGGTTCCTGAAACTTAAAATAAACCAAGCTTTTTGTCCTCAGGAAGTAATGCACTCTTTCCTCAGCTTGAAGGGTTTTGTGATTCCTGAAATAAGTTTTCATATGAATGGCCCTGACTGAAATCACAGATTCCTGTGCAGAGTTACTCATAATTTAGTTGTCCTGTAAGTTGTGTATGTAAATCTTGGTGTAGGCTTCTGTTAGAAAAGAAGAGCTTCAGCAGCTATCTTCAGTCACTAAATGACTGAGTAAAAAATTCTGAAAAAAGGTTTGGTAAAATAAAGTTTAAGCGTTGTCTGTACTTGTCTCTTCCACTTTCTACTCTTTAAATACTACCGCCAAAACTAATGGACAAAGCATTTGTTGCTTACTTCCACATGCTGTGTTTCAGATTGCTGTTGTGCACCACCAAAGAATATTTTTCCAAATTACTATTCCACTGGTAACTTCTGTGAGGAAACTGCCAAGGAATGGCTTAGTGAAGAAATACAAATAACACAAAATACTACTTTTGTTATTTTTAGCATTCTATGTTATCACAAAATTCCATTGATGCTTACATGATTAATTAATAGTTATGTTGCATCAAAATGTGAATATTTGGAGTGGTTAAGCCATTATATCAAATCCCACTTTCTGATATATCCTGTCTCTAATGTATCAGTCTGTTTGTTCTTATAAATCATTGTCTAAATTTAGATACTGAAAGCCTTATCATTTATTTTAGTCACTTCTGTTGACTTTACAATTGAGTGTCCTGTTTCCTCATCCTATGTCCTGAGAATCTAAGCTAGTGTCATGCTTGTCTTTTAGTCCAGAAGAATACAAAATGAAGGAAGGATTGTAAATTGGAAATTGATTTTGCATGGGACTGCTACACAGCCTGAACATATGAAGCAGCCACGTGTATACACATCCTATAATGCTGTGCAAAATGACAGAAGAGGAGTGGAGAAAATGACGGACTTTGTAGAGGTAGTGTTACATTAATTTTTTTCCTTACATATTTTTCAATTCATAAGAAAATTATATTTTTCCCTAGTAAGAAGTCACATATTCATTCTGTATTCATTTCATCTAGCCCCTGACCACTTTTGAGTTGGCTATTGTAATTTTGTCCTTGTCAACAACTTATATTTTTATTAGTCTCTGTTTTCATAGGCCAACATCTAAGGGTTTGGGGATGATATGAGGATATTGCTACTAAAGCAGTGAACTCAATAGCTAATGAAGTTGAGTAGTACAAGGAGGGAGGAAGACACCTCTGACGGAGACATCAAATTTATGTAATTCTAGTGAGAACCAGTGTCGCATCCAAAAGGAGCTTTGCCTGCTGGAATGCTTCCAGGGAGTTTGGAAGGAAGTTAGTAATGAAAGACATGACAAAAGTCAGGGACTGACTGATTCAAAAGTTTTGGTTAGATGGATCTGTTGCTGCTAGCTCCTCTGTCACCCCTTCTTTGCCTTTCAGGTAGAGTGCTCTAAACATACTCCAAAGTTCTGAGAGTGACAGTGGTTTTCTGGGTGCATGGGATGGTAGTATTGTACATTTTCACAATGCTTGATTATGTCAACATCTTTGGAATACTTTATTAATCACATCACATCAATTTGTCTCCCCATTAAGTAATTGGGACATCCATAAAGTATAGAGAGATTAACCTTCCTCAGCCAAGTTATGAAGGAGAAGAGTGAGGGAGACATGGTTATGGTCTTTAAATACATTGGATAAGTGTCTGCAGGTGTGGCAACCACGTGCAAGAAAATAAATTGGAAGAAAGTAAAAGTGGGTTCAGGAGGTACTGTGGGAGAAGATTGGTGGACATAGTAAAAACCAGATAAAGATAAAATTAGTATTGAGTTAGAAAGACAATCCTAGTGTAAATGAGGAAGCTATGTGTCAGTATGGGAGGCATAATAGACCCTGCTGAAACAAGGTCGTGCTTCTCACTAACTTCTCTGTGCTTCTGTATCTGGCATTAGTCTTCCAAAGTTTCCAAGATACATGTCATGGCCACCCATTAGCCATACTTCACCATCTTTTCTCAGGTGAGAGCATCTACAGAGAAGGTTGTACAGAAGCAGTGGTTCAGTCCTTTTCACAAGGGTGTGTGGCACAACCAGAGCTGCCATCACCACTACATATACTTCCTTCAGTTAGACTGCTGTGGAGTTGTCTCCCATAGGACAACAAGAAATATCTCTTAAGACTGGGACAAATCCTGTTATAAAATGACATGTTGTATCCTGCCAATGTGGAATCTGAATTTATAACTTCCTACATTGTCGGCAGATTTGATATTTTGTACAATATAGTCCTTTTGATGATAGTCTGTTTTGGTGTATAATGGTCCAATTCTTTTCTAGATGCTAAGTGGCTCCTGAATGAAAAAAATACCATCTACCCACACCCAGATGGAAATCACTCATCAGGGCATATCTTAATCCAGACAGTTTTCCATTGACACCTAACCTTTTTTATGCTAATCTGTATTCTAGGACCATACCACACAGGAGAACCTGAGTGAAAAACCCAAAGTCACAGAAGGTACCAGTAGTAGCAGTGACAAAGCAGAAGATAAAATCCCATCAGAGGCTATGCTACATTTACTGCAAAGTGCTTTTAGCAGACAGATGGCTCAGAAGCGACTGCCAAAGAAGACTGCAAGTGAGAAGTTAAATATTCCATATGAACACTTCTATCAAGCCCTCGAAAAATTAAACAAGCCCTCCCAGTTGAGAGACTCAGAAGAAAGTCTGTACAGTGACTACGTTGATCTTTTTTACAATGCCAAACCATACAAGCATAGAGATGATAGACTGCTGCAAGCCTTGGTTGATATTATAAATGAAGGAAACTAAACAATAGGGTATCGCACTGAGTTGGAAATATTCATTTTCCCCACCCCACCTGTAGGTTTTTTTCAGAAGTCTGTTGTATGCTGTAGTTGTGTGATTGCTGCTTTGATTGCTTCATATTTAATACAAATATCAAGGAAGGGAAAAAACAGGTGTGGGAGGATAAGGCAGTAAACTGATGCTTTTTAGTAATAGCTTTTTTCAAAGCCTTTCTTCATTACCACCAGAGTAGTTTTGCCCCATCAGGCATGAAATGCAATAGTATTCCCCTGAAAAAACTAATGCTCTATTTTAAACAGTTCTCACATTACTTACTCTTCCACCCTATTCACTTAGCATGCAGTAGGAATCAAAACCTGAATTACCAAGCAGTTTTGAACCGAACTGCCAAAGCTATGGGGAGATACTCTCATCCCTGGATTTGTAATGAATATTGCAGTCTTATATTTGGCATTTATTCCAGATTTAACACTTGCAGCCAGTACTGCTTCTGTCATAGGTTTTTTTGTTCCTTCTCCAAACAGCAATGCTACCTTACCCTTCTGTTCTCCTGTAAAGGAGCAGCTGAGATGCTGGAGCTGGACTGGAGCATCAGTGAACACTGATGAAGTTATTCACAATTTAGACTGCAGACAGACATACACTAACATAAAAGAGCCCCAAATGAAGCATCCCAGACCATGGGATGGCATTCTCACCACCTAACTTTAACTACCTAAGTGAAGTGCCTGAATTATGAGCCTAGTCTTTCTAGGCTATAGGTAGTTAATGAAGACAGAGTCTCCTATAGATATTACTTCAGAGCAATTGGTTAGTCCTTGGTTCTGAATTACCTGATGGAGTCCTGATCTATTTGTATTGACTTTATGAGCTTGGGGGACCAATCTCCAACTATGGAGCCTCAGTGCGATTTCTAAAGTTAAGTAGTATAAATGCCTTCTGAGATCCCTACATCTGCAGTAGTCAGGCCAACAAAGCTGGGAACAATTTGTCTTTTCCTTGACTGTGACCAAAGTGGAAAACAAAGGATAACTGTGCCAGAAAAGTCCACTTAAAGACTGCATTGTGGAGTGTCTGTGCTAGATTGTAATGTTTCCCAAATACCTAGGAAGTTAAGGCAAAATGGATGGGAAGAGGTGTGAGATAAAAAAACATACCATGAGAAGGGACTCAGAAATGGAGAGAAAGAGCACGTGGAATGTGGAGGAAGGAGAGGAATAGAAGGAAGGAGAAGGTGGAAAAGGAGGAAACTGAGGTGGCTGTCAGAAAGCAGCAAGGGTGGGTGGCTCCCTAACGTTAGCAGTGTACTAGACAAACAGTTTTCCACACCTGCATTTTTAATGTCAGAGCCAAGTCCAACATATTATTTCATCATTTAAAAAAAAAAATGCAGTGTTGGATACTCAGAAATTAAAGGGGATATAGAACAAGGGAATGAAGATTCCCAGGGGATAGTTATCTCATTGCAGTGCTAAACATAGTCCAAACAAGTGCTGACTGAGTTTTACTTTTTCTCTCTCATCTACTATTGAAATGTGTTTTCCAGACATTCTAGAAATATATTATTCTCCTTCACTGTCTATGCCTTAAAATTATGCAAGTGTCTCTAAGGCAGGAATTCACATTTTGCTCATAATTCATCAGTTTGGATAGAGATTTTTCAAACTGCACACTAAATTCTGTAATTTAAAGGTAAATCTATTTTCTGTAACAATACTTAAGTCTTCATTGATGGAAAAAAGGACTGCTTAAAGGCAGCTTTGCAAATTGTCTTACCAAACTTAAAATTTTAAAATCTCTGCTTATTCATTCTTTGTGATGGTTTCATGTGTATCTTGGGCTTAGTCTGCTTTTTTGCCAGCTTTAAATAGATTGGGCTTAGTTGATTTGAAGAATTCTTCCATATTTCTAGTCCATACTTCAAAGATAACAACTCCACCATTGAATGTCTCTTATACTGAATCGCTCCCTCTTTACTAATAAATTTGCTTAGAATGAGAAGTGGTTACAAAAATCTCTTCAAGTGGTCCAAATCAAAGCTTTCCTGTGCTGTCCCTTCAACACACAAGCTGTCTGGCAATGTATCACTACCGAACAAGCAAAACGTAAAAGTTTCTGATGGCTGCTATTGCAGAATGAGAGCACTAACTTATTTCCACTAATGTTTAATTTTCAGAACTGGGAGTTAATCTCCACAACAAATATTCCTATCTGGTGAGGTAGGACCACTTTTAGTCCTGTGCGATGAAGCTCAGAGGCTGGTTCCCTCAGATAACAGCGATTTTAGCCAGTCCTCATTCAGGTATATTACAGCAAGGAAAGTAATAGCAACACTCAATCAGCCCTTGAAAGAAGTTTTCAGACTAAACGGGTGGAAAACATAGGACTCTTCTTTGTTTTAAGATCAGCTCCCATGTTGTAGCCAAAGTTTCCTCAGAGGACAAGTTTAAAATCTCTCTTTTGAATGTTTCCAACCCAGAGTAGATTATACAGGAGTAAATTATTTTTATTGTTAGTCTTGCCTTGGTGCCTGTGTGGGTTTTGTGAAAAATGTAAAAGGAAAAAAAAAAAAGTTTTCTCTCAGAATTTTAAATTATATTTTCGTTACAGGTATTTATAATATAGCAAAGATTTTATTGAACAGACAGAATTTTAAAAGGCATAATAAATTATATTGAAGAACCAGAATTTTCTTGGGAAAGAGACAATTTCATCCAATAAAGGTATTTTTTAAAAGGCATGTTCCAACAGCAACCACAACATGTATGTGATGTGATGTTAAAATTTGTCTACTAGTAGCATAATACAGTGTGTTAGCAGAGCTCAGTGTGTGGTCTTAACATTTGTAAAGAAAACAGTAAGATAAAGTCAAGCGTTTGACTGAAAAGGACCGGGAAATACAGTTTAGAATTAAAAATAATGGCTTGAGGAAATAACCAGGGGTTGGGTGGAGGAAATGTGTAATTTATTGAAAATTAAGACTTCCAGAGGATTTCTTCACCAGGAACACTGGAGTGCTTACTTTTCACAGCTGCAGCTGAAGTAAGATTTGCTGTGGACATCAGTGTTAGAGCCAGTGGCTCTGAATTAAAAGATTCTGCCCATTTCACATACAGACATGTGTGTCAGGAGCACAATGATGAAATAATACAGCTGAATGAGTCAGGGGGGCAAATAAATATGCAGATCTTCCATTCCTTGCATGCAAACAGTTAAAATATTTATTGTTTCCCCCCTCCTCACACACTACTCACATTTCAAGCCAGGAGAGAAACAAGCCCTTATATACCCTAGAATATATATATATATATTATTTTTTATTTATTTTTTTTTAGGGGTAGCTGTTTGCTTTTCGATACTGAGGAGCAGGCTCTGTGGGGAGGGGACCATGTAGCCTTGCGCACAATTTGGGTTGTTCCCTGGGCTGCTCTAAGCTACGCTGATGCCCAGATGTGACAGAAAGATGCAGCTGTCTCTGTGGAACCCTCTTCTCCCACTGTTAGGCTGAAAGGACATCATGTTTGAGCAAACTGTGCAGAGGTGAACGAGCCTGCTTTCCAAAGCTTTAACTTCTTGAGGACTTATGGATCATACCTAGATTTAGTTTGCTTCTCAAGTATCAACTAACTACTGCTCAATTAACAAAACCTGCATTGTCAGATGTTCTAAGGTTAATGAAAACATTTTCTGTGCTTCCAATAAGCTACATTTCCATAGCAGAAACACTTGTAGTAAATGTGCATAGAAAACAGATTTCTGAAGTAGCATAAAAAAAGAAAGAATTCTAAGTCTACATTTGAGCAATATTAACTAGCTTCCACACTAAACAATGGATTTTCTCTCAAGTTGGCTGAGTTTTTAAATGTCATGCTGCATTTGAACTTTCTAGCTTTAACTGTTTTGAGTTACCCAAGCAGAGTTTCTAATCAGTCATATCTTGTAGCTCCAAGCTTGGAAATTTAGTTTTCAAAAGAAGTGTCCTCTTTCTTATCTCTCCCAAAGCCACTTCAATCTGAAAACAATCATAAGCATTTTCAGTAAAAAGAAAGCTATTTTAAGAGAGAAAAGGGAGCTTTACAAATACAATACTGGCTTTAGAATTATCTCCTGGAAATTAGGAGTGGATCTAACCTATTTATGAAAAGAGCACGTTCACGGGAAGGGGGAACATTTGAGTGTTGCTTATGAGCCCTTACAATTATCTTACATGCAGATCACACGCTTAACGCCATGTGCATCAGAGCAACAGGAGGAGCAGTGCTGCCACTGAGAGACTCCTTCTGCAACAGCAAACCAATGTCTACCACTGCAATTCTCCAAACATTACAAACCTAAGGGAAGTTCATCTCTGAAAATAATTAGTTCTCCTGTATTGGGTTTGTGTGGCAAGGTTGGGTAGTGGCGGGGTGGGGGTGGGGCTACAGGGAGGGCTTCTGTGAGAAGCTGCTAGAAGCCTCCCCCACGTCCAGTGGAGCCAATGCCAGACGGATCCAGGACGGACCCGCCGCTGGCCAATGCTGAGCCCATCAGTGACAGCGCTAGCGCATCTGTGATAACATATTTAAGAAGGGAAAAAAGTTGTTGGGGCACAGAAACTGCAGCTGGACAGAGGAGCGAGCACATGTAAAAGAAACAACCCTGCGGACCCCCAGGTCAGTGAAGAAGAAGGGGGAGGAGATGCTCCAGGTGCCGGGACAGAGATTCCCCTGCAGCCTGTGGGGAAGCCCATGGTGAGGCAGGCTGTCCCCCTGCGGCCCAGGGAGGTCCACGGGGGAGCAGACACCCACCTGGAGCAGATATCCCATGCCAAAGCAGAGGAAGAAAGTGAGGGGGAAGGAGCAGCAGAGGCAAAGTGTGATGAACTGAGAGCAACCCCCATTCCCCATTCCCCGTCGCCCTGTGCCGCTGGAGGGGGTAGGTAGAGAATCCGGGAGTGAAGCTGAGCCTGGGAAGAAGGGAGAGGTATGTCGAAGGTGTTTTAACGTTTGGTTTTACTTCTCATTACCCTACTCTGGTTGATTGGCAATAAATTAAGTTAATTTTCCCTAAGTCAAGTCTGTTTTGCCCGTGACAGTAATTGGTGAGTGATCTCTCCCTGTCCTTATCTTGAACCACGAGCCCTTCATTATATTTTTTCTCCCTTGTCCAGTTGAGGAGGGGGAGTGATAGAGTGGCTGTGTGGTGCTTAGTTGCTGGCTGGGATTAAACCACGAAAGCTCTGAAAAGAATTATAGTTTAAAAATTACAGGAAAAAAACTGGTCATTATTATGCAACACCACATTTGTGTTTGTACAAATACAGAATATCTGCACAGCCTAAAACCTTTCTCTTCTATCAAATCTTTCCCTTCCGGAAGTCCATTTCCAGAGCTCCTAGGAACCATGCCATTCACAACAGTATGTTAGAATGGGACAACTCTAGAAACGTGTATTTTGCTCTGAATCAATTACTTGGCTAGTTAATATTTCTGACTGCAGACTGAAAAGGTTCAAACTCCAAACCTAGTGCCTACTAGGCACTAATAGAGATAATTTCTGTAAACATTTTTCCATTTAATGACACAAGTACTCATTAAAAATATCGTTTCTCTTATTGCAATTTATGATGATAATGTAACCAAAAAGAATGAGAAATTTTGCTTCCAGCAATGCAGTAAATGCCCACTGGAAAAAAACAGGTCAAATATGTTCCAAGTTCCACTAAGATACCAGAAAAAAATAAATAGATAATATGTGAATATGGGTAGTTATCAGGAAAATATATCTTAATGGTTATATCATTTCAGCTATTTGACTACCTCCAATCAAATGTAGCTGAGCATATATCTCTTTCTTTCTCATGTCATATTCTTTCCCTAAAACAAATGAATTGGTTGCTGTTACATGTACCATTTTGTTTGACTACGCCCGCATTATCAGTTGGTGTTTCACATCATAAACTTGCAGCATAATGCAGTGCCATGTATTCTGATAAGGAAATGCACTTAGAACTAAGGACGTGCAGCTTTGCATATGCTGATGCACAAAGTGCTCACGTGAAACAGACCTATAAAGGTTAGGCAAAGAGGAGACACATATGCCAGCTCCATTAGACCTCGCGAATTAGTCCTGCGCTTCAGAATAGCGATGGTGTGGTGCAGAGCATCACAAACATCCAGGAAGTCAAGGCAATGCTCAGTACCACAGTTCAACAGGGAACTCGGTTACCTTCATGCTAATTCACAGGTTGTGAGGGACATATTAAAAACTGAGGGTTTAGAAAAAACTCATAGCCATGAGTTTCTCCTCTTTTACACTGTATTTCAGTTACCCCACTTTAGAGTGGTGCACCATACTTGAATACTTTTCTGAAAATACTTGTAGATATTAAACACACGGCTTAAACAGCGACTTACATCAGGTTGTCTGAAGTCAATGCAATTTGCTGTTTATACTTTTACATGAAAAAAATGCAGATACATGTTTACATGCTCCATGTAAGCTCTCTTCGATGGCAGGACATAGCAACTCTTAGCAGGAACAGCAAGAAAGAAGGAGCTGCAGCACTAATTTGCTAGAACAGAGTTTGAAGGTAAATTTCAGCTCAGATTTTGCATCAAAGTAGTATTGATAATGCAGGTGGTTTTGGTGGGCAGCAGAGGAGGAAGGGACATCTGTTCATTTGACAGTCCTTTTCACAGCTGAGGTACATTTTGCCAAAGAATTCTGTATTTCTGCAGTTGCACTAATAGAAAAATAATGCTACCCTTACTATGCAAAAAATAGCCATAACTCTGTAGGGAGCTTTGAACGGTTTAGACAGTTAAGTAACGCTGGCTTTGTAAGACAACAGGCAAGTATTGTATCAGGCTCTGTAAATGCTTTATCTTGGGTCCCTTGTGAAAACACTGCAGTCAAAATTCCTTTATGGCTTTGAGCATCGAATTTGAAATGCTTTAGGGAAGGGTATTCATAGTACTCTGAATATTTCTTTAGATTTCCTTTAACAGTAATAGAAATAGTCTCCTTCAGAGCATCAATAGGATTCAGAGATTATTCTGAATCACACTATGGAGGAGACTGTCTCATGGGTACATAGCAGCTCACTTCTGAATCACACATCTAATCCAGGTGCTTAATTTACATGTCTAAAGTTAGTGTGAATGTTGTCCTGATCTCTTTCCCCCTCTTGCTCCAGTCTGGTGCTAAGTTGTGCTGAGCACACCTGGGTGCAGCTGCTCAGTGCTTTTGAAAAGTGAGGCTGAAGCTGTTAAGTATCCTTTCAGACAATGGGGCTCTCTAGGCCAGTGTTCTCTAGAGAAAATTTACCAGGGTATCCCATTTCTGTCCGGAACTGTTCTCTATAAAGACCATGTATAATCCCCCAGGCTTGAGGAAAACCAGCTCCGAAAGCAATGGGCATTCTTCAGTTCAGCAAGTCACTTAAGCACATGCTGCAGGTGATGTAAAACCATTAAAGGTGTGCTTAATCTTACCCCCTTGCTTAAATGAGTCTCCTGTCCTGTCCAAGCATATGTATGGAATCAAGTACCTGACTGAGGACTTGACTGAACCCGAAAGGATTGCTCCTCCAGGGTACCTCTGCACCTGAGTAAGGGGATGTGATGTTAAAGTTCTGCATAGTTACTGTCTGCTTGCAGTTCTGTATTAAGTGTCATGAGTCATGCCTGGATTTCCATACACTGTGTAACTGAGATTCATGAGTTGCTTACATTGCGGTGTACTGGGTCTCAACTTGGTATGGTGAATCATTTTCCCTCGGGGAAGTGCATACAAGCCGTTCTTCATCAGGGAAACAACAGTTAAGAGCCCCAGGCAAGCCCTGTACTTTGGGAGACCTTACTTCCATATAGGTTAACTTCACGTTTGTACTAAACATTTCAAATGTTTGGACATTTGGAACCAGTGTGACATTAGTTTTCTTATGAAATTCAGAGAATGCTATCCCTTTAATAAGAAGCTAGACCATAGCATAATACAATATTTAATTTAGTTTCATATTGCAGTGCTGTAGAAATGCATTAGGATTGAAGAACAGTCTGAAGACAGATGTGCTGTTACTTGCTTTGACATAAATCTTGCCTAACTCTGCTGTCCTTATAGGCTCACTCTGAATGTTATCACGTACCTGAGAAATGAAACTAGCTGAAAATAACTTGAGTCGGGTGTTATTCTATAGCAGTGGAAAGGAAAAGAAAGAGATGGCATATTGGAAACAGACACAGACAAGAAAGAGTGAACTTTGTGCTTTTCCATTCTCTTTATTCAAGCAGTTCTCAGTTGCATTACCCTGGCTTCAAAGGACAAATTTTAAAGATCTTTCTGCTGCTCATGCTGATGAGTCAGATATGGTTTGTTTTGTAACAAAATTCATTGCTTTCTTGATCTCTCATGTCTCCCTTTCCTTCCAGAATTCTAATTATAAAATCCAAAGCCCAGCATTTCCAGATATTCAAGGTTCATCAGCTCTGCGGTTTGTGTTAATCAGCTCAGTTCTTGACTTCGCCCCTGTAATTTTGAACTAACTGAGAGTATAAGCCATGATACATTTTTAGGAACATTCATCAACATGCCCTTACCTTTAGAGATGCTCGGTGTTTACTTTTCTCAGCAAAGCTAATGGCAGCTGTGTCAGCTCAGCTTGTTGCCCTACTCAAAAAGCCTACACACACCTATTTGAAGCATGACCACAACACATTATTCTTGGAAAGGCTTGTTGATGAAGGAGCATGTCATTGCTGAAATTTTAAAAGGAAACAGAAAGAAGCAGAGGCTCAAATTCTTTTACCTTTCAATGGCATCTGAGGACCTAAATCCCTTAGGATATTTTTAAACCCCAGCACATAATGCATTTCTCTGGAACAAAATATGCCTGCATGGATGGTGAAGTGTAGCTGGGGGTTTGTGCACTAAACTGAATGTAATAATTTTCTGTTAGCACAAAGCCAAGGCTCAGCCTGCAAATGTCTTCTGTTCGCCTGCATCTGCAGTGTGCGGTCATACAATTAGTTTCTTTGCACAGGTGGAGGAAGAAATTTAATGTACTGCATTGCACCTTGCACATAAAAAAGGCCAAAGTCTAGGTCACCTTGTCTTCTTACAGGGCCTGATCATCTTGTCCTTCCCTGAGGCACAAATGGAACTGATCTACTCATGTTCATCAGGCAGCACTGCTGCCACACAGTCTGTTCAAAGAACCAAATCACAAAAAAGAGTTAACAGCCTCATAGGCTTTATACAATTAAAAAAGAATGATCTTTTTGCTTCAAGGGTGCATCCTCCTTGCCCTCGACCCTGAGGGAATGGCTGAAGGTGATTTTGCATGAAAGGCTACTTGCACAGAACTGATCATACGATGTACAAAAACTTAGCAAAAAATGCATCTTTTTCCCTAACCTGGGAAAGCTTGAATAACCTGTGAAACCCAGAGTAATTCTGACAGAATTCTGACAGAAGCAGGCTGGTATTTCAACTGGGTCCATCTCAGCCCTGCCCAGCCTAAAGACTCCTGCCAAAATGCCCAAATAAAAGGTTATTTCTGTCTGCTGATCTCCAACCTACATCTGTGCTGGGCAGTGCTTTCTGGTATGGCTTGTCCAGGTGCAGTTATTATCAGCAAAACAATGATGCTGCCAGTGTAGTTGATACTGATTCTCCAAACAGAAAAAATTATACCAGAAAAGCACTTGTTTTTCTAGTATGCTTTCACCAAGACATTCTAGCAGTCCAAACATTTCTTGTCTTTTACATTTAAAACATAAAAAAATGTGGTTTAGATTCCAGTGCATTTTTAAAATGTGGTTTGGATTCCAGTGCATTTTTGGTGGAGTGAAATTAATGACAAAACACAATATCTCATGCTTTTAATTCTCGTTACCATCAATAGGATCTACACACTGTGTGCAAGATTTGCAGGTCCAGTAATATGTGGGAATTTATTGGTTCCTTCATAGATACCAAAGCAGGCTCCAGATTGTAACCAACTTGAAATAAAGGCATCTTCAGGAGTAGGGAGCTGTAAATTAACCAAGAGCTGTGAGATGTGAAACAGAACTACCCAGCCTGAAGATAATGGTTATTCTCCTCTAGAATTACTGACAACATACACATACAAGCATGCATGTATCTCTCTATATAAAACACTATAAACCTTATGAAGATAAGCATCGTTAACTCCTCTCTTGGGTAGCATCAGTTTTCCTTCAGTGACAACGTTTCACGCTCCTTTGTAGGCAGCAGCTGGAGAGCAGAGTGCCACAGCTCCCTCGTTCCACCAGCTGTCCTAGGTTTTAATTTTTTCCAGCCTGCAGATGGCCAGGAGAAAGATGAGCACTAGCACTTCAGCTAACCGGAAAAGTAACACAGGAAAGGCAAGATCACCTTTTGTTTACCCTGAAAGAGGGGAAGGCTGAGTCATCTTCAGACACATCGCATGTTTAGTAGCTTGCTGTGCCATCTGTGTGACTGCTGTACAAAAACCTTCCGATTTGGGGTTATTCTTGGCATGCCCTAACTACTGCCACTGACAAATAGGTTGCTCGGAAGCCCCTCGGCTAGATTAAAATGTTATTTATGCTATTTTTAGGCTTGGGTAATATATGAATCCACAGCAATGCTTTTCTCTGCTTAATAATACTCTGGCTTCATCAAGACAAACACAGCCTGACCAAGATGAAGCTGTGCTGTATGAGACAGCTAGCGGACAGGCTGTGTAGGACAGTCCCTACTCCAAGCACTTTGGAGATGGAGCAGAATGCAGTGAGTTGAAGGGTGAAGGCAGGATATGGGTGTCAGACAACAGTGGGATGCTTTGCCAGAGACTTCTCTGTGCATATAGATCCAGCCAGTCTGACAGTAATTGTATTAATCACAGCTCCTCGTCTCTGGTTACCCAACAGCTGTTCTTTGTGGTTTGGAGTGGCAAAGACCACGCCTGTGATTATGGCATTCATTTTTGGCACTCTTGTTGTGATCCTTCACGTGCAAAGAAAATGTTTTTCTTTCCTGAAGAATCACAGTCAGCCTCGGGAATTTTCTTGGCAAAAATGACTTGCTTGCTTCTGCTGCAAACAGAAAGACTGCAAGCTTTGCAGGGAGCTACCAGCTTCCAGAGCTCCCGCTCCCTGGATGCTGCTCAGTCCCTTCCTCAACACAGCTCTGCTTTCTGCTCAGGGCATGCAGAGAAACCCATATCCCACTGACATCCAGACACAGAGAGACCCTCACTACCTTTGCTGCTCCTCTGCTAGGGCAGGGTCTGCCTTGCAGGGTTGGCAGTTCTGGATGGGCAGCTCCCTCTGCCAGCCTGAGTCCCTTCTTGCCTTCCAGAGATCCTCTGCAAAAGGACACGTGGAAACAGCTGAAGGTTTCTGACCCCCTGTAGGAAGCACTTCTTGCCAACACTGTCCAGCACCTCTTATGGACAAAGGGATTCCAGCGTGTCCCACAGAGAGAGTAAAGTGGGGAAGAAGGTGGTGGTAGCACATTGTTTGCTTCCCCAGAGCCCACCAGAGCGGTGGTTTTGCCCACAGCTGGGTGACCATGAGGACCTGGCTTGCATTGAGCCCTAGTCCTTGTGGCAAAGCTGGAGATAGACCCAGGAGCCTCCCTGCAACTGTTGCCAGACAGGCAACAGCTCACCTTCCCGAAGTGCAGCCCCTGCAGGGCCAACGTGCATTGCCCCAGGCAGAAAGTCTCCTGCTCCTTTCTGGAAAGCAAGGTAGGGAGTTTGGTCCGAGAAGTGGAGGGATGGGCGAGCATCCATTAGGTCTGCTGAGCTACCTGGGCTTCTGCCCCAGCAACTCTGCCTCTCGACGGGGCTCAGCCTGATCCAGCCCAGGATAGGGTCAGGATGCACGCTGGCATCACTCCCGAGCTTCCCAGTTGGTCCTGGTGGGAGCTGAGCCTCGGGACAGGCGACTGTCAGACACGTATTTCTGACGTTACAAATAGCCTACAGCACCACTCCTTGCCCATAGTATGTGGAGGAATTAACTCTCTGCGGTACCTGATTTTTCCTGTGAACTTGACAGGATTACTTCTTATGGGCTTCACTTTCCATTCTACGTGGCTCCATTGAGATAAAAAAATACCATGTGGGCTTTTTGCCTTCTTTTCTGAGTTTTTAAGAATTTTAAAAGTCTTGCTGCAGCTGCATTGACACGTGGGGTACCTGGAAAGACACTCCCTTCATGCTGCTGTACTGCTGTGGCCCTGCTGAAATTCAGAGCAGGGTAAGTAGAGGTGGGTGTACTGGAAATGAATTTGTGATACAACTGAATTATCTGACAGTGCTGTCAAGAAGTAGTTACTGAATTTGTCCAGGAATTTTTTTAAAGTTCTTCATGAGGGGCTAGGGCTAATAAAATGAGAAAACAACACCTAACTCTGGCTTTGGCTCAAATGCTCAACCAACAAATTGCCCATGAGGTCTTGGATCCCAAATGCCCTTCCTTTTACTGCTCATTAAAGCTCTGCTGCTGCCTGTGCTAGCCATGCGCCTGTGAAAACCAGCATGCAAAGCACGAGACTGCATTAAGGGATGCCATAACCTGCAGATAAGTATGGTCTGACCCTGCAAAAGATGGTGGCAGACAAGCTGAAGAACAGCACCCGTGTTGCAGGGGGCTGCTCCTTTTGTAGGTTTTCTAGAGGATTCAGGTTTTCCAGGGGATTCAGCAAGTGCTGGCTAATGAAAAGCTGCTCGTCTGGTGTGGCAGGAGGCTGCAGTCTGCCTCCGAGGCATCTGAAGGCATTAACTATGCCTCTTGCATTACTTGAGCTGTATGATGAGAGTCTGTAACCACCTTAGAAATATTCTTTCCGTGCTGTCATTCTGCTTGTCCGAGCCCAAATGAATTAGAAGCCTTCTTTGTGTAAGGCTGATTTTTTTCAAGCAGGTATTAATGTTGCATCATTGCCATCTTGCTAACTGTGTAAGATTTCATAGGTTTTTCGCCTTCATTAGAATTTAGTCACATTGCTCTTATATTCTCAGATGTGGGAATTTCCATATAAGCTGCAGCCCACGTAATTTGGAAAGAGTGGCATCTTCCTTGCTTGATAGGCAAAGCTGTGGTTTCAGTGCTCTGCGCTGCATTTTGCCTTGCCGTGCCTCCTCAGACGTAGGTGACGGCTGTGCCCCCGTCCTTTCCAAGCTGTGCTTCAGCAGCAACGCTGCAGCACCTCCAGGCTTTTCCCCGCGATCGAGCTGCCCAGGTCCTTCGCCACCAATTTTATTGCTCTTTTCTGAAGTCTAGCGGTGGCAGAGATGTGCAGGATGGAGCAGCTGAGCATGATGGTGCTCTCCGAAACGGTGCCAAGATGTGGAGGCGGCTGAGCTCCCCGCCAGGCGATGAAGCCTTACACGTCCCCGGCTTTCGCTGCAGCACCTTCGCAGCGCAGCCTGGTGTGTGATAACTCATCTGCTCTCCTGCTGAAATTGCTTCCCATGTTACTGCTTCCTAGGTTTCCTCGTACTGAACTGATGTTTCCTCTGGCTCCAGTTTCCTCAGGTTTCTCTTTATTAAAATTGTTTTCCACCCACATGCTTTCTGCCTTTTGTTGTTCCCTGCCCATGATTCTGGTGTCTGTTGCTTTGCATTAATTTGCAGCTCTCACCAGTGCTAACTAATCCTCCCAAGTGTCAAAGCTCATTACACGCTGCTTGTTTCTTCTTCTGGATCATTAATGAGGATGTTAAATAGAATGAGCCTTGACACCTATCCCTTTTCCATCGTATTAAACAAACCCTTCCCAGTTTGCTATGTTGTCACTTAGCATTTAGTTTATGGTCTTTCAGCCAACTTTAAAATGAGAGTGTTCCTTCCAAGCCCGATTTACATTAATTTATCAGAAGGAAATTTCATTAGTGTGTCGAGAGTTTCACTGCAGTCCAAATCTAGTTGTTTTTTGCTCTCCTTCAACCTTGCCCTCTAGTGCTAATTTGGTGATTCTTTCAAAACAAGAAAATCAATAATATTGTCAGGCAATGCTTGTTTCTCCTTGCTCAGGGCTTTTTGGCCATCTAAATTACTGGCAGTACAAATCACCGTGCGTAATCTGTGTTACACTTCTGTGCTAAGATTCAGCTAGTCTTTCCAGTGACAAAGATCATCTGGTACGATTATCTGGTACGGTGTATTGTTTCTTACGCACAAGCTACTGCAGACGTAATAACTTCACAGAAGCATTGGGAGTAGAGGACAACACGGTTTTTCTACAGCTGTTCATTTTTCATCATGTTCAGCTGCAAACCCTTACGCATGTTCCTTGCATTTCCAGGTAACAATGCAAAAAAAGCTGGGGCAGGAATGGAGAAAGGAAGGCTGGAAATGTGACTGGGAATGAGCACATAAACGCAGGAAGGTTTTGTCTCTGCACTTGGACATCCCAGTGCTCACAGCTCAGGTTTTGTGAAGCTTTTGCTAGTGATGCTGGTGTTACGTGTTGCCTTGTGCATCACAGCTCGCCGTAACCAACCTTTTCCCTTCTCCTCCTTTTGCTGCTGTACTTGCCAGCAGCTAATCTGATGGGAGTGACCATGCTGTAAGCAAGGTATGAGTCTTCTTCCTCCCACTCCAGGGGAGCACCAGCCTTCCCAGGGGTAGATGTCTCCATCAGCAGAGCATATACTTGTGGATACACATGTGTAGGATGTATAAGGGGTACCATGCATCCAGTTTTAACTTTGCACCCTGTATCATCGTATTTTTGGTGTCCCCACTGAACTATGTGGAGCTCTTTTCACTATGTTTCATTTTGTGCTCTGGTAGGCACTAGTAAATAACATGTATTTTGGAGAGGAAAGTGAATTGAATAATGTTTGGTTTGTGTTCTGGTGTGTGAAAAAGGGATGTCTTTTTCACACTCAGCAAGAAAAAGCGTGCTCAGATCTTATTTTCCTAGTTAGCAAGAAGGCCGTGTATAATTAAAACGCTGCCAGGTGCTTTCCTATTTAGCATGCTTACAAACCATGCATAGTGTTCAGGCTGCCTTGAAACTCACTGAGCTTGTTAAAACATAAAAATTGTACAAAATAATTGGACAATTACCAGTATTGAGAACATCCTTCATTTTACCACCGGAAAATTACACCCTTTACCGAGAAGGTAATTTTGATAAAATCAACACTTTGGGATAAGAATTTATTAAGCAAATAAAGGTTGATTACCACTACTTGATAAAAGCTTGAAATAGTCAATGATAAAGTACTAATAGCCTAAAAACCTCTTGCTCTTTTTATTTACTAAATCATCTTACCTATTGATGTA
This sequence comes from Astur gentilis, assembly GCF_929443795.1. Lineage (NCBI taxonomy): Eukaryota > Metazoa > Chordata > Aves > Accipitriformes > Accipitridae > Astur > Astur gentilis. Next base: position 1,847,901 of record NC_064919.1, read on the forward strand.
ATAATTACAGCATACAAGTTCAACAGTAGTCTCGATTTTGCCATCAGTTAAATGGAGGAAAAAAACCAGTATTACTGTGAAGAATTGCAAAATTATTTTTTAATTTTCATATCACCTTGTGACATTTGGAAAGAATTGCTGTGTAGCATTGCACGTTTTCCTTTCGCTCTCCAAGACTGTATGTTTTGTTTCTCATTAAAGCATGACCTCGCAATGAGGATGACTGCTGCCTTGTCATTAGCTGCAATAACTGTTCCTCCTGACTTCCTTAGGTGCATAAATACCATGTTTTATTCAATCCTTCCATATTTCTCTATAGCTAACAAGTATCCCACCAGCTGGAACATTTTTTCCTTTACCTTGGGTTGTGGTGCCCCATTCCTAAAACCATGCTATTTAAAGCTTCCTTGTCACATAATAGTAAAAATGATATAAAACTTGCAGGATAGGGACTTAGGGGCGCTTTTTTCTTGGCATTACTGTGAAAGAAAGCGTGAAAGTACATTTGAATCAATACCATAAGTCCGTATTTCTTTGCAATTATTTGGTTGTGTATGTGCTAAACTCTCAAATGCTTTAACTAATCAGACCACAGTTAAAATGAAACCCTATTTGCATGAGAGAGAGGAAAAATTTGGTTGGATAATGGGCTATGAAGGAACTATTATGTGTATATGTTACACACAAAGTGTGCTCATCCTTGGAGCAGGATTTTCTGAGTGCAAAAAAATTTGTCCCTGCATGTATTAACATACTTTTATTGGAACAAACCTTTGTTTTACTGACTAATATGGTAGGTATGAAGACAGTACTAATAACTTTTTATCTCTGCCCTGTACCCTGTTCTTCCTAAACGAGTGATCTCTTCAACTATTATTAGATTATCTTTTCAAAACTTCATCTTGGTATATCAAAAATAGGTTCATAAGTAAGGAGAATTAGAATTTTATGGAAGTTTTCTATACATAGAGTTAGGTAAAAAATGCTGCTATTTTGCAGCACAACTGCAAACAACCAGGAACAAAACAAACAGAAAATTGATAGCCACTGTTGCCTACAAAATGCATGAGATTTTGTTTCCATAGCAAGACCCAGTTATTGAGAATTTGAAAGTTAATAGTTTTGTTTGTGGCGGTTCACCTTTATGCAGGAGCTCAGCAATGACATGCCCTGACTATCACACTGAATACACCCTTCAAAAACACCATGCCAGAAAAAAACATCTTCTTCCAGAGGGCTGTGCTCTGTGCTCTGAATTCTGTAGGAAAAATAATGATTTGTTTTGTTCTTAGTTAGCTGGTAGGAGGAGAAATCGTGATGAAAACAAGGCAGTTATAAATTGGACAAATTAGAGCTGGATCCTAGGAATCTGCACGTTAAAATGCTCAGCAGCTTACCCTCCATCAGCCAGCTCCTGAGGCAAAAACGACAGCGTCAAATTAGAGACGGGAGGAGAATCAGGGCAGAGAGGATGGATGTCTTAGGGTTGTTACACGGACCAGAAAGTCGTGGAGAGGGTTTAGCCTTAAATCCTGCTGCCAGGGAGCAAAGCCGCTTAATCCTGATCTAGAGGAAGGTGCCTGGTGCTGGTCAGACACTCTGGGACTTGGCACTGAGAAGCTCCCACACCAGAGCGTGAATCCTCCTCGCAAAACACACGTTAACACAGAGCAATAAGCAAATATTCCCCGAAAAGCTGACAACCCCTCGCTCTGTATTTATGCTCAAAGCCAGGAACTGCTGCTGGTCCTGCCGTGCTTTTAATGTCACCTGAGCAAATTTTGGGCGTGGGAAGAGCTGCACCAGCACCGGCTCCTCTGCACAGACAGATGCTGTTGTGTGCAGCAAATGGGTTGAGCCAGGCCCAAAATTGTAGCTCAGCGAGCTGCTGCTGAGAGTCACAGCGAGAGGCACAAGCTGGTCCTTTGGAGGCAGAACGGGCTGTCCATCTCTTTGGCAGCCCAGCTCTCGAGGGGTCTAGTCAGCGCTGCCCCCCTCCTCTCAACCCTGGGGGCTGAGACACCGAAACTTGAACTAAAAAACAACTATAGTGACTCCTCCGAGGTGGCGTAGCTTCAGCTGTGAGAAAGGAAGATGTCTCCGTTTAACCATCCAAACTCTCGTCCCTCCCTCCCTCCTCTCTGAGAGACTCGCCTGGTGTGGGGGGCAGCTCCAAATATTGCTGTCAATATTGCAGGTGAATCAGCTTGGGGCAGGATCAGCTTGGTCCAGCCTGAGGTACAAAGCAGAGGTGTGTGCCTGGGGTGGGGGAAAAAAACCCCTTATTCTGTCCTGGCCCCCTTAGGGACCCTGCCCCCCCCCCCCCGGCTTGTCCAAGTGCGCTTTGATTGTGCTCGTGGCAATTAAACCTCATCTGCAACCATAGGTCTTAGGAGCATTTAACCCCAACTTCAATATCCCTGGTGCACGTGGGGAAAAGAGCGGTTTTCCGTGCTAAAACATGCCCTGCCTGCCCGCCTGCCCTCATCAACATCACGGGTACCAGTATGGGAGGGGAAGGCGCCATCAGATTTGGTCACAGCAGCCAGAGGCAGCTTTTCAGTACCATTGCTTAAATGTCACTGACCACTACTGAAGTTCAAGGAACGTTTTTTTCAGATGTAAGCACACAGTGTAACTCCTTATTTAGAAAATATTTCATCTCTTTCATCGTATGTATCTTATAAGATGTAGGATTAAAAATACAGGTGTGAGAGATATGGGTATCTCTTATGTCCACGCTTTTAGTTTTTGCCTTCCTTCCCTGATGTCCCAACTAGCCGATTTTATTTTGGGTTTCAGTGGAGGCTTTTTCAGCCCTTTCCTTAGTTTTGTAGTCATGCTCTGAACAGCTCTGGTAGGTCAGAGGCACAAGTCTCCAGTGCTTTGCTTCCCGAAATGCTCCACCTTGTCCTGCACCTGTATGGGTAAGCTTGCACTACTGAGATGCCTGAACACCTCCTGCTGAGTACATCTAGCCAGGGTCCAAAAAGCACACCAGAAGCTAGGCTCCAGCAGTGAGTGAACTGGGTCCCTGAGGACTGGCTTAGCTGGAGGGCTTCAGCAGGAGCCGTCGAGGTGTGAGTTATTATTCTCTGGCCAGAAACCAACCCTTGAGAGCGAAAGCACCTGGGAGTGGGCACAGGAGATGTCAAAGGTCTACCGTGAGCGATGATGGGGGTCGGGGTGAAACAGTGGCCAGTGAGGTGGTCTGGACCACGTGGCAGGACTCGGGTGAGAGCTGAAACACCAGCGGAGGAGCAGAGGTCATTAGGTATGACGAGGAGCCACGGCATGAGAGGCAGCAGGTCTTGTCCGGAGGGAAAAACCTGCCCTCCTGCACAGGCTGAAATAAATTTTCATGTTTTCAAGCAGTTGAAAATGGAAGTGAATTAGCACCCTAATTGATGAGCCCTGATGGGGACATTACCCTGCTGGTAACGCTGCGGTCTCACGTGTTACCGCATTGCTGTCCTTCGGTGAGTCACTGCTCCCATAACGGGAGGTCAAAGCTGGGTGACAGAAACGCAGAGGCTGTTCCAGCTGAAGGAGTCAACTCATCAAAAAGTGATAGGAAAATCATCATTTCTGTCCGAACAGCAGCAGAGGAATTTAGGCACGTCTGGTGGGGTGGTACGCCAGCGTGCGGGGCTGTTGCAAGAAGCAGGGGTCTTGCTCCTGCTGTGGACCCCCGGGGGGGGGGGGGGGGGGCAAGTCCCTGCCAGCATCCCAGGGCATCGGGCTGGCACTGAACATCCCCGCATCCACAGCCCAGCAGCCTGCAAGGGGCTTCCTTCAAATCACCTGCTTTTAGTATGGGTGTGCAAGGGGTGATGGAGCTGAGCAGGATGGGTGGTTACCCACCAGATTTCAAACAACCTCTAATCACACCGGCTCCTATTTTGTTTAATTATAGTTGCCAGGAAAAGTAACATGCTAAGAGTTGAGGATTTTGGCTCAGTGGTGTTTGACCGAGCAACAGAATGCTGCTAAAATGCTGACATTTGGGGTAGAGCCAGCTGGAGTTGGTAGCTTCTGACCCAAAACCCACCAGGGTCCAGGCTCAGTGGGTTGACACAGACCAGCATCCTCTCTCTGAACTGATGCCGAAGGGCTGGGGCACTGGGTGTAAAGCCCACCCAGAGGGCCTGGCAGGCACTGATAAAATAAACGGAGCACATCTGCCTTGTGCTCACAGGGCTGAGTCTCAAAGGTTAGACAGGGACAGAGAGCACACATAATATTGCTCATGGAAACACTGGAATTCTTCAGTAATCTGCAGTAAGAAAGAAAACTTTCTGGCTTGCCTCAGGTGACATCAGCACTGCCACTCTTAACCTTATGACAAAAACAAGTAAAAATCTCCTGAACAAACCGTCCCTTTTAAAGGTGGGAAAGATTACCCTAATTACTAATTTTATTTCCAATCCTCTAAAGTCATCATAACCTGATTGTGCCAGGGCTGCAGGAAAGACATTTACATTCCTGCCACTGTTACCGTAATTGGCTAGGTGAGACTACTTAAAAATTTTCAGCAAAACACTTGAAATTCTTGAACATGGTTCTGCCTGTGTCAATTACCATTAACTGTCATTATCTACCACCTGAATTTACTGATGATCTCTGCCTTCTGGACCTCTCAACGTGAGAGGAAAGGGAAGCCGGCCTAATGCTGTTTGTTCACAACTATGCCCCATTTTCTAATAAGATACTCGGGTTTGTATTTGGCATCTAAGAGGTCCTGCGATTGAACAAGAGAGTGAACCGGTATTAGGTGAAGTCAGACGGAAAAGAAAACCCTCAAGCTTACTTTTGAAATAAGCACTCTTTTAATAAGAAAATGGATTACACACACCCACAGCTCTGCAGTTCTGCGGGAGGGAAAAGGGAAAATCCGAGTGCAACAGATGAAGTGTCCTTACAGGGCTCATCGTAACGTTTGGAGCTCCACCTCGTGGATGCTGGCCACCAACAGCGGCCACTGGCCAAGGATGCTGGCGGAGGTCCATCAAACCCCTTCGGCATCCGGAGCTGAACCAGGCTGTCAGAGATACGGACACACTTTTTAGTGGTCACACTTTTTAGTACTATTACTTTTTAACTCTTTGGTAAATGCAGTGCAGGTGCTATGGAACCGATCTTAAGTGTCCACACTGGAGTTACTGATAGACATACCTTCATGTGCTGGAAGTTTGTCTGTTAATTCTTCCCACTCTAGAAATAAGAAATCTTTTGATGAAAAGAGATGTAAATAACTGAGTTGATATTCAAGACAGAAACACAAAACCTGTGGTGAGTAATGCTGACCTGAGGACATCATGGCCACAGTAAAGAAACTCTGTGCTGGAAAAAAATATGTAATTTAATCCTCTGGACAGACAATATCTCAAGGTCAGTATCTATTGTTAAAGCACAGACAAGCTAAAAAGGTTGTAGTTCTTTTATGGAACCTTTAAACAAATCCATACTAAACTATTTACAAAAAAAAAAAAAAAAAAAAAAAAAAAAAAAAAAAAAAAAGAAGCCATCCTTCTACAGCACTGACAAGGATGCAGATGCCAAGGGTTATAAATGAAAAAAATGGATTCATGGCAAATGCATAGGATAGATCTAGCTGACGGCATCTGGCTGCAGTTCCCTGGGTACCAGGGCCTTTGAGAACACAGATGTTGGAGGAGATGCTGGAACAAAGTTCACACACCAAAGCTCACAGGTTCTCTGAAAGCAAAGCTCTCATTTTGCCATGTCATATAGATGTGTATGGCTACAGACCAAGCACTAAATAAAGCCCTCACTGAACAGCCAGCTGGACCCTTTCCAAGATGCTCTTAATGACCAGCTGACACAGCAGAACTGGTGTACAAAATCCTCTGTGGAGGGGCAAATTCTTAACAGCCACTTTCTCAGCCACAAGAGGTGGTGGTCAAGCTGGCTGACCTTGCAGGGAGCTGACAAGCCAGGCCACCTCTCTGCTGTCTGTCAGGTTTTCATGGGCTGGATGCAATCCCTGCTTCAACTCCATCAAGCCAACCCTAGAGTGCAAGTATCTGCACCAGACAGCCGGTTTTAACAGAGACCCACACAAAACCCAGTGCCAATGTGCAAACTCCAAAATGAACTGGCGTGGCAGGCCGGTGTGATTGATGTGCAGAAGCCTCAGATACATTGCCAACAGGTAAATTACTTTTTACCTTCAATCGCACACTCGGTGTGAACATGGTGAGTGAGGGGTGCCTGCCAGACACAAACCCTTGATCCGAACTAAATACCTGTTTCAGCCCAAATACTCTAGAGGGCACCGTGCTCCTAGAGTACCGCCACGTTTGTCCACATTGGTGCTGCGAAACTTGTTTAAAACTGCACTTCTCCATCTGGGATGTCTGGGGAGATTCTTTACTGCTGAAGCAGCGTTAGTCCTTTCTCCTGAAAGACTTCAGCTCCCCGTGGGCACCCAGCGTCGTCAAAAGTAGAGCAAAAGCTGTATTTGCAGTTACGACTTTCGTGACTAAAACCGGTTTTGCATTAGTGGAGATGTGTGCTAACGAAGGAAAGGTGATCAGCTGCAGGAGCGGTCTTTAGGGTGGACGGCTGCCCATGGCTGAGACACCATCCACCTCCGTGTGTGCCCTCCCACCCCCTTGCCCTCCCACTCAGCACATGCCAGATGTCTATGTCTTGGCCGGCAGAAGAGGAGATGCCTCTTGAGCTGGGTGTAGGCAGGACCAGCTCCAAAGAAAGTTGCAACTGGAATCTGCTGGAGGGGAACCATTCCTCTTTTGTATTGTTTTCTTTATATGTAAGTACCCAGGCCCTCAATTCAAACTTCCAGCAGTTACTTCTAGAATATCATTAGAGACTCCTGCCTGACCAGGGTTTATCTAAGTTCAATGGAAAATGAAATGTTGGCCTCTTCTTTTTAACAGACCTTCCTCTGTTCACCACCACCCCCCACCCCCCCCCACTGGTGCTTCCAACTTGTAGCTGGGGAGAAGCGCTATCAAGAAGGCTTCAAATGGTGTCTTCATGCCATATCTCTGTTTCTAGATACAGTCCTGACTTTGGCACAGAAAAAAGACAAATAATTTCATTAAAACTAGTCTGCATTGTTTCTCTGTGATACGGATGTGAGTTTTTTGCTCCACAGCTGGCATAAGGCAACAAGCAGGTGGAGCACTGGGATTTTGTTTCTAAATCTCAGGAGATGGAGGCCCAGGCAGTAAAGCAAGTTTCCAGCTGCCACCAGATTTATTTAGACAAGGGTCTAAAGTCAATTGGTTGCTTTGAAAGTTCATTTGGGATTGGAATTATGGGTTGAAGAAGGAACATGTTACAAAAATGGCTCTGACATTATTAAAGTCCACATAATTTTATGTCATTTGGCCCATATTTGAACTATTGACTGGTAAGAGCTGTCATTTCCAATTGATTCAGTAACGGTAGGTGCTTTGTTTGTGATAGCTATGTTCTGACACAATTAAAGCTGTCTTGCTTGGCTTCAGTGCTGCAATCTGGAGTGCTGGAAGGATTACCTTGGGCTGAATTTTCTTTTCAGTTCTCCTCATTTATTTCCTGAAGAGCCTATTTCTTTCTCTGGCAACATCTGAAATGACAGTAATTAGCTGGAAGCTAATTTTCACAGGTAGGCTGGTTAGACATAGAGCCAGGTAAATTGAATGGCAGGTGAAACTCTCTGTGTTGTGGGAGGCAATAGACTACCTACCTATCCCATGTGAGACCTTCTTAGGACAGGAAGAGGAATGGAGCTTTGGACGGAGGTTTTATGTCTAGGAAATTCCTGGTAAACTTCCTAGTTTTGTAGAGAAAAGATGCAAGTTGAAAATCTCTTTTTCTCCTCCTCTACCAGAAGTTGACAAGCTGGTTAGGGAGAATGGCAGTGCTTGAAAGGGGAGCAGCAGCGAGAAGAAATGAAAGAAGAGATCGCAGAAAAGCAAGGCATCTCTGTGATGTGCCATAGCAAGATTTGCATTTGGGATAATAATTTATTTGCAATGAAATACATCCTTTTTTTTAAAAGCAGTTTCTGAAAGGACACCACAGACAGTAAGTGGCCCTCCACCAGTCCTGCAGGGACCTCGCACTGACCGTACAGCGCTGCGGGTATTTCTGGGAAGATGTTGGCCCTGAGATGGGCACAGCCAGAGCCCACGCTGCAGGCATGCTTCCCCTCTCATCAGCAATGGACCTTGAAGACCTTGCTCGGCCCCCTGCACCCCCCCCCCCCGTGCCCGGCGACTGCCGCGCACAAGAGATATGAATGAGTTTGCCATAACACGCACCATTGCCCAACTGCCATCATTAGTGACTGCAGTCCAAATAAACACTTGCTAAATTTAGGTCTTCAAAGAAGGATTTTTTACAAAGATGGGAAACAAAGGGGCTGGCAGGGTTGTCCGTAGTCTGGCAGGGAGCCCGTCCCAGCAGGAGGACAGACACCCGGCTGCGCGTCCCCTGTCCTGGCCCTGGGACGATGCTTCCTTCCCCTACAATGTGCTGACTGCCCTGCGCAGGTATCGCTTTGTTTGGCCTCAGTCCTATGAAAGCATGGGCAACGCCAAGGGAAATAATGCAGGAAATCTGTTTTTGGCCATCCCATAGCTCCACGCCTGGCAGAGAGGCATTCTGGCTTAGTCTGGTCAGTGGAGTACCAGCAGCTTTGTGTAAGAGATGGCTTTATTACTCCTAATTAAGTGATAGCTGGATGTTTGCTGGCACTTGTCTGAATGAGATGAGGTCTCTACACAAAGCCAAGTGAAATGAGTAACTGAGGCAAACATGAGCTTGACCATGCATCCGCAAAGTACACGTTTAGTCTCAAAGCTTATCACTTAAAATTTCAACAGTGTCTATAAATACAGTGGATCTAGAGCCCATAATCCTGTTGTCTTTAAAACCAATTTGCTGGGATGAATCCATATCATTTGCTGGGCAGGATAAAGCTGTAACAGTGACTTTGAAGTTTTCTTGGAAGAGCAGAACAGAAGCTAAGCAATGACCCATAATTGAAAATTTTCTGGACAGTGAGAGAACATGAAATATGAAATCCCAAGTCAGCTGTACCCCCAGGGCAGGCAGTGCTGCACAGGCAGTGCTAGGGAGATGCTGACTGCAGTGCGCCAGCAGCGACAGAGAAGAGTTTAGCGGTTATGGGGGAGGTACCGCAGGACAGTGCTGTAGAGGGACAACGTTAGAGTTACAGACCAAGGAATGATAAAAAACAGTAGAGAAGTGGTTTTTCTCCTGTAAGTGGTATATGCCGGATTCAGCAGCTGTCGGGTTTGCATGCAGATACAAAAGTAATCAAAACCATTTTGTGGACTGGTGGAAGTAGGTGATTGATGAGGTGGAACTGGCTGAGCTTCTGTGGGGTGAGAGCTCATCAGCAGCAACAGCAACCTCCAGAGGACTCTGGTGACGCTTCCCTGGCTGGACCTTCCCTAACCCGTGCCAGGTTAAAGCAGAAGCACCATTTAAATTACTGACATTAACATGGTTAACTCTGGCAGTGACTGACAAAGTGTGGTGATGCAGCCAGCAGCTGCTGGAAGGGGATAACCTCCTTGGGCAGCTGCAGGCAGGTGAGGGTCTCTGCCTGAATCCCAAGTATGAGCTCATAGCTTGGCCAAATGTTGGCCAAAGCTTTAGAGGAAGAGATAATTCGCTTGTCCAAGCAGCTGAGTAGTGTGCCTGAGTACTGCTCAATGCATTAATGTCTGTCAAAGAGAAGATTAAGAGGCAACTTGATTATAATCAAAAAGTACTGATGGGGGAGGAAAACAGACATCCTGAAGGATTTGTTAATGCCATGAGCAGAAACATAACATGAAGCTGTATGTCATATACAGACAAATAGTGAAGAAAAGAATCATTGAAGTAAAACATCCAGAAAATGGGATATTCCCCTGAAGTCCTCAAGTAAATATGGGATCACTTTTTTGGAACACAGGTAACTCATTACAAATGTAATTATCTCCCTCAGCAGAGGAGTAACTTGATGAAATGGATCAGCCTGGAGGTTAGACTAGATATTCTCGGTCTCCTTTGGCTTTGAGTTGGATGAGTGCATTAATCCAGCAGTAATCCAAATAAAGTCAGAAACCCCAGGAAAGGAAAACCTAACCCTGGCAAGACAGAATTCGAGAAGCTAACCTGCAGTTTGCCTTTTGTTCTCCCATTCTCCAGCAAACAACATACATAAGCACTAAGCCTGTTCTACTGGAAAGTAACGCCATAGATCAGGTAGTAGGCAGGTGTATGAAGAGCTTCTTGGGATATAGCGATCTTCCTTGTACCTGTAAAGGAATGCAGAAAAGGCTGATACTGAAAGTTGCAGGTGCTGAACCATCCAACAGGAACCAAAGCTTATACGTGGACACAGTGATCATACACATCAAGATCTCAATACAATGTTCATCTCCTTTAGCCAGCTTCAATTACAGAAGTGTAGATGTTGCAAAGTTCCTACAGGGTGCATGAAAGAGACAGTCAAGCAGAAAAGCCTTTCAGACCTGCAGTTGCTACAGAATATATAATATCAAATGGTATTTTCTAATATTCTGGAGAAGTCATGCTAAAAAGAGACATTATATATTCTCTAATGACACAGCAAATTTCAAATGGAGCTCTTGCTTCCTTTTGACACGAAAGTCAATCATGCAAGAGATGCAAATCTGCAGGGAACCTGGCCTTGTTAGTTCTGGTGCTCATGAAACCACTCTTTTTCTTTAAATGAAGCATCTTCATGGGCTATGCAATGTATTCTGTGTTTAGGGATACCCTACAGCAAACCCCTTATCCACTTAGAAAAAATAATTTGAGCTGAGCCTTTCCACTGGGTTTTTAATTAGGGTTTTAACACAGGTAGGTTTGTGTGAGAGATCTGCTTTGGTAGATCCTGCTACATGAGCAGTTCTCTACAGCCATTTGTGAGCAGATGCTCCTTCTTAACACAAAACTGCCCAGCAGAACTCTTGGCTTGACAAGTACTTAGGGAACAACTACACCTCGAAGCACAGGACTAAAATTAGTGATCAGGGTGCAGAATTGATGCAGATTCATATGGGTCTGGCAAATATAGTGGGTCATACCCAGGGTCCAGGCTGAGAGGGCTGCTTGGGCACTTACAGTGACTGAGAGGTGGTTTCTGAGGGTTTTGTGGACAAGGAAACCTCCAACATGCCAAAGCCTGAAGTGAATGTTTTCAGGAGCTTCAGGTTATAATTTCAAAAGTGATTTAGGTACTTTTTGGTGATCCACCCTATCACCTCTATCAGCTCATTTTCATGCTTAATCATAGTTCCTACCTCCCTTTTAGTACCAGCAATAACTCTTTTGATTCTGCATTCAGTTGTATACAACTGGAGTCTGACTTTCTCTTATTTCCAAGCAGTGTGTCCACCCCCACTGCATCTCACAGAGTCATTAACCCATTTGGGAAGTGTTTTCTTCATTTTACAACCGCAGAACTGAGGTTTGGTTCATCCCAAGCAAGGTTAAATGGGTGTTTCATGGGATGAATTCAGTCTGTTGGCTCTGACGCTTGTGCCTGATGCCTGAGACCATCCTCTTCTCGCCAGCCCAAGAGCAAACTGTTCACAGGAACACCAGTGCAGTGTGAAGCCCATGCCTTTTCTTCGGGGCTATCCTCTTTTGTGTGTATTTGGGGTCTTACATTGGAATTATGCCTGCTTTTGTGTGTGCCTTTCTCTGAGAAGTCATCTTGTACAAAAACTTTCCAGAATGCTACTTCTTCCAGCCAAAGCTGTGCAAGCTTTGGTGGCAGTGTTTATTTGTTTATCCTCACAGTGGATACCTTTAAAACTAACTAGGAACACAACTAGACAGAGCTAGAGCTGGCCACAGACCTTCTAGCTATGTCCGTAATTTTCTTCAGGGAACCATCTGGGACCCCTGTCCTGCCCTCATTTGATTTGAACTAACTGCTCTCCATAGGGGCAAAAGCTGGTTTGCTGTGGGCAGTAAAAAGTCTTGTTTCTTTGATTTTGGGAATGTTTGTATAGAGTAATGGCTGTGGGCAGTGGAGAGGCATACGCTCAGCTGCTGGAAGACAGGTTCCAACAGCAGTCAGTACTCATCTCTGCTATTAAGGAGCTTTCAGATGGCCTTATCTTACTCTTATCCGGATTGATTCAGGAAAAAGGTCCTTCACTTAAGTGCTTCTCCGCTATAGATGGTGAGGCAGTGCATGACTGGCTTCTTGAGGAGAGGTGAAAAACATAGTGGAGTATTATGGTAGTTTTGTAGTCCGTGAATTTCTGAGGTTTTTTTACAGCCACTTTACAAACTATAGCATAAGAGACAAACAAATCCTGACTTCTTAACATGGTCTGATCTCAGTGGGTGTTTAAAAGCAGAGCAGTAACTTCTAACAGGAAAAAGACTTAGAGACAAAGTGCCGGCAGGGGTCTGCTGCTGCCACCAGTCTCCCCCGCAGCAGGATGGAGGCTGGGGCAGGGCAGGACCCTCTCCTTTTTTTTAATGCTCCCACTCCTCTCCTCCTCCTGCTCACTGGGCCAGCAGCCGTGCGAGGTTTGGCAGCTCCTTCTGCTCAAGGGGAGCTGGTGGGGGGCAACAGGGAGCCCACCGGCAAAGGCTGCTGATGGCCGGGCAGGGGACCGGGAGCAGCCCTGGGCAGCGAGGAGGAGGAGGAGGAGGAGAAGGAGAAGGAGGAGGAAGATGTCAGAGGTCTCTGTGCGGAGCTGGCAGAATCAGCCAGATTCCACCCTGCAGTGTTACACGCAACACCCCGGGTGATGACAGCCCGGCCGGCGTGGCTCTGCCAAAAGACCTTCTCCAGCTGCGCTTGCCTGCATCCCGCCCGGCATCACCCTGCATCCTTCTCACCACCTGTGATTTCCGATGATCCACTTGCTCACGCTCTCAGAAGAATTTGGTATTTGGTTTGGGGGTGACTGGGTGCTGACGAAATGAGGCTGCTGAGCTGTAACCTCTCCTTCTCTTATTTCAGGTCTCCCACTCCTCTTTGATTTACCTAACTTGATTACTTCAGTTCCAGACTCTGCCAGCAGCTTTTCTGAAATTAGCTATGAAAAATAAACAACCGAAACCCTCAAGAAGCTGGACTCTAACCAGCTTCAAACACTGCACTGAGAATGTGACATGTCCCATTTGGTTCCAATCCAGACAGTATCCCTTTTAGGACCTGTGGTGTAAGGAGAACACCCCCTTCCATCTATAGACAGAAATCCAAATACATGGCGACTTCATAGGTGCCCAGCAGTTGATCACATATGCCTCAGTCTTCAGCTAAAATCATATAAAAGAGTTTAAGGGAGAAAGAAAATGAAGAGAAATTTAAAAGTTAGCGGCCTTGCAACTATTGTTTTTAAAGACTGCACTTTTATAACTAAAAAGCCTGTATGGCAAGCAGCTGTGATTAATTGCATTAACTGTGTGCTCTCTGGCTACTTTTCTGGAGGATTTTTGCTTTGCAATCAGATTTATAGATCTGTAGCACAGGCGGCGTTATTGCTAGTCTGCTTTCACAGCACATAACACTAGTTCCAGAAGAGGTGTTACACTATGTACTGCCTATGAAGAATAATGCAGCCATTGCACAAGTATCCACAAAGCTCTATATGTATGTGTAATAGTTCCTAATTATAATGAATTTCCATTATTTTGCAGTGTACTTTCATGCCTCTGTTGGTCAGAGCAAAGGCTCTTTGAGAGGGAGAGGAGCGCAGGGAGAAAGACCTGACTTCATCCCTATGCCTGCCTCACATGGCTCGAACCAGTTCATTTCTTTTAGTGTTAATATTAGAAGGCAGAGCAACAGCCGGCAGGCTGGACGTGTTGGGTTGATTGAATCCTGCTGAGGACAAGCCTAATTACACAGTGGTTAAAATGGTGTCACAGCAGCCTGCGTGTATCAGGGCCCCTAAAGTTGCTGACAGCAGGATTTTAGTTTTTAATATCCCTTCTGTAGACATGGTCCCTGCATCCTTGATGCACTATTATTCCTAATATGGCATATATACTCCATCATCTCATTGGAATAAATGATTTTACCTCTTAGGAATGATGTTACTAACAAATTTTTTTAGTTTCTTATTTAAGAAAAAGTTCTTGTTTTTAAAAAACAGTAGCAGATAATTAAATAATTGGTGGAGAAATTTCAGTACAGCCCTTTTATTCTTCTAATACATAAAGCAAAAGTAAAATTAATGTAATGCCAAGGCAGTTGTTGACACAGCTAATTCTAGGGTAATACAAGTAGCAAACTGGTAATATTCTTTGTTATTCACATACATATATGTATATCTAAATATATCTATATATCTGCATATGGACAGCTATATAGATACAGGTATAGGTATTGACATATACATAGATATATAGATAGGTACAGAGATACAGAGATACATAGGCACACAGGCACATGGGTATATAATTGTGTGTTTTTTCTGAGATAATCTTTATTGCCACATTCTTTAATAATAACCATATCCCATGGCAAATACAAATACAATTTGTTTTCACAAGTTAGTCTGCATCAACTTCTGTAAAAAAAAATAAAATTAAAATAAAGCAGGAAGCAATTAGAACTTATTTCACTGTGCCTTTCAAAATTGGTAGCAATGCTGATCATCTGGAGATCCTTCTGATTTCAGTGGACTAAGTAGGTGTAAATCCAATTTGGTACGAAAGCAGATTTCAAAGGATCCTTTCCAGCCTGTCATCCGACTCTAATCCCGTGCTCTAACACCGGCGCGTTGACCTGCAGTGCGCTCCAGACTTGCTACGGGATGTGCAGAGAAAAGATTTATTGCATGGAATGACTCCAGGATCCTTTAATCTCCTGCAGCTGTATTTGGATCTGCCTGCTCCCGGCAGCTTCCAGGTTCTGGGTTCTTGATCTAACGATCCTGCAACGACGAGTGTGTTTTGGCAGGCCCCTGCATGCGAAAACTCACCGGCAGAGGAAGATGCTGCCGTGACGATGAAGAGCTGAAGCCACCACAGTGCGGGACAGGGAGGTCCGTGCTCGTGTCAGTCACTCAAGGGTAGACAGCCAATATTTGCAGATCGCTGCATTAGGGAATTTTGGAAAGTACCTTTTCCATTTGCTTCTAGAGGGTAGCCCCATCGTCTGAAAAGTCAATATTATGATTTTTATAGCCAGGTTTTCCCTAA
Source organism: Astur gentilis (assembly GCF_929443795.1). Lineage (NCBI taxonomy): Eukaryota > Metazoa > Chordata > Aves > Accipitriformes > Accipitridae > Astur > Astur gentilis. Next base: position 1,863,096 of record NC_064919.1, read on the forward strand.
TGCTAATGTCTGACCTATAAACACAGTTTGTTAATTTTAAATGATTTAGCTGAACCATAGAAATCCCTGAGTGAACATGCTTTATGCAGTTTAAACCTCTTATATCGGTTTAGCTTCCATCATTGCTTTCTTTTTACAAGTACAAGCCAAACTCCTATGGCCAATTTCAGCCAGCACATGTAAATACTCACACAAAAGTTTATGCTGGTTTAACTAAATCAACTTTAATTTTAACACCACAATAAAGCCTCGTGACCCTTTTAAACATTTCTGGCGATGGCAAAAGAACTTTAGTGCAAGTTAGGATCAAGTTCTTAGGTCTTGATTGAGTTTCATTAACATTAAACCAATTCAAAGGAATGTAAATTGGAATACTTCCCCCCCCCCCCCCCCCCCCCCCCCGCATGTTGCATGTCTGGTTTAGCTGAGTTTGCTGCTTGCTCTTCAGGGATTTGATCTTTCAGCAGCTTCATCTAAACAGCATTCCCTTTCCCAAGAGCTCAATAAAATCCTTCTCCATGGGGAGCAGGAATCAATAGGGTCTTCAGGGAAACAAAACAAAGAAGTGACCCTGAAATGAATTTTCTGCAGGGACATCTGACACATGTGAGGAGCCATCTGGCATTGAGTCCGCACCTAAAGCAATTTGATAGGGATGGTGGGGAAGTGAAGCTAGAAATCCTGTAATTTATATTCGTAAACCTAATCCAACCATTAGTTCCTTTGAGTAGCAGCATGAGAGTGACACCCAGCCTATTTAAAACACCTTCTTTGACCAACACTGAGAACTGGCAAAATTAGCATTCATGTCTCTCTTTGTTACTGGTGACTCCTATAAAGCACCAGCAGCCCTCCCCCTTGGCAGCCCAGGGAGAGAAGGGCAGGAAATTAAGTCTAGTTAAAAAAAAAAAGAGCTGTCAGCAGGAATCCTCCTCATTGGGCTGTTTAAAGACGAAGTTCCTTAGAGGCGGTCAAAAAAAAAAAAAAAAAAAAAAGTACAGAAATGTTCTTATGTCCCCAGGCAGAGGATTGAAAAGTCAACCCAGCTTTGAATAGCTCCTTCCAAAGTAATTTTCAGTCATTCCAAAACTACAAAGTAGCTACATTGCTTTCTCCTACCCAGGTGGTCTGTGGAACAGTAATATATAACAATTCATGGGATACAAAGTTTGCGGCTAAAACAGTTGAAAAGCTATGTATAAACACGCTTTTTGTGCAGAAACACCAGGCTACAGCTGATCTGTGCATGGGCTTTAAAGGGCAAGGTCTTTTCCCCTGCAGAGCAGTGAGCTGCAGTTTCAAAATTCAGTCTCATAGATGCAAAGATTGAACAAACCCAGAACTTTAGTTCAGTCATAAGTCACCATGATGAGGGGAGTAAAACTGGATGCATGATGGGAGAAAAAATGGTGCTGGACGCTTGGGTGTAAGGTCAGATACCATTATGGTCCCAGAATGTCCAAAAATCCCCAAATCTTTGTATTTCTCAAAGCACAACTTCTTGTCCTGGCATGGCCCAGTACAAGTCATGCCCACCAGACCTGGGCAAAGCTCAGATATTCAGGGCCTTCAGGTGGAGACATGAGTGGGTCCCCTTCCCATCTTGGACAGAAATTTCCTTGATGACCTTTAGCAAACTGGGAACCACCGCGCCTCAGTTTTCACCATCTCTAAAAAAATGAGAGCACCATTTAATGCTCAGCTCATGTTTGTCAATATCTGTAGGTTGTTACAGAATGTATAGGCTGTCGCAGAAGTTGAAATTCAGTTTAGAGGTGTCTTTTAAGTACTGGGAAACAAATGGGGGTTTGTGTGTGTTAGTTAATGAGTACTATTGCTTGTTAAAAGCTTAACTTTCAGCCTCATTTTCTCCTTCCTTAACTTTGATTTTTAATAACAAGCAGGAACTTTATGTCCAATTCCTGCCAATTAGAGCACTTTTTGGTTGCATACAGTAATTCATCGTTTGATTTATGTGGTGGATGACCCCAAATCTCTGCCTTTAGTTGTGTATAATTACAAAGGTATTTGCCAATTTTTCAATAGGTTTACCCAGCAAACTGGATAGAAATGCAAAAAGGTAAAATCAAAAAATGTGCACAACAAAGTACAGGTTATCATATTTACTAATTAACTTCATCAAAATTAATTCCTCGGCAGTCATGCAAGAGACTCTGTCACCTCCCTATATCAAGATTACAGACCCAGACTTGCCCAAACTAATAGAAGGCAGACTGTGCATTTAAGGAATAACAACTATTATGGTAGGACAACCGATGATTTTCATCACTGCCCAGTACAGTGTACATGGTATGTACTTCGCCATATACAGGGATGAAAACTGTGAGCGTGATGCTGTGCAGAGATGAAGTGAGTAGTGCTAAAAAGGGCAGTTTCTTCTCACTGCAGATAGGGTTTACCTAGCAGTGATCCACCTAGATCTATAGGGTAATGTATACATCATTCATGTTTCCCGTGAGTTGCTCTACGTGTTCTGTTCTGTATTATCATAAACTACTGTTGTCATAAGAAAGAAGATAGCAGTTGACAATGATCGACACACGTGTTTACCCAGATTTCTTTCTGTGGCATAGAAACTGATCTTATGGAGATGCTGGGCATGTTTTGGCTCAGCTGCACTAGACTTGTAGCAGGTGAAGCTATCTTGCTAACTTTAATGTTCTTTCCAGCATGGAGGAAGATAGAATAAAGATAAAATCATATGAATTAATAAAAAAGTTTCATCTGAGCTTCCAAATCTCAAAATTCTGGGTTCCTTTAAGCTTTAGATGATGTTTAGGAAGGTGAGGCACATCCCAAATTATTGCATTTTGCTTATGCCAAGATCTTACAACAGCCATTGGACCCACTACATTTTTGTAAAGTATTTCTAACAAGTGATGTCATTGGTTTGTCAGCATCTCTCTCGAAATGTGAAATTGTTTGTATACCACTTTCTCTTCAGATAGTGTATTCTTGGGTCTGAACCCCTGCATCAGAGTATGATATAAGTCAGGCAGGACCAGCTCTAAGATTTTGAGGCTCTTCCTGAAAGTCCCTTGGGAAGAGGGTTTCCTCTGCAAACCCAGGACAGTTCTTATTTCAGAGACCAGGCTAGGACTGAACCGTGAGGCACAGAGGTGACACTCATTTCTACTTCTTGCTTGCCCCATGACTTGAGCACAACGCTGGCCTAATTGTGACTGTATGCTGAACTTATTCATGATGCGGTCCCATGAAATGAATAGTGTGTTTGACCTTCAGTGCCTCAGTTTTGCCAAGTGGATGAAAAAATTACTGTCTCCCTCTTGGCTTGCAAACGGTCATTACTATAATTACTGGTTGTAATGAAAGGCTCCACAGAAGAGCAAAGAGGGGAAATACTTAATTCTGAAAATGAGTCTTCATATACTTGTCTCCCAGTGACATACCCTATAGCTCTACTGGCCTTTCACGTCCAAGAGTATCTAAAGGATTTAATGGGTCTGTTCCCAACAAAAGGATAACCTGAAAGATTGCACTCATGCAAATGAGTTCTGCTGGTCGTGGTTGTAGGTCAGGCACTTGTGCCGGTTTGCTCCTATACACACCAAAAATGTTTTTTCAATACTAGTTATGCCTGAGGGACCTATCCATGTATCTGTCAGTGAGCTTGATCTGGTTATGATCTTCACAGATTTTTTAATTTCTGGAGTGAAGCCTGCTGGAAGTGGGATGGTGGGGAGCGAGGAGAAAGCAGTTCCCTCTCTGGAGCTTCACTGCTTTAAGTGTGTGTGGGGGGGGGTCTGCCAGCATGCTTTGATGTAATTAAGAAGTTGAGTTGTGGGTCAAATCCGTCACTGGAGGGAAGAAAAGGCAAGAGCTTGGGAGCTCGGTGCAGAGGACGATGCTGCACCTGCAGGGAGTCGCAACTGCAAAGCAGCAGCTGACGCAGTCGCTCGCCTCCCAAACCCCCCACGGCTCTGCCTGTGCCCGGCAGTCGTTCTGCACCAGGGAATGGCCCAGGCAGAGATCCAAGCACAGCTCGGCTGTCCTCGGTCCTTCATACCTGCCTTTACAGTCCATGGAAACAATGTACACGCTATGCATTTAAATCCAACTTGGCTGAATTCTTTGGGGGTTAACAGAATAGCTTTATATACTTCTGGCAGGGCTTTCTGACAACCCTCTGTAGACCTTTCGGCACACAATATGTACCTTTAAAAGTAGCTGGGAGCATTTCAGCTCTGGGTTTGGTCCTTGACGATGTGTTGAGGATTTCTTGGCCGGGCGAGGGCATGTGAGCAATCCAGCTATTAGGTGGGAACGAAGCATAAGTTTACAAAGTGCTGGAGCAGACAAGGACGCTGTGTCCTTGTACGCTGGGAAAAAGGAAGATAAGAAGAACCCAACAAGCAACTCCTGGATGCCGAAGAATGAGATAAGTAACTGCTGGACACCTCGTGAAGAAGCTTGCACAGCCAATAGAGGATAAGATAGTGTCACATGAACCGGGGTATTGTACCCATTAGAGTATTGTATAAGGTGTGTGCACAAGCACATAAGGTATATAACTGTGTCAAACGTTGTAGTAAATGGACTTCACTTGATCACGTTGGTCTGTGCGTGATTTCCCCTGTGGATCCTCCACAATGATGCACTGTGTATAGTTGATACAGTGCCTGTTGCTGGTGGACAAAGTGAGCAGAAACACATTAAATTAGACACGTCACTTCTGGGTGGGTCTCACTTTTGCTCTCCCTTTGTGCAGTAATAAATCCTTCAAGTATGATTAAATTGTTTACTATGCAAATAGCCCAAAGAACCATCTTGCACCCCTTCATATTAAAAAATATTACTCAGCGCATGGTTTTTCTGCTGTAGGGTACAAAAGGATGCTGACTACGTCCCAGGGAAAGGAGACAGACTGCTGTAGTGGCCCTTTCTCCTAAAGGGTCCTATGATGGAGGAAGCTCTCTTGCCTCTTCTCATTGGAGTATAACTCAAACCAGGGATAAATAACAGATGGTAGCCATGCAGAACTTGGTGATCCCAACCCATGTATCTCCCAAATGATGTGTCTCACCAAAGTATCTGAACTCTTGAGAAATACCAATAAATTTCACCTCAGTTCAGCAATATACAGTGGAATGGAATGGAATGGAGTGGAGTGGAATGGAATAGAGTGGAATGGAATAGAGTGGAATAGAATAGAGTAGAATAGAATAGAATAGAATAGAATAGAATAATTTCAGTTGGAAGGAACCTACAACAAGCATCTAGTCCAACAGCAAATATGCAGGAGGCAATAAGAAATATCTTGACGAGTAGACAGGGAAGCTGAGTCAGAAAAAGAGTAAGTAATATAAGGGTCCTGGGCATGTTATGTGTGTGTCTGCTCCAACTGCAGACCTTCCATTTCCCTTACCCTTATCACAAAGTCACCAATCCTCTTGAGCCTTGACCTCCTGAGTAAGGGATGTTCAGCCCCAATGCCATCTCTGTGGAAGCCACCCCTGTGAGGGCCATGGGACAGGCAGTGCTTTTTCCAGATTTTTCTGTTTTTTAGAATTTGGACATGGTGCCCTATTGGTGCAATATTTCTTTTCGGCCACCTGGAGATAGGGGCATTTGTGTTTCCAAACTGTAAGGTACACAGTGAGAGTGCAGCCTTCCTCATCTATCAACATAGCCTCAACTGAGATCTCGCTATTCAGAAAAGATTATGCCTCCAAGTGAATGCTCAGCTGCTGCCCTTGCATCAAGGAATTCTGAGAAATGCTTTGGGTTTGGGTTTTTTCTCTTGTTGCTGTATAATCAGAGAGACACCTACCTACATCTTCCTTCAGAAAAGCTAGAGCTCAGCTTGGAGTGATTCTATGAGGTCTCGATGAAAAGCAGCATCCTTGTATCTAGGGCACCTACAATAGTGCTTGTCAATGGCGAATCTTTTCTTTTGGTCTGCTTGATTCCTTACACCGTTAAGAGATTTATTAAAGAATGCGAGCTACAGTATCCATCCACTAGATTGAATAATCAGCATGAGAAAAACAGATTTTAATAAGTTTTATTTTTGTGGGCGCTCAAGCTCTCTCCAGCAAGACCAGGAAATACCTTATAATTAAATGAGATGGATTTTTTCTTTGTGGTTTTCTTTTTCTGGCATTTTATATAAATGTTTTGGTGACAGAATAATCTGTTCTGGAGATGTTTTCTTCTCCTTCTCCCTCTTCTCCCCACACTGTTCTTACTAAAGGTGTAAAGAAAAGGCATGGAATATCTGAGAAGGATTGTGTTTCAGGAAGAGACTTTCAAGCACATCTCCTAAGAATAATCTGCTCCGGTGTTTTTTAAGGCTGAGTTGAGCAATGTGGGCCTTATGGCATAAATATGGAGTAAATGGATATTATATTTCCTGTGTATATTTGGACATTCAGATTTTCTGTCCTGAAGAGCAGTGAGCGATGAGAATAATTAGAACTAAGAGGCTGAAAGCTGAGAGATTGTGAAAAAAACCCCCAAATGCACAAATCAAAATACATCCATTTCTTGTGTGGAAATGTTTCCAGCCTCTCTTTAGCTCCAGTGATCACTGAGCATGATGAAGGAAGGATATCTTTAAAAAACTGTTCAGTTAAAAGGCTCAAATTCTTAAATAAATGCTCAGCATGATGCGTCCAAGAGATTGTCAAGATATGACCAGTGAATTGGGTGTACAATGCAACATTTCTGGTTTTACAGAAAAAGTTGCTGATTTCAGACAATTCCTTGTCATACAGGTCTAAAAGATAAGTGTTATTTCTTAAAGTACTTTTTGTTGATCTCCTGAACCCACCTAATACTAATTCTGTCAAAAATGGCAATTGGATATTTATTCCAAATATAGGTGATTGAATGATGCTGAATGACACTACCCTATGGAGATTCTGTATTTTAACTTTTATGTTCCTCTTGACTTCAGTGAAAAGATGTAATAAAGAAATGATAATAATTTTGACTTTCATTTGATAGGATAATGAACTGCACTGAGATACTTAATTTCTATCAAATCACTATTAGTTTGCCTTTCCCTCTGCCTCCCCCTTGAGAGCTGCAGCATTTGTTTCAGCGCCACCTGCGTTTCTTTCTACCAAATTAATTCCCAGGTTAATTACTTCTCCCATGGCACCCAGAAGAGGTGTGTGAGTCCTATTAGTCAAAGTGCAAGAAGAGATAAGACAGAGAATCCATCAGTCATGCCTCTTGGGAAGCCCTACAGCATCACAGGTCCATGTAGTCTGTTTTTGAAACATCTTGACATTTTTGGATCTGAATTGTACTGAATTTTGCACTGAATTGCAGAATTTTGACCTGGGCAGCTATAGAACAGTGATGTAAAAAAACCCAGATGTATATTATTTTTTTAAAGATAAAGCTAAGTGCAAGATAGGATAAAATTTCTCCATCAAAAGTCAGTTTAGAGTACTTTCCTCCCAGAGCAGAAATTACTCATCCAGCTGTGTCCTGTTTTTTGAGATACACTTCAGTGTGAATGCCAAAGACTAAGAAATTCTAACCTATTCTTTTGTCCCGTTCACCAGAAATCATGCTTGTACATACACTGATTTCCAGCTGCTGATGTGACTTTATTTCTGTGCACATTCTCGTACCAGCCACTTGCACAAGGAATAGTGCAACAGAGTACAGAGCCACGAGGCAGTAGCTGTAGAGACTGTGTTATTTTTGTATTTTCAGAAATTTAAATGAAGATTGACTTCTTGAGGACATGGGTTTTTTTCTGTCCACGATGATAAATTATATTTACCACCAGGCAGCTTTTTTGGTGAGTTTCCATGGAGCAACAGAGGTGGCCATTTCATATAGAGAAAACACACACTCATTAGAAGAACGTATCTGCTGCTGCCTGTGTTCTGACACTAAGACATAAAAATGATGTGTATCGCACCATGAAGTTTAAAGGGGTTGTGCTTACACTGGACAAAACAGGGGACATTTCAGTTATGAACACAGGAGGAGAGCAGGGAGCCAGACACAGCCCTGAAGAGGTGGAAGTAAGAAGAGCTTTGTGCCAGGCATTGAGATGCAGAGGGGGGATGCCCTCTGCCAGCTGGACCATGAGGGGCTGCTCAGCCTCTAACACTCCACCAATAACTCTCAAACCCCACACTCCAAAATGTGGGAAGGCTGGTGATGAACTTCCAGCTCTGCTTGGGTTTCAGATGAGCCAGGATGTTTCTTGCACCATCCAGGTCCCTGAGTCTGAAATGGAGAGCCACCAAACCATGCAAGGGTTGGTAGGTGGCCATGGCCACTTCTGGGGAAGCACCACTGCGGGAGCTGAGACCTTCACAAAGGGCTCATTACTCTCATTGACACACGTAGGAGCACTGGTAACAGATCAAACCAATGATCCCGTTCTGCTGCATGTCTTAAGTCAAGCAATTCAAATAACTGATACAGGTAGTGCTGTGTCCCCTGTGTCTCTGAGGATGAAGCCTCCCTTGGTTCTGTTCACGTGACGGGTGCAGAATAAGGCAGTAGTAAAGTTTGCCTTCTCACCAGTCATTTAAGCATTGCTTAAAATAAATTGATATTTTCGGTAATAACTTCTGCATTGGAAATAATTTACCCTGACTTTGTATATTCATAAATGTTCACAGACCAGCTGAACATGAGGGTTTTTTATATGAAAAAATAAAGGTAATTTTTGTTTAAATGGTGTTATTGAGGTTTCTGTTTTTTTTCCCTGTCATCCACACATTGAATTAAAAAGATGAGAGTCCCATCAGCCAGGTGACTCTGTGCTGGCTGGTGTGGACAAGAACAAGTGGAGAGGCTGGGCCTTACTCAGCTGCACTGAAATTCATATCTGCATAGAAAGCAATGTGAAGACAAACACAGCACGGGCCATTGACTGACAGCCTTGTGTAGAGTATTTGCATCATGAAAAGGACAATAGAAGAGATCTCAGGAAGCTGGTGGGCTACCAGTAATTCCTTTGAGATTTAGAGAGCTGCCATTGGAGGGTTTTCCTGCAAGAGCATCTCCAAATATGCTCTCCTGAATCCTATTTCTAGAATGTCATCTAAGACGTAGGAACAACATTTGAGAAATCTGCATGTTTCCACAGGCCTAGAATTCATGCTAAAACAGTTTTTCTTTTGAAACCAAATTAGGGTTTTTCCACAGGGCCACACATTGCACTACACTTGACATAACATTACATTTTGGGCAGATCATAAAATAAGGCAGACATTGTTCTAAGTGGTCATCAGTGATGCTTCACACGTTCTGCCCTACGGTTCACCAAGCAATTTTAGAAACAACAGTTTGTTCTCTATACTATCTAAAAGAAGTAAAATTAAATAGTTGAGGGGACAGAGAAGAGGCTCACACTTGCATGGTCTTTCTCTAGCAGCATGTCTATGCTGTCTATACCCAAATCACTCCTGAATTATTCTGGTCACAAGTTTTCTTCAGATATTCCATCCTTGGATAAACTGGAGTGACACTTTCCAGTATATCTCCCCTTCTCTAAAATCTGTTGTGCATGTGATTTTACTACTCAGTAAATGGAATATAATGGGGAAAGTTTCCTGGTGCTTCTCACAGGTGAAGTGCACAGGTAGTAACTGCAGGGTAGCTGGTATCCTGGGAAGTTATGTTTTACAATACCCATCAGCAATTAACTTGCCTTGACTTTGGATTATTCCAGTTTAGTTTAAACCCGTTGCAAAGCAGATTGAATAAAATAGGAAGAAGGTAGAAGATTAAGAAGAAATTATCTGGGAGTAGCAGTTGTGTCTTTTTTTCAAGTATAGACACATACTTAGACCTCACCTGCCCCAAGGTGTGTTCCCCGGACACTGTTCCTGACCTCCAGAGGACCGGTACCTTGCTCATCCTTTGTGGTATCTGATGCGATGCTCTTCTTGTCTGCATGGAACTTGCGGTTACCAGCTGAATTAACTAGCCGCACCAGTACATATCAGTCTGAAATAAGGCTGTGACAAATGGGTTAAGGCCATAAGCATTCCTGCATAAAATCATTCTAGAAAGCCTGTGTCCAATGGAAGAAATTAGACTGCTGGAAATGTATTGCTTGAAGTACTTAATTGCACAAACTCCGATAGATAAAGCAAAATACATGATAGTGTAACAACAGAAGCCTTGATTATGCCAGGTCTTCCATCCTGTTACTTAGGAATATTAGTCTGTGCAGAATATTGCTTAACCTAAAATATTTTGCAAATCTTAAATAGCATGCACACATGAATGTGTCTCTGGCAGATGCCCGTCTCATCACCGCGTATTAGAAGCAGGAAAGAAGAAAATGAGCTCAATGGCAATGGTTCATGTTTGGACCCATCCTTCCTTTCCTCCACATCAGTATTCTGATTACCCAGCCAAGAGGATGCATTTCCACAAGGCACTTTACGTTTATCAATATTAATTGTAACTGCACAGAGGAGAATGCAATCCCGGCATTAGCAGCTGTTTTCCACATCATTAGCTGTGCTATCAGTTCATGCTCAAAATGTCTAGCTGCACCTTGATCAGAGTGTGACTAATATTTGCTCTTTAGCAAGGCATCTGTTTTTAATGAAACTTTAAAGGCAATTAGTGACTCAGTGTGTCAGTGAATAGGCTTTGTACATCTGAAGAGGAGTTAAAATCTTGCCTATAGTGTAGTAAATGAAAAGGGTTTAATGGTCCCAGAACAGTCATCAATTACCTCTATTATCCCATGAATTATCTCTTGCAAATTTCTTTGCAAGTGTAGTGATCTGGTTCCTTAAAAACAAAGCTGAGAATGTTTTCCAGGCAGCAACATCTGCTTCAGGAATGAACTGGTCGGTGGCTTGTGGGGAATATGCTTTATTGGGGGAGTTGCTTATTGGTGGGGCTGCCAACACTGTTCCAGGTAGACACAACAGGATTAGGAGGGGATTAAGAACGGTGGTAGATCAGCATAACCTGCCTTTAACCTATGAAATTAAAATGTCAGAAAATGTTTTGGTGCAGTATGTGTCATTTTCACACAGATCAGTTTTGCCTTCTGCCCTTACTTTTCCCGTACAGGAATGTAAGTTGTCAGTAGGGGAGATGGACATAAATGGATATCTGAGATCTTAGAATTAATTCAGGCCTCGCTTTATGGATAGATGAGTATCTTGCACTGCCCCTGTTGGCAGACTTAAACATTTCAGATGGAAATGAACCAGAAATGTACTGTTTCTAGAATACTTAAACCTTTCGTGCAAACTGAAAAGCTCTGCACTCTAATGATGTCTTTCCCATACATGCAGCTTCAGTGTGTGTATTGCAAGTGCAGGAAATGAAACTGCATAGAAACATATTCATTTCCTTGCAAGATTCATTGCTGAGGAATTGGATATCTCACATGATTATGCCTTTTAAAGGAAACCTGTGATTAGGGCACATCTTAAAATACTGTTTTTCCTCCTTTCTTTCTTTCTTTCTTTCTCTTTTTTTTTTTTCTTTTTTTTTTTTTTTGGAATTTGGTTAAAGAAAAAGACTGATTATATGGCTGGAGTTGTTTTATTGTTTAGTTTTTCCTTTTTCAACAGAGAAGTACTAAAAACTCGAAGCCTCGGCCTCCCTTAGTTGCAGCAACATTGGGGAAGAATAAGGGGTAATTATTGTTAACACTTCAGCGGGAGACAGCAGAATTGTGCCTCTGACAAAGAAATCCTTTATGCAACACCACTTGTCAGTGTACATTTTGAACAGATATTTCAGGAAAGGAAATCAGATACAAAGCTGAACTGGTAACTAGAAATCCTTTCTTTTCTAAGTCTTTTGACTCTCTTATCTCTTGCACCATCACAGTTGTGATGCTGCAGAAGGTAATACAGGAAATTATAGCCTAGAACAGCCTGTATTTCTAATGTAAAAAAGAAAACAGACAGGTTCCCTTTATAAAGAGAAGGGCACTGACCCAGTTATCCCAATTATCCTTTTCGTTCCCCCCAGAGTAGTTATGAGCTGCTGCCAGCAGAAAATGGAGTGGATGTGAGTCTTGTGCTCTAACTGTCTAAAATGCAGAATTGCCACTGATTTCTATCTCTTCCTGGCTTGCCAAAATGAAATCTGCAGAAGAAACTGTGGTTGTTACACATGCAGGCAACAACCTGGCACGTCTATTTGTTGTACGTCTGCTAGATAAGCTTTTGTTTTGATTTCCTGAGCCATAATACTCCTACATGAAGCCGGAGTGGTGTAAAAAGTTGCCATTCAAAAGCTCGGAGGATGCCACTCACAACTGGGGGAACAGTTTCAATAATCTGCTTCAATATGAATTCAGCTGGGGTTATTGCCAAAGCATTTTAAACCAAGAACAGAGTAGCACGCAGTTTTCTTTGTCTGAAAACCAACTTTTAAAAAATTATTTTTGTTATGGCTAAGCTGTTATTTGGCCAGCTGCCCCCTAAAACATTCGCACTGTCAGAAGAAAGGGGAAGACACCACGGCAGAAACAAGCAGCTGAGGGATAGAAAAGGACAGTATTTGCTGAGTCGGGTCCTGCTACCAGGAACAGGCAAGCGTGCCCCAGCCTGGAGACTTTCCACTAAAGCAGGCGAGGAGTGCTCTCCGCAGCAGTAACAGCCTGTACCTGAGCAGAGAAACACAAGGACTGTACATGCCAAACTGTTCCTAGAATGATTGTATAATGATAGTCCAATACATTCAACGAGTTATTAAAGCAGATTCGGTCCAGCTTTTTCCATTCTTTTAAACATTTTGAAATTGGAGTTATTAAGGTAGATTCAGTGTGCCTTTCTCCGTCGTTTTAAAGGTTTTGAAATTGCATGTCTATTTACTACCCTTTTAAGGAACACCTGCATACCACCATGTGTAAGTTATTTATAAACGGAAGGTACAAAATGAAAACATCATGAATCTGTATTGGATATGGCACAGACATCAAAATATACTGCCAGAAGAGACCACTAAAACCAGGAAAAAAAAAATCACACCAAAATATCATAACAGAATAAGAATAATAAAATGAAAATAAACACTGGCATTTTGAGTCTTTGATTCAAAAAACTAGTTTCTCCATGCTTCAATCCAGCAATATATTAGTAATCTCTTGGCCCTGAGTCAGGAAAACATCCGAGTTTGGGATTGCACTTAAGGTGATGTTGAAGTGTTATTCTGCACAGGGTGAGATTCAAGTGCATGGATGGATGCTTCCCTGAATCGGGACCTGGAGTGATGCTGTAACTGTGTTTGGTGCCAGTCCTGTGTCAGAAATGCATGAAGTTCTCAAAGCCCCAAGTTAGAGGGTTTGTACTCTGAGAAGATGCCCAAAAGCAGTTTGTAAGGACAGACTTAAGTGGCCACCAGTGTGGGAATATTTTGGGGCTGCAGCAGCACAGCCCAGTGCGGTGTGTGGAGCGAGGGTCGTAACCCTCGTTGCAATGGGTTTGTCAAACTTATTAGTGCAGGGACAGAGTGGTTCCCAATTATTTTACCAAAGTGTGTGTGTGTGTGTGTGTGGTGTGTGTGTCCACCTCTGCTTTGTATGCATTTGTGTAAGTGTAAAGCTTTTCCACCTCCCAGCCAAGACTTGGATTTTTAATTCTTTACTTACAGTGTTGACTTTCTATATGCTGAATAGCATGAAGATACTATTCCCGTAGGAAGGTCCTCCCTTGAGCAATGACCTGGAGATCAGGCTATAGCTGGCCATCCTCACCCAGGCCAAGTGGGCATGGATGAAGTTGTAACTGAGAGGTGGTTTCGGTCTCTAAAAACACAAGAGTATTAAGAGTTTAGAGTTGCGACTTGAGCTGCAGGTAAAGCTCTTGCCTTAGCTGGAAGGTCTCCATTGTTCCCTCAAGGATTCGCGTGGCTCTAAGGCTGAGCCGTGCCGCAGTGGTACTCCGGCTGTGGGAAAAGCTGCAGGAGTCCCTGGGGGACAGCAGACGGGCATTTCCAGCCCAGGAGCTCCTGCCGGCTGATGCAATTGCTGGTGCAGGCTTGTCCTGTTCCCTGCTGGTCTCCATGCCCTGCACAGCTCCCGGTCCCCATCCCCATCCCAACCGCAGGAGATGATCTGATCCTGGCAGCTGGGCATTGCACGGGGCAGTGCTGAGCTGTGCACCTCAGTATACCTGGTCAGAAAGTGAGGGGAAAAGTGGTCTGGATAAATAACTATATTCCCCTTCCCTCTTCACAGTCGAGCTCAAGCAAAGATCAAACCTTTAAGGTTTGGAATAATCTGGTTAACTTTTTTTTCTTCTTTTTTTCTTCAGGGGTGTGTATGAAGCTGAGCCCCACACAGAAGAGATCTGCTGGAGCACCCCATGGGATGCTGCTGTCTCTGGTGTTTGGAGCTCGGTCTCCTGCAGCTTGGAAAGAGAAGTCTCCCATGTCTGCTCCTACCAGCTCTCCCCTGGGCTCTCAGCCCCGCAGGTCTGCCCAGCAGCTCCAGCAATGGCTCTGTGGCAGCACTGGGGAGCCCACGGGAGAAGGGCTCTCTGCTGCACCCTGCTCCTGCCCCCCAAATGTTGTCATCCCCAAGTGCTAGACAGAAAGAGCCGGATGCCATTGTCAAAATGCTGTGCGAAAAATTAGTATTTCCCCCTCTCTTCTTTTCTTTCCTTCTTTGAAAGTCCTTTTCTTTCCTTCTTTTCTTTCCTTCTTTTCTTTCCTTCTTTTCTGCATCTCCTGACATTGCTTTTTCCAGCCTCCTTACTTGTAACTACAAGGTTAAATAAAAAAAACATTCAAGTTAGAATTTCTTTTAATCTAATAACATTCCTCCAGAAAAAAAATAAAAATATTATGAGCTTAGAGATAAAACTGGCAAAGTTGATGACAGCCTTTATTTTTACAAGGTCCCTGCCATTATGGTGCCTTCGTTCTGATAGAGAACAAACCACAACATATTAACAAAGACCCTGCTGCAAATGTTATTTGCAGGCAAATAACAGAGAGGAAGGATGAAAAGTGACTTTGCTGAAGCCTCTCAGCAGCTCAACAAGAAGATGGAAAAAGAAGTCAAATATCCAGACACCCAGGCCCCTGCCTTCCTACCGCACCACAAGCAGATCACCACATTGCCCTTCATCAAAGAGACCTTTGGTTTTTATTTAGAAAAGAGAAGAGGCTAGCTGTCTCCCTGAGGTTTGCTTATGTTTTTTTTTTCCCAAACTCTGCAGGGTGATAAACATCTCCAGCTTCCTATTTCTGGAGTTCTTGTTGCAGTGGTGAACAATTACTCTAAGATGTATTGAGATGCTGTTCTTATGTGGAGCTCTTCTCTTTGCCTTTAAAATAAGGAAAAGCAAAGAACCAGAAGAAAGATGTATTTGTCTTCACAAGGCATACATACACAGCGACTCTTTCTGAGCACTTGTGTCTGCTTTCCCATTATCAAGCGGAGGTGTCAGAAAGCATTGGCAGAAAGCAGCCTGTGTGCTGTAGGTGACATCAGCACCAAAAAATCTGTGTACAGGAGAGCTGAAATGGGGGAATGGGGAAATAAGTCTGCTGCTGTGGCAGGCAAAACCCTATCAGCTACAAAGGCTGGTGACCACAGGTGGGACTTGAGTCATCTGCTGAGACCCGGGTTGGAAACTGAAGACAGAGGGCAATTATCTGCAGGACAAGCCCACCGTGGGTCTGCTCCCTGGGTGGGGGTTGCTGAGTCATGTTCTGCTGAGGAAGGGTTTGCTGAGTCATGGTTTACACAGCGCTTGTTCCTGCTGTGCCCCAGCAATTTAATTACATAGGGCTCTGCCTCCAATTTTTTTTTTTTTTCCCCCCCCTCCCACTTTTGCTCCAAAGTCTAGCAATCTTCCGGAAGCAAAACACTGAATATTGCACCAGCATCGCACGGCCTTGTTGCACCTTTCCTGTAGGTTGTTTACTAAAGAGTCAGCTGCAGAAAATTGCCAAAGAAGGAAAGAACTGGGTCTTGTGTCACACCATGCATTTGAAATGTTCAGCGAACACTGTGTACAGCACAGCACAAGGTCAGCGAAGAGGCATTGGGGCTCATGCCTCTTCATTAGTGAGGGTGACTTTAAAGAGGGGAATTAGTCAGTTTAATACGTAAATGGTTTCCACCTTGAGGCTGCACAAAAGCAAACAAGTTCTCTAGCATCAGCCACCCGTGATCAGGGTTACTGCATCAGAGAATCAGATGTGGTCTCCCCTTGCCTGGAGCACCAAGCAAGCGTCCAGGCTGCACCAAGGAGGGCAGCACCATTCTGCCTTTCCACCAGGCACTGGCACTGCTGAAGGCAGGGAGGGCTGTGGGTGATCAGATTCACCTTGGCAACTGTAGCATTGCAGCAAAACATATAACCCATGCTGAAAAGTGACCTTTAATTCCCAGGAGTCCTTCTCTTAATAAACAGTACGGAATGGCCATGCATGGAGGCAGCTGAAGCCCTTCTGTTTCCATACAGCAGGCAAACTGAAGTTTAATTGTGCAAGCATTGAAACAAAGTTAGTAGTACAGTACATAAAACGATGTTTCATGTTTTCAGTGAAGCTCCAGCTGCTTTGCATGGCTGTAGCAGTCAAATTTACTTAATATTTGTGAGTAAATGTGCATCATCTGATTTGGATTTGCAGGCAAGGCATTCGTTTCTGAGGTGGTGACCCACACGTGAAAGGTGCCTGCACCCTACCGTCAGTCCCTGTAGCCAACCTGGACTAACCCTGGCTGAGCATTTAAGCTGTGCTGGTCCCTCAGGTACCAATATTTATGAGCCTAGCCCATTTTAAAAAGTCTTTTTGAAAAGAGCTGGCTGGGTATCCCACAACGCTGGTGGTGGTTTGTAGGAGGTACATAACCAGCACCAGAAAACAAGTTCAAAGCTGTAACATGAATTGGTGGCAAATGGAAGAAAGCTGCAGCTGGAAGAGCTGAGGGGAAGAAGTGCTTTTCCACATCTGCCAAGTGTGTTCGTATTAAACTGACGCAGCAGGATAGCAAAGGAGGGGAAGGGGGAAATCTAGGTCCAATTTCTCCTTTGAATTGAAGGATGCTTTCTACTGCAACATCTCTGACAGATCTTGGATATGTCCTCCGGGGCTGGAACTGGGAGGGCATGAGAAAAAACTGTAAATAGAGGATTCCTGGTTCCCTGCACTTCCATGGTAGCTCAGCAAAGCCTTGTCTGAGGCTCAGGTCACTCTGTCCTTGTCTGCACACTTGAAATCAACATGCCAGCACTTCCATCAAAAGACACACTCCTGCCCTCCCTCCAGCCTCTGGCCATGCAGTCAACCAGGCAAAGGGACTGATCAAGCAGAAAACAAACCAGCAAAAGGGACCATTTTACCCTGTACCTGTTCTTTGTGTGATTTACTTGATGGTCACAGCAATCCTGGTGTCAGTGCAGGAGGTATGGGATGGGGAATCAGGCAGCAGAATTTCTTTATGCAGCACTGCTAGCTTATGCAAAATGTAAGTGTATGTGACATTGCAGCTGGAGACCCCTGGTCTGCGGATAAAACCAGGAGAGCTTGAGCATTCCTCGTGCCTCCTGTAGGCTGGTGTGTGTTGACAGCTGGCCCCATCCAACAGACACCCCGTGGATGGGGACACAGACCCCACCGCATGGTCCCTCACCACGTCTCTGACAGTTGACCTGCGATTGCACCTGCCAGCTAAAGAGTGCCGACAAATATTTCCATGTGCTGGAGCTCTGGGGCCAACACCGTGAAGCTGCTCGACCCGTGGCAAACGGCTGCCCCCAGGCAGCTCCAGAGCATCTTGACTGGTCCCATTCCCAGCATGGGTTGTCAGCCTGTTTCGGGAACAACACGGGTAGCTCTTCTGCTCCAGCCAGTGTCATGGGCTGGGAACTGACCTGCGGGGTTTTATTGTGTAAGTATGGATGTCGTCTTCAGGTCTGGATCCTTTGCCGCTTTAGTTTTTTTCTACTGCTTGCCAGGCAGGTATTTTTAAACACTAGTGGTAATGCCAGCTCTTTGGAAATCATCTCTTCAGAAATCATCTCTTCTTCTATTGTGTATCTAAAATCCTCTACTTCTCTGATATGATAGTTTCAGTAAAAACTTAAAAAAATAAAGCAGTCACCAAAACTTGCCTACTTGCAGACCATAGCCCCCGCCCATAATACATCTTTATCAAATGTAGAACAGCTGGCCCAAGATAAGAGGTGCTTTCTCCTTTTAAAACCACAACCAGTCTGATATAACCAGAATCATAATTCACACAGTGGCTCCACGAATATACTTGTTTGACCTTTTTCCAGCTTCCCACCTTATCAACAGCATGCACCTCTGCAGCGCAGCACTTTCATTCCCATCTCCTTGAGACAATGGGTATTCACCAACTGCTCCATCGGCGGCTCTCAGATCATGCCAGTACGTCAGAATAACGACAGGCAACGGGGAGAAAAAGGCGTTGGGTAATGCTAGACAATTCTATTGCTGGCAGGGAGTTGCTTATATGATGTTTAGAGGAGTATCTCCAGAAATAAGTGCTTACAGGCAGATTTTTTTTCCAAAGGAACATAAGCACTTGCCTGTAGCAAACAGAACTGCAACTTCTCCTTTTCAGGAGCTTTGTCCTTGCCTGGATGCTCTGCATCTGAGCCTTCCCCTGCTGACCATGGGTGCAGGGACACACAAAATCTTTTGGGATCAGACCCTGTTCTTCACAGCAGAAAAGTGGCACCTGAACAGTGAAATTCAGGCTGTCATCGATACACGCTTGGAAATTTTCTGTGTGAAGGAGTCCGTATTTCATTTCCGTACCAGCCCTGGACTTTGCATTTTTGTTGGCTGATTAAAGCTACCATTAACATGGCTCAGTGTGCCTCGGCTTCTCTGTTAACAGCCACAGCTTTGGTGCTTTAGTATAGATAGCGGGTCACTAAATTAGACTAATTGCTTGATTATTAAAGCAAACATCCTTAAAGTAAAAGCTGCCAAGGATTTAACTTTGTTCTGAGTTTGCTTAAAATCTTTCTGTTTGAATATGCTTTCCTCTGCTAAAAGCAAGGCATGTTTGCCAGCAGCTGAGGTTAGGGAACACCATTTGTTCTTTCTATTAATTTTGTGCATTGGTGTCTGTTTTCATAAACCATAAATGGCAGGTAGTCTCCAGCTGATTACTGTTATTGAGCATTTGTACATGAAAACCTCCTAAGCTATGCAGCATATGCTGCAGTCTGACAAAACCCTTCTGAAAGGCAGCATCTTCTCTACTGAGTGCTTCAACCACAAGGACCAGGAAAAAATTGCCATTATGTTAGGCCCCAAACAATTTATTCCACAGTCAGAGCTTTTGAAGCAGTTGGATCACTTAAGTGTTACATTCCCTAAGCAAGATTAACTTTCACTAATTTCAAATCAGTATTAAGCATCACATGGGGTTTTTGTTCAAAGATGATATAATTTTGCACATTTTTGCCTTTTTTAGGACTTTCATTAGCCAAACTGGTCACGCTAACCTCTCTCAAACTGAGCCATGCATGAAGTGGTTTGTCCTCTTCCTGGTATGAAATACCAGCTTTTGCAGCACTCATTCTTTAGCTGCCTGTTTTTTCCATGACATGTAAAGTAAATTCTGATACCTTTGAGTAGGCATACAATTTCTTCCCTATGTGCTGAACAAACAGTGCTCTTATGGATCCAGGAGTTAGAGTGCTGAGCTGCTTTATTTCTCTTCCACATGCCCCAAGTTAGGGAGTACAGTGGAAGCAAGTAATCCTTTAAATACCAGCTTAAGATGACATAGGCATGATGTTGTTACAGGCATAATGAAGAAAAAACAGCAACGTGAGAAACCTTGAAGCAAACTCCCAGCTGAACAGAAATACCTACACCTTACGTGCAGAGCATATTAAACTATAAATGGCCAGTCCTTTAATAGGCACAGCAGGAGATACCCCCTTTCCCATCCAGTCCACAGACAGTTTTGTGAATGGTAGGCTTTGGTCTCTGCAGGTGCTGCAACTTCTGGATGGGTGCAAATACTCCCAGAGTCTCTCCTGCTTCATGCCAGCCAGCTGTAGATGCACTGCACCTTTCCCAAACACAGAAAATCCAGTATATCAGAAAGTCCTGTACAGGAGGGTGGGTCTGCAGCTTGGCTTTCTCATGTTTCACAGCTGATTTTTTACTTGACATTTATCTGAAGCTTCAGCTCTCACAGGTCAGATTTCTAGCAACTCTGGTCATCTTCAGTACTTAATTTTTTGCACCAAATTCTCCCGAAAGAGGGAGATAGAGATTGGCAAATACTTTTAAAATACATTGCACAAATGAGTCACCCTGTTGTTCAAGGATCTTAGCGTGAGCCAGGTAGCCACATATTCTGTGTGGGATGGTGATATCTTTGTGTAATGAGAGACAACTGGAAGGACGGGGGGACCCCACCGGAGAACGTGAGCAGATTGTACAGGCTCTTTGGAATTAACCTGTGCTGGATCTTGGTACAGTTATTTCTGTTTAGCGAGTGTTAACTGATATGCTCAATCAAAAGCAGTCTGACTGCATGTGATACTAGAAGATATTCCTGAAATTAGCCAGGTAACCTCCCTCTACTCGTGCAGGGAGGCACAGCTGGAGACATGCCGTACCCCTCGCAGCCCTTGCCATCCCCTCTGGACACATCTTGGCTGCGGCTCGCTGCTGCATCCTTCCCGGGCAGTGCTGACGGTCAGGCATTAATCTGCTTTTCCTGTGAGGTGCCTCTGTGGGTTGCTCACGGTTCATGCTACCAGAGCTGTATTGGCAAACACACGCCTGCTAGTGAACCCGTCCTTGGAGGGAGACGATGTTTTGGCTGTGCTTTTGTGTAAATTGCCGTTTGTTCCCAAGCTTGGGAAGCCTGTGAGGGATGGCACAAACCAGCTCTACGCGTGCTGCGAGTCCTCTGCTCCGGTGATGGTATCGTGCCCCAGGACGTGGAGCGGTGTGACGGTGGCCACGCTGGCTCTGAGGTGGCCGCGCTGGCCACCATGCCATGGACGTTGCCCATCTGCCTTCCCCTTCTCCCTCGGGACACCCTGGACTGCCCCTGAGCTGAGACTTCGTGATGGGCAGCAAAGGGGAAAAGAAGAAAAGCCTCAGTACTGCTTGTGGCTTCTCGTAGCGAGTCACACCGCGGTGTCGGGGTGATGTATTTCAATGCAAAGGCACAAAGCAATAGGAATGAGAAAAGTTCTTAAGTCCCAAGTTTAGGAATGGCAATTCCTGCATACCGAATCTAGTGAAAATCCGTTACGAATTGAGGCTGAAAGTGTTTCTGTAAAAGGCTGGGACAGCTTTCTTGTACTCTACAACTCGCCTACCCAAACGGGGTCTGTGGCTGCACTGGCATCGCGCGGCTCGAGGTCCGTGTCGGCACATCTCCCGCGGGACGGACAGACGGCGACCCACCACCCCTGAGAGCACTCCTCCTCCTCCCCAGTCCAGCTACCCAAGCTGCCCGTTTGCAGCAGAATTTGGCTCTCTTTAAGTACCGACAAGAATTTTAAGGAACTTCAAGGTCATTTTTGCCTCAGGAATGAATAAATAAATGGTGGTATTTAACATAATTAATGTGGCCTGAAGCCAACACAAGTGTTAGAAGGGAGCTGTAAACCCACAAAGCCACAAAATGCAAATGGTGTGAGCCACTCGGCTTCACCGTCGTTGCAAACTCCGCTGCACGTTGGCCTCTGCCAGTTTCTGGCAGGTCTCCTTTTTGGAAAGAGCTATTCTATGCTTCATTCATTTAAAAAACCCATTTAACCTGACGGCAGCATGAGCAGACACCCAAGTATGTACACATGTGCAAGGCACATGTATACCTCCTAGTGCAATGTACGTGTACCACGTAGCGCAGCACTCCGTTGCTCCCTGCAAATGTTAACTGGTGTTGTCCTGGCAAAAGATAAAATACAGTTCTTTCCCCAGGTCTGCATTTTCTGATGATAAGGGTTATCTGCATGATAATTTTCAAAGACCAGTATCTATAAACTAATGAAAAGTCCGTGAGAGTAAAATACGTAGTAATACTGATCTACCTTTATTTAAATTAATTTGGCATGTCTATTTAGTAGTGTATTTCTGCCAAAATTTACTTTTCCAATCAACTTTTTATTTATTATTAGCACTATACTTACTTAGGCATTACCAACTGAGGAATGGATGACATTTTAAAGTGTTAATATTAGAATGTGTTTAATAACCCAGGGTTTTTTTCCAATAAATACCCAGAAGATCTATCTGGAGTTTAGGCAGCAGTTCCAGGCAATTCAAGTCAATAGCAAGGGATGAAAATGACAACCTGTCTTAATGATTTAATAGTTAATTTTTATTCCCACTTCAATAATTGGATGGCTTAAGTCCCTAGGTGCTTTATTTCACTACCTGTGATCATGCAGGAGCTAACCTGTAGTACAGGTGTCTGCCAGACATGTTGTCCAAGCCCAAGGGGTCTGCAAAGTCAGAGGTGTGCAAAGGCAAATGCAATCCTCCAGAAGGCAGAGAGCATCTCCTGCCTCTGAAAGATTAACTCACATTTTGCACAGGAAAAAATGACTTGTTCAATTGTGAAAACGACACATTGGGATCACTCCCTGAAGTATACAGTCTGTAACCAGCATGAAATTCTGATAGAGAGGGAGTAAAGGGATATGGATTGTGAATTATTTTAGTCTGATGTTTCTCAGAGTATTTTGGGTCTTGTCTCGCTTGGATTTAGCCCAAACTATAACCACATTGGAAGAAATAGGTAGCATTGGGAGAAAAAGGTTTTCAGTGCACAGAAGCATGAATTATTTGGGAATGATGACACTGTTTTTTAAAAAAACTATGCCACCTCCCAACAGTTTTTGAAGAAATTTTTTGGATTTTTAATCTTTCTTACTGTATAACCTTTGTGTAAGACTAGTATTTAGCAGGCTAAGGGCACTTTAGTACAATTTTAATGCTATAGCAACCATAACAAAAACAATTATTTCCTGGGGGCTGCTGCAATTCAAGGACTGATCCTTCATGGCACCCAAAGTTAAATTCAGTGTCAGAGTACCTCTTCAACACAGTCTATTTATAATGAACAGTGAAGGTGATGAATTATACAATGATATATCTGTCAACCTTTAAATGAGTGAATTCATCTTTTCAAAGAAATATCACTTGTATCAGAGAAATACTAGTGAACATGGTT
This sequence comes from Astur gentilis, assembly GCF_929443795.1. Classification (NCBI taxonomy): domain Eukaryota; kingdom Metazoa; phylum Chordata; class Aves; order Accipitriformes; family Accipitridae; genus Astur; species Astur gentilis. The sequence continues at coordinate 1,886,254 of NC_064919.1, forward strand.
AGGGCAAACCTTGATAAGTCTCCCAAACTTGGGTTCCCAGCAGGATGCCTCTCCTGGGACTGCTGTGGACATGGTGCTCTGAAGACAAGCACAGGAAAGGTGCGTCTTTTCCAAACCTCTGACCATCCTCAATGATTTTGTGAAAAGTCTCTTCATATGGTCCATATCCTTCTTGCATTTGCTGCCTGAAATATGGCACTTCAGCCCCAATGAGACCAAATAATCCCTTCATATGTTACAGAAAACACATCTGTTCATGCATTCCACTATAAAGGCATGACTGTCATTCCCCTACATCTCACATCACCTTATTTATTCTACCAAAAATCAAGAAAGCCTCAGCAACAATAGCATCTGAATATCATTCAAAATCACCTGTTCAGGAGTCAACAGTGCATGTTGTCCATACAGCTACCACACCATACCTTCGACATCAATGGCAGCTTCAGCAAAGTGTGTTGTGAGAGACCCGACAGCTAGGAGGGACCTGGGAATTTCTAGAAGGATTATAGGTTCGGCTGTGGGAAACATAGTGAAAAAAGTTGCCTATGGAAATGAGGTGCATGGTGCACACACAAAGGGCATGAATGCTCTGGTCTCAGGGGGACAACCACTCTTCAGGGTTAATTCCAAAGTGTGAAATTAATACTCTCTTGCACAATGCTAAACATGTTTCCAATCTTTTCCTGGATTGCTTTCTTTTTTATTTGGTGTAGTACTTATATCTGACGATGCTGCAAACACAGGAAGAAAATTAGACACAAGTATTTCTCAAAAATGGAGTACAAGTTTCTGAGAAGACAGATCTTGCAAAGCTTCTCCATCTTAATTTTAATAGCAAATAATTGGAAAAAATGGTAGATATACTCGGAATGAAACAAATAACAAAGCTGAAGTAAACTAGACAGGAAAAAACATCTTTATTCAGTAAGTGGAGAAGCAGGATGGTCTTTGTCCTCAGACGCACTCAGCATATAATATGCTACATATTTCTGTGTGGAAATTAATTCAAAAGGTATTCTTTGAGAAATGACTGGTTAAAAACTGGGCAGACAGGATAGGGAATAGAAAAATGTATGAAATGTCAAAAAAAAAAGCAAATAGGGTCATCTTCTTTATGTTTTCCTGTATTTCATAACCTACAGGTTTTCAAATAATTGCAAAGAAAAAAATGGTTTACAGTGCCAGAAGTAAACACCTTTTAAAGCAATCAACAAATAAACTATGAAGCTCATTACCACAAGATATCAACCAAGAAAAAACCTGCAAGAAGGAGGAAAATATTATAGATGTAATATAACATCAGCACTTACATTAGGATAAAAACATGCAGATCATACAAATCCTGAAGATTCAAGGCAGAAGACCTGATTTGCCCAAGGCTAGTCACATCCTTCTGCTGCTGGGTTTCTACCCTGCTGCTCAAATCATGGGTTGCTGTTTTCTGTCAGAAACAAAGATGCCTTACTAAATGGGTGAGCCCGCCTGAATTGCAGCCATTATACACCTGCTTTTATGGGGGAGACAATGGGAAAATTTTTTTACAATGTTTTTAAGCACAGTTTGGCTGCAACAGGGATGTCAGAATCGGGCCCATTTAGATTTTTTAGTGCAAAGTACAGAAAAGAAACAGAAAACAGAACTTTCAAACCAATTGTAACAGGACTTACATATTCCCATCCAGCCAAATATTTCACAAGCATTTTCTGTGAGTGCACAGTAACTGTAGCAAAACTTCCTTGTCATTTTGCATATAACAAGAAATTGTGACCTGCGTCTTCATTTCAGTTACTTTTAGTTGCAGCCCCTTGATGTTAGTATCAGTCTTAGACACTTCTACATATTCTGAAAATAAAAGCAATAAAATGTACCCCAAAAAATTGTAAGTTAGAATTTTTTTAAAAATCTGACTCAAATATGATCACAAGATGACAGTAAGCAGTGGTGTTAGCAACCCACTGGTTATGCAAAGATTTGAAAATTAAGTAGTTTATTTGGAATATATTACAAACTTAGAGTAAAAATTCTTGTGTACAGAAATGCTGGGTTTGAATATTTATTTATTTTTCCAGTGTGGTTACTTTAACTTTCAATGGTATCATATGAACTAGATGTTTAAGTGGTCCATTGATAAAACACCCACTCAATGAAGGCGGCCACAGAGCTTACACGGATCTTTCCATATTTTTGCACTAAACTACCCAATGAAAGTTTTCACATCTTTTTATCTTCACAACCATAGATGCTGTTTATTTCGCTTAGATGAATAATGCATTACAACTTTCATCCTATGTCCTTTAGTTCAGCATATGTCAGAGCAATTTACAAGCTAATGTACAGAATCTGCAAATACGCACAAGTTTAACGTCATGCATGAGGGAAGTCAAGCAAAAGCTCATGCTGCATAGAAATGTGTAGGGGTGTCATATCTAACAGCTTAAGTAGTGTGCTAGCAGAAAAAAAATAAAGATAACATTTTAGGTAGCCAGCACTCAGATTCTCCATGCCTGTACTTCTTTTTTTCCACAAACAAGTAAAGAAGAAAATTTTAAAAAGTCTAGCAAGCATTTCTTTGTGTTGCCTCCCCCTAATCCTACTCTTTTTCTTCTTAAACCTTCTGCATCATGCCGGAGCTACAGGACTGTATTTTGCAGTTGTTCAGTGAAGCGGTGGCACGTGCTGGGTGTTGCCTGAGTGAAGATACTCTTTTTTTTTTGGTCTTCTCTAGCATCCTGAGATGAGCCAAAGGGTTGTGGCTTCACATGTCACCCAAGCGAGGCAGCTCCCTCCTTTCCCTGTCAACTCACTCGGACGAGATGCTGCTTGTTGAGATCCTGGACTGTGCAGAGCTTCTTTTGGCAGGGACGGGTGGACATGGTCCAGGCAACCCCTGCTCAGGGCAGGGTCACCTCCAGCGGGTTGTTCAGGGCTGTGTCCATCACAATTTGAATGTCTCCAAAGGTGGAGATGCCCCAGCCTGCCTGGAGCTGACCCTGAGCCCGTCAGTGACCAGAGCACTGGGTAAGCCAGGGTGATGCCCACCACAAATATTTAGGCTTTTCTTACTGCTAGCGAGTCCCAGGAGAGCTGGCAGCAGGGGTTCCTCTGTCCTGGCAGGAATATGGTGATTTGGAGGTGGATATGGCAGCTACCAGGCAATTTGAAGACGGCTGCCTGACAGGGTATGAAAAACTGTGGCTGTCCTCACTGGGCTCTAAAGGTAGGGACATAGCCTGCAAGGTACCTGGAGTGATCCTTCCTCCCCTGGAGAACCCGCTGTGGTTTTACGTTCTGCATCTCAAGGAAGTCATGGGCCAGCTGAAGAGGTCCCACAGTAAAACTGCAAGCCCAGTCAGAAATACAGAAAACGTGACTTAGAAGGAAAGACTGGAAGAAACGGGACTGTCTAGCCTGGAGAAAAGAGAAGGGAGAGATGATCAAATGCTTCCAAACCTTCCAAGACTGTTGCAAAGGAGAAGACAGCAATGAGATTTGTCTGTCTGTGGCGGGCAGGGTAAGAAGCGTTGGATTTAGGGTGCAGGGAGATTCAGGTTAAACATGAGGAACAGCTTTCTAGCGGCCAGGCGTGCTTTGAAACTTATCAACAGCAGGTCAGACAGGACCAACTTGTTTGGCTGCACCCACCAGCCAGGGGAAAGCTGGACCGGTGGGTCCCCTCCAGCCTGAGCACCCTCTCATGTCCCCAGACTGGTAGGGTCCCTGCTGTAGGAGCAAATTTGGCCGGTCGTTCTTCACCCAGGACGCCTGATACCGCATTCATCGGGGCACGTGGAGGTCCCCACCAGATGTGCATCTCCCCGGCACGGCGATGACCGTGCTGGCAGAGGGCTGTGCAAAGCTGTCCCGTCTCCTCCACGCACGCTGCCAGGGCACGAGCATCGCTCTGGCTCATCCGTAACTCGCTCCAGCCTGCTAGGAACTGCACCTTCGCTGCCACTGACAAGTAAAGACTTGGCCCCGACCTCTTTTCCTGCATTATCTAGCAAAATTGCAATCAGTGAGGGGGGGTGGGGGGGTGGGCTTTTCTGACTTTGCTGAATTTGTTTAAAGCAGGGGAATAATTTTTTAGTTGCTCAGCATAATTTTCATTTCTATTCGGAATAGTCCTGAATGAATTTTCTCAAATCAGGGGTTAACCTGTTTTAAATGTTGCAGAAGGTGCTTCAGCACTGCTCATGTGGTGACTTGTTTAGAAAACTATTTCTCTAATGCATTATGTGTCAAATGCAGTGTGGTATACATTAAAAACAAGTAAGGAGGATGATTAGTGTTTCTTTTAAGACCTTTATGTTCTATTATCATTCTATAAAGCAAAGTGAGTGGAATAAAGCATATGAGAAAATTAACTTTTTTCTCTGCATGTTTTACTGAAGGGTCAACGAAATACAGTAACTCAGAACTCAAAACTGTTTTCCAGTTTTCTATGAGGTTTCTCTCTTTATTAGCTGTATGTACATCTATTCATAGACACTCAGTGTCCTAAAAAACAACCACCAAAGAGCACCACAAAAATGAAAACCCATTGTATTCCCTTTCTATTGGCCAACAATCTAGATAAATGCCAAGAAGGCATACCGAAGGAGAAGGGGAATGTTCTAACACAGCTTGACTACCATTGTAAATGGGTGCAGGTGTACTTCAGAAATCAGAACAAAGAATTTTCTGCCATCTGTTGCATATGCAAAAAAAAAAAAAAAAAAAAAAAGTAAAAAAAAAAAGAAAAAGGAATTTAGGTCAGTATATTGTGCAAAATTATGTGCACATTGCTGTTATCCCAGGTAGTTAAAAATATGTTGAACTGGATGCACATTCATAAGGAATTTATAAGCCTAACAAGGATCTAACTTTGCATACTTGAATTTCCACATATAAATTCTCATGCAGTAGAGTTTTGTAAACCATCTTTTGAGCATACACCTGACTTAATTAACTTGTTAAAAATCACCTGCACAGAAAAATAGTGCATAAGTACATTTCATTGCATTCCATCTATTTTGTGCAAAGATGCACACTTCTGTACATAAGACTATGCTAACAAGTAGATTGGTGCCTGACATTACACAATTCTGACAGTGCAATGTGGTTATTAAAATGCTAATTATGAAGAAGACATTTTGAATTTTGTGTGCAGTATCAGTATTTTGCACTCTTGCTTGGGAAGGAATAGGGAATTTATTCCAACAGAGTCCAAGTAGCTTGATCCATCCCAGGAACAATCCCAGACTTTCTCCCTGATTCTCAGCCCAGCTATGGATATGAAGTGCATTTGGCTGCTCATTCCCTATCATTCATGGGTAATCTTGTTTCAAACTCCTCAGGGAACATCCAGTCCTCTTTAGGGAGAAGTGGGATTATTGTTATTCAGAGGCTTCAAAAGGAAGGAAAAAAAGAATGTTACAGATTGTTAGGGCTCAGAGAATAACTCTTTTCTCTCCAGAAAAGAAAGCCCTCTGACACCTGCTAGCTTGCTTTTGCCTCAAGGCAATACAGGGTAATGGATGTTTGCCTGTGCACTAGCAGTGATGTTGGTATATCTGTACGGTGTTAATATGTACATTCAAAATACATAATGCTGCAAAGTGCTTTAAAGCAATCTGTAAAGGGAGTATACTCAATCCCTAGTTATACTGCACAAAATTAAATAACGCCTCATGTCACCAAATAGACATTAAACACAGTATGGATGACACTCCATTTAAGGGGTGATTTGTTCCATAACTGTCTTTGCACGAATCCTGCATTGTCTCTGGAGCGCTTGTGGGTGCCGGTGTAGGTGCAGGGTGCAGGACGCAGCCCCTGTCGGACCCACTCGGCTCTTTGGGATGTCCACACTCTCCTCATGGGCTGCGGCTTTGCCACCCTTAGTCTTCTGTACCCAACTGGATCTTGTTAATCCCTTGCAGTATTAAATTATCAAGCAGCTTTTTAAAACAGTGAGAATTAGCCCCCCCTTATTGGAGTTTAAAAGAGACTGCAAATATTGTATATATGCATTGTGCCAACAAAACCACAGATGCCAACAACCTCCTTAACCATAATGGTGTGTTGGATTCTGATGGCACAGAAAAATAAAATGGGAGCATGTCAGCATATATGAAAAAGAGAAAAAAATCTAGAGGAAAAATATTTAATGTCATTTTATCTCTCAAGCAGATTTTTATACCATCTGTAGGCAGCAAAATTCTGGATGTGATCACAAAACTTCACAAATGGAGAGAAACACGTACATATACTGTAACTGCAAATTTTTGCATTCAGCATGGTTAAAAGAAACAAATTCACTTGCTCATGGGCAACTCACTGCCAACTTCAGATCACAGGACGAAAAAAGCCAGAGATATGGCCCCATTCAAACCTCGCCACAGTCGGGGGAATTTTTAGTGGTCAGCATAGCCTGCCTGCTGAAGTTCGTGAGTTGCCTTGTCAACGTCTGTGCAATTTCCTGGAACTTGGCTGAACAGTTCGGTAGATGAGCTGTAGGCTGGACTTACACACACATGGCCACTCATGCCATGCAGTCTTGTAAGCAATTTACCAGAATTTGAATAGGAGTGTTGCCATATCTAGCTCACTAATAGCATGTGATATTAAGTACTATTTCTGCTACAGTAGCCCAAATACATGGAACTTTACAGTGATTTTCCCAGTGAGGACCACAATACCATTAAACCCTTGCCACAAATAATTAACAATAAAACCCCCATATTATTACAAGCATTATTTCTAAAAGAACTGTAAAGAACATGTTTACCTTCAGCTGTGTTTAAAAACATCTCTCTTTCATTTTGCATGGTTTGATTCATGTATGCCATGAGTGAAGCAGTAAAAATCATTTCACATCTGAGCTTTCAGAAATAAAGTTCTTCTCTTTTCCTGGAGGTGCTTGAGGGGTTGTTGTCACATCGCCTCTGCTGCAGAGAATTAATTCTAGGAAATGGGTGAGGGAGAAATGTTTTCTTGGAAACTGTATAGACTAACTTAATTTTACATACTTGCTGGAGTTGATGACCTTTTATAGCGAAGAGGAGGTCTCAGGTCGGCAGGCTCAGCAGACCTCTGTTGACATCCAAAGCATACCTGCACCTCACCCAAGCACCCAAACTGGTTTCAAGCTAGCTGGTTTGGGCCAGTGAGCATCCCCCATGGGTGTGCTGCCCAGCTGTTTCTATAAGTTCCAAGGTCCTCCAGCCCATGGTGAGGAGTGGGCTTGTGGTGAGCGGTGGGCTTGTGGTGAGGGGTGGGCTCAGCAGCTGATGTCCTGACCTGAGCCAGCTGTTCCACTGGGAGTCTGAGCATGTCCACAGCCGCATTCTTGGCTACCATCAATGCTGGTTTTTTTCCCAATTTTAATTAGCATTTTTCAATATTATTATTTTCAATAACTTTCACTCCAAATCTGCAAAAAATGTTTCCCGAATTGCAAATTGAAAGCAACAAAAAAATGATGCATATATTGGGTTGCACGTGGATGAGTAGCATTCCTCAGGAGTCTGTATTGGGACTGGTGCGGTTTAACATCTTTGTTGGCGACACAGACAGTGGGATTGAGTGCACCCTCACCAAGTTTGCCGATGACACCAAGTTGTGTGGTGCAGCTGACATGCTGGAGAGAAGGGATGTCATCCAGAGGAACCTTGACAGGCTTGAGCGTGGGCCCATGCAAACCTCATGAAGTTCAACAAAGCCAAGTGCAAGGTCCTGCACATGGGTCGGGGCAATCCCAAGCACAAATACAGGCTGGGCAATGAGTGGATTGAGAGCAGCCCTGCGGAGAAGGACTTGGGGGTGTCGGTTGACAAGAAGCTCAACATGAGCTGGCAATGTGTGCTTGCAGCCCAGAAAGCAGATCTCATCCCGGGCTGCATCAAAAGAAGCGTGGCCAGCAGCTCAAGGGAGTCAATTCTGCCCCTCTACTAGACTCTGGCGAGACCCTGCTGTCACGGATGAGTGATTTAGATCACCTAATGAATCACTGTCAAAGGTATTAGCAAAAGTGATTTTTAACGTGAATTTGTAAAAGTGCAACTTAACAAGGTTCAACGGCAAGGTTCACCCTATTACGTACTACATGGAAGAAACATACATAGGAAAATTGAGTTAGAATCAATTTAGAATGAGACCAGAAACGCAAAAGGGTAAGGAAGACCCTCCCATTGACCCATGAGATTCAGAGTGTGGACCCCCTTGCTTTCTAAACTCCTCCTCAGAGAGGAGTCTGGGTGTGGCTGGATCTAGGCTTACTCTCAGACTTGGACTATGGTTTACGCCTAATGGAAGGGATACAAAGAGTAAGGAAAATTTCCTGTTGAATTACTTCGACAATTTGTCAGGGAATGGGCGATTATGGATGCTACACAACTTTGAGATAGCAGCAATTTAAGATTTATTAACACTCTTATGGTAAATCACAAGATTAGGTTATATGATTTTTAACAATACTTAGTCATGAGCCAATTACCAGAGTGATTTAATAAAATTTGCTATAATCAACACTACAAAGTTTCTTAAATCAAATCTCACACACACAAACACAGGCGCACAGATGTAGAGGTTAACATATCATCAAGATTTTTCTCTTTTTGCCAACTGTAGTAAATTATTGGTGCCAAATAATCTTTGAAACTTCATGAAGTCTAATTCTAGTGAGCTACTCACTATTCTCCTTCATCAGCATCTATCAGCAGACTACCTTTGAAATCCTTATGAAATCTACTCTTTGAAATTCTCACAAAATGTAATATTTAATATCCCTGTGAAATCTACCCTTTGAAATCCTTGCAAAATCTTCTCTGAGAGGCATCCCAACTCAGGGGGAGATACTGGGTTACAGCCTGCTGTGATCCTGGAGAGCTCAAAGGGTCTCACTTAGGATCACCATTTATAGGATCACGAGATGATTGACTTTGGTCAGTATATTTCCATTCTGGCCATAATTCTTGTCAGGTAATTCTGGCACCTTCCAGGGCAGGCCATGATCCAGGCAGCGGGAGTTTCAGGTACAGTTAAGGAGTGCCTAATCGTCCTAACTCACTGTACCGTAGCTAGGACAAGAAAGTACTAGATTGTCCCAACTCACTGCACTTCTAGCCAAAACAAGAACACAATGTTGTCTGGTGCTGACATTGCAATACAGCCCAGGGGGGTGTTTTGCGTTTGTGTGGTGGGGTTTTGGTAGCGGGTGAGGGGCTGCAGGGGTGGCTCCTGTAAGAAGCTGCTAGAAGTTTCCCTGGCTCCAAGTCGGACCTGCCGCTGGCTAAGGGCAACCCCATCAGCGATGGTGGTAGCCCTCTGTGATAAAAGATTTAAGAAGGGGAGCCTGCAGCAGAGGAGGGGAGTAGAATGTGAGAGGAATAGCTCTGCAGACACCGAGGTCACTGAAGGAGGGGTGGAGGAGCGGTGGAGGAGGGGATGCCCCCGCATCCCATGGTGAGACGGCAGGCTGTCCCCCCCCAGCCCATGGAGGGGAGCAGGGGAGCAGAAGCCCACTTGCTGGCTGTGGAGAAACCCACACCAGAGCAGTCAGATGCCCCTGAAGGTGACCATGACCCCATGGGAAAGCCTGTGCTGGAGCAGCCTGTTCCTGAAGGACTGCAGCCTGTGGAAGGGACCCACGCTGGAGCAGTTCGGGAGGGACCCACACCAGAGAAGTTCATGGAGGATTGTCTCCCATGGGAGGGACCTCATGCTGGAGCAGGGGAAGAGTGAGGAGTCCTCCCCCTGAGAAGAAAGGAGCGGCAAGAGACAAGGTGTGATGAACTGACCCCAACCCCCATTCCACATCCCCCTGTGCCGCTGGGGGGAGGAGGTGGAGAAATTGGGAGTGGAGTTGAGCTGGGAAGGAAGGAAGGGTGGGAGGAAAGGTGTTCTGAGGTTTGGGTTTACTCCTCAGTATCCTTGTTTTGATTTGATTTGTAGTAAATTAAACTGATCTTTCCCCCCCCCCCCCCAAGTTGAGTCTGGTTTTTGCCCGTGACCATAAGTGGTGAGTGATCCCTCCCTGTCCTTGTCTCAACCCAAGAGCATTTCTTTATATTTTCTCCTCCTCATCCCAGTGGGTCCGGGGAGGGATAAGGGAGAGAGCAGCCTCGTGGTGCTTTGTTACCGGCTGGGCTTAAACCACGATAAAGGTGTTCAACAAATTTATTGGGTGATTAAATCACAGAACTAAATCATGATTACTGAATCTATAAAAACAAGACATTCATTCATTGGAGGGAAAGCCTAAATATTTAAAGGAATGTATTCTTCTAGTATATACAAAGAATGTTTTTTTCCACAAGCTCAGAGTGACTCCAACTCGGCAACACTTTCCTGAGCATGCTGGTTCCTGCAATATTCTCGTCTCACCATGTTTTACTCACCACATGGATGTTGTGGTAGACTTTGATGCCCTGTAGCGGTGACTACTGAGGACCCCTTAAGCCGTCATGTTTTGGAGGGTGGGCAATGGGTCCAGAGCTCCACACATCCATATCCGCAGGTAAAACCACTTCTACATCTGCCTACATGGCTGGGGAAAAGGTGTTTTGGTGTCTAAGAAGTAAGCTGGTGAATCTTGTCCCCTCTAAAGGAAAAGCATGCAGAGATTTAAGAAGAAATGCTGGAATTGGGTGAACTGAAGGCCCTTTTCTCCTCCTTCTCCTCCCACCAGCTGTCCTGTATTCCCAAAGCCGTCATTGGCACATTTGGCAGAGAAGCTGTCTCTTTTCCAGAAAAAGGAGACGTTGAAGTCCTCTGTGCACCTGGTGGCAACAGCAACAGAAGCAGAATAAACAGCAGAACAATTTGTGTGGCAAATATAGACATTGTGAAAGAATTCAAGTGAATAATCTGTTTTGAAAGCTGCATGTTGGTAAAACAGGTTATCGGCACAGCAAGTTCCCATTGTGCAGACACTTAAAAATAACCTAACCTTGTTACTTCATGACACCAGAATTTTTTCCAGAAATTTTCTGTTTTCTAGAAATAAGTTCTGCATTGACTATTACGCAACTACAGTGTTGCAACCAAGAAAGATCTCTTCAGATTGTCTGTTTTTCAAACAAGAAAATAGATTCTGTGATGTAAAATAAAATATAAGTCTATGTTTTAACAACAAAAGATAAAAAATACATGTATCCTGTAATGCTACAAATTGCAGTCATTATTCCTAAGAAAACTACAGGGCACTTGGTCATACGGATTTACGAGAGCAGTGTGAGGTAGTTCTCGGTTGTCAAAGGGGAGCCAAGGGGCTACCCTTAGGTGGCAGGGTCTAGAGTTAGGGTCTTGCTATTCCGTGTTTACTAGTTTGGGCTGTCTTCATTACCAAGTGTGTTCTCACCAGAATGTGGGACTGGATCAATCTTTTCCAGCTGGGGGACTGCTGAATCTTACATAATGCTAGTGTGCAATTTTGCATATTTAAGTTGCTAAATGGCATCTGTTATCTTCATACTGTTTTCTGTCTCACTTTGCCTAGTCAGCTTCTGTGCATCTCTTAGAAATACCTGAAGATTTGTACAGGTTCACAGATAAAAATCTTAACACCACCTTTCTATAACTTTGCCTGACTTATGATTGAAGTGTAAATTATGTCACACATGAGAGTACATTTTTTAGGAGCTCTGCAAATGTAGGTGTGATGGACATCCAAGTGAGCATACCCATGTCAAGTCTAATGTTGCCAGCATACGAAATAATAGCAATGGAAGCAGTGCAGAAATAGCTGGTATGCGTGTCCCAGACAGATGTGTTGCTTGTTGCTCCATATTGATGACAATGTTCCTCTGTATTTCACTGCTGGAATTTCATCACCATTTGCCATGCAAATATAGCTTCAGATAGTACTGTAGATGAGGCTATTTCCTACGACACTTAATAAAGCAGTCCCATTAAAGCTTTATGGGAATCTAGGAAAGCATTCTACAGGCCAAAGCTGGACCATCTTTGCACTTGTTGAAACCTTTTCTGTGTTAGACTTGTAAATCTCATTATTTAATAGAGGTAAAAAGAAAGAGATACCCATCCACACGAGAAGAAATGAAACCCCAAAATTTTTCTGTCTAAAATACTAGCAGTGAAAACACATAATTATTTTGACCTTGGCAAGGTTAATTTAAGTAGCTAGCTAAGTGAGGTGTAAGAGGTTGCAGTGACCCTGAAGTGAAAGTCACTTCTGTCTTGCTGGTTTGAATATTTTCTATCAACTTGATTAATGTATAAATATATTTTTTCATAATTTCTTATTTCATTCTGAATCCTGCTAAAGCATAACGAGCCAAAACATTGCTTGTTTTAACCAACTTATTTCACTTTTAAGCCCCATCAACTTTTATTGTAACACATACAGTCTTACTTTCCAGTGCTAGTAATTTCAAATTAAAGCGCTGAAGATATTTTTTAATGAATCCAACTGTTTGAGAAACAGAGTACCCATATCACAAACACCAAGTCTGTTACTGAAACATGTTTTTGTGTGGTCACATGAGAAGAGCCTAGACCTCCTCGCTCCCTTGGGGGAAGGAACACACTCAGTTTCCTCACATCACTTTTGAGTCTAGGGAATAACTAGGTGCCATGAAGATTTCAAAAAAGAGCATCTCTTCTGGTCAGGCAGCTAAGCACATAGCATCAAGTCAGGCCTCTTCTACGTGAAATGCTTCTGTTGGATGTCAATCTCTTCACTAGTAGCTACTCACATTTCATTATACTGAAGGACATAGATATTCCAGTGACTTTTGGGAAGAGGACACTAAGCATGCATCTATCCTACTAGCGCCAGGGAACCCTGGTTCTCCTGGTGTCTCCATGCTGGACTGAAAAGACAAGGGGCAAAGTGCCAGGGCCAGGTCCTTCACAGCCACAGGAACACCAAGCCTTGGTTCTCCTCCACCTTTCAAACAAGAGGAGATTTCACACACAAGGGGAAGGCCCTGAGGCAACCACACAGGCCAACCCAAGACAAAGAGATTGACCACCAGAAATGGTGCAGTTCCTCAGAGCCCATACAGAACTTACAGGAGCATAGCTTGTTTTGAACAAGAGTAATGTCCCTTCCATAGCAAATTAACTTCAACAAGACAAGGAGAAGAGTGGGGGACCCGGTCATTTTTGTGCTGATGCAAGATGGGTTATGTCCAAAATCATTAAGACAAGGTTGAAGGTATTATCCTGTGCAGAGGAGGTTTCATGGCTGGATTGGGAGGAGATTGCTACATTTACTGATTTGTACCTGCATTTTGTCAAGTTTAAATACATCACAAGAGGGAGTCACAACCAGCCACTGCCCAAAATCCATGTGGAAGTTTCTGTGTTTCAGTATGACAAACAAGCAGCTGAGCCCAATTCCAATTTTTTGTTGTTGTTGATCTTTTTTAAGTGGATTTAAAATGAGATGTTTATAATCAGACATGCACTGATGAGAAGGCGTCCTACATTTTGCAGCTGAATGAAGAGGCAGTTTTCTTGGTGAATCATGCAGCAGGGCTGAGTGTTTTCAATGGCAAACCCTGGATACCTGAAGAGCATTGCTCCGCTTGCCCCATTGTGCTGTAGACAGAGGTCTGTCTCCGGGCTTGAGAGGAGCTGATTTCATCAATACAGGTGTCAGCAGGATATATTTGGAAATGCAAAATCTGTGCTGCCAGTAGATCGACTTTGGGCACAATTTGCTGCAGCTTGGCCGTTCCAGGGTTGTGAGGCAAGAAGGCAGAGTAATGAGGAAAGCAGGAGAGCAGGCCCCTGACTTTTTTATCATGTTCCCTCTTGTTGTGGATAAGAGATTTAGATTGCTTAAAAAATCACTGTCAAAGGTGTTAGCAAAAGTGTTTTTAATATGTTGTAAAAAAATGCGATTTAACAAAGTTCTATGTCAAGGTTTAATTTATCACTTATTACATGGAAGAAACATACAAAGGAAAATCTAGTTAGAATTAATTTAGAATTATTTACACAGACACCAGAGATGAAAAAGGGCAAGGAACACCCTCCTGTTGAGTCACGAGGTTCAGAATAGATCCCCTTGCTTTCTAAACTCCTTATGGAGCCTAGGCGCAGAGAGGTCCAATCTTAGTCTCAGACTTGGACAATGATTTATGTCTAATGGAATTATCTATACAAAGTTTATAATAATTAATACTGAGTAGCTACACAGACTAGCAGTCTTTCATTAGTATTAATTCAGCATGCTATCACTCACTTACCGAGGATCTCTGCTGGTAGGGGATATCTCTGCCTTGGGCAAAGAAATATCTCTTATTCTCAGGTAAGGAATTTCAAACCTTGAGGTGTCCCTGCTCAAGGAAAGAGTCACTTGGTATGCAGACCAGCTGCAATTCAGGGACAACTCAAATTGGGCTCATCCAAAGACCTGTTGGTAAAAGGGCCTCTCTGCCTCAAGGAGCAACCTTGAGAGGTGTCCCAGCTCAAGGGGACATCACTGACGTGCACTGATTGCTGCCTGGCAGGGAGACCTCAAAGAAGGCTCACTTAGGCTGCCATATTTACGGAATAAAGTGGTTGGCTCACGGTCAAATTACATGCGATGGGAAAGGTATGCATGAGACTCCTTGTACCCACAACTTTCTTTGCTCCTTGATAAATGAGTCTTGGAAAAGCCACCTGCTATTCATGTGTTAATCGCATGGTTGGTGTTCCAAGCTCATATGCACCGATGCTCACTGGGTCACTCTGCTCCTTTGTGGATTTTCAGAGAACAGATTGAAACTAGAGGTGTTCTTGGCCTGGCTACGGCTCAGGCCTTTACTTTCTTTGGAGCCCATACCAAACTATGGCTAGTTTGGTTAAGGGCTTGAGTGCATATCACACCTCCCTTCCAGATGTACATATAGGAGAGCAAAGCATTTTATGTTTGCTTTTCTATTAATTTGAAAGAAGTGCAGATGAAAGCCAGAGACAAACAGGAATAGTAACATTAGTCATTATTTTTTAAAAACTTTGAAGTCCTTCAGAAAAGTGCTATGATTCCTCTTCCTGCACTCATTGGTCATAGGACTTCATGAAATAATTTGGACAAAAAAATTCTATTTCTGGGTTACTTACAAGCTGTTATTTTAAGCATTTTCTATTTCATCAGTGGAAGTTATTCAATATACTGTATTGCTTCTGCTCTCTTATTTAATAACAGACATAGTTTAAGCAAGAAAATAGCATATTGCTGTTTTCCCATCTGCATCACAATGACTATCAATCCACACTATATAGATGCTTTACCCTCTGAGAATTTTACTTTATTTTCTTAAAAAACTTCAGAATTAAGCTAGTGGGAAATTTTCCTTCCCATAAGGAAGTGCAGATTCTATTAAAAAAATTGCAGAAATTAACAAACTCAGCAAGACCTGTTCTGGGAGAGGTTATTCAATACAAGCAGAACACTTGGTGAAGAGAGAGATAGAGAAAGAGCTCCCTGAAGTTACCAGTAACTTGTTAGAAGGGGCAGTCATGTGTGCTGTGGGGGGACCAGGTCTGAGTGGCTACTCTCCCTCATTAAGAGGAAACTTAGTTTGTGATTCCAGGTAAGGTGGAGACACCAAACACTTTACAAGATGTCATTAAGTGTGTGTTTGCCATCTTCTGGGTGCCCAAACTGAGATAAATAAACATAATTCCCAGGCTTTTGTGTTATCGTCTGAAGGATGACCTCCAACAACCTAAGAATGAGACAGAAGTCAAGTAAAAAAAAAAAAAATGCTAGAAAAACACACAATGAAAGATCGTATCATCATGCAACGCCTCTTTCTCATGCTCCTGAAAAGGCTGAAAACAGGATTTACCTAATGGCATGATAAAAATTAAGCAGCTTGCCCAGGAGAAAAAAACACCTGTGTGGGTGCGTAATCCCTGTGCATTACTAACAGCATTGAAGGTATTTCTTTTTGCGCAGATGTTTTACAGCATCAACCTCATTTTCAAACACTCGTGTTTTAAAGCAAATTCTTAATATCATATCTATCCAGGTTCATATCAGTATATCAAACTAAATAAGAAGCCCTATCTACAAAAGCATCCATCAGCCTATGAAATCTTTGTTGTCATTCCTGAGGAGCACGTGTGACACAGAACATGTCTTGTATGTGAGCACTAGCTATGTTCAACATATAAACTTAAATATGGTCACTGAATTCTCCCTATTTAAAAGGAAACTGGGGGACAAGTGGAGTTCCTCAGGGGTTGGTATTGGGACCAGTGCTGTTTAACATCTTTGTCGGAGACATGGACAGTGGGATTGAGTTCACCCTCAGCAAATTTGCAGATGACACCAAGCTGAGTGCTGCAGTTGACACACTTGAGGGATGGGATGCCATCCAGAGGAACCTGGGCAAGCTCCAGAATTGGGCCCACGTGAATGTCACGAGGCTCAACAAGACCAAGTGCAAGGTCCTGCACATGGGTCAGGGCAACCCCTGCAATCAATACTGGCTGGGGGATGAAGGGATTGAAAGCAGCCCTGCAGAGAATGACTTGGGGGTGTTGGTTGATGAGAAGTTCAACATGACCTGGCAATGTGTGTTTGCAGCCCAGAAAGCCGACCGTATCCTGGGCTGCATCCAAAGCAGCGTGACCAGCAGGTTGAGGGAGGGGATTCTGCCCCTCTGCTCCGCTCGGGTGAGATCCACCTGGAGTACTGTGTTCAGCTCTGGGACCCCCACTAGAAGAAGGACATGGACCTCTTGGAACAAGTCCAGAGGAGGGACATGAAAATGATCAGAGGGCCGGAGCACCTCTCCTATGAAGTCAGGCTGAGAGAGTTGGGGTTGTTCAGCCTGGAGAAGAGAAGGCTCTGGGGGGACCTTACAGCAGCCTGCCAGTACCTAAAGGGGGCCTGCAAGAAAGCTGGAGAGGGATTTTTTTACAAGGTCATGTAGTGATAGGACAAGGGGTAATGGCTTTAAACTGAAAGAGAGCAGATCTAGATCACATGTAAGGAAAAAATTCTTCCCTGTGAGGGTTGTGGGGCCCTGGAACAGGTTGCCCAGAGAGGTTGTGGATGCCCTATCCCTGGAAGAGTCCAAGGCCAGGTTGAATGGGGCTTTGAGAAACCTGGTCTAGTGGAAGGTGTCCCTGCCCACGGCAGGGGGGTTTGGGACTAGATGGTCTGTAACGGTCCCTTCTGACCCAAGCCATTCTATGATTCTGTGATTCTCACGAGGAAAAGTAATTACCACTGAGAGTAAAGGACACACAGTTTAGAAACAAGCACAAAGTAATTTGATGAAAGAATGTGCCCAATATGGAACAATTTCAACAGAAAAAATGGGAATCTTTTTCTACTGTTACAGACCAGGCAAACCAGAATTTTTATATATATATATATATATATAAGCCAATTGGATTTCCTTGTCTTTTTCTTCTTTAGCTGAACATCATTTTTTTCAGAAACTACAATGTGCAATGCAATCCCTATTTTAACGCAGTGTTCAGGTTTAAAATGTGGGGGGGGGGGGGGGAAAAGTTAAGAAAAAGGAAATGACACAGAAGGGAGGGGAATTCAGGCAGGAGCTATTTTTTGATAACAAAAGCCCATCTACACTGTGCACATGTAGAAGGTCACAAGTCAAGAGGCAAAAGCTGAAGACCTTTCTCGCTCCAAATCCATTTGTGCTACATTTCAAGAGCATTCCTGAGTCTGCCTCTGAATCCATTGATGCATTTTGTGTCAAGCACATGAAGTTTACTGGAGATGTGTTGAAAACATGATAATATTTTTTTCCCCAACAGATTTTCAAGCCTTCTGCAGGTGCCAGAAAATAATTTAATTTCTCCCTCTCCTTAAAGATTTCTTTGGCTTCCTCTGAAGAGCAGCAGATTGTCCTCCAAGGGAAGGTGGTGTGATGCTCCCCGTTAGCATGTCTTGCCAAGCGACCAGGGCTGTTTGGTAGTAGTTGCCACCTGAACTGAGCATCTGCTCCCTGGGCACCCATGAGAGGGGAGATTGGACCTGCTGATGTGGAATGTCCCTTCAGTCTCTGTCCCTGTCTCAGACTGGGGAAACAGAAGACTCTGTCATACCAAAGAATGCGACTTGCACTTGCCAAGTTGGCTTCACCAGATTTTTACTGTTGTTTTCTCAAATGGCAAGAAATCTTGGCTAATTTTTCACCAGTCTTAACCTTTTCCTATTGTGAGCACAGTTTGCTGTTCTAATGCTTACCAAACAAAAACAGAGCTGTCATAGCAACTGAACCATTTATTTCACTTGACCCAATAAAAATTATCCATTAGTTTTGTTTACATGTACCCTGGCTATCCTGCCAGCCTACTAAAAATCTCCTCACCTTGATGAGCAGAGGTACACCTTTTGATACATGCAGAGCAATAGCTATCTTGGAGACAGATTAAAGGAAGGTAGAAGTAGACACAGAGTTATATAAAGACAATTGAGATGACATTGTGAGGCTGATGAGTGGGCTTTTAACCTCTTTACATCTCCTTTAAAGCAGCATGAGAGTGTTAGGTGATGGTGCACAACAAGTATCCTGGCTCCCTAATTGGCCAGCTAAGATAATGAGAATCTGGAAAATGCACACTCTATGTTGTTATTGTTGTGGCAGTGTTTTCTCAGATGGAGATGCTTTGTTTGCTTCTTCGCCTTCTCTTCTGGACGCTGGCAAGCCATTATCTCTGACATTTCAGAGAACAGGTAATAAATAGAAATTGAGGTATTAACCAGTTCCTCAAGTGATATAAGCTAAGGCATCCTCACTGAAGATTTTACCAAACCTTTCATGTGAAAACCTTCAAGTGCTTTATAAATTTGAAATATGAAATAGTGCTGTCCTGAAGTATCAAAACTATGTAAAGATTAGCAAATTTAGTCACAGAGGGATCAGGCAAAAAGTGTACTAAGCCATTCAAGGGCAGCACCAAGACTCCCGCCACAAAATCTCAGTTTCCAGTTCTGTGCTTCAAACCATAGAGATGTCCACTTTTTTCCTGGAGGGTGAGAAAATTCTTATTGTGCTGTTGATTGCCTGGGGCAAGCCCTACAAATATGGAGTGGTGAAGCAAATATCCTCCTTTACGTGGGCAGTCAAGGGTTTCTGTCAGCAGCTATACACTTTATGATAAAGATGGCATAAACTGTTGGATTACAGCTTCCTACAGGATCCCCTCATTGCTCCTGAACAACTTAACAATGATGAGTTATTATTGCCCCATTTAGGCCACAAGTTGTTATTCTTTCCAAGGCTAATTTTAGGGACAACCATTGTAACCTTGGATGGAAACCAGGATGTAGCGCACCCTCCTGACCAAGAACTGGTGTCAAGTTGTACTTACTTTTTCTGTTTCTTCTAATAGTATTTCATGTGGCAATTTTTCTCATCCTGGAGAAGTACACAAGGAGTCTTGCATTACTTGTCTCTCCTGGTAGACTTTATCTTGTGGGACCTTAACTTGCTTCCAGAAGAGAAGAACAGTTTCTTAAAAAGCTGAATTAGTAAAACTACACCTCAGGTTGGACAGTGGTGCTCACAGCAAGACATACTGCAGACCCCACGTGCTTGTGCCTTTGGGTAACATCATGCTGTCAGCAAGAAATGTTGGTTAGAGAGACTTAGCAAGTCTCTATAATCCCATGTCTGTGTGTCCATGACTTTCTGTGAGGAGATGACACCTGCCTGCTCCCAAAGTGAGATCTGTTGTTCATCCATCTGAGGAAAATAACATACCTCCTTACAGAAGCCCACTTAAGTGAATGGGGACATTGGCAGCATCCAGCTGAGCACTGAAGCTCATGGTCTAGTCCAGAAAGCCGGTGTGGTAGCCCTGCATGTCCTTCACATGGCTGCTGAGTCCACAATGTGCAAATTTCTGATGTGCTGGCTCAACTACTCTCAACAGTCTATTTGATTTGACATAGTCTGAGCCAGTGTAGAGACCCTGTAGAGAAGGAATAGGGAAATTGCTCTATCTCTTGCCACAAGGTACCCCTCACTAAAGAAACCCCAAAACACAGGTACTATAAAAATATAGGGTGATCAGACCATGAACAGAGATGCATGACCATTGCCTCAGCTATCTACATAAGGTATCTGAATTTGGAGGCTGGACTCCTACAGACCATGAAATCTCTGTAAAGGGATCCAAAGCAGTTAATTTGGAAGGCTGGCTTTCCCCACTTACCAGCTGCAGAGTAGACATCTCAAACTGAAACTAAGTGTCTAAAGATAGGACATGTAGATGTCACACCTCTTCCAGTGTTCACGTTGCTCCTATCTACACTGAGCATGAGCTTCGTTCAACATAACATTAGTCCATGTGACTCCTTCCAACCCGGTTCAAACATTGCCCCATTTCTGAAGAAGATGGGTGCCAAGGAGTTTGGCACTCCAAGACTGACTTTCATATGCCATGTTCAGATAGAATTTGCAAAGTTCAGGTGGAAGATGCTGGAAGGCAGGAAGGGATTTCTGCCTTTGTCCTTCCTTGCTCTGTTCTTCTCTCCCAGCCTGAGCTGTAAATCAGACACTGAGATTAGAGGTTCTGCCGTTCCAGCCAGCTCAGTGATGATCCTCTTCATTGCCCATCCCATGCATTCATCGAGTTCATTCCACTGGGTGCAGCCCTGACATGCAGCCCAGGTGAGTCTGCCTTGACTCATCTACTCCTGCATCCAGCCAGTGAATCCGTGGTTCCTTTCACCTATGTTTGTGTGTCAATTACATCACTTGAAAAATGAAGGAATCTTAGCTTGTGTTTATATGAATGACAGAGCATAAAGAAATTTCCTCCTTTTACTCACATACCCAAATATTTTTCTTTAAACATATTTCAAAGTGCCTGAGATATCATTATATTATGGTTAAGCAAGGCATTTCTACAGGACATGTAATTTTGCTTGTATATAGATATATGTGTGCAGGAAGATAGGAGGGGCAATAATTAGTAAAGTTCATCTGTCGAGAAACAGTCTCTTTAACTGGTCTTTTGACTGCATGATTTTCTGCCTAGGTGCCAGAAAGTACCTCCCTCCCATGATAAAGATATTCTTGTCTCTGAGGAAGTCTTCTGTCTGAAGTATGCCCCACCAGCTGCATATCATGTTTAGGCAAATATTTTACATTGCTTGCATGTCATATAAAATAATTGTCAGTGAGTAATGGGCAAACTGCATGTACAGCAAAATACCTTGGTGTTGCGTGGTGGTTTACTATCAGCTTTTGAATATTCCTTTGTGGGATGATGGAGTGTGCATGTACGTTACAAAGCCTGAGATAAATCATAACTGATAAGGCGATATAATTCTACTGAAGCTACACTTGAAAGTAAACTGCTGATACCTTCATCTGCCTAGAGGATCTTCTCAACCCTACTTCATTATGAAATTGCTTTGTCTTCCTAAACCCAAGATCTTCTGTAACGTCCATTGGAAATTCATTCATTCTTTGCAACAGTAGGTAAGAATGGAGAGAAAAGAAGTCTGAGTTTGATTTTCTGCCAGGGTTTCCCAGGGTTGCCTGCCTTCTCTGGTTTTACTTTTTGCATAGCGCTGTTCCAGGAAAGCACACAGCTAAAGACACTAATTAAGCTAAGTTATCAGCTAAGGTAAGTCATTGCCATTCCTCAAAGGCTGGGGGTTTCATATTTGCTATGAAAACTTCACTGCTTTGTGGACAGCACAAAACCTGCTGCTTTTCATGTTAACAGTGGTGGCTTCCCATTATTCTGAGCCTGTTTTAATATTGCCTTTTTTGCATAGCCTGAATTAATTTAAAAGACTATAATTAGCCTTACTACTAAGTATCTTTTTATAAGTAGGAGGAATTATGGGTTGCTTACAGAATATTAGCAAAGTCTAAAGTTATGTATGATTTTGCTGAAAACATTACACTGCAATGTTTCCCGGTGCAAGGTCAATCTTTTGACACTTAGGCATTGGAGTCTAATTAAATAACTGTACCTCAGGGTACTAAATTAAAAAAAAAACAACCCCACAGCATCAGAAGTAGGCATGGAGCAGAGGTTAGGATCTTGGTATTTTGCCATCACTGCAGGACTAAGGCTACGGCAATGATGTTACAACCATAAAAGGTATTAGTGGATCCTTGCCCTCCTGTCAAGAACATGACATTAATTCCCAATGGTAAAAGATGTTCCAGCACATTTTCTTCCATGCTATTATTAAAAAAATGGTTTTACAATGAGCCTTTCACTGAGTATCCCCTAAAAGACAGAGAAAGTGGAAAAAACCCCACCTTGATCAAAGGAAGAAGTTAAAAATATTACAGCGCAATATCTTGAAGTGCCACAAGCACTTGATTTGTTTTTCTTTTTTTGGTGCAGTTTGCCTTTGAGAGGGAGATTAACAAAGGGCTTCTTGGGAAGTATGATGTGAAGAGGACTTGTACTTCCTGATAAATATGCTGCAAACCTGTGACAATCACTGCCACTTCAAGCTTACATGCACTGAAGAACTCCTACGCTTCCCAGCCCACCAAAATTGCTGTGCGCCCCTGACTCATCGCCATTTAGGCAGCTGTGCAGCGCACCCATGTATTCCCTCTTGGGGGCACAAAACCTCTCTACTGTGCTACTGGCAATATGCAGCTGGGGAACATCAGCTATACATTTGGCAGGCTACTACATATTCACAGACATAACCAGTGTTATGCTTAAATTAAGAAGGTAACACCCATACACATAGTTGTTTATATGAGTGCACACCTTGTGTATATATATAGTATTATCTACCACAAATGTATTATTACAATGAATCAATATTGTGTTAATGATATTAATTTGTTCCTATTCAGATGATGCTATGCTTTCTTCAGTGATTGCTGTTATGGGTTTAGTCCTGGCAAAGATTCCCAAAGGCTCTCGGTCGCTGTTGCTCGCAAACACTGGCCACCAGCCACCAGCAGCCATCGTGGACAGCGTGAGCAGCGTGGCAAGTTTCACAGTGAGCCCCTGCTGGCTCTGGCCACTACTGCCTTAGGACTGCAGTTTTCAGGCTTTTTCAGTCTGAAGATCCCTGAAAATCTGCTGGTGCTATGGATCCTTGCACAGCAAGTTAAACCGACTGACAACATCCTTTCTTACTTAATCATATTTCATGAATCCATTAAAAGTAGTCCATCGGTCCCAGGAGTCTGCAGACTGGGCACTGAACGGTCCTGCTTTAGAGAAAAGATTAACTTCTGCAAATTCTTTGTTTTGTTATGCTTGTAGAATGGCATTTGGTACATGGTTGCTAGCTCAGAAAGTAATGGATGACTTTTCTCATGTGCTCCTTCCCGGTTCCCAGAGATGCAAGTGAACCAGGTCTGTATCTGAGATGGGACATCCATGCACCGTCTTCTCCACCACTTCTTCCCAACTCACACATCAGTCCTTCAGATGATACATGGTCTTCGGTGAGGTCA
The DNA here is from genome assembly GCF_929443795.1 of Astur gentilis. NCBI lineage: Eukaryota > Metazoa > Chordata > Aves > Accipitriformes > Accipitridae > Astur > Astur gentilis. The sequence goes on from NC_064919.1 coordinate 1,909,641, forward strand.
CCTGCAGAGCAGGACAGAGGCAAGCAGAGATTCAGATTTCTTTGCAGAGGTGTAGGACCCAACACAGATGCGAGATGCAAGCATATTATTGCAATTCCTTTTCCTGTGCTCTCCTCCTTGGGTCCTAGGACACTACTGAAAGCAGATGCCCTACTGCAAGGCTAACTTCAGTCCTCCTGTTTGTGTTTGGCATCTTCTGGATCTCAAGTTGATTCATGCAACCCATAAGCATGGACCTGTGCTCACCGAGCTCTGCAGTTCTTTTTCCCCAGGAAATTTCATTTGTTCACCCTTGTCCTGAGATGCTACTGCCGTGCTGTGGAGGTGAAGTGCAGCTGTTTTGAGCAAGCTCTCTGCTGCCAGAGATATGTGATTCCCTGCACTGTCAGCTGAGAAAATGCCCCTTCAGATGCCCCTGAAGGCCAAGCTGGGCAAGCCAGTGTATCCTGGCAAGGATCCTGCCCCTGCCCAGTCCAGAGGGAAGCCTTCTGCATCCTGCTGGGCAGCTCCAACATAAAATAATCCCACCAGCAGCTCCAGCTGCTGTGGGCTCCTGTAAGATTGACATAGGCAACAGGAAGCATCAGCAAATGTTTTTGCATCTTTAAGGTGTAAACTGTATCTTACATTTGAAAAAACTCTGACTCTTCTGTTTTACTAGCCTTAAACGTAAGGAGATGCATACTGTAGGAGTTCAGCTCCAAGGTGTGAAACACACTGCTCCCCACCAGCTGCACAGGAGAGCTGGCTGGTATCCTCTGTCTTCCTAAAAAAATACTTTGCCCCAGTGTACTCCAATCACCAAAGATGTAACCCTTGTCTTCCTTGATCACAACCCCTGGATGCTTCATCCCCAACCCTCTCTCCTCTGCAGCGGTGTCTGGATTGGAGAAGAAATTTAATTCAATTTCCCCTGCCTTCTGTCTCCTCTGTGTGCAGACTTGCAGATGCTCACAACCTGGCAAAGCCTGCTCATTCCCAAAGGTTATAAACTGTGGATCTGGAATATAACACAGTGTTAGTGCAGACTGAGAGTAAGGAGTTATTTTCCGAACGGGATGTCTCTTGTGTCAAGCAGTCAAGTGATTCATTAAGAATTGTGTTCATTTTTCTGTTTTAGAGTAGGGTGGATATGCATTGTACTGGAACTGTTCGAGTTCCAAATGTGTATGCTTAATCCCATGTGCCTCCTTTCAGCTCTCCATATCATAAATTTAAGAGACACACTTCATTTCATGCTTGTGAGAATGGTCTTGAGGTCTAAAAATTAGGAACAGCAAAGACAATAAAAGGCAAGTCAAAACCAGCCCCCAACCAGCCCCCAAAACAGAATAGCAGAGCAGTTTGTGTTTCATGCACTCTTTAATTATCAGCTCAAATCAGTCTAAGAGAAAAAAATTGTGTCCTTCAGAAGAATTTTAGTGTCTTTTTTCCAAAGAGTTTCAAATTCTGGTGCAGTGCTTATTGATTGTATTTTAGGCAGGTAAAGGAGAACTTTTGTGTTTCAGAAATGACAAAAATGGAAAAAAAATTGGTTACTTTTAAAGCCTGGGCTTTCTCAAAGCTTATAGTTTAACGTTAGACCCTTATCAAAACTGAACAACAGAGCACTGCACCTTCCCTGATTCCTCTGTTTCCCTGCTCTCCTGTACTAAGGGTGAAATGTTGACTTCACCCACATGAGTGACAGGAGAGCACAGTTTGTTCTTATGACAGGATCCTTTCTCCAACTCCTTTAGCCCATCTCATTTGGGTTGCATTTAGAGGACTTCAGACTCAATCGACAATAAGTAGAAGGATGCTGGGAGGGCAACTCTAAGTACATGAATTATGTTCAAGGCAGCTTTAAATAATATTCCCTTAAATGTTTCTGTCAGATAGCAAAATTATCTTTTCTTCTTTTGAAAAGTGTTTGCTGCATTCAGAAGGAAATGTTATTGCAATTCCAGTTCCCTGCATATAGGATGGCACAATGATAACAGGAAAATGAAAGATTACCAGTACCAGATTTTATGAAACTGAGCAGATGCAAAACTTCAGGGGACTGAAAAGACATGCTAGATGTTTACATCTATCATAGGCCAAGGATAGGGTGAAACAACAAGATTTCATCACTGCAGTATGAAAAATGTTTTTGTCTGAGGATTTCTTCTCATCTTCATACTTGCTATACAAGCACATGCAGATGGTTCACTTGGAGGCAGACAACAGACTGCTGTGAACAGAAAGTCAGTCCCTGCTGTGATATAGCCTTGCAAATATTTTCACTGAAATAGTCAAAATGCAAGCCATGGTTATTTAAAACATAGTTTAGTATCAAAAGGAGGCACAGAGATGTTAAGGTATCACAGATTAAAGGGTTTTCTGCTTTGCTTAACTGCTTTTGCACTTGCTTACAGTGGTGAAAAACCAGTACACCCAGATTTAATGATGAGGAAAGATGAACATTTAGTGGTAGGTCAGAGACAATCCATCCAGGACATTTGCAGGAAAAGCTGGAGCATGCTGCACGCACCTCTCTGCCTTCCACCTCTGCAGCGAGTGCTGGCAGGCTGCAGAGAGCAGAGCAGGCTCCATGCCTCTCACTGGTACCACGGCCAACAGGTGGGAACAACACAGAGCATCACTCGATTTCTAAATATGTTTAAGATCAGGATTCGCAAAGCATAATCTGGGTGAGGAGCCTGTAGTGTATCCATGAAACAACCTGCAGAATAGTGAAAAAAAGAAAATAATGGATATGAAGTACCATTTGCGAGTTTATGTTATTTCTCTTTGAATGCTAGGTGGATAGCCGTGTTTATCAACGCTGAAAGACTCACACATCCATACTAGAACAATTACCCACTACCTAGACAGGGAACAGACGCAATACAGCATGACCAGCTCCACATCACAGTGCTCGCAAAAGTTGCCTTAGCCTGGTAGTTAAGTGCTTCCACTTTTTCCTCGCTGCGTGTTGTGAAAAATGGACATCCTTATATCTGCACTTTGCAGATGAGGAATAGAAAGGCTGTGTTTAACAGCAGACCTAAAAGTGACTAAGGGGACAGCAGGGCATGGCACTCAGGGCTGCATCACAGACAACTAGTCCCGGGCTGCGTGGAGGTGTGATAAAACTCCTGCTGTCCTGGGGCAGGCAGGGTCTCATCACTCCGTAAGGTACCAGCCAGCTACACCTGGAGCCTAATTTCACTGTTTACAGACAGGGAATCTGGTCTTGAAGGACCTTCTGCATCCCTGTTAAAAAACCGGCACAGACGTACTCCTACAGTCAAAATAATTTGCCCATATTTGTGAAGAGCTCTGCTGTGGAGCAAGGGCATGGGTCTCCCAGTCTGCGGCTCACAACCTCCAGCACCATCTTCCCTCTCTTGCTTTTAATAGAAATTGTCAAACAAATGCTCACAAACCACACACAGCGCATGGGAAAAGTGATTTTGCACAAGGTCCTCGGAGGAGGCGTACAGCTGTACAACATCTCCTTCAGCCCTGTGCTGGCCTGCAAGAACAGCTGTCTTAAAAATGCTAACTTTGAAGCAAACTGGAGCATAGTTTCACAAGGAGCAGATAGGCAAAGCCTGGGTGAAACAAGCCCTTAGAGCACAGCCAGTTTTGAGCCAGACCTGCCTGGCTGAACTCTGAGAAAAAATGAGCTACAATTTGCAGCTCCAACTTTAACCAGAAACCCAGGGGATGCTGAACTACCAGGGTTCAGGAGCTGAGCATCCGTGCAGCATAGGCTGGAGCCACAAAAACCTCTGATACAGGTTCATCTGCCTCAGATGTACGAGGTCTCCTCATATACATATCAGATGTATATGCCTCTAGAGTATGAGGTGCTCACATCTGTGCAGCTCAGGCTGTCGGAAAGGAGTTTGGGACAGGCGACAGCGGCTTGCTTTTTGCCCATCTGCTCCCTGGGCAAGGAGTCCTCCACCTCGGCCGCTCACTTGCCTCCCCCATGACTTGTCATTTTGACAAGTGCGGAGGAGAGCCGGGTGGGAGATCCCACACCCCCAGGGCTGCTGCTCTTCTGGGGAGGGGAGACACTCCATCATGCTCAAAATATACTTTATTAATCCCTTAGGAGGCTGCTAGGATTACAAATGATGACTAATATGACTTGGATCTTTTACAGTCTTAGAAGCATTGTTTTATGAATGAGAACTAAAATTAGATACTTTGATACTTCTTCTGAATGATGACACACTTTTTTTTTTTTTTTTTTTTTTCATTAATCCTGCCTTTGGCTGTTTATTTTGTGGGTTTAGTGACTCAGGCAGCTTTGCTACAGTGTCAGTATTTGCAGGTGCCGGAGGTAAGTCTCACATCAGGCAACTCCAGTTCCAACCTTTCTTTTTTTTTCCCCCTCCTCAAATGAAGTGCCTAGGAGGTGCATAATCAAGTGGTAGCTGCATGATTTCCTCTGAGAGATCAGTTCAAGTCATTAAAGAATAAAAAACTGTACAAATTTCTGACCAAGAAGGAAGAAATATCAAATAATTGCCAATCCCTGCCTATATTTCACTTGAACCGGTTAGCAAGGTGCATACCACTCTGGTGTCTGGTGTAAGATTTATTTCATTAATTTCCTGGTAAAATCTGCAGGCAGCTTTACCTGTCTCCATCTCACATCTCCTTGAGCAAGCTCCCAGGTATTCCCACCTGCAATGGCAGTGGTGGTAAGGAGCAGTGTAACATCCCCAAACATTTTATTGGAGATGGCAGAGGTTTCTTCCCTCCCCAGCAGACACCATCTCGGACTGTCCACATCCATACACCCTCTGCGTCCTCTCTGAGCTCGTTACGCTGCATCCCAGCTGCGACACGGCCCCACAGCCACGATGGGCAGATGCTTGGGAGCTGCTTCTGCCCCCCACCCCAAAGGGATTCCTGCCACCGCTGACTCTACCTGTCCCCTCAGCTCACCCAGATCTTCTGCCCTTCTGGAGTATAACCCTGTATATTTACAGAAAGCAAGTGCACATCCTCCCTGTCTGCCTTTTCCTGGGCTAAACATCTAAACTCTCCTGGCCTCTCCTCCTGCTAAGGTGTCCTGGTAGACTATCTAATACGAACGCTGTTAATCTCCATTAAAATATGATGTCTATGGCATTGACTATGAGACTTCATGGGAAAAAACCCCATCGTACATACAATCATGTAACAGGGTTAAGGGAAAGGAATGAAGTGATGCCGCCTTGCCATTTCATTCTGAAACAAACAGCAAAAACTTTGCAGGCTGGTGGTAACATAATGCCCTGTCTCTTTTTATGGCTGGAAATCTGCTGATCTATTTCATTTTTACAATGAAAACTCAGCAGAGGTGCTACCTACTCAGCAGGTTCAGAGGTCCAGATCAGATAAATCTACCAACTCAGATGCTTATCAATAACGTGTCCAAATTTAGCAACACCACTTAGATCAAAAAAACCAGCAGGAACTCCCGTGAGTTCTTCAACAAATTTCCAGCAGCTGCCAGTTCCAGACAAGTTGGGATGCCCAAGAAATAAAGCATTTTTTAGCGGCCAAGTGGCAGGGCCAGCATTCAAAACTACTGGATTAAATCTGTCTCGGTACCACTTGCTCGCTCGCAATGCATGGACTTGGGCAAAACCTACCCAGCCTTCACGTCTTCTAAGGTGTTGACTGAGGGACATGAAGAAGACACCGCTGGAGATGCACAGGTCTGGCAGGGTCGGACCCCCAGGACAGCCTCATGGCAGGGGGGCTGACCGTGGGATGTACAGCCCTGAGCTGTGTTGCACTGGGCTGCCCATGCACATCACTGGGATTCCTGTATCCCTGTGGGTGTACGTGACTGTTGGGGTGCAGTCAGGGGGGAAACCCCCCCCCCCCCCCGCCCGAAAATCTGTTCAGTCGTTATTCCCAAACAGATGAGTAAAACGCAGGCGTTACCTCAAGACGTTGAATTCTCCAAAATAAGGAAGCTCAGAGGAAAAAAAAAAGCCCAGGAGCAGCAACCGTGCCTACAGGCAGGGATCCCCTGTGGAGCCAGTCTCAGATGGGACCAGGGAACCCTCCGACAGACAGGTCCCGTCCTCACCGCTGCCAAAGGAGGGACATGCAAGCGGGGCAAAAGCAAAACCTACGTGTTAGTTTGCCAGAAACGTGCACGCAGACCTGCTCCTTTCAGAGATCGCCCTGCTGAAAGACAAAGCACAGACGTTTCTCTTTCTCAGGGATGTGAGCCAGCACCGGCAAGATGAGCAGAGCGGGATGTGCAGGCGTGGGGACCGTGGGGAAGGGACCGCGTGCGTGAAGCAGACGGGAACGTGCAGCTACGGCAGCTCGCCTCACCACGGCAGATCCCCAGCTGGCTCTTACTGGACAGCTGGTTTAAGGCAGAAGGTGGGTTTTCTGTCCCCCACGGGAGAGAACAGTCTACAGACAAGGAATAACCAATACAATCTGGGCTCACCTGTTAAAAACCTTGACTTCACTTTAAAAAATCTGTCAAGAAAAGTGGGAAAAATGTGCAGCTGCAGCCTAAGCTGTACTCAGATGGCTTTTGCTTTGCGTAACTGCTGGTACGCATACTGTTGTAGCATGTAAAGCTGAGATCAGGAATACCTTGTGCTAGAAGCTGTACCTGCCCCTGTGTGTATGTGTCCTTGCCTCAAACCACTCATCAATTTAATCAGCAGAACAACACCCATATTTCACAGACAGGTAAAATACAGGAGATGAGGATGTTTGGTCAGAGTCAGGGTTGGAGTTGAGTGTGGAGCGACGTGCCGATGCACTGCATCCAAAGTAGTGCTTGAGCTACGAGTTCCGCTCTCATCTCTCCTCCCGTGCAAGACCTGGCCCCATTCCGAGGAGAGGAGGACTCTTTCCAGGGAGCAGAGTGTGGGCAGCTGCACCTCTGCAAAACTTCCATCGGCTGGTCACAGCAGATCTCAGCCTTTAGAAATGCTGCTAATTATAAATACATACTCAGACAGACATATGCAGTGGGGAGAAGCAACACCAAATGACCCCTCTTTCGGCCACTGGAAGCAAAGCATACACCCTTTCTGAAGCAGAGGTAGAAGATGATCAGAAACCTCTGCAGTCCTCTCCAGTGACCTCATTAAGAGTTGGATGGGGCTAAATTTGAAGCAGGAAGAGAAAAACCTCATTTAAACTGTTAAAGAAAGAAGTCAGAAACATGCCTCAGCTCATCTGTAAAAGACAAAATTTCCTGGGAAATTCCTCAGCTCTATTCTGTAACACAGAGAAATAAGAAGTTAATGAAAGTTCTTACCTGGCTTTCAAGCAAACCTGAGATTTCTATCTGAAAATTCTGCGTCTTCCTGCCCCTCAGGTCCTGCTGACAACCCAGCCCCACTTCAGTCTGGCACCAACTCACAAGCAGGTCATCACCTCACATCTTACAACCGCCCGCTACCTGGTTTCTTACACCTTCCTCCAAAGCAGCTGACACAAGCTCACAATCCAAGACAGGAGACTGAATTTAACAGATGATTCTTTCATCCATCCAGGTGGTTCCTCTGCTTCTCTGCAGACAATCTGTAGACACGTCAAACAAAGTTCAGCCTATGCAGTTTGTTGTAAGTGTCCAGCCACGCAAGGCAGCACGTTAACCGGCAGCACGAGTCCGACCACCGCCACTCCAGTCCCCAAGGGTATTTCAGCAAACTCACTGGTCTTCCAGCTGATAAAGTACATGCTGACTGCTACCAGTACAACAGAAGCCTGGAGCTGTACCTAATATGGCCTTATTAGCATTTGGCTTAACATCGGCTGCTGCCATTTGTCACTGAAAAAGCAAGAAAGAAAACACCAACAGACATATGTGCAGAGGAGATAAAATGAGATAGTGGGCTTGGGCGAGGACAAGTACATATATATATGTGCATGTGTGCCTTCTGCTCTCTAAACTAAGGCATGAAGGAGGAGAAGGAGGGCATGTCCTGTAGTTTCTTGTTAGGAGAACAAGATCCTGAAATACACTGTCACATAATTATAGGAGTCCTGACCCAGAGATGCCTCCCTTCATCACCTCTCCCAGCCCCTGTTTTTTTTCTGTTTTATCATGCCTAGGGTGATGATGAGACAAGACTGTCACACTGTGTGAGATGTCTTCTGATAAGCACAGAATTGTTCTTCATGCTCTTGTTAAACCTGGCTACAGCCCTTGCTCTTCTGCTATCAGCCTGTGCAGTCACACTGGAGATGACAACAGAAGAAATTAGGAAGTGAATGCAAGGATTTTTATTTTAAGTGTTGTAACGCTTCCAGGACATCAATCTGCATTAGCAGTCTATTTGGACATTCATCTCAGCTTAAAAAACTGGTGCTATAGTCAAGACATTGTGTCAGCCATAATACTAACATAGATATGACTTCAAAAAACAGGCCATAAAGTTAGTTACAAAATATTTTGAGCAGAATACTTACTGAAGAAAAGTAGGAGCAGTCAGTGATATCTGTCCTTCCCGGGAAGACTCATTGCCTGTATTTGTATTATTGGATAAAAAGTGCCTCCAGGATTTTGGGTGCAACTGCAGTCCTTGCCAGATGCCAAGTCGATATTCATGCAAGAGTTAGGAGACCACCATTTAAACCCTGGTTTAAGCTCCCTGAGAATGGAAGAAATGGTATTATTTAAGAGTCGCAGATCATTATTTCACAGCAACAACGACAAATGCAACAATCAGGATAACTGTAGTGATAAGTAAACAAAGGACAAGGCAGACTGTGGGATGATTTCTGAGCAGTTTGCTCTTGTCAGGTGTATACTAATATGCAGCTCAGCCCGTCTTGTTTAGCTTTATTTTTTATCTGAGCATTTTCCCCAATTTACCAAGCATGTTCTGTTTCCCGTGAGTGTTACTGCTGCATACAGATGCATCACCAGCTAGTCAGCCCTCACTCTCCCAATGGTTTTTTTTGCTCAGGACGCCAAGAAAAAGAACCAAGGAAAGCCCTGGAGTGAACAGGAGGGTTCAAGGACACATTTCTTGAAGAAGTGCTGCTTTATGCGTAAGTCGGTGATGCTTCCCAGAGAGCCACAGCAATAACAGCGTATGTGCGGCAGCTCAAACACAGGACTGCTTTTACGACAGCCAGCACCCACCTATTCCTCGCATCTCCTAAGGGCGAGGAAGGTTGGTGCTACACGCTTGAACATGCTGCCTTGAGGGTGGAGGTGGCCCTGCAGAAGCAGCAAGATGGATGGGACACGGCTCCTCGCAGGCTCTCCTGCCCCGGGCAACCCAACAGCGGGACGGTTTTGGTGTTCCCCTTGCAAGCCCCAAATTTTCCAGAGGGCTCCTGCAGCCGCAGCGCTGGCTGCGATCCCGAACCCAGAGCGTCCAAGAGCACCTGCAGACGTGTGGTGCTCACACACCTGCACCTCGCACCTCACCCTTTCCGAGCAGCTGTAAAACCGCAGAGCTCGTTGATTGCCCTGCGTGTCATTTCCAGCTCACCAGCATTTCACGGCTGTTAAGCAGAGCATGAAGCGTGGCGCCAACAAGTTCGAAATGTTTGGTTTTTGTTTTTTTTCCTTTATGCTTCAACAGCCGCTCTCGCAAGAGGTGGCAACCGTATGCAAATATTAACTTGCCAGAAACAATTGAGAAAAGACGGACCTTGTGCCGAGCACTATGTTGTTTTTTTGTTCTGCTATGTGTCCAGCTAAAACCCCACTCATGAGGACACTCTCTTCTGATAGCTCTTGTTAAAGCCGTGCATCTAGGCTAAATCTTCCCTGGTTCCTGTTCTTTATGCATTTGTGATGTATGATATTCAACTGATACAGCAGTATTTTGTCTCCTAGCACCCACCTAAAGTGGGTACTTCTAGAAAATGCTGCTACACTACACCAAGATGATTGACTGTGCTTGTATCCCTTTGTATAAAGTTGCCAGAGATTTTATTTTATTACTTGCTAGACAGAGGAAACCACCACTGCTGTACAAGACAGAGGTAGGGCCATTCCGCCAGCTCCAGGCTTTATCAGAACCAGCTATTAATAGCCCCAGATTTGGTGAGGTTTAGATGTCAGCTATATTTTGACATGTACTAACTAGATAACCTGTATTTGAAATTATGATCACTGCTATCTCCTTGCAAGTCTTTAGACTTTCAAATAAGCTCATTTTTAATGTATTAAAAAAAATAGATTGAAAAATAACTGTGTTGAGGAAAACAGCCAAGTTGGCCAGTCTTTGGGACACCTTCAAAGCCTGTGGGGAGCTTTTAGGGGGAAATACCTGCTCCTGAGCAGAAACAGAGAAGAAAAAGCTATGAAGTCCAGGAAAGCCATCACATCTGTTGCGCAGGCCACCTTCCCCTGCCCCTGCAGATAGCTGCTTGCTCCAGTGTTCCCTTCAGAGCATCCACAAGCACATCCCCTGTGTGGTAATGGAGGCTTACCTCCTTTCTGGGAGTTCCCTGGACAGGACGTAGAGGAGACCTGTCCTCCACCTTCTCCAGAAGATCCAGAGCACCCAGGATATGCAATTACTTTACAGGGCAAGACATCATTTTCAGACTCAAGACACATGTTAGTCATGGTCCCAGCACAAAAGCAGGACCCAGCTTCTTGCACTGCAGCTTTCTGGTGGACATGTTTACTGATCACACTGCTTTAAATCAGATGCAGCATTTCACAAGAAGTCAGGAATAAGTGTTTTCCTATTGAAATTTCAATGAAAGGACAAGATTTGGACACACACAGCTTCTCTCTGGCAGTGGGCAAACAATTTTTAGGGGGGAGATGTCAAGAGCCATGGAGTAATGCATTCTCTTAAAAAAAAGAGTGGCAAAATGCCACAAACTTTGGACTATTCTCAGTAATGTTTTGGAGAATCTGTGCCCACATTGTAAGCAGGCTACCAGCCTCAAAAATTTAAAGAAATGCCAGAGAAAGTGCTGGTACTTGTTGACTGCTCTTACTAAATTTGACAGGTCAGCAGAGAAAAGGGTTTAATCTGGGGGACATTTATTTGCTGGATCCACTTGCGTCCTGAGCAGGGACCAATCGAGGAGATGCATGCGCCATAATTAAGTTTGGAATAATTATTTCACAAGCGATATTGTTTAGAGGCTAGGTATTCACACCAGTAACATCTAAAAGCAAGTGAGCTTTTGTGGAATGCTACTAATTTTTTTGCACGCTCCTTTATTCTGCCCTGTGGAAGTCAGCCCAAAGTGGAGTTTTGTTTGGTGGCACCAAATCACATAATCTGCCAGTTCAGGTTTTGGCAAGTGTTCACGGCCAGTTGCAAAATATTAAAACACACACTGCCCTCTCTGCGACATTTTGTGTATGTATGTACTCCCCATCTTAATGGCATTTTTATGGGAATTGTTTGATTTTCTTTTTTTTTTTTTAACAGTCCAGAGATGAAAAGTGGCTGAGAGCAATAGCAGATAAACACATGATACATGAATCTCACTGAAAAAAAAAATAATGCACAGTGTGGCACAGAGTTACTGAGGAGCTAAGATACATTTTTGGAGAAAACCCTAAGCCAACAGCTGAATTTCTGGAGGAAGACAAGGAACAAACATACCGCTCAGCTGCTCTCCTCTTAATTCTTATGCTCAGTTAAAGGAAACTGAAAGAATGAAAGTGCCTGCTAGAGTAGCCAGCAAGAACCTGCCATCCTCATGCAGCATTCACATTTTCAGAAAGAAACAGCTGTCCTAGCAAACATTGCTTTTCTCCCCTCTCCCAGGTGCAGAGGAACAGAGAATAAAATAGGCATTTCTTTTTTAACCACGGCAACGAGCAGGAAAAGGAAGGTACAAAAGAGGTATCTCTCACGGTAGCTAGTACAGCCGTTCAGTGTAAGAGAGGGGATTTGATGGACCATCTTGTGTTTAATAGACAGAGGGGCAGCAGCCCTGATGGGAACCCAGCAGAGAGACAGGAGCTGGTCACCAGCACCGCGTTATCCCACTTGCATTTCGGTAGCCCTGCTACACAAAAGCCTTGCCGGCTCCAGGATTACAGGTAATTAAGGGAACGTACCAAGGCTTCTGCACTCTGCCTTGCATCTGCGGTTTAGCTGGTGTGAAGGTGCAGCTGGCGCTCCAACTATGGCATATTTGTAAAGGAAAACACTTGAGGTTGTAAGTACTGTTTTGGGATAAGAAGAACATGTTATTATCACCAAGCTAGGTCTATTGTGAAGGTAGTCCAGGAGAAACTGAAGCGGTGTAAGGAAAAAAACTAATTAAAGGACAGCAGGAGAGGCTTCTGCTGCCATAAAAAGCTGTCCAAATAATCGCATGATTGTTGCTGAAATGTGTACATACATCAGAAAAGGTTCAAAGCTGCACATGAACAGGTAATACCTGATAGAGAATGCCCTGTCCTCCCTCCAAAACCGTTTACTTTTTTTTTTATTAATTCTGCCTTAGCTTTTTCTTCCTTTTTATTCCTTCTTTAACTTTTTCTTCCTTCTTGAGGCACAGATGTATTGCAACAGAACCCACTAGTTTGGCAGAAAGAGAGAACACGAGCCCTTTTTTTCTGTTTTAATGCATCGTGACTTTCTGTGGAAGTCCCACATGCAAATTTGAATTGCACTTCTTTCTAAGATGTCTTAAAAATGAAAGTTTTTGAAATAAAATTAATTATGTAACAATAAAATATGAAAATACATAAAGGGCAAGTTATTATGAAGCTGTCATACTGCAGTGGGAATGGAAAGTTGCAGACAAACTGCAGCATGCCCTGTAATTCCTTCAGCTTGCAGTCTGCAAAATATTCCAGCAGTACAGAGCTGCAAAGCTGTGGGATCCCCACAAAAGGAGGTAAGCAAAGGAAAAATGAGCATTCCCAAGTCCATCTTAGAACAGTTTTGCTCTCAAACAATTTTAAGATGATTTCCACGAGAATCTTCACAAGAGACAAAGAGCTGAAAGCAGCCCTGTAATCCCAGAGGGGTTCCTAAGTCACCCAGGGATGTAGAAGGATTTTTGAGACACGCTTCCAGACAAACTGCATAACCGAGCATAAAATCCCAGGCTGAAAATGGGATTCAAAAATGCAGGGACCGACTCACAATCCACTTCAGCAAATATCACTGCTTTATAAAAAAAACAGTGTCCTCTTGTGTCGGGACCCTTGCCTCCCTTGTCGGACACCCTGCTGACCCAGCCTATTTCCAGGGTATTAAAACTAGCTCTCAAATTTATATTTGAGATTTTTTTTCTTGTTCCACTATCAGTAGTTTTCCAATGTCAAAACACAGTCTGGGGGATACCAACACCATTTCTATATCCTTCACTGAAAAGTTGCAGAATGGGGCTTACGGAACACGTTTATTGTCAGTGCCTTGACATACGCCTTCGCAAGGGTCATGGCACCACCCGCCACAAAGAGGCTCTGATGTGGATTTGCATCTCTGAGCGCTGCTGTAATGAAAGGACACCTAATCCTTTTCGGGTAAAGCATCTCTTGCAGCAGGAAAGAAACTTTTGCAGTTAGGGATATAAAGTGTACGCACTTCACTTCTTGCTGCCAGTGAATGAGAGGTCCTAGAAGAGACAGGTAATTTTTCTGAGCACAATTTAACTTGCTGCAGCTGTACCTTTTCCTTCAGATCCTTGCTCTTGCTTCAGCTGCACACCAGCTAACAAGTGGCAAAAGCCCATCTGTAAATCTGCGTCAGGCATGTGTGACACAGTTTGCAGGCGTTTTTCACATAGTAAGAGGTTTAGCTGCACTGAGTCATGCCTCATGCAGCTCAATGTCCAAACCAAATACATGTGAAATGCACACTCACCCAGGTCCAGTCAAAAAAAGAAAAGAAAAGAACATTTAAAATATTGTAATTGATGAATGCAGCGGAAAGTTTTAAAGACTTTTTGAGATGAAAACATAATCTTACTAAGCCTAATGTGTCATCCACATTAAAGCCAGCCAGCACTGGGGTCCTCCCTTGCACAGTCTGTGGCCAGCGGTGCTTTTGGGAAGGGACAGGTAATGTTTGTGCAGGGCCGCGCACGATGGCTGCAGTGTGCACCGTGGTGGGGGTGAGGACTGTGCCCCCTGTGCCCTCACATCAAAAGGTTAAAGAAAAAACAGCCTTGAAATTTTAGGGGTCTTTTTGGGTTGACTAGTGCGAAACAAGGACGGAGGTTTCACTGAGGAGCGGTACCCATCCGTTCGGCAGCAGCTGAGGAACAGGGGCCGGTGTTTGCACAGACCCTGTGCGTGATGGGCCAGTCGAGGCTCTGCCAGGCTGGTATCTGCTGTCAGACGGCACATCGGGGACCAGACGGCCATGCGTGATAACTGATTATCTTGGACGGAGCCATCGCGTCACAAAACCCAGGGCTTGGCAAGGAATCTCCATCAGAGACCTCTCAGGCAGGTGGTCGTTGGGGAGGTGTGAGAAGGAAAGTGGACAATGTCAGAGCTTCTCCTGGTACTCTGTAGATGGCTAGAAAGGATTTGTGATATATTAAAAGTATGGTTTTTTTGAAGCTTGCATTGCTGTGGTGGGTTGACCCTGGCTGGAGGCAAGGTGCCCACCAAAGCCGCTCTATCACTCGCCCTCCTCAACTGGACAGGATAGAGAAAATATAACAAAAGACTTGTGGGTTGAGATAAAGGCAGTTTAATAAAGCAAAAGCAAAGGTTGTGTGTGAAAAAAAAGGAAAACAAAAGATTTTATTCTCCATTTCCCGTCAGCAGGAGATGCCTGGCCACTTCCCGGGAAGCAGGGCTTCAGTACTCATCGCCATCGCTCCGAAGACAAATGTAAATAACGAATGCCCCCCTTCCACCTCCTTTTACTTAGCTTTTATAGCTGAGCTGATGTCATATGGTACGGAATATCCCTTTGGTCAGCTTGGGTTGGCTGTCCTGGCTCTGTCCCCTCCTGAGATCTTGCCCAACCCCAGCCTGCTGGGTGAGAGGGGAATGTTGGAGAGACAGCCTTGGTGCTGTGCAAGCACTGCTGGGCAGTAGCCAAAACACTGGTGTGTTATCAACGCCTTCCTAGCTACTGATACAGAGCACAGCACTATGAGGGCTGCTGTGGGGAGAATTAACTCCATCTCAGTCAGAACCAATATAATCTCCACCCCTTATTCCATACCATTTGCATCATGCTCAGGTTCCACATAATTTAATACACATATATCTTCTAACCATGCCCTTGTATTTAATTCTCATTACTGAAATCCCTTCTTACCAACATTTACAACTGAAATGACATACTTAAACCACCTTTATACCCAACATACAGATTTATACATTCTTATTAACTACTATCCCCTGTCCTTTAACAGATAGATATTCCATGGGCTTCTTCCATTCCTCCATAGACTACCTCAGGAGAGGGAACTTCAAGGACCCAAAGGGGTACCAATGGGCTTTTGGTGTAGCCACTGCGAACACAGAGAAGATCAAACATCTATCTATCTACCCTGCCTGGCCTCTCAGAAGATCCCTTTGTTGTGTGATTGCTGTGAGTTGAAGAATAGCAAGTGCCAATTGCTAGCAGGACAGTGCACCAGTGGCAATATTGCACAAACCGAGACTCTCTGGCTCCCATCCGTGAGCTGATTCATCAACTGGAGACCCAAGGAGTCATCAACAAGACTCACTCACCTTTTAACAGTCCCATATGGCCAGTGCAAAAGTCTGATGGAGGGTGGAGGTTAACAGTAGACTATTGTGGCCTGAACAAAGTGACGCCACCACTAAGTGCTGCTGTACCAGGCGTGTTAGAGCTCCAGTATGAACTGGCGTTGAAGGCAGCTATGTGGTATGCTACAATTGACATTGCCAATGCATTTTTCTCAATTCCTTTGGCAGCAGAGTGCAGGCCACAGTTTGCTTTCACGTGGAGAGGTGTCCGATACACCTGGAATCAACTACCCCAGGGATGGAAGCACAGCCCTATCATTTGTCACGGACTAATCCAAACTGCACTGGAACAGGGTGATGCCCCTGAACATAAGATGACGTCATCGTGTGGGGCAACAAAGCAGAAAAACTGTTTGAGAAGGGAAAAAGGGTAATTCAGATTCTTCTGAAAGCTGGTTTCACCATAAAGAAAGCAAGGTCAAGGGACCTGTGCAGGAGATTCAGTTCTTGGGAATTCAATGGCAGGATGGACGCCGTCATGTGCCTATGGATGTGGTCAGCAAGACAGCAACTATGTCTCCACCAGCCTCTGGGCCGGTCACAGTGGGGTGCTTTTCCCACTTGTCCCCTGTTAAGCTCATCTTAGCCTCCATTACAGACAATTCTTGGCCATCCCCCTGTCACTCCAGAGATCCAGATGGATTCTGTGCCCCTGTACCCCGATGGCACCAGCGAACACTGTGCACCAGTGTCTACAAAGCCTTATACTTCTCTGGGTCTTATATGCCAGGCTATCGAATCCACACAGTCCAGTATATCTGGTCATCCTTTTCCTCCTCCTGGCTGAAGGCAGGGACCCGCTATTGCTGTTCCTTGTCAGAGTATTCACTGTCTGACCCTTGCTGTGCCAGACCAGAACTCCAGTCACCAGAATCAAGGGAGGTCGTTTCAGTTCTTCTATGCCTGGGAGACCGTTGATTGCTTTCTTGGGTCTCCACAGCAACTACGCTGACAGCCTTCTTCTTGGGTGACCCCTTCTTAACAGCTGTCTTCCCTCTCAGTTCACGTACGTTGGCTTCCAGCTTAAGGGTGGGTTCACCATCCCACTTCCTCATGTCCTCCCCTTGGTCACGCAGGAAGAACCAGAGTGCACCACACAGCGTACGCCTTGTGCTGCCTTTCCCTCTGACCAGGGCAGAAGAGGACTGATTTCTTGGGGCTTCCATAACAGCCAAGGCACTGTCCCTGAGAGATGAGGAGATACAGAGGTTTTCTTCAAAGTTTTGGAGCCAAGACGACACTCTCTTCACGGTTGATGTATCCATATCTGGGCAATACGTTACTGCCAAGCTGTTAGAATATGATGCTGGGGCAACTTGAATCACCATCCTCCACGTGGCCCATATGCACAGGACATCCTCTGGATCTTTGGAGACCTCCCCATCATCTAGATCACTGTAGGTGACTTCCAGCACTGCTAACTCTTTCAGGTGCTAGATGCCTTCCTCTGCAGTAGTTCACTTCCCTGAGGAGTTCAGAAGATCTTCCTTGAATGGATATCTTGCCCTCACACTTGAGAGGAGCTGTCTCCAGTGACTGCAAATTTCTGCTTCTTCTCCAATTTCTCTCTCAATTCCCCAGTTTCTAGTGAGGGATCCCATTTGTTGGGCTTCTTTGCCTTCCAGTGGCTGACTATTGGCCCCGTTATCCCAGCATCAGAGCAGCCAGGCAGCAATCTGCTCACCAGGCTGGCAGCTGCAATCTTTCTGCGTGTCCCAAAGTTCTGAGGAGGTCATGGACCAGGTAGTTTCTGATTCCTAAGTTTTCTCACTCCTTCCTCCAACTTCTTTATCGAAGGACCAGCTTATAGATCAAAACTTTCCTCTTCTTCTTCCCTTGCTAATTGATGATATGGACCCATTGATCTCCTTGTCCGCTGTTTCTTTTTCATTACTGGGGCAATTACTGTAGTTGTTGTTGTTTGGGTCCCTATCTCGAGCATGGTGTCCTCAGATACAGTCTGGGTCCCTGCCTCAACCGTGGTCCTCTGAGAGTGTTGAACCATGGCTCGGTAGGCATAGGCCAGGCCCCAGTACAGTGCGAGAAGCTGCTGGTTTTCATTGGGATAGGCAAGGCACCCTCTATCAGGTCGCACATCAGTTTGCCAGGGTTGCTTGCCTGTTCGGGCATAAAGTCCCAGGTTATGGGAGGTGATAACCATCCTAGGAATCTGCCCAAACCCTTCCATGCACCCTGCCACCTGGAGACCGGCCACTTCAGGGCACATTTCAGTATTGCCTCACCCAAAAGTTGTCTTCTCCTTCTCTTATACCAGGACGAGACCAGATTCCAAAAAAAGCCATAATATACCTCCAGTATTAATTATTAGTACTGAACAGCTCACATAAGTGTGACCAAGGACCTTGGGAGCCTGCATGATAAAACCATTCACATCAATGCCAGATAGGGAGAGGGGGATGTATTCCCTCATCTCCTCCACAAGATATCTCCCTCAGCGCAGCAAGGCCATCAGTGACAGGGCAAAGCACGTGGCCGTTGCTTGTATTAACATGTTCCCAATCTCAGCAAAATAAAGAGATAAGCAATGCAGCCAACAAACTCCATGACTCAGACAGGAGCTTGTCACTTAATATAGCTATAGTACACTGCAAAACTGCTGTTGTCTTGCCCTACATTGGGTGCCAAAAGGCTAGAAAGGATTTTTAATGATTTATTGAAAGTACGGTTTTCTTGAATCTTGCATTGCACATGTAAAAAGACTCAACACCATAGCTGGGCTTACACAGCAGCAAGCCTGTACAGCTGTGTGCTCCCCCCACTGGTTTTCCCTCACTTTTTCCTCCCGTTTCTCCCTGCCGTATTTAATTTTCAGTGACGCCTCAGCTCCTGCTCTGCTTCCCACTCAGGGCTAGCCCAGGAACAAGCCACAGGTTCAAGGCCACCAATACAAAGCTTTGCCAGGAGAAAGTCTCTTCTGCTGCTGAAGCAAAGGCAGCACAGCAGGACTGTGTTCCGGTGCAGGTCTTTTGAATCCACTGTGGTAAAGGCTGGTACATATTCAATTTTTAAGAGCTTCTCTTACAGAGCTGCTGCCTCCTTATTCAGCTGTTTGGCCATACAAGCAGCTGATTTGGGATAAAGATAACTGGTTTTACCACTGAACAGGGTTAATTACTTGACCTTTTCCAACCTGCAGCCCATGAACAACTGTACCAGCAAAACCAAACCACTGACATAGGGCAGGAACATCCAAAAGGAGAAAGATGAAGGAGGAGAGACTCTTTAATTCTACCTCACTGCAGAATGAAATGTTCATCCACGAATGGGCTGAACACAAAGCACAGCTGTTTTGATGTGGTCCTATTTGCCCTCCCTGTGGACAGGTATTAATGATGTTACAGCTCCGTGTGTGCATCGCGCTTTGAGCGGCAGTGGACAGGCAGATCTGTAATGTACTATTTTCTAGCAAGGGTGGATCTATGACTGAAGAGGGTGCCAGTGCCACAATCACTGGGATTATGAGCACAGCATGGGTTATCCTCAGGCGAACTGGGGATGGATGCTCTGGACCAAAGCTGCACTGCTGCAGCTTCCCCTGCAGATGCCCTTGTGTGGCAGTGCATGGTAACACACTCCCTACCTGAAAGAGGGATAAACTACCCC